>NW_004443940.1:7956671-8095187 GCF_000243295.1 Trichechus manatus latirostris
TGTCAGTTTTCTCACTCCATTTGGTGCTTGGCTGAGTTCTTTATCTCTTCATTTGATGTTTTAGGTTTTCAGGATTGTTGTTTTCTCTGTTCAGCTTAGTTTTTCAGATCTTTGCCATGGAGGGACGGCGTGGTTCTTCTGCCTAGAGCGCCATTTGCTGGAAGTGCCCATTACCTTTTTTTTTAATCAAATTTAGAAAATATTGGTCCCTGAGTGCCAGGATGTTGATGCACCCAATATCATTTAGGTGCCTCTCTCCCTCCCTAGGGCCATGGTCAGTATCTTAGAGGGCTAACACAGTCCAGAAAATGCGGGAAGTGGAATTACCACTGAGATGCTTATTGTCTGAGTTATCACGTCTCCTTCAAAGATGCGTGGCTTCTCCCCCTCAGGATTGGACCAGGTCAAGGAAGCTTTTGCTGAGGGTCCCAAACTGCAGCTCCTAGGGTCCAGCTCCCCTGGGTCCCTCACACAACTAGTCTCCCATTCAAGGTATTGTATGCAAGAGGGTCAGGTCTCTGACCCTCTAGGAAACCCCAAGGCCCCCATTCTCTCCCCAGTTTCCAGTAAACTCCCCCTTGTCCTCCTGGGGTGGGCCATTTCCACTTCCTCCGTGTACTACCAGCCAGACAATAGGCTCTGCGACACAAGCTTTGATGAGGAGTTGTCTTCTAGGAGCTGCTACTTCTGTCTTCATCCCTAAAACCCAACCCCCTTACTGGAACAGAAAAGAAAAACATCTCTTATGCTTGCCAGAGTCCTACAGCACAAGAACTATGCATAATCCATAGCTCAGTAAATTATCCTGCTACATGTTTCCCCTTTATAAATATTTGTACCCCAAAAGATAATTTACTTCCCATTCCAGTGTTGCCCCCAAGGATGTGAAGCTATACCAGTCTTTAGCCCAACTAATCAGTTGTCTGGCCTGAACTTCATTCCCTAGAGATCATAACCCCAGATGAGAATTAATGCCTCATAATGTGTGTAGAAATACAACTGATTTTTACATATTGCTCTTGTATCCTGTAATCTTGCTGAACTCATTTATTAGCTCCAATAGGTTTTGTGTGTGTGTGTGTGTATGTGTATGTGAATTCCTGAATTCCTCATGATTTTCTATATGTAAGAGAGAGTTTTTGTTCTTCCTTTCCAATCTAGATGCCTTCTGTTTCTTTTTCTTGCCTAACTGCCCTGGATAGATCCTCCAATTCAATGTTGAATACAAGTGGTGAGAGCAGACATCCTTGTCTTGTTCCTGATCTTAAGGGAAAAGAGTCCAGTCTTTCACTATTAAATATGATGTTAGCTGAGGGTTTTTCAAAGAGGTCATTATTAGGTTGAGGAAGTTCCCTTCTATTCCTAGTTTGTTGAGTGTTTTTGTCATGAAAGCATGTTAGTTTTTTTTTCATTTGCTTTTTCTGCATCTATTGAGATGATCAGGTGGTTTTTGCCCATTATTCGATTAATGGATTGTATTACATTGATTGATTTTTGAACATTATACCAACCTTGCATTTCCAGGATATAGCTTGGTCATGATGTATAATCCTTTTTATATGTTGCTGGATTTGGTTTGCTAGTATTTTGCAAATCAGTGTTGCATCACTGTTGAAGGATAGTCCCCACATCACCAGTGACTTTTGAGAAACTTCACTCAATTTCTACACACCTGTTCTCTAACAGAATCTTGGCTATTGTCTCACCATCAGTGGACTCAAATTCTAGGGTTCATAATTTTTCTGTGTGCAGCATTCAAGGATCTTAGCAATCTCACAATGTAGCAGGTGTGAATTTGCTCCACAACACTAAGGGCAAGAAATGTCACATAGCCATAGTTTTCTAAATCAAATCAAGCTGCCTCCAAGCCCCCAGTGACTCACCACAGTGGAAAGATATTCCATGCTCGGTCAAGTCTTCGTAGGGTGACCAACAATCCTGGTGTGCCCAGGACTGGGTGGTTTCCTGGGACAGAGATCTTTCAGTGCTAAAACTGTGTCAGTCCCAGGCCGACCAGAATAATTGGTCATCCTAAACTAAGTCTTGGACAAACATTAGTTTACAAGCCTCCCACACTGTAGATTATAAACCCCAAGAAGACAAAGAACGTGTCTAATGAATTTCTATATACCCACACCTAGGAACATAACAGGTACTCAATACATTTTTAATTTTGTAAATAATCAGGAAATAAACTAAAGCACAAAAATGCATGAAAAATAGAAGAAGTAAAAAAAAAAATCCAAGGCCTGAGCCCCGTATCAGAAGTTATTTGAGCCAACTGAAATTGAGTGCCCTGGTTAAACTTGCAACATCCTAGGTATCCCTTCCAGAGAACATCCCTTCCAGGCTTAGAGAGGCCATGTCCTCAGAGCAGGGGAAAGTCTTCCTGCCCTAGCACACATACACCATGATTTCTATATCATTTATATCCAGTTTGATGGATTTGCTAAGCATCAAGCAGACTCTCCAACCCATTTTGGATCTCTTCCTCGAGAAGACAGCACATCTCCAGATAGAAGCAAAATGTTAGGAAAGCACAAACTTCTGAAAGCACCCATAAAGCTCTTAGCACAGGGCCTGGCACATGGTAAGTATAGTAGGAATGTTCCTGATTATGATTATGATTGTGATTAATTTCCCCATGCCCAAATCACCTGCTCCCCCAAACATGTTAGTGAGGCTACTCCACACCTCCAAACTTGTCGGTCAATTGCTGAGGTCACTCACCACAGGAATGATACACACCTCTTCTTCTTGGAGGCATTAATGGATTTCCTACCACCTTCCGGTGCCTACCAAACCTCCTCAGAGTTCTGTGCTGCACAGAAGGATGACACTGCTCTAAAGTGTCCAAAACCACCCAGCCCATTCCCTCTAGGGTGTAACCCGAATGCTTCAGCAGTTTTTTTCTGCCTCACTGGGTCACTTTCCACTTGTACCCCACAAGATACTGGTATTCCTGTACCCCCTTAAAATCTTTTTTCCTCTTTTGCCTTTCTTCTCATATTATTTCTTCCAGCCTTGCGAATAAGCTAGAGTGAGCAAAGCTAGTGTGTTTTCTTTCATCATATCTAGCAGGGAGACAGTTATAGTTCCACCAGATGTAACTGATGATCACCTCAAGCAGAAGGATACAATTTACAGATGACTGTAGCAGTTCTGACTACATATTTTCTGAAGTTTTGTGGTTTTCCCTGAAAAACTGCCACAGAAAATTGCCTCATTTCCACGCCTATCTTAAAAGGGTGCACCTAGAAAAACTAATTTTAAGTCTGCTTGTTCCTTCTCCTTACCCATGGTGCTGACCTCTGTTAATCTCCATGACACACGGCAAAGTGCCACCCTCTGTTCTACGATACCTTTCACCCATGGAGTCAATTCTGACCCTTCTTTTTGTCACGTAACTGGTGGAACTGATCATAAGGCCCTGTCCCCACCTGCCTCCTTGTGACACCAAAACTCTCCTCTCCCTGCTGCCTCCTTCTCTCCCTCACAGGCTGCTTCCACCTCCTTCTTAAACCTTCTCTGGCCATTCCAAGGATAGTCTCCAGTCAGCACTCTCTAACCCCAGTTATTAGCAGTACAACCAGATTTTTCACCCTCAATATAAGGCCTGGATTTTTACAACACCCAGATACAAGTATCTGTTTCATTTTTAATTCTTAAAACTCGACAATGACCATTGAGTAATATATTAGCCCCCTCTGTGGTCACACCTACTTCAGGTTAAAGGGTATTTCTTAACTTGTCTCTCCCCTCTTAGCCTCCCCCCCTCCCTTTTCTTTTTAATTGTTAACCCTTCTGAGATATTCTCTCTGGGACATCACGGACCAGAGGAAGGACAGTGCCTTGTGGCATTGGTGATTCAAGCAGGAAAGTCTTCCCTCACAGGGCCAAAGTGAAATGGCTCAGCCCTCCCTGACTCCCCTAGAGGAACTCAGCAGCTTCAACTGGGATTGATCCTCAAAAGGTGCCAAGGACTGGAGATGAAGCAGGGTTTATGTATGTCCTTGTTTCAGAAAAGAGAGTGGCTGCTGTTGGCCAAAGGGGAGCCCCTGAGCCTTGGACAGAGCCAGAGAGCCCCTGCCAGCACCTTTTATGTGATCATGCCATCGCCCTCCCTCACTCTACTGGTCAAGGCAGTGGCCACACGGGAACTGATGCTGCCCAGCGCCTTCCCCCTGCTACCTGAGTACCCACCTGATGACAGCCTAAAGACTATGGAGGCAAGTGGGGCCCAGATCTCACAGACCCATGGGGCAGAGAGAGGAGAATGGAGCTGAGAAAGGATGAGGGAGAGGAGTGAGCCGTGAGGGAATGGTTGGAGAACAGAGGGAGACATGGTTCCAAGGGGTGTGGTAGGTGGTCAGAGAAGAAAGCAAGGGTAGGAACTGAGGCCAGGTGGAAGGAAGTTAATGCTTAGATTAAGGCAGCAGGTGAGAAATGAAGTAAAAAGGAGACTAGAAGAGAAAATTTGGAGAGAAGTTTGTAGGGAGAGAAGGGTAATTGGTGTAGAGGAAGGAGTGGGGATTAGTGCCATCCCTGGAGGAGCATAAGACACGCACACACCCCTGAAATCTGACCAAAATGAGCACCAAGAGTAGCTGTAAAGGAGAAATGGGGAAACTGCCACAGAAGGACACCTGGATAGAGCGCAAGGGTGTGTGGAAGCAGAGGAGGAAGTCATAAGCCCAGGCAGTTCCAGCTCCAGGTCATGCACTTGATTCTTGTTTTGTTTCATTTCGTTCGTTTTTGCACTGGCTGGCTACCCTGCCCCCACCTCCCATCCCCACTCCCACCATGGAGAGGAGATTGTGAGGTTAGAAATGAGAGATGAGTGTATTAGTGGAAAAGGCGAAAGGAGAAGACACATGGAAGGCAGAGGAAGAAAAGGGGAAGGGTGAAAAAGATGACAAAGAAATATGAACTTTTGTGTGAGTTCTTGTACCTTTGTGTGTTGATTTGTGCATCTCTTGGTGCCTGTGTCAGTAAGTCTGTGCACCTCTGTGTGACAGACGGCATGTCCTTAAACGGGTCCATTTCTCTGCGTTACGTGTATGTGTGTATACCCGTGTTTGTGTGCCTTCATTCTGTTGAAGGAAAGGCAGCCAATGTCAGAGCCCAGAACAGGAAGGACTTCAAAATGAGTCTCAGCTGCAAAGGAGGGAACAGCTCTGAAGGCCCATCTCTTCCCCTCCTCCCTCCTCCTCGGGTCTGGATTCTGTATTTCCTCTGTCAGCCTTGCAGGCTGGGGTGGGAGGGGTGGCTCTGGGCAGGGAGAGCTGGAACCCCCTTGCTGCTGGATGGCTGTCTTACGTGCAGAAAGGACAGAGCCCGGGATTGTGCTCCCGGCTTGGCTGCCACGAGGATGCTGAGAGAGGTGGGCACGAGTGGCCAGGGCCCGCTCAGCGTCTCACTTCAGGGCCAGTGGCTCCTGGCACAGGATGTTGTGGCCGGAAAACCTGACTGCTCAGGAATGCTGCTCTCGAGTGTCCCTACTGTTATGCTCAAGCTCACCTCGCAGGCTAAGAACGCTGTGTACTCACTCCCCGTCCCAGCCTGCCCTGCAGACTGTGAGCGCCAGCAGCCTGCCTTGCACACGGCCTCCCTCAGCACCCACACCACATCAGTTGTAGCCCTCCCGGGCTCCTGGCCCCTCTCAGAACTCCGGGGCACACTCCTCATGGCCAGGGTGTCCAGTGCCCCTAACTACTCGGGGTTGCTCCTACTTCTGGGACCCTTGCCTCACACTTAACCTCACAAGCACTCAGACCTCAGGGACACCCATCTATTTCACAGGCTTCAGTGACACCCTCGGTCATTCATACCTCCTCCACGCCAGCCTCTTCACACTCGAGAGTCTCTGCCTATTTCTATGTATTTCTATGGCCCCAGTTTCCCTGGGTGAGGCTCTTCCTCTCTTTTCCTCAGAGCATACTGGACAGCCTGGAGCTGGAGCCCACCTACAACCCCTTGCAGGCCTGGAGCCACCTGTACTCACACCTGAGCAGCACCTTAGCCAGGCCTCAAGGGCGGCTCCAGTCAAGCTGGGAGAGCCGGACCCTGAGAAAGGTAACAGCTTCCGTCCATCTCTGCCCTTCCTTACTTCCCTCCTTCCCCTTTACACCCAGAGTCCAAGAGAGAGAGCCCTCCTGCTTGTAGCTCTGTATAAGCAGGTGGATGAGGTCAGGTCACCCTCAGGGAACTGGACCTCAGGAGACAAGGATGAGGTTTTCAGAGCTCATGGAAAACAAGCAAGAGTGAAATCCAAGACTCGTTACAAAGTCCCATTCCCCAATTCCCCACCTGAGGGAGTAGCCCTCCTCCCTGATGCCACCCATGGTGGAGGGGAGAACCAGGACGACAGGAGAGGAAGAAAGAGTGGCCTTTTGTCCTGTTGTTGTGTGCCATGGAGGTCGACTCAGAGCAATCCTATCGGACAGAGCAGAACTGCCCCATAGGGTTTCCTAGGCTATAATTGTTACAAAAGCAGATGCCCCCGTCTTTTCTCCTGCAGAGCCTCCAGTGGGTTCGAACCGCAACCTTTCGGTTAGCAGAGGGCTTAACCATTGTGCCACCAGTGCTCCTTGGCCTGTTGCCCTGGCCAAAAGAAATTACAAATCCTACCAAGTAGGGAGTCTGCTTTGGTATTTACCTATCTTAACTGTAGCGTTTATAACTCCTTAGTCATTGAACAGACCACTATCCCACTAAGCAAACTGGCTGCACTAGAGCTCCAAACACACCCCTCTTCTGGAAAGAAAAGTCAGAAGAGAAGGTGGGAGAAGAAATGCCCAGGGAAGGGAAATTCACATTTATTGAGTCCCAACCATTTGCAGGTCTGTGGTAAGTGCTTTCACACAAATTTTTCTCCTGTAATCCCCACAGCATCCCTGCAAGGTAAATCTATGCTCGTTTTACAGCTGAGGACAGTGAGGCTGACCCCGGGTAGTAAGCAGCTCTGAGTCTGGGCTCTAGTGACAAGGATCGGAGAAGAGTAATTGAGGGCAAAGAGTTGTTTCTATGAAATCCATATTCTCTGATGGTTGGGCTTCCTTTTGCTGCTACTAATCTTTTCCTAGTTTCTCAGTACCATTGCCTGTAAAAAA
This sequence comes from Trichechus manatus latirostris, assembly GCF_000243295.1. Lineage (NCBI taxonomy): Eukaryota > Metazoa > Chordata > Mammalia > Sirenia > Trichechidae > Trichechus > Trichechus manatus. Next base: position 7,963,784 of record NW_004443940.1, read on the forward strand.
AACTCCCATTATGTCTTAGTTGAAATTAGAGAAAGATGATTCTAAACTAGTCAATTAAAGGCAGGACAAGGACCAGATGTGTTGAAGAGGAGCCCATCATAGTCAGACCCCCAGGCTAGCTGGCAGGCAGGCTGACAGCAGGGAGACTCAGCAGAGAGCTGGCACCATGGAGGCTGGAGCCAAGGAGACTCCAGTGTCACATCCCTGGGCCTTGAGGCTGTCACTCCAGGGATGGAACATGTGAAGGAGATAGGACAGGAGGCCCAGCAGGGAACGAGACAGGAGATCAGGAACTGTGGTCTTCAGACAAGCCTCTGGTTGTTCTTTTTGCAGGCTGGGCAACTGCAGGCCAACCGAGTTCGAGCCACAGTGGCCCCCCTGCCAATGACTCCAGCCCCAGGCAGAGCCAAGATGCCAGCAACCCAGAAAGCTTCCTGGGAAGCCTTCTTGCTGCCTTCCAATGAGGAAGAGGAGGAGGAGTATCCCTGAGGACCCTAAGTGGCCAGTGCCAGAGCCCAGGTGCCCTGCTCAACCACATCCATGCTAAGGCTCACACAGTGGCTGTCTGTGGTCAGACCTACCGTCTGTCCACCTGAGCCTCCTCATGCCACCAGGAAGAGATACACCCAAGCCTTTTCCTTCTGCAAGCAGGGGCTCTAGTTTTCTTTTGGATCATGTGATACTGTTAACAAAGATGGAGATTAAACTCGTTAAGACTTCACCATTGTCAGGAGCATTCCCAACCCAGAATTTCTCCTGGTAGCTGTGCAGGCGGGTAGATGAGGTAAGGTCATCCTCAGGATACTGGGCCTCAGCAGACAAGGATGAGGTTTTCAGAGCTCATGAAAAACAAGCGGGAGTGAAAGCCAAGCCTCATTCCAAAGCCAGTGCCCCTCCCACCACACCCAGCACACTGCAGTTCTCTTCAGCTTCCAGACAGATGAGTGGTTGATGGGGTACCTATATGCAAAGTGGGGGTGTGGGATCAGGGGAGAGGACGGTGTGGAAAGGGCCTACTCCCTCTCCCCTCACCTGCCCACCTTCCTGTCAGCGCCACCCCCCTTACCCCCCCCCCCCACTCCACAGACCAACTCCCATTTATAAAACTCTTACTCTGGACTTCAAATTACACAAAGTACTTTAGAAAATTACCTCATTTCATACAAATCATCCTGTGAGGCAGGGCCCATTGTTAATTTTTCCATTTTACAGAGGGGCAGCAGGGGTAGAAACTGAGGGTTGAAAATGCTTTGTCACTTGCCAGGACTCACAAAGCTAGATTCCCACCCAGCTCTGCCAGACTTGACTACCAGGCGCTCGCTTTACAGCCTCCCTGCACCCCTCACTGGGCCCCCTTCTCCTCCCATGGCCTCCAACACATTCCCGGTTCTCCTCCTGATCCCCCCATGCCCACCCAGCACACCCTGCCACTGTGTCCCCTCTGTGTCTATTCACACACATGGACCTCTGAAACCCAAACTGGCTTTAATGACAATAAATTTTTTTTTTAAATACATCTCTGGCAAAGAGCAATGCAAAGGAGGGGTTAGGATTCAGGCACAGTCTAGCATTCCCCTAGAGCCTCCATACAGGCCCCTGAAATTGCACCTATTCTGATCGTACACTGCTTTCTAAAGACCTGGTCCAGCAGTTGTCCATTCCTTTGGGAGGTGAGGGGTTTAGGGGTGCTGACCCTCCCCAGATCCCATCCCTCAGTTCCTGCCACTTGTCCCACTTCCTAGGACTTGTTGGGATTGATGATCCTTCGACTCCCCTAATCCCTCTGAGACCCTGGTCTCACCCAGGAGCCTCCTGCGTCCTGCTTCCCTCTGGTTTTCACAGGTTTTGTTCATCCCCAGTGCCACCTCCCCATGGTCATCCTATCAGCTCTCCCAGCCTGGCCTTACTCTCATATGGAGTTCTCTGACTTGACTCCAGTCCTTTTGGTCCCTGCTCTGGAGAAGCCAGTCTCAGCTCCCTGAGGCCCCGTTCTTTTGGACCTGGCTATACAAAGCAGCATTTGAGCTGTGGCCTTTGCTGCCACTGCCAGTTTCAGTACCAGGTTCAAGGAAGACCAGGCCTTGGGGCTTGGGAGCTGGGAGAGGCTTTGTGCTCCGAGGCGGGGGCACAGCGTAGTCGTCAGTGGCTGGGTTGTAGGGGAGCTCATAGCCCTCCTCCTTCACCCGAGCCTGGCACCACCATGCATCCTTGGGCTCCTGAGGCAGGTCATAAAGGCCTCGGGGAGGGGCCGGGGCCAGGCCCTCAGGTTCATCATAGATGGGATCCTCTTTGGGGTCCTTCAGGTTGGCCTTCATCAACCGCTGCTGCGCATGTTCATACAAGTCCCAGTAGAGAGGTTTCTTCAACTGTGCCCCCTCCCCAGCTGGACGAGGTGTGCTATTCAAGGGGTCTGAATACAGGGAGTCCTGGGAAGGGCCTGGAGGGATGCGCAGGGAGTCTAGGGGTTCAGCATACAGCGATAGGGGGTTGCCCAGGTGCTCCTGGGGGCCACAAGGAGAAGCCACCTTCCCTTCTGCCACTTCTTCATGGGAGTCAGCTCTCCGAACATCATGCCCCTGACTGGCCTTTGCCTGGGCCTTCTGCTGGCAGATAGCAGTCTCAACTGCCTGAAAGATGTCATTTCCCTGTGCCGTCTGGAAGGTGAATGTTCCGGGGCCAGAGGGGCAGCGGCGGCCGGCCTCAAAAGAGAACATGACCTGAAGAGGGTGTGGAGGGATGCATCATCAGAGGAGGTGAGTCACAGGGCTGAACTAGGCAGGGAATCTGAAAAGATCACCTGGGGCAGGGGGTGGGGATCACAGGGTAGGCAAAGAAGAGGGATCCCAGAGAGCAAAGCTTCCCACCTTCCTGTCCTGTCCCACCCTACCCACAACTGCCCAACCCAGCAAGTCCTCTCTGACAGCCCTCCCTGACAGTCCCCTCCCCCCCACCTTGTCACGGCCATAACGACGTAACAGAGTGTAAGGCCAGGAAAGGAGAGGCTCCAGTTTCTGACTCTGGGTCCCCACGGCCGAAAGAGTCAGCCTCTCAGCCTCTACCCTCAGCACGTAGGAGCCTTGCAGGCCACAGCGCTCAGCAGCTTCAGTCCTCTGTACGGTTACCCAGAACTGGGATCCTGAAAGGAACACTCGATTAGACGCTTAAAGGAGCTACTAGAGGCTGGGGCAGAGGAGTGAGGGCCGGGAAGGAGTCAGAAGCAGAGTGTCCCGGCACTCACTTGGAACCCAGATCTCCTTCCCCAAGGGTCCATGAACCCTCTAATCACTCCCTTCCCAAGGGCGCCTCTCCTTCCCACACCACCCCATCCCTGCCCGGGCTTCTGGGCGCCTCTACCTTCCCCGATGGGGCTGTAAAGCGAGTTCTCCAGCATCTCCAAGGCAGAAAGTTTGGGTGGGTTTTCGGGAGGCGCCAGAGCCCAGCTACCTTTCTGTCGTAAAGAGAGAGCGTGTAGAGGACCCCATAATCCCCCCAGCGTGGCTCCCAGGGTCTGAGCCACCCGGATGCCTCTGTCGCTGCTCCCCGCGTCGCCCCAGCCACTCGCCCGCACTCCCAGGCCCCCTCACCGGAAAGGCATTTCGGCACAGCGTCTGTACCCAGGCGGCGCTGGACCGCGCGTCCGCGGCCAACAGGTGGGAGCGCTGCAGTGTGTCCAGACGGAAGGCTGCGGCGCCGGGCTCAGGGGGACTCTCCACCGCCACGGGGACCACGCTCACACACTCCGCCAGGCGGATCACCTTGCAGTCTAGGCGGCGCGAGCCCCCGCGGCCACCCCCTGAGCCCGACCCCTTGTGGTCAAAGAACTCGAGCCGGGCCACGCCATGGGGGCTGGCGGGGTAGAGCACAGCCCAGGTCTTCCTCCACCTCTAGGGAGAGAGCGAGACACTGGAGAGGGAGCGGGGCGAACGCGGGCTGGCCGGGCCCCTACGGGGTTGTGGAACAGGCTCAGGCTGATTTGGCGTCTGGGGCTTCCCGACCTGGGGCGAAGTCTCCCAAGGACGACGCCGCTCCGTCTCTCCAGGAACAAGGAGGGCGTACGCCGAGGTCGGCAGACGCTTGTCTGGAGTGTGCAGAGCAACTTCGCGAGACCATCACCGGGCTCTCCAGCTCCCGGCGCCGCGCTCCAACCCGCGCCCGCTCCCTCCTTCTTTCTGGCCCCTTCCGCCCACCCCAAGCTCTGAAGGGGTTCTGCAGCCCCTGCCCCCCACTACCTTGGTTCCGAAGCGCTGACTCTGTAAAAAGAGCGGCCCTTCCATCTCGGCCCCGTCCATGGCCCCCGGCGGTCCCTTTCGCGCTTCCTGGCCCTGCGGGCTGGAGGCGGGACGGGGCGGGACGGGGCGGGTCGGAGGCGGGCTGGACTCGCCGGAGGCGTTCCCGCCCCTTCCCAGGCCCCGCAGGCCGCGAAAAGGGGGAAGGGAGAGGAGCGAGAAAGAAGTGGGGGTCCCTAGATAAGCGGGGCGGCCGCACCACCTCCGGGCCCTTACCCGCGGCCGTGGGGCGCGCACAAGTGGCTCCACCAAGAGAAAACTTCGGGTTTCGGCCAGGGAGCCCTGGCGCCTGGGCGAGAGGGCTGCGTGTGACGTCAAACGCCCAGCGTGACATCAGAGTGAAGGCCGTGACATCACCCCGAAAGTGCCTGCCGGCACCCTGGGGCTCCAGAGAGGCCACGTGGGCCACCATGGCCTCAGTTCCCCCAGCCGGGACCGCCCCCAGCCCGGCTGGAGTTGGAGTGTTTACCCTCCGCCGAGCTGGGGGCGTGGAGGAAGGGCCGGGGGCTGGAAGGCTTCCCGGAACCCCGAGCCGAGTGGCCTCCCGCCGCCACAGGGGCAGCCGCCTGGGCCTGTAGGCGTCCCTGCGGTCTCTTGCGTGTCCAGCTCCCCGACCGGAGCTGTCCGGCTTCCAACCTGCGGGAAAAGAAAGCTTCATTGAGCGGGCTGGGAGGGCTTGGGGTGGGGGTGGGGGGCGGCTGCGGCCAGCTCCGCGGGGGAGGGGAGGACGGAGAGGCGAGAAGGAGGGAACTGGCGAGGGAGGAATCCAGGGAGAAGGCGGAATGTGGGAGGGCTCAAGGGGAGTAGGAGGGACGAACGAAGAGGGAGGAGGGGGGGTCCAGTCTCTCCTGTCCGAGCACTTTTTTTTTTTTTTTGGAAATCCTAGGATCTCCGGGACCAAGACTCTTCACCCAGCCCCTAGAGCCCCGCTCCGCCAAAGGTAGGGGGAGCCGGGCTAGCCTGCTGGAGGAACGGGGTTGGGGATGGAGAGGATGGTGGAGGGACCAGGGAAAAAGGATGGAGTCGAGGGGAAGCCAACCAGCTGAGGGTTTTATTATTGTCAAAAAGAAGTGAGACACTAGAAGAGTGAAGAAAGGAGGCAGATGGGGGGCGGCGGGTCGTACAGGGTGTTCCAGATAAGGCAGTTGGGAGGACCTTGAGGCTGGGGGTTTCTCACAGAGAAGCCCCCAAGCCAAAATATCCTCAGAACAAAGATGTTGGGTTGTTTATCTGGGTTGGGGGAAGCATGTACCAGTGGGCCCCTCACTGTGGAGGGGCTGTTGTCAGTCCCAGACCAAGAAAGGGCCTTGGCTTCTTATCAGATCAGAGCCCTGCCTCCGGCTCGGTGACGGCAAAGGCAGTGTTGGTGAAGGCAGTGTTGGCCGGAGGCTCCAACAACCCCACCCCATCCCCCTGCCCAGCTTGAGGCCTGGCCCTCCTAGGCCTCTCGACCCTGCCATGCATCTGAGAGCCTGCGGGCTGCGGAGGGTGTGCAGCGGGTGCTCCATGTGGTCTAGTGTCTGCCTTCCCTGCTTCGGCATCTGGGACTCTGGGCTGCACTCCCATTCAAGGGATCAGAGGTCTGAGGGTCTCCTGGGTGCTCCTTGCCTGCCTCAGCACAATCAGTGGAGCTACCTGTCCAGTCCCTCTGACTGACTGAATAGGGTCATCTGGGTCCCTCCCACATCTGCTCCCTGACTCCTGTCGGTCCCTCTCCCCCTCGCTTGTTGCCTGCATCTTTCTCTCTCACTCCCTAATTCTGTGTGCCTGGCACGGTCCCTGTCACCTTCTGTCTTCTCGGTGTCTGTCTCTCCTGAGGTCTCTTTCTGTTTGTCTCCCTTTCATTCCCACACTCTCCCTTCCTCTCACATCCTGTCTGTCTGGGTCTTCCTCTCTGTGTGTTTCTTGCTCAGTCTTCATCTCTATCTCTGTATCTCTTTATTTTGACCATTTTCTGACTCTTGGTCTCTAATTATTGTCTTTAGGTCTCTGGGTCTCAACCTGGGGAGTAGGGGTAATGGAGGTGATGATGGCAGAACTAGGGAAGGACATTGTGGGACATAACAACCAATTGTGAGGGTTTCAGTGTTTACAAAATGCGGGAGAGCATATGTCTCTCCTCCTTATCGTCCCCTCATTCTCTGTTCTCCTCTCCCAGGTCTGGGTCTGGCTCTGTCAGCCCTTGCCTCTTTTACTTTGTGTCTCTGCCCTTATTTAGTGTCTTTCTCTCTCACTGTCTCTTTGTCTCTGGCCTGTCTTGGTGTTTTTTTTCTTTCATGACATCTCGCTTGGACTCTGGGCCTCACTCAATCTCAGTTTTTCTCTCACACTCCTTCTCTCTGGGGCACCCAGGCCCTCCCTGCCATGCAACCTGTCAGTGTCTGGCAGCAGAGCGCGTGTGGGCTGCTGCTGTGCCTGCTGTGCAGTTCATGCCTGGGGTCTCCGTCCCCATCCACGGACCCTGGGAAGAGGGACGGAAGCCAGGTCCTGCGGTTCCGGCTGGCTGGCTTCCCCAGGAAGCCCTACGAGGGTCGCGTGGAGATACAGCGTGCTGGCGAATGGGGCACCATCTGTGATGACGACTTCACACTGCAGGCTGCCCATGTCCTCTGCCGGGAGCTGGGCTTCACAGAGGCCACAGGCTGGACCCACAGTGCCAAATATGGTGCTGGCACAGGTGAGCAATGCCCCAGGAAGAGCCTAGCTACCCTGACTACCTAAATGAGGCCAAGTGCAGGGAGAGGGAGCACCAGAATGGCACAACCACAGGGACAGAGGACACCAAGAACAGCCAATGTCAAGAAAACCCATGGGTGACCACCCAGCCAACACAGTCACTCCCCAGAGCTCTGTGACCTTAGGCTGATCAGTTGCTTTCTCTGTGCAAAAATGCCTAGATGATCTATAAGTTCCTCTCTTTTGCAAAAAGGTATTCTATAAAGCCATGCGCAAGGACAATTAAAGTACAGCTTGCTCCATGGGAGGCTAAGAGCAGGTAAATGATGTCTGGATATCCCAAAGCCAGAAGAGAACACAGATACGGCTGCTGACAAAATCCAGTTACAGGCCGGAGCTGAAACCCACAAAGTGGAGCTGAATAAGAACAAGTGTAATGCCTAGGACAAGTCTGACTGTGGGCGGTGGGGGATTAAGAGCAGTTCTGACTGAAGCCTGGAAGTGCTTGCACTGTGTGAGGCCACAGTAGGACTGATGGACAGAAGTTGGTGCAACCTGAAGCTGATCCCTCAGCCCCCATTGGCTAGACCACTTCTGGAATAAAGTGTCTACTCTTGCACATTTTTTAGAGACGCTAGAAAACAGAAATATTTTCAGAGGAGAGCTACTCAGACATCAAAGATTCAGAAGCCAAGTTATAAGGAGGCAGAGCTGGAGAAACCAGAGATATTTGATCTGGAAAGAAAAAGCCTTAGATAGTCATTACATGATGGTTGTCTTTAAATATAGTAAGGGCAGTCGTGTGACTGAAGGCTTTTTCTGGATGGCATCAAAGGACTGAATCAGACTGGATGAGGGAAAGTCATACAGAGTCACAAGGACTTTCTGATGGTTACAGTGAACCTGGTGGAGGTAGGTGTCCCAGTAGAAGCTGGGTAAGCCCTGTCTTGGAATGCATGATGCGTCCCTGCACCTTGGCTGGGACAGAAGACCTTTGAGGTTCCACCCACTTCTGAGAAGAAGTTAATGATATTCAGTACGGTTCAGGCAGGGAGAACAACGCGCAACAACATGGCAGCACAGGCAGGGCAGCCACGTGGGAAAAGGTGTGAGTGAGGCGAAAGGATCTTTGGTTTCCAAGCCTTACAGACTGGGCCTGAATGCTGTGTGGCGATGTGGTCTTATGCAGGTTACTTAACTTCTCTGAAGTCCAGTTTCTTTATATAAAACAGTGATAATATCTTCCTGGCAGCACTGTTCCAAGATGACCACATAGGTACAGAGCCTGGCAAAGTGCTTGGCACAATTGTAGCTATCATTGAATGGGTAAGAACGGATCAGAACATCAGTGTTGATTCCTGTGTTTTTATTCACCCTACTAAATTCTTGGGGGTCCCTCCATGAGTCCTATGACCCCTTCTATCCCCCTCCACAGACTCCTATTCCCTCCTCATTATTGTCCCAGAAAAATGAGCTTTTCATGGCCAGACGTGAAGCCCCAGTGCCCAACCCTCCCAACAGCCCCATTGTGCCCCATTCTTCCTCTCCAAGCCTCTATCTGTCGTTTCATCTCCCTCTCCACAGGCCGCATCTGGCTGGACAACCTGAGCTGCAGTGGGACTGAGAAGAGTGTGATCGAATGTGCCTCCCGGGGCTGGGGGAACAGTGACTGTACCCACGACGAGGATGCTGGGGTCATCTGCAAAGACCAGCGCCTCCCCGGCTTCTCAGACTCCAATGTCATTGAGGTCTGCAGTTCACACACACACACACACACACACACTCACACACACACACACACACCCCACCCAGGATGGCCAGACAGGGAGGGCTGTGGGGTGGCTATATGTGGTTAGAGGAGATACTAGAAGGTAAGAAATCCCATTTGCCCCAGGGGGTAATTTGGGTTGGTGGGGGGCTTTGAAGCGGGGGCTAAATGATAGAGGTTTTGGGCTCTGTAAGGTCCAAGTTTAGCATTAGCTTTCAAGTTACTGAATCTGTCATGAGCTTCTCCAGTGTTGTCCTTGGTCACTCTAGGGCATCCTGTGCTCTCCGTTGCCTCAGATGTTCCTGCTATCCTGGAACATCTCCCTTATTACCTTCTCCTTCTCCTTCAAAACCTCATTTAAATGCTACCTCCTCTGTGAAGTGCCCCTCGCCCCCAGACAGAGCTGGGGGATCTGCAATGGGGACCAGTGAGGTTCCCACTCCTTCCTCAGCTCCCTCAGCACCCTTCGTCATTTCTCATTAGCCCTCCCCTCTCACGGCTGTAGGAGAGTCAGCACACTCCAGGCTGTGGGTTTCCTGAGAGAGGGCAGTGCGGCTCTCACCCTTCTCAGCCCCGTCAAGCCGCTGGCTTGGCAGCAAACACTCAGAGTTCCCTAAGGGTGGCAGAACACATGAAAGGAGCTGGGGCGCTACTGGAATTCCCTTGCTGTGATCACATCCCAGGTAGACCATCACCTGCAAGTGGAGGAGGTGCGGCTTCGAGCAGCTGTGGGGCGGGGCAGGAGACCCCTGCCTGTGACTGAGGGCCTGGTGGAAGTTCGGCTTCCTGAGGGCTGGATGCAAGTGTGTGACAAAGGCTGGAGCGCCCACAACAGCCACGTGCTCTGCGGGATGCTAGGCTTCCCTAGCGAAAAGAGGGTCAACACGGCCTTCTACAGGTGAGGGGTTGCGGACGCTGGATGGAGCAGGCCGGAATTGGGAGAGGGGGTCTGCTCTTTGAGGAATGATGTTAAGAGACTTTGGAGAAGGTCTAGAGCATTGGGGGGACCCGGGGGTCTGGAATAGTGGGAAAATATGGGAGCTGTTGCGAAGCTGAAGAGTTGGGAAATCTTGTGGACCCCTGAAGGGCTCCCAAGGGGGATCTGAAATGGAGACCAGGCGGGTTCCCGCCCTCTTGAGGCGACAGCCAGGGCGGGGCGAGTGGCGGCGGGTGATGCCTTCAGTTGGCAGCAGATTTCCAGGGGCTCGGGCGTGCGCGGTAGCTCGCGAGGCCACGCCCACCGGCCGGTGAGGCGTGTGGCCCGAGGACTGCGGGGCGGGAGGAGGCTCGGAAAGAGCCAGGTCCCGCCGTCAGTCCAGGCCGCGCTCCAGGCGGGTCTGGGAGCGCGTGAGCTCTCAGCACTCCTCGGAGGTTTCTTCCAGACTGTCCTCTGACCCCAGACTGTCCTCTGACCGAGTCGCCCGGCGCTCACCACCTGCCCTGAGGCCCTGATACACACCCAGCCTTCCAGATAACGAATCACACTGGTGGATGGTTCTGTGCTTGTAGCGTCTCCTTTCCTTGATGCATCTAATTTGGTCAGCTTGAGCCAGAGAGCCTTTGGGAGCCAAGCAACTATTTGAAAATCTTCACACTGTTTTTCTGTCATCTTATATTTTGCTGGCTAAAAATGCTTATTTTCTTCAGCTCTGTCCTAGCTAGACCTGTTTGGCAGAAAAGATCTCTTGACATGTAGGTGACCGTCCACTGGGCACACTACTCCAGATGGGGGCTGATCCGGCAGAGGACAGTAGAAGTGCTCTGCTTTGATTAGAGCCGCCCAGCTTTTGCATTGCCTTTCTGTTGAGGCAGCATCACACTGCTCATAGTGAACTTGCAACAACCTACAGCCAATTCAGGTCTTCCCTTACCCTTGATCTTGAGAGAGTAGCCTTTTGGAACCTAAATACGTTGAGTTTACCCTATTAAATCGACATTTTTAAAAACCATTAGAAAGCTGTGATGATCCCATGAAATTATCCTGAATCTTGACATTGTTTTCCCTCTGTCATCCCACCCATTCGTCTCTGGTCCACAGACATGATAAGGATGCTTTCTGACTCCTTCACAATCACTGTTAAAATTGCTTAGCTGTTCTTGTGAAACTTTCCTCCGGATTTACATCAAGCCTTTAATCATCAGTTGTGAAATACGTTTTTTCAACCAATCCAGAGCCAACCAGCAACACAATGTAGCAAATATTTCACCATCTTACCTATAAGGAAAGCATGGGAGCTTTTGCAACTGTTTGCTAAAATCCAGATACACTTTGTTCACAGCCATTCTCCAGCCTTCCAATTAACAGTCCTATCAAAAATGAAATCATGGTGGTTTGACTGAGCTTATTTTTATTTTTAGGTCTTTAAGGATCATTATTTTTCCTAAATTTCACAAACTTTCTATTTAGCAACTTATTCCAGAAGATTACTTACTTGTCTATAGATTGAGGAATCCTTTTTCTTCTTTTTGAAAGTGAATATATTTTCCAGTCTTTTCCATACTTGCCTAAATTTTCCTTGCCTTGGCTCTGAGACACATCTGAAAGTTCTTTCAGCCCCAAAAGAATATAGTCTATCTGGTCTAGAGACAAACTGGTTTAAAGCAGTGATGTGCTCCTTTACTATCTTATGTCTTGGGGCTGTATTTCTCTGTGCTTGCTCTTTAACTTTCTTAATCCAAACACCATGTTCTGAAAAGTTGTTGCTGTCGTTGTTGTTAGCGGCCATCTAGTTGATTCCAGCTCATAGCAACCTCATGTGACAGAGTAGAACTGCCCCATAGGGCTTTCTTGGCTGTAATCTTTATGGGAGAAGATCACCAGGTCTTCTTCCTATGGAGCTGCTGGGTGGCTTTGAACCACCAACCTTTTGGTTAGCAGAGGACCACTTAACTATTGCGACAACAGGGCTCCTTTCTGAAAGATTAGTAGGATTTAAATTGCAGGCATTCCAGGTGAAGAGGACAGCATGAACAAAAGTGCAGAGATTCCTTCATTGCCTATTTATTTACTGAGTGCCTACTATGTGCCAGGCACTGTTGTAGACACCAGGGATTCAGCAGTGCACAAAAGAGACAAAAGTCTCTGATCTCAAGGATCAGGGGAGAAACAGACAATAAAGAAAATAAATAAGTAAAATTATAAAATGTAATGTTAAAAACAGTGTAATGGATAAAAATCAATTAGAGAAGGGGTTAGGAAGTGGGAATGGGATTGCAGTTTTAAATAGAGTAGTCAGGAAAGGCCTTTTTGAGAAAAGGTTTAAAGGAGGTGAGGGAACAAGCTGTGCAGGCATCTAGGTGAGCATCTCCAGGAAGAGGGATCATAAATTAAAAGATCTTGGGGGCACTGGGGTGGGGGAGGAAGGGAGGCATTCTTGTCATGCTCCAGGAAGCCACTGTGGCTAGAGCTGAGTGAACAAGGGAGAAAATGACAGGACGTGATAGGGAAAGAATGGGGAGGCGGATTGTGTAGGGCCATTTTGGAGACTTTGCCTTTTATTCTGTGTAAGATAAGGAACCACTGGAGGGTTTTGAGCAGAGGCATGACATATGACTTCCATTTTTAAAGGATTATTTTGACTGCTTTGTCAAGAAGAGGCAGTAGGGGACGGAGTGGAGGCAGGGAGACTATTTGGAGGTTATTGTCTACTGAAAGCCAAGTAAAGAAAGTGAAAGGTAATGGTGACACATGGAAGGGGGGGCGGGAATGATCACATTCTGTATATAAATGAAGGCAGAGCCAACAGGATTTGCTCATGGACTCAATGTGGTGGTAAAGAATGAGAGGAGTTAGGTATCCTTCCAAGGTTTTTGCCCTGAGCCAAGTATGGAGTTGGCCTCATCTGATAAGGGGAAGACAGTGGATATAGCGGTTTTATGTGGGGGTGAGGTGGGGAAGATTAGGAACTCAGTTTTGGACATGTTAGATTTGAGTTTCTTTAAGGTATTGAAATGGTGAGGCTGAGTAGGCAATTGGATATATGACTCTAGAGTTCAGCTGAATAGAAACATTTAAAGTCCTGAAACTGGACAACATCACCAAAGGAGTGAATGTAAATAGAAAAAAAGAGGCACAAGGACTGAAGTTTGGGGATCTTAAATATTAAGAGAATATTGGGAAGACAAGGGGGAACACAGAGTGAGGTAGGAAGAAGACCAGGGAGCCTGGTGACCTGGAAGCCAGGGAACGTGTTTCAAGGAGAGTGCTGAAGTGAGCCGATGCCACTGATAAGTCTAGAAACACGAGGACTCAGCAACATGGAAGTCATTGTTGACCCTCCAGAGATAATAATGGATAATAACGATCAGGATGTATTTGGAAGACAGTAAGTTGGTTTATGCTGAGAAGTAGTGGAAGAAAGATTTGAATAGATAAGGTCAGATAATGGGACACTTTTAATGCAAAATTGGAGGGTTTGACCTTTGTCCTACTGAAAATTAAAAATAAACATATTTATATGAAAAAGTGATCAAGTAAAGCCAGCTTTTTGAAAGTTTGCCTGATAGTAGTGAATGGGGAAAAAACAAAAAAAACCAAACCTGTTGCCATTGAGTCGATTCCACTCATAGCGACCCTATAGGGCAGAGGATCTAAATGCCGTAAAATTAGTTATGAGTTTGTTATAAAAATGAAGCTGATTAGGAGATTGACAGCAAAGATGGAGGGGACTGAATAGATGCAGGGGGACTTGAGAGAAGGGACACCTAAAATGATTCTGCCCAAGAGGCGGGTGGTGCCATCGGGCATCTCTAGGCTTCAAGCTAATGTGAACTGGCTTTCAAGGTGGCCATCCTTGGGAAGTTTGAGACCCAGGAATTGTCCCTAGGTATGTGCAGCCTGAAGTAGTTTCCAGAGATCAGGAGTATTTGCTGCAAATATCGGAATCTCTTCCCAAGTCTCGGATATGAAGTCTGGGGAAGGAGCTACAGTAAAACCTGTGAAAGCTGGAACCTGTGCAAGGCAGAAACCTGTCAGAGAAGGAAATCTCAAATATTTTCCACTAAAACAAGCGATAGAAAAGTGGTAAGACTGCATATCAAAGGTAGAAAACTTGCAAGACCCAGGAAAACAAGACAGTCCTGTCGAGTTCCGGCTCTCACAGGTTTCACTGTATATTAAAAAACGGTGGTCATTCTTCATGCAGAAAGAGAGATTATAGGAGTCCTGGAGATCCCGTGGTGGGGATATGTTATAGATCTTCTTTCACAGGTCAAGTCAGAGGGGGCATTCTCACAGGTAATAAAAGTATAAAGGATAGCCAAGATAATTATGAACAACTCTATCCTCCCTGGAGAAAGAAAATGCATCTGCTAGCTTTTAGAGGAGGTTGGTAAGCTTTAGGGAATAAGAAAATCAGAACCTGATGTATTTATCATTTTTAAACTTGTTTTGCTGGTTCCAGCCTAAAACATGTGAAAGCTGTAGAATTTTAGGTGAGGAAAGTAATTTACAGATAGTTGAACCATTTACTCTACTGCTCTTTTGCAGGTAAGAAAATTGAGGCTCTAAGAGGTTAATTACTATTTAAGAAATTACCCTTCTAGTTCATTTCAATTGACAGATATTTATTGAACTCCTACTGTTTGCCAAACACAGTGCAAGGTGCTGAGAATACAAAGATCAGTAAATGATGGGAGAGGTAATTGGGCACCAGGTCACAGAAGACCTCATAAACCATAATAAGGATTTGGGGATTTAAAATAAAAGTAATGGGAAACCACTGAAGTGCTTTAATGAGGATCATTGCAAGATGACACGATCAGGTGGTGACTCCAAAAGATCACTTTGACTGCAGTTTGGAGAATGGCTTAGAGCAAAGCAAGGGTGAATGGATTAGAGAGATATTAAGGAAATGGACAGTACTTGGTTATAGATTGACTTTGGGAATGGAGTTTATTTTTTGGACATATGCTACATTTTGGACGACGTTAAGATATGTAAGTAGAAACAAGAAGGCAGTTGAATATGCAAGGTTGGGTGTGAATGAGACGATATAAAGAGAAGGTATAGTGTGAGAAGAAAAGAATGCCTAAAACCGAGCTCCAAAATTTAAATGACTAGGTAAAGGAGGAGATGGCAAAGAAGACCAAGGAAGCCAAGGAAGGAGATTGAGAAGAAAGCAGTGTCAGATGCTGCAGAGAGGTCAATAAGAGGAAGACTAAACAATGTCTACTTGAACAAATACCCTGCAGTAGAACTTTCTGCAGAGTGATGAGTGGGAGAAACCAGAAAAGATCGGATTAAAGAATGACTGGGAAGAGAGGGTATGGAGATGGAGAGTATTGACAACTCTTTTGAAAAATGTTGCTGTGAACAGGAAGAGAGATGTGGGGTGGAGGGTGTGTGTGTGTGTGTGCGCACACTTGCGTGTGTGTGTGTGTGTGTGTGTGTGTGTTTGTAGGAGGGCTTTGAACGTGTCTAAAAGGATTCAGCTGAGAAGGAGAGGTTGTATACAAGAGAAAGAAAGGATCATAAGGGATGGAATTCAGTAACAGGGTAACCTTAGAGAGGAGGGAGAAATGGAATGAATGAGAACAGGATGTGCAGATGTAGGTAGGTTTTTGTTTGATGGTTGAAGGAAAAAATGATAGGGGGAAACAAGCACATCTGTGAATGAAGAAATGTAAATCAAGACAAATCAGCACTGGCTTTAAATAAGACCATTTAAATAACTTAGAGAAGAGGTACTTTTTAAATTTCCAGATAATACTGCATTCTTCTGAGTACAACTCTGGAGATCCACATGATCTCTCTGGGTTCATTGGTAAAAGAAAGTGCTAAGAGTATTTCATTTTAGACATGTTTGAGTAAAAAGCATTTGGAGAAAAGGTTTCACACTATATTTGTAACATGAAAAACTCCAAATTCTTAGTACTATCTCAGGAAAGGGACCTAGAGGTACTGTAACTCCGCTAGGAATGTTGGCCATATTGGCTGTTTGGCCAAAAGGCTGACTAAATACCCTAAGTACATCCTCAGGAAGAAGCCAGGGCAGGAAATACCAAACAACTTCACCCCTGTGTTTAAAAAAAAAAAAAAAATTATATATACATATTTTTTTTAGTTCATTGTAGTGCATCTGCACACAGTATACTATATTCCAATCTTACTCCTCAAGAGAAACAGCAGAGTAGGAACATGTACAAAGAAAGAACAATTAAGATGATAACAGGAAATTCCATAAATTTATAAGAATAGACAGATGAAACTTGCATTCATCTATAAAGAGTTGGACAGGACAAAGATGGACCATAATTAAAGTCTTCGAAATTACAAGAAGAATGAGAGGAGAAACAGACCTAAAATCCAGACATTAGCCTTAAGGCATTCTCTTAAAATAGGTCAATTATTTAGGCCAATTAAAAAGATAGAAGGCTTTAGAATTTATTTCCCTGGAAGTAATTTTGGGAGATAGCTCAGTTTGTGAATCACCAAAGCATGTGGTGTTGGAATTTGGGCAGGAGGGGTGCTATTATCCCAAGCCCACTGACCTCATGCTCCCTGGTCAAACCAAGGTGATGTCCTTGGTTATCCAGCCTTGGTCCTTGGTCCTGGTCCACTGGCCTGAGGCCTGAAAAATGCCAGAAGCCAGAGGGCATCCAAGGAAAAAAAGACATACTTTGTCTCTCTAGTCATGACCAGGCTGGTTCTCTCTCCTAGCCTGGTCGGTCTGGCTGTCCTAACAATCCTAACACCTTCTATTACACCCCTTCCCTTAGCACCCCCGCCCTGAGGTTTAAGTCCGCCCTAATTACTGGACCCAGGAGTGCTTCTTCTTCATCGTTTCTTAGCCTGATTTCTGTGCGTCCTGGTATAGGGGCCATGAAGGGTAGGTTCTCAGAGTATCTGATGTTATAATGTCTTGCCCACCACGAACCCTTCGGGGTGATGTAAAAGAAATCTCGCCCCTGGTCCCAGCTGCACCAGCCTTTTCTACTTGGTTCTAGATTGATCCTGATTCTACTATTATCTTATCCTCACAGAAAGTTGAGGAAGCGAGCGGCCAAAGCCTCGGCCCGACGCCCCAAGCCCCTTGGAAGGTAATGGGGCATGAGCCCCGGGACCTCCTGCTTGCGTCTGTGGCCCCAGGAGGTGGATGGATGGATGGCAGCCTATCCATGTCCATTCCAGAAGCCAAGCTGATGAGTTAGGAATGTGACTGGGAAATGGCCATTCTAAGGGGGAAGGGAGGGGAGGTAGGACTGGGGATGAATATGCTTTGGTCTAAGGGAGCACAAGGAGGAAAGAATGTGGGAGTGGCTGAGGAGAAGCCTCCCTGTCTTTATACTTCTCCACATAGCTTGGATTCTGGCCTTAGCCACCTGCATTTCTCCTCTTTCCCCCAACTCCTCACCTCCCTTAATTCACCACATCCCATTCCCTCTCCACCCTTTACCTTTCCTCTCATCTTCTCTCCCCACAGCCACCTGGATGCTCAGATGTAACGGGATTTCCCATCGCTGGTGCTGAATCCAGAGAGTAGCACGAGGTTCTGAAACACAGCTCTGGTGCTCAGCAGGCAGCGTGTGTGGAAAACCCCACCATCCTTTGCTTTGCCCCCTCCCACCCTCAGCATGACGAGTCCTTCCCAGAAACAAACAAAATAACCCTCTCCCCTTCCTGGAGCACATACCTAACCACTACTTCCACCAACTTCTGCTTTTTTCAGACCAGCCACCAAGCTTAAAGTCAAACCCAAATGCCAAGCAGGCGGGGGGCCTATCAAGAGGTAAATCGAGTTCAGGTTGTGTGGAGAGGAGAGGGAGAGGCCGAGTAATGAAGCTGGGGGAATAGGGTGTGTTCAGGGAGGGGGCCAAGAGAGGGCTGTTGACTGAAAGGGCTAACCAAGCGGTGGAGGAGCAGCAGCAGCTATTACAAATCATCTTCCAGATCATTTATCGAAATGTTAAGGCTGGCCCTTATGTTGGTCTCTGGAGAGTTATGCTTGCCACCAGATTTTTGAAAATCTCAGTAGAGTTCATCCACTGACTACCGTTGTTCCATGTGTTTATCTGTCTTTCCTCAATGAATTCTAGTAGGTAATCTGCCGCTTTTATCCTTCAGATAGATGACATTCCTGCCTCTTCCCAAGAAGTTAAGTTTGCCTAAGGGGTCAGTGTTCCCATCTTTCCTTTTTTTTTTTTTAAATAAGTGCCACCAGCCTACTGAGATGGAGGTGAGACTCAGAGTCCCCTCTGGAACCTTTACCAGGAATGGAATCCTGCCTCTCTGCCCCAGTTTATACAGTTAAACTCCCAACTCCATCACTGTCCTCCTGGGTTCCTTCAGAACTCAAGGGAGTGGAAAGCTTCTAGCCCCAGTGATTACATCTAACATGGCTTCAAAAGGCAGTTTGCATGTTCAGAGTCTCCTTGACAACTTCTTCAGCAGTGACTGAGGTGCAGAGAATTCATCCTTCTATTGTCCCTCCTCTCCTCAGCAAGTTCCAGGATCACCCAGCAGTCCCTCATGCCCCTCATTCCCCGGTCCTCCCTCTGGTGGCTTCAGAGGAGCTCAGAATTTGGGGTGTTCTTTTAGTGCACTTTGAGCTGAGGGTCATCTTCACCCAACATGGCCATACTCTGGCCTCCCCTGATCCCACATTAAAGTACATGCTGCAGTCTTTACTTTGTTAGTTGTGGGGAAAGGGGAGGGAAGAGTTTAGAAGATACATGTCTTTTTCCTGTGATGGCCTCTTTGAATTTTATTTTTAGCCAAGCAGGACTTTGGGAGAGTACCTGGTCTCTTTGATCTTCAGAATCTGTTTCTCCTGAGCTTCCACAAAGGTATTCTGTAAACTCTCCAGTCTCCCCTTGTCTGTTCTGTTTATAAACTTTTCCTCCTCTCTATATCTTCCTAGCCAATGGCTTCAATTCCTCATGTTCTTTCCTTCCTCTGACATCAGGGGATGGGCACATTAGTGCAGTAATTCCCCACAAAATCAGCTTCACAGACCCAGGCCACCACCACTCAGCCTCATCTGGTTCCTTTCCTGTCTGGGCTAGAACCAGCCACCATTCTAGAAAGAATATAATTCTCTCATCTACACACTTCATTGCAATCTCTCCTTCCACTGGTGTTGATAAGCAAATCCCCTTGTTCTCTCAAGCATTTCTTTGTGGTGTTTCCAAGCTTTAACGACTCTAGTTTAGTTCCATTTTCCTCCTCAGGTGGTTTAGGGGACATTCTTTCTGTTATATTTAAACTGCAGAAGCATGGACTACCTTGTTCAAGACTGTCATACTTCTCGGCTCAGGGCCTGGCATAGCTTTACCATTTTGTTGGTCACATCTGCCCTCATTCTTCGGTCATGTGTCACTCCAACTTTTGTCCATCATGCATTTATACATCTTCATTCCTGCATCTGCCAATCTAGTCCTTCCTGTGTCCATTCACTGGTCTGTTCTTCCTGTAACTGCCCATCATACTCTGTCCTGGCCTGGAAGCCCCTCTGGCCTCTGAGAGGCCATTTGGGTTTGCTCACTCCTTTGCATCCTGACGCGTTCCATTATTTCAGTCTCAGCATACTGCAAGGGTCTGCTCCCTCTGACTACTCAGGCTTCCTGTTTGTGTCAGCCACTCCCTCCTGGCCTTCTTGTCCAGCTGGGCAGTCCTGGCCCCCCTTTCTCTTTGCACTGCAGCCTTAGCCTCACCCTCCATTAGGGCCAACATCCAGAAACCATTAGGAACAAGGCTTCTGTTAGGCAAATCAAGACTAGTCATCCTTCCCATAGGGTTCTTCTGCTGCCAGAGGTCCCCAAGGATCCTCCTGTCTGGGTAGTCTAGGCTCGTTCAGCCCGAAAACTTGGCATTTGCTTTGTCTCTTTGGAGGAAAACATAGAAGAGAAGGAGGGAAGAAGGGATAAAGTGGTCATGAGAGGTTGAGGGGTTGGGGAGGCATGGAATGGGAGGAGAGTTGTGGGCAGAGAGGCAGGAGCGTTGTTTCACCCTACTGTCCTCCACTCCTGTCCCCTCAGGCTGCTGGCCCAGCGGCAGCAACACTCCTTTGGTCTGCACGGGGTGGCATGCGTGGGCACAGAGGCCCACCTCTCCCTCTGCTCCCTGGAGTTCTACCATGCCAATGACACTGTCAGGTGCCCTGGGGGGACTCCTGTGGTGGTGAGCTGTGTGGCGGGCCCTCTCTACACCTTATCCAGTGCCCAGAAGAATCAACAACAATGGAAGCCTCAGGAGGAGGTGTGTGAGACAATGACTATGACCTTTCCCACCCCTAGCCTGGCCATCCCCTCACTAAGCACAGCCCTGATCTTTGAAGATAGAGAGAAACCTTCCAGGGGGTGGGCCACAGACGTGATGCTTCCCCTCCCTGCCTCCACTTCTCACGCAAAGCCCAGGTCTATTAACTCTCTCCGTGCTGATGTTTCCATTCACTGCTGTTGGGCATGTCTCTTTCCTCTGTAGGTCCGTGTGCGTCTAAAGGGCGGATCCCACCCTGGAGAGGGCCGGGTGGAAGTCCTAAAGGCTGGCACATGGGGCACAGTCTGTGACCGCAAGTGGGATCTCCTGGCAGCCAGCGTGGTGTGTCGGGAGCTGGGCTTCGGGAGTGCTCGAGAGGCTCTGAGTGGTGCCCGCATGGGGCAGGGTAAGGGAGATAGAGGTGGGACGGAGAGGGAAGGAGGTGGGGGTGGGGGGTACCTTCCTTGGGAAGGTTAGGATACCCCTGGGCAGACAGTGAAAGTGCAGTTACAGCCTCCTGATCTTTGACCTCTGGCCCTAGGCATGGGTGCCATCCACCTGAGTGAAGTGCGATGCTCTGGACAGGAACCTTCCCTCTGGAATTGCCCCCACAAGAACATCACAGCTGAGGACTGCTCCCATAGCCAGGATGCTGGGGTCCGATGCAACCTGCCCTACACTGGGGTGGAGACCAAGGTCAGTCATACTGTCCTCCTTGGTTCAGGTCTCCATCACTCATCCTAGCCAGTCCTGGGCTCCAACCTAGTCTGATGCACCCAGCCCACTATGCCAGGGCCCTGCCATCCTGCAGCTCGTGCCTGGCCCCACCACTACCTAGCCTTTTATGTGCCTCTGAATCACTGCTACTGACTCCCACCCGACTCCAGAAGCTTTCCCCAGCACCTCCATTCTGTGTCACCACAGATCCGACTCAGTGGGGGCCGCAGTCGATATGAGGGGCGAGTTGAGGTGCAAATTGGAGGACCTGGGGCCCTTCGCTGGGGCCTCATCTGCGGGGATGACTGGGGGACACTGGAAGCCATGGTGGCCTGTAGACAACTTGGCCTGGGCTACGCCAGCCACGGCCTGCAGGTGAGTGGGAAGGGGGAGAGGGAGCCAAGGCTATTTCCTCCAAAGCCTTTGTCTAGGGCAGATGGGTATGGACATGATCCCCTGGCCTAGGAGGCTGGTTTCTGAGGCCTCAAGGAAATATCTGCCTATGTCCCCAGGAGACCTGGTACTGGGACTCGGGGAATATAACAGAGTTGGTGATGAGTGGAGTGCGCTGCAGAGGGACCGAGCTGTCCCTGGACCAATGTGCCCATCATGGCCCCCACATCACCTGCAAGAAGACAGGGACCCACTTCACTGCTGGAGTCATCTGTTCTGAGAGTGAGTGTAGGTTAGGGTGCTACAAGCCAGGGTGTCTGGGCCACCCCTTTGTGGGAAAAGAGGGGGCTGAAATCTGGAGGGGTACACCTTCCCCATGGAAAATCAGCCTCATCCACCCTAGGCGTGGGCAGAAGCACCCCCATTTGTCCCTGCTCCTCAGCAGTGATTTCTAACACTCCTTCCTCCTCTGGGGCAGCTGCATCTGATCTGCTGCTGCACTCAGCACTGGTGCAGGAGACGGCCTACATCGAGGACCGGCCCCTGCACATGTTGTACTGTGCTGCCGAAGAGAACTGCCTGGCCAGCTCGGCCCGCTCAGCCAACTGGCCTTATGGCCACCGGCGTCTGCTCCGATTCTCCTCCCAGATCCACAACCTGGGACGAGCCGACTTCAGGCCCAAGGCTGGACGCCACTCCTGGGTGTGGCACGAGTGTCACGGGTGAGAGGGTAGAGGGTCAAGTAGAAGGGCAAGAGCACAGGGAGTGGGCATGCCTGCTGCAGGCAGAGAAGGAAACAGCTCTTTTGTCCCTTGTCCTCACAGGCACTACCACAGTATGGACATTTTCACTCACTACGATATTCTGACCCCCAATGGCACCAAGGTGGCTGAGGGCCACAAAGCTAGTTTCTGTCTAGAAGACACCGAGTGTTATGAGGGTGAGTTGGGACCTAGAATGGACTAGTGTCTCCATCCTGCAGCCTCTCCTCACACTGACATATACCAACCCCTTCAGATGTCTCCAAGAGGTATGAGTGCGCCAATTTTGGAGAGCAGGGCATCACCGTGGGTTGCTGGGATCTCTACCGGCATGACATTGACTGTCAGTGGATTGACATCACAGATGTGAAGCCAGGAAACTACATTCTACAGGTGCCTTGGGTTTGAGATGTCCAGATGACAAGTGGGAGGAATGTTAGGGACACCTTTGGATTTGCAGACTACAGCTGGGTGAAATGGCCTTTCTCCCACTCACAGGTGGTCATCAACCCAAATTTTGAAGTAGCAGAGAGTGACTTCACCAACAATGCAATGAAATGTAACTGCAAATATGACGGACATCGTATCTGGGTGCACAACTGCCACATCGGTATTTTATGGATGAGTGGGGGGGGGGCCTTCATTCTCTTTTCCTAAGTTGTCTGTTTTCCCACCCACCTCTGGATCTCTCAGCCTGTCCACTTCTACCCACCCTTCCTCACAATGGGTCTGCTTCCTGCCTCTGCTCAGAGCGCCTCCCACACCACCTGTTTACTCTGCAGGTGATGCCTTCAGTGAAGAAGCCAACAAGAGATTTGAGCACTACCCTGGCCAGACCAACAACCAGATCATCTAAAGTGCCACCACCCTCCTCTGCAAACCACCACTGACCCCTAATGGCAGGGGTCTGAGGCTGCCATTACCTCAGGAGCTTACCAAGGAACCCCTGATGTCAACAGGCTCACTGCACTTCCCCATTTGTGCACTATGGATGTGGAACTGCCAAGCAGAAGTCATCACCCCTCCTTCCTAGGCCAGCTGTCAGCATCTGTGGCCCGGCAGGGGGAATCTGTGCTCCCAGGCCCAGCACCGAGCCCAGCCCATCACAAAGCAGTGCCTAACTAACTGCCCATAACAACGGATGGCAGTGGCTAGTTATCTTGAATACGGAGGTCAGGACGGTCAGCTCCAGTATCTCCCCTCAGTTCAGAGAGGGATACAGCCTTACCTCTAGCCTTTTGGTGGGGGAAGAATCCAGCTTTCTCCCCTCATTTTGACTATAACGTGTTGCTAGGTGTAATTTTATTTTATATAAAAAGTGTTTTTGTGAGTCTTCAGAACCCAGGGATTGGTGCTGGTGGTTGGAGGGACCTGCCCCCACTGGTTCATTTAATCCTCTGCTGACATGCCCTCGGAGCCAAGGCCAGGAAGGCCAGAGTAAGTCAGACCAGGAACCTCAGACTCTTGCTGATCCATTCATTCTGTAACTTCAGGGGTCACATATAAGGTCAGTGTTTCTGGTCCGCGTCGGATCCTCACTGCCAGCTGAGATTGGGTTCGAACAGCTTCATAGACATCTTCAGCACTTTGTACCAGCTGCTCGCCAATGGCCAAGATCACATCACCCGGCCGTAGGCCAGCCCTAGGGAGAAAGACAGAGAGAGAGAGGGAGTGTACGGCCCAGCTTTCATGCATATGCACGTACCCCCCCCACCCCCACCCCTAGTGTAGTCTTGCCCTCACCGGTGTGCAGGGGAGCCCAGGATGACTTTATGGATGAGCACGCCATGCTGAACATCTGGAAAGCTCGGTTCTCGAAGCTGTAGTTCAGCAAGGATGCTGAAAGGACCCAGATCACCCTGTTAGCCACACCCAGGTGCTCTCCCCGTCTTGGGTTCACCTTAAGTCTCTCATCAACACGCTGACAACTCTACGGACAGGGCGTGAGCTAGGTATTACAGGCACAAAGACAATTCACTTTCTGCCTTCTAGCATTTAGGAAGTGGGACATGGACATAAATGATAGCTAGTTCTAAATGACACAGTGTTAAATCAATGACATAAATGTCATTCTAGAGTCCTAAGAGAAGCTTTAGGAAAGAGTAGGACTTAGTATCAGATGGGTCTGACATTGGACTATATAAATAAGAACAACATAAATAAAAACAGTAGGAAATCAGGTTGGCTGGAACAGTATTCATGTAGGAAGTAAAAGAAGCAAAGTCTGAGAGGTTCAGTTGCAGACACATGGAAAATGGCATTTAAACTCCAAGTTAATGGAATGAAGACTTTAAATCAAAGCAGTAACAGGATAAAATCAATCTGGTTGCAGGTGTGCAAAATGAAGTGCGGTGAGAAAGTCAAGATGATGAGAGGGGTCAGCTGTTCTAGCTCCACATGTGAGGCAGCTTAGCTAAAGACAGGCATGAGATCAAAGCCCAATATAGATGCCAGTTGCCTACTGGTGGTCCTACATATCACACCCCTGACACTCATACCTGGGAGTCAGAGTCAACATCATCACTCCAATGTAGCGGCGCCGGGACCCACTGACTCCAAACAAGGAATCTGTGATGGAGGGACAAATGAGCCCCACCCAGCTACATCCTTCCTCCCCCTCCCACTCCTCCTAATAGACCCGTCTCCCAGCAAGTCTCAGTGAATGCCCCTCCCCTGTACCCCACCGACCACTTAAAGGAACTCCCTTCTCCCTTAAATCAGGCTCACTCTTCTTTTCCCCACGACGCAGAAACTCTCGAAGGCGATCAGAAGGGATGGCAAAGGAGATTCCAGCTGTCACTTTCATGGTGTTCACCCCGATCACCTCCCCATCCTGCAGGGACACAGGCCCCTGTTCCCTAGCCCAAACAAACAGTAGGGGATGGGGGGTACCTGAACAAGAGTAGCAGGGAGTATTAGGGAGATGTAGCTGGATACCAGGAGATAGCCAACAAGAGACTGCTCGGAAACATGACCAAACATCCTTCAATTAGGGAAAATCCACCCTTCCCACACTGACCTGGGTAGGGATTCTTGGAAAGATGTCCCACTCACCAGGTTAACCAGAGGGCCTCCAGAGTTTCCAAACTGTAGGATAAGAAGAAAACATGGAAGAGATCCTGGGACTCCAAGCCTAGAGGCATAACTGAGATGTAAACATTCTCCAAATCCTCTCTTTTCCCAGCCCCTGAATGACTGGCTACATTGTTTGCAGCCCAAACACTATGTATCACAGCTAGTGTCTGCACCAGCTCCCTCCCACCTCCATCCTAGTTCGTCATTTCTCTCACACCAGGACGCACATCAATAGCTGCATCAGTCTGGATGTATTCCACATTGGTTTGGGGCAATCCCAGGTCTCTGGCTGGGCGCTGAGCAGAGCTAACAATGCCAG
The DNA here is from genome assembly GCF_000243295.1 of Trichechus manatus latirostris. Classification (NCBI taxonomy): domain Eukaryota; kingdom Metazoa; phylum Chordata; class Mammalia; order Sirenia; family Trichechidae; genus Trichechus; species Trichechus manatus. The sequence goes on from NW_004443940.1 coordinate 7,988,976, forward strand.
ATGTGATCGTGTTCTGCAGCGCAAAGGGGCTTCCCATGGCAACAACAAACTCCCCTTGCCGGACGTCCGCTGAACGTCCCAGAGGCAGTGTGGGGAGAGGCTCCTAAGGGAGAATGGGCGCAAGAGACCTGTCAACTGGAGATGTAAGCAAATTCACAGCTCCAGTCAGACCTGGCCTACCCGGACCCCAACCTTGGTCTGAATCCTAAGGGTAGCAATGTCTGCTACGGGATCCACAGCTGTGACCATGGCCTCATAGGTGTCGCCGCTGGGCAGCCTCACGCGGACATGGCGCCGATCAGCCACCACATGGGCATTGGTAACGATAAGCCCATCGGCAGCCACCACGAATCCTGAGCCATTTGAGATAGGGACCTCGCGGCTTGAGAAAGGGTGCCTGGGAGGAAGGAACAGCTCGGATGTGAGAAGGTTCTGACCCCTCCAGTCGCCCGCCCTCCGGCCCGCGGCTGCGGTGCTTTCCGGTCTACCCCACTGTTACCGGCCCAGGATCTCGATATAGACCACGGCAGGTGCCGTTTTCTCCACCACGTCTGCGATGAAGTTGTACTGGCTCCGAGGAGAGGTGGGCGGCGGGGCAGAGACGGCGGCGAGGACCGTCGGGGGACCCCGACCCCCGCCCCACAACAACAGCACAGCCCCCCCGGCGCCCAGCGCCACTGCCAGCCACACACGCGGACGGGTCCCAGGGGTCCCTGAGGCCTCGCGGGTCCGGGGATCCGGGATCTCCGCGGTCAGCCGTGCCTGGGGATCCGGGGTCCCCGACGTCAGACATGGCCGGGGTTCAGGGACCCCTGCAGACAACCGGGCCCGGAGATTGGGGGTCCCATACGTCACCCGGGCCCGGGGGTCAGAAGTTCCTGACGTCAGCAAGGCACGGAGGTCAGGGGTCAACAGGGGTCCTTTTCCCCAGCGAATTCCTCCCAAAGCCCGCAATCCTCGGAGGCTCCAGCCTGCACCCTGCCCCGCCCTCAGCGCAGCCATCAGCTCCGCCTCGGCTGCCTCCTCGCCCGCCCTACTCAGAGGCGGTGCCCCGGACGAAGCAGGCGGGACGCGCGGGACGCCGGTACCTGAAGTCCTCTAGAAATGCACGCCGGGACCCAGGATTCCGAGAGGTGACTCCGCCCCCGGCCCCGCGAATGCTGGGAATTGTGGTCCCCGAGGGATGTGAGTTCTGAGGCGGCCCAAGGGGCCGCGGAGCATGCTGGGACCATTAGCCCTTCCGGTCGCCTCTCCTGGATTTCGGGTTCTGACGCCCTGGGCGGATACCCAAAGACTTTGCCTTCCCAGGAGCCCCTGCGGCGGGGCGCGAAGATGGCGGCGGCTGTGGCCCGGCACCCCTAAAGCAGCCTCGATGGAGCCTCCCCCAGCACCGGGGCCGGAGCGGCTCTTTGACTCGCACCGGTAAGAGCTCCGGCGGGGAGAAGCCGACTTCTGCGTCCCCTTGGCTTTGGCGCCCGATCATTGTGCCTCTCGCCCACAGGCTCCCGAGTGACGGCTTTCTGCTCCTCGCGCTGCTGCTCTACGCGCCCGTCGGGTTCTGTCTCCTAGTCCTGCGTCTGTTTCTCGGGCTCCACGTCTTCCTGGTCAGCTGCGCACTGCCAGACAGCGTCCTCCGCAGGTTCCGACCCAGGTGCTCGGAGAGGGTCAGGACTGGGCTTGGCCTGAGGCCGTGCAGTCACTATCGCCTACGTCTCCAGGTTCGTCGTGCGGACCATGTGTGCGGTGCTGGGGCTCGTGGCCCGGCAGGAGGACTCCGGACTCCGAGATCACCGTGTCAGAGTCCTCATTTCCAACCACGTGACACCTTTCGACCACAACATAGTCAACCTGCTCACCAGCTGTAGCACCGTGAGTGGGGGCGATGCCAGAGAGCATCCCGGGGGCGGTTCCCTTGGGTCCAGCTCAAGGCTTCTCTCTGCCCCTCTGACCACCTGCTCGGGTTTCCCTTGAGGACCACAAGATACTGACACTTACCCCCAGCCCCACTTCTTTGTCTCACGTGTCAGTTTTTCTCATTTCCCTACATTATTCTCTCTTTCTCTTTCCAGCCTCTGCTCAATAGTCCTCCTAGCTTTGTGTGCTGGTCTCGGGGCTTCATGGAGATGGATGGGCGGGGGGAGTTGGTGGAATCACTCAAGAGATTCTGTGCTTCCACGAGGCTTCCCCCCACCCCTCTACTGCTGTTCCCTGAGGAGGCGGCCACCAATGGCCGGGAGGGGCTCCTGCGCTTCAGGTGGGTAAGCACAGGTATTGGACTCCAACTAGATAGGTGTTCAGGCTTGGGGACCCTTGGGTTTTCACCTTACTGGTCAGTCTTCCCCACCCTGAACCCCTCTATACCGTGTCTATCTAGTTGTGCAGTTTGATAGTTTCCTGTTTTAAGTCGGGTAGGAGCTGCTGACTGGGCCGGACTCCTATTCTCTTCTTCTAGTTCCTGGCCATTTTCTATCCAGGATGTGGTACAACCTCTTACCCTGCGAGTTCAGAGACCCCTGGTCTCTGTGGTGAGTATGTGTTGGACAAGGAATCTCTAGGGCTTGGAGGGGAAGTTTCTCACCCCTGGCCCTGGCTCAGGTCTCACGTCATGCCCTCCCCTCAGACGGTGTCAGATGCCTCCTGGGTCTCAGAACTGCTGTGGTCACTTTTCGTCCCTTTCACGGTGTACCAAGTAAGGTATTAACTCCTCACTTTTTGGTGGCTGGGGAGAAGCTCACCTCCTCAAGGTCAAGGAAATACATACCTCTGTCTTGTCCACTTGCAGATCTTTTAATGTTAAGGTTGCACCACCGAGACAACACAAAGTATTTACTATCTTTCCACCCTTACCACCACTTTTCATGAAAAGAGGTACCAAGAATGGGGAGGGGATGGCAGCCTCTACCCTGGGTGCCCCCAACGTGGCCCTGGATTGTTTTTTGCAGGTGGCTCCATCCTGTTCATCGCCAGCTGGGGGAGGGTAATGAGGAGTTTGCCCTCCGGGTACAACAGGTGATGGGGTACACAAGCAGGGTGGAAGTGCGGTCTCTCCTTAGAAGATGATGGAAAAAGGCTTGAGGCCTCAGATCTTGACACTTCTAACCTTCCAATTCTCCTTAGCTGGTGGCCAAGGAATTGGGTCAGAGAGGGACACGGCTCACTGCAGCAGACAAAGCAGAGCACTTGAAGCGACAGAGACACCCGAGATTACATCCGCAATCAGGTGTGTGGTCTTCATACGTAAGGCTTTTTTTTTTTTTTTTCCACTCTACTGTGGTTCCCTTCCTATCCCTGTGCTAGTCAGCTTCCCCTTCCTCCTAGTGGTGTTCTCCCCATATTTCTGATTTCTTTTTTTGCAGCCCCGTCTTCTTTCCCTTCCTCCCCTGGCCCTTCTCCTGATGTGCAGCTGGCAACTCTGGTTCACAGAGTCAAGGAGGTTTTGCCCCACGTGCCGCTTGGTGTCATCCAAAGAGACTTGGGTATGGGAAAGGGTGGCCTCACACAAGGAGACAAGTGGGTTGTGAGGGGAGAAAGTGAGCAGTAACAGACTATCTTTTCCTCTCTTCTCTTCTTAGCCAGGACTGGCTGTGTAGACTTGACCATCACTAATCTCCTTGAGGGAGCCGTAGCCTTCATGCCTGAAGACATCACTGAAGGGACTCAGTCCCTTCCCACTGCCTCTGCCCCCAAGGTGAGACCCAGAAAATAAGGGTCAGGTCCAAGACTTGGGGTGGGAAGGGGGAGTCCTCATGCTCCCTAGCCCTGATCTCTGCTTTTTGATCCTGAGACGCTAGCACAGTGCCTCTCTTGCAAAGTAGGCACTCGATGCGTGTTTAATGATGATGACTTCGCAAGCCTTCTGACATTGTGATCACCTCAGTTCCCCAGCTCTGGCCCGGTGACCCCTCAGCCCACAGCCCTAACATTTGCCAAGTCCTCCTGGGCCCGGCAGGAGAGCCTGCAGGAGCGCAAGCAGGCACTTTATGAATACGCAAGAAGGTGAGGAGGATAGAGGACAAGGTAGGAAGGGGCAGGCTAGAGAAGGAAATCATGGAGCTCAGATGCAAATCCCACACAATGGCTTCTTCCTTTGTCCACAGGAGATTCACAGAGCGACAGGCCCAGGAGGCTGACTGAGCTCAGAGGAGCAGGATGGCACCCAGAGCCGCAGGACGGAGACTGGGGGCAGCCCTCACCCAATTCACAACAGGCCGGATGGGTGGGTGGTGTAAAGGGAGGGATGGGGCTCCCCCAGTATCACATTAAATTCAGGGTTTTCATTCAAGGTCTCTTTTGCCTCTTTGGGTCCTAAAAGCCCTGAGCAGGTCCTTTTCCTTGGTTGTGGGGGTGGGAGTGAGGGTCTCCTTGTGAATTTATGGAGGATGATCAGAATGGAAGTGTCTGAAATCACCTCATGGCCAAGAGTAACTGAACTGAAAACCCAGCAGCAACCGGATCCCAGTTTGGGTGTTTACCCCAGGTTTGTGTAGAAACAGTTACAAAACTACAAGTCCCAAGATGCCTTTTATTAGCACATGACACATCATGTATAGGGTTCACACGTGCTCAGTGTGATGGCTGAAGCCTGTTTTCCATAGGCTCCTGACTAAGTTAAATAAGGTGGAGCAAATGGCACCACCCCAACACCAGGCTTTAGGATTCGTGTTTGAGATAAGTCCCAGGTTGGAACCGGAATTTACCTTTGTACTTTATGTGGTCAGAGTTGGTGGCAATTAGCTGGGTGGCTTCTGGAACTGGCTGCCATCCTGACACGTCTCAGAGCTGCGAGCAGGTTTGAATCCAGGATTCTTTTGGCCCTTCTGCCCCTGAGGACCCCTGCTTTAGTCACAAGATTTTTACTACCTGGCTACAGGGTAATAGTCCACTTTTGATAATCCTTAGTCAGAGACTCGAACACCCAGCACTGTTTCCTGGCAGGAAGCAGTTCTGGAGAGGATGGACCCCAGGGCATTAGCACCTGAGGGTAGAGGTTAGGGATCAAGGCTGAAGTGGGAAGACTGTCAGTTACCAAATATGAGGCCTGACTGGCCATCCTGCTTTCTATAGGTCCTGCCCAACATCCACCATGACTTCACAGCCCCTCAGGCTGGCAGAAGAGTCTGGCCAAAGCCCTGGGGAGTCTGAACTGGCTGTAAACCCCTTTGATGGGCTCCCTTTCTCTTCCCGTTACTACGAGCTGCTTGAGCAGCGCCGAGCCTTGCCTATCTGGGCTGCTCGCTTTATCTTCTTGGAGCAGTTGGAGAGTAGCCCCAGCGGAGTGGTGCTGGTGTCTGGGGAGCCTGGCTCTGGCAAGAGCACCCAGGTGGGAGGAGATTCTGGGAGTGGACAAAGGGAGGGGCTGGGAAACTGTCCCTTCCTTGGGCTGGGGGTACTGGGCTGTGTGAGGTCATGGGGGAGATGGGCAAAGGGAGAGGGGCTGGGTTGTCACCAGTGTGGCTACTGAAAGACCAGGGGACTCCCAAATAAGAGATTAAATTGGCCGTAGCTCCCCCAGCACATCAGACTGAAGTCCTTCATCTCCCTGACTGGTTGTCCTTCCCTACCCCAGATCCCTCAGTGGTGTGCAGAGTTTGCGCTGGCCAGGGGCTTCCAGAAGGGCCAGGTAACTGTCACGCAGCCTTATCCTCTGGCAGCACTGAGCCTGGCTCTGCGGGTAGCTGACGAGATGGACCTGACACTGGGTCATGAGGTTGGATACAGCATCCCCCAGGAGGACTGCACTGGGCCCGACACCCTGCTCAGGTGGGGCCTCCTGCAGGCCTGGCCCAAATCGAATTTTCCTCACTCTGTATAAACAAACTCTTCTTATCTCACTATGCCCTCCCTCAGCCCAACTCACCCTTGAAATCAGGCACGACACAACTGCGGAATAAAGCCCTTTTAACCTCATGCCAGAACCGCAAACATTCATGAAAGTATTGTTTTCCCAGCTGGAGTATAGCCTGTAAACAAAGTGTCCTCAGTGGAGTCACAGTTATGGGTCCACAGGCTCAGGAAGTCAGTCACAGGGTCTCTTTCTGACCTTCAATATCAAAATCTAGGTCCTCTGGGGGAGAAGCTCCACTGGACTTCTGCAGCTGGCCAGTGTCCACACTGACTGCTCGCTACTACCAATATCAACAGGTTCTGCTGGGACAGGTTGCTCCTGCAGGAAGTGGCCTCAACCCGGGGCATCGGAGCCTGGGGCGTGCTGGTGTTGGATGAGGCCCAGGAACGATCAGTGGCCTCAGATTTGCTCCAGGGGCTGCTGCGAGATGCCAAGCTGGGAAACCTCCCAGGGGATCCCAGAGTGGTTGTAGTTACTGACCCAGCCCTTGAACCCAAGCTTCGTGCCTTCTGGGGCAATCCCCCTACTGTGCATGTTCCCAGAGAGCCTTGCGGGAGTCCCACCCTCGTCTACATGGACAAGGTCCCTGCTGACCGGGTGGTAGCTGCCTGCCAGGCTGTGCTTGAGCTGTGCCAAGAGGAGGCTCCAGGTGACGTGCTAGTGTACCTGCCCAGTGAGGAGGTAAAACAATGCACTGCAAAGGGGATACTCATGTAGGCCGCTTCCTGTCCTGGGGAAAGGGAGCAACAGTGGAGTTGCAGTATTTACTCTCTCGAGTCCTGAGGAAAGACTCAAGGATCTCAGGGTGAAGAGGTCCACTACCTTCATTTTGATTTCCTCTAATGAAGAGATTTGTGGTTCAGTGAACCCCTGAAATTATAACACTCTCAATTTTATGAGTGTACATTTTTCAGGGTGAAAGAAAAGATCATAACTTTCATCAGTTTTTTAAAAGGGTCTAACCCAAAAAGGTGAGAACTTCCCTAATGCCCCACCCCTCTCCTCAGGAAATTTCCCTGTGCTGTGAATCCTTGTCCAGGGAAGTGGGGTCCCTGCACCCCCAAGGGCTTCCCCCACGGTTGGTGCCCCTTCACCCAGGCTGTGGTCAAGCCGTTCAGGCTGTGTACGAGGACATAGACGCAGGTGCCCGAAAGGTTGTGGTCACTCACTGGCTGGCTGACTTCTCCTTCTCCCTCCCTTCCGTCCGACATGTCATTGACTCAGGACTGGAGCTGCGAAGTGTGAGTGAGGGAGACGTAGGGGGGGATGTGGAGGTAAGGATAAAAATGGCCCACTCTGATCTGTCTTGGCCTTGGTTGTGGGGGCGGGTGACAGGTTTACAATCCTCAGATCCGAGCAGAATCCCAAGTGTTGAGGCCCATCAGCAAGTGTCAGGCCGAGGCAAGACGGCTGCGGGCAAGAGGGTTCCCACCAGGTGAGAGCTTTACCCTCACCACGAGCAAACCTGAGAAGAGGCACCAATACACAAGCCCTGAGCAGTCTACAGCAGTGTTCTTTCCCAGGTCTTTCTCCCCTCAGGATCCTGCATCTGCCTGTATCCTGAGTCCTTCCTAGAACTAGAGGCTCCCCCAATGCCCCAACCCAGGGTGTGTGAGGAGAATCTGAGCCCCCTGGTATTACTACTAAAAAGGAGACAGATTGCAGAGACAGGAGAGTGTCACTTCCTGGACCGGCCAGGTGAGCACCCCTCCTGCCCAAGTCCGGCCATCTGAGTACCAGGCTCTGAGGCCTCAGGCCCTGTACGCTCTGTTTCCTCGCCAGCTCCTGAAGCACTAATGCAGGCACTGGAAGACTTAGACTATCTGGCTGCCCTGGATGATAATGGGGACCTGTCAGACCTGGGAGTCATCCTATCTGAGTTCGCCCTGCCCCCTGAGCTAGCCAAAGCCCTGCTGGCCTCCTGCGAGTTTGACTGTGTGGATGAGATGCTTACCCTCGCAGCCATGCTCACTGGTACAAATCCTCTCTCTGGCTCTAGGCCTTCCTCTTGTATTTTGCTGCTCCTCAGGCTAGCCCTTTCCTCTGTGCTCTAGTTCCCACGTTACAGCACCTAAAGAACCAGGTTTAATCTGTTATTCCCCTCTGCGCCTTTAGCCTTTTCTCTCTGCTGGTTCTTGCCCCTCAAGAGCTTACATCTCTCCCAGCTGTTATTATTAAAACTTACATACCCATCTTCCTCAACCCTATACTCCTCTTTAGCTCTACAGCTTAATCTCTATTCTTTTCTATCTAATGTGTTCCTCGCCCACTGCTTTCCTCCTTCAGGACCCACCACCCACTGAAACTGCTTTAAGTGCACCAGTGACCTCCCAGCAGCCTGATCCAGTGGACGTTTTGAGCCCTTATTCTTCGTAAACTACTTTTGACATTTGAGAGTGCTGACCAGTTCCCACCTTGACACTGTCCCCTTCCTGAGCCTCTGTGATACTGCTCTTTGTGGTTTTTATCCTACCTTTCTGGCCATTCCCTTAATCTCCTCCTCGGGTTGTTGGGCCTCTGCTCATCCACTGTAAATTGGTCCTCAGTGTTCTATCCTTGCCCTTTTTGTCTTCTCATTCCCTAAACTATCTGAGCATGCTCATCAACATCCACGGTTTGGACTGCCACTTTTATACTTAAAACTTCCAAACCTTGTATCTCTCTGACAATACCATTCTTCTGAACCTTTATATATCTGACTCCTCATTTCTACCAGGACAGTCCACAGTACCTCAAATGAGTATGCACTCTCTTAAATTACTCCCTCACCACCACCACCACCACCACAGAATCTTTTCCTTCCTCTGGATCTTCAAGTTTCAGATAACACCACCATCTCTGCAGCTCCACTACCACCATTCTAGATTAATCTTTCTCCAGTTTCTTTTTTAAAAAATTTAATTCATCTGCCCCTTTTCACACTCACTGCCAGTACCAGTGTTAGATCCTTATCACTGCTCAGCTGAAGTCCTTAAGTAGCTTCCTAGCTTTTTGAAACATGTGGGACTTCCTTACTGAAGAACTCTTCAACAGCTATTCTTTACCTTCAAGACAGAATGTAAACTCCTTCACACAGCACATTCAGCCTTTCATGACCTGGCCTATATCTACCTCTCCAGCTTTATCTTCTGCCACTCTGCCACATAGGCCATTCCCTCCATCCATACTAAGCAGCTTGCAGTTCCCCAAATATGCCATGATACTACTTCTGTGCCATGCTGTTCCTGCAGTCTAGAATATTAGCTCTGCCCCACCCCTTCACCACTGAGCTAATTCATACTCAAACTTCAAATATTGGCCCTAGGGTCCTTTTCTTTTCCTCCACATCACTCCCTCCCCACCCAAAGCCTGGATTAGGTACCTACCCCTCCTCTTTTCATCCAGAGTACCACAAACACACACCTATCATGCTTATCAAGTTTGCTTACTTGCTGCTCTCTTCCACCGGTCTCTAAGCTGACTCTGAGGGCAGAAATGGTCTGTTTATTTATCCTCAATGTCTTATAAAGTGCATAGCTCCTAGTAGTTATCAATGTGTTTTGAATAAAGTCCCCCAAAGAGAGAACTCCTACCTCTTCAGAGCTCCACCTTCTGCAAATACTGTACTGCTGTCCTTTCTGATTCCCCAAAATGACCTTCCTCTCTTCTGCTTCCAGCTGCCCCTGGGTTTACCCGTCCCCCGCTCTGTGCAGAAGAAGCTGCTCTGCGTCGTGCCCTGGAGCACACAGATGGTGACCACAGCTCTCTGATCCAGGTGTATGAAGCCTTTATACAGAGTGAGTGGCTCATTCTGAACCCTCTTATGGAATTCCAGATTCCCCAAAGATGGGAAGTGGTGTGCAACCTGCTGACAGATCTCTGTGCCAAGGAGGAGGAGGCCCTGTGGCCAAGGGTTGGGTTCTTTTGGGGGTCTCAGGGTCTTTAATTGCAGCTGTTCCCTTTCTTCTCCTAGGTGGGGAGGATGAGGCTTGGTGCCAGGCTCGGGGTCTAAACTGGGCAGCATTGCTCCAAGCCCGTAAAGTTCGGGGAGAACTTCTAGAACTCATGCAGCGAATTGAACTTCCCTTGTCCCAGCCAGCCTTTGGCTCCGAGCAGAACCGCAGAGACCTTCAGAAAGCACTGGTGTCAGGATACTTCCTCAAGGTTAGGGGAAAGGGTTGGGGTGAGGGTGTAAAAGGAGTAGAGACAGAGGGAGCAAAGATTGGTATGCCATCTCTGAAACTGGGGTCCAGGTAGCTATTTGAAGGATTCTTTGCAACCAGGAGAGACTTTTCCTTTGAGGCTTTCAAGTACAAAGAACTATGGAAATGCCATATGGTACGGTAGGGACTACACAAAACTTAGAGATAATACTTCACTTTGATACTTTCCCCACCCTTACTAATTCTTAGCCCCCTTTTCTTTTTTCTACTGTCTGCCTCTCCCCTCTCACTTATTCAACTTCTCTCCTTTCAATGAGGTGGCCCGAGACACAGATGGGACTGGAAATTACCTGCTCCTAACGCATAAGCATGTGGCCCAGCTCTCCCCATACTGCTGCTACAGAAGCCGCAGGGCCCCGGCCAGACCCCCATCTTGGGTGCTTTACCACAATTTCTCCATTTCCAAGGACAACTGCCTTTCCATTGTTTCTGAGATTCAACCACAGATGTGAGTTCCCTGACACCCCTCCTACACTGCCCATTCCTCTCCCTGGGACCAAATTATGGCTGGGGAGTTAAGAAGAGGAGGGAATCTGTGGTTTGTGGTAAGGTATGATTTGAGGGGAGAGGGTTTGTGGGAGAGGTGATGAGAAGTGTAAGAGCCTACATTATAAGACAAGATAGATCATCTAATTATGACTCTCTCTGTCAGGCTGGTAGAGTTGGCACCCCCATACTTCCTGAGCAACTTACCCCCCAGTGAGAGTAGAGACCTCCTCAACCAGCTGAGGGAAGAAATGACAGATTCTTCAGCAGGGAGTGAATCCTCCTCCACCCAGGAACTCGGAGATGCCTGTGTCCTGCAGTGACCTGCCTAAGGAATGAAACTGACCTCATCTCGTCACATTAGATCTTCCCTTGGGCTATCACCAAGACAGCCAGGTTTAGAAGTCCAAAGTTTAGGGTCAAGTATAAAGCCTGGAGCATGAGTCCCAAGAAATGGTGTGCTGGGAGTAGAGGGAATAGGGTAAGCTACCATCTACACAGTGTAGGACCCTTTCTTTGGCTGTCTCCTGTTCATTGGAGAGGAAGTGACATGCTCCTCCCCCAACTTAAGCCAAACCCATCCTTATGCTTCCTGTTTCTCTATAAAAGACTTTTCTATGACACCAAATTTGAGTTTGGTTCTGCATACCATATACATCCATGAGTCAGAGATGATACTATCAAAGACACAGGGCCAACTCCTCTAGCCATAGCCTCCTGCCTGGTTCCCACCCCTGGTCAAGCCTTTGCATTATGACTGATGTAGCTGTCAGTAGCACAGAACATAAATAGTTCGGCTACAATTGGGCTCTGGCCCTACCTATAGCTCAATTCGCTCTATCACACTGCTCCAGCCTCCAGGGGAGAAAGACATGAGGGTGCTATCAGAATCAGACAAAACATTCCCTTTTGTCCTCATACAACTTAAATCCTGCTTCTTTGTAAGCCTTATATCTATTGCAATCATTGCCTAACTCTCAACTTTCCAGCAACATGCTTCTTAGCAGCCCCTGGCCCACCCACAAGCTGAAGTCTTTCTAACAACTTTAGAGACATCATGCCCTCCTTTCCTTCAAGCTGGGCACTACTTCGCCTTTTCTTCCCTTGGACTATTAACTGTGGTATCCCCCAGTATGTTGCACATTGGAAATATGTTTGTAGAATCTGGTGGAAAGAAAGTCCTTGGGATTCTGCTTTCTTCCTCAGAGTTCCCTCTCAGAGTTCCCTACCTTGCAGATTCTATTTGTTCTCTTCATTCCATCTATCTCCACCCCTATGTGGATGTCAACTGATTTCCACCAAAGGCACTTTTCCAGAATTTATTCTGTCTAGGACTAGGATCTAGTTTTGCCTACAGAGTTAAACCCTTGCTCCAGTCTTCCCAATTTCCCCTTACATCATCCACAGCACCACTGCCTTCCTGATTCTCCACATTTCCAACCTTGGAATTATCTTTGACACTTCTTAGGCCTGTCCCTTCCAAATTATTCACCAAATTCTGCTCATCTTCATTCTACTGGGCCCGTTAACTTTGTCCAGCACTTCATCCTCTCCCCTCTCGGTAGATACCAGAGCCAGATTTGTGTTCCTAGATTTTCTTTCGTTCGGTGCATAAATATCGGTCTAGCCTACCTCCCAGCGCGTTGTGAGGACCAAGTGGGAGGACGTGGTCAGTGGGCCGAACACACACGACATGAGGCTCAAAGTCTTGTTGCTGGAAGGAATCCTTAGCGATTATTTTACATCTGAGGGATGAGATGCCCAGCGTGGACAACCCTCTAGTTCCTGACACAGACTCTGGCGCTCTGGTGAGGCACCTCCTTCATTACTCCGCTGTCGCTGGCGTCCTCCTTTCTTCACAGCTTACAGACCCAGCCGGCGTGCATTCGGCCGCTGCTCGCTGCCAAAACCCGAGCTCCCGACCCTCCCACCGGGCGGAATCCCGAGTCTCTCAGAAGAGCAGCTCCCATTGGCCAGCCCGCCCTCCTCCCAGCACCTCATTGGCTACCAGCGTGAAGGTCCCGCCCACTAGGTGCCTCCGGTTCCATCCCGCGTTATCAGCCGTTAAGTGAGAAATGGCGGGAAAGGCAGAGTCTGAGGGCGCGGTGAGGGTGGTGCAACGTCAGCCTGGGAGCCGGCAGATGGCCGAGGAGCCCTCGAAGATAGCCTCAAGGCCGGCTGCTCCTCACATGCTCCGCTGCCACCGGCCCAGGGGAGGGAGCAGCCGCGCCCTCCACCGACCCAGGCCCGGAGCTCCACGCGGCTCCTCGGTCTGGAAAACAGCGCTCGGGCGTCGCTCACACTACCGAGGCGAGCCCCGACACGGAGGCCACCTTGTTGTCCTCCGCCCAGGGCTGCAGGTTCTGAAGCGCGAAGAGCGAAGAGTTGTGCAGACAGAGCGGGTCCGGGGGTAGTGGCGGCCGCAGGGGCCGCGGCAGCGCGTCCTGCTGCAGGTGCAGGAGCAGGCGGCCCGCGCGGTGCCGCTCGGCCTCGCGCTCCTCTGCTGTCTGGCGCCTGGGCGGGCGGAGATGCGGGGTCGGCGAGGCCACTGGGTCCTGCCGTGAGTCCCAGCCCGCCCTTGCCCACCCGATGCCTCCCCACCACCTGGACCTGCCCCAGGCCCCAGACCGCCCGCGCCCAGCCCGCGCCTCACCGCCACTTGGTGCGCCGGTTCTGGAACCAGGTCTTGACCTGTGCGTCGGTCATGCGCAGGGCCTTGGCCAGCGCGGCCCTTTCGGCGGAGGCCAGGTACTTCTGGCGCAGGAAGCGCCGCTCCAGCTCCAGCACCTGCGAGCGTGAGAAGGACGTGCGCGGCTTCTTCCGCTTCGGAGGGGTCCGATTTTGGTAGGGGTGACCTATGCGGCGCGTCCCGGAGAAGGGCGAGAGCGCAGCTGCGGGGAGGACGAAGGACCAGGGCAGAGTTTGCGGGGGCCGCTGAGAAGAGAGCGCGGTTGCTCAGGCCGCAGAGCTCCCGGACCCCTACCCTACCCGGGCCCCAAGCTTGGCCCCGCATCAGTGGAGGTCCATAGGCCAAAAGGGCCTCGGAAGAAACGGCCCTTCCCCTAGAGTGAGGGAGAGATGGCCCCCATAACTTCACCCTGCCCTCCCCGCGGTGTGGACGGTGGGAATGCAGAGGGAGGTGTGGGCACCGACGGCAGCTCCCTCCCCATCGCCTCTCAGCGGCGGCGGGACAGAGCGATCCTACTTAGGCGAGGATCCCCTGGGATAAGCTGTGGGGTGACATATGAAAGGAGACCTTGGGTTGAGGGAAAAAGGATCAGAGATGAGGAAACCGTGTCAACCTGGGGCATGAGGCTGGAGGGGCCGGACAACCTCACCTGTAAGCCGGTCCTTGGCGAAGCGGCGACCGCTGTCCATCCAGGGGAAGGTGAGTCCGGCTAGGCCCCCGGCGCCGCCCAAACCTGAGGGCCCAGGCACCGCAGGCGCGCCTGCAGCGGGCGGTGGCACGGGCAGCGGGCGGTGCGCCGGGACGCGGATCACGCCGCCCGGGCCCACGCCGGAGCTGCCGGGCAGCGGGGCCAGCGAGCCCGCAGGGCCGTAACCTGAGGCTCCGTGGAATCCACCCGAGTACGCCGCATTCTCCCCATGACCCGGGCCCCCGCGGCCGGGGCCTAGGCTGCCCCCCGGGGGCTCGGGGCCGCTCAGGATCTGATCAATGCCGAAGCTGATTGGCTCGTGGTGCGGGAGGTTGTGTTGGGCCAGCACCGCCGGCTCCATGGGTCCGGGCCAGAGGACCTCAGGAGGTTCGGCGGTTGGGGAGGGCGCCCTGGTCAGCTCCAGGAGCCCAGCGGCAGTGCGCTCGGGACGGCAGCCTCAGGGACCCGCGGGGCTGGCCACCGCGGGTTGCCTGGGCCCCTGTGACAGCAGCATCCCTGTGCACAGGGAGCAGCCGAGCCCTTGCGCTCCGCTGTCCACCGTCAGCGCAGGGACTCTCATCCCGGGGGAGCGCGGCCTGCCGGGGCCCCAGTAGTGCCCTTGCTGGCTCTGAGCCGCCGATGGACGCCGGGGTGCCGGGCCGCTGCCGGAGTCCAGGGTGGAGAGGGTTAGCGGGCTCTGGCTGGGGCAGTGACTGACAGATCGGCCCCGGGTGGGCAGTGGGGGCTGGGGGTAGGGCAGGGGCGGGGCCGGGCCTGTTAAAGGGGAAGAGACGCCTGTTTGCGCCAAGCGTAAGGAAGACTGACCCGCGGGGATGGGGGTGGGGGAGAGGTGGCTAGGGTGTTAGGAACCATGCTCCGCGCTGAGTCAGCCGAGATGCTTACGGAGCCTCCATCCTCGCCGGCCTCCGCCTTTGGACTTCCTCGGCCTCACCGGCTTCCTCGGCAGGTGCCTCCTTCCCCAGCCCCCACTCTTCGCCGCCCGATGAGTCCTGCCTGCCGACTCCCGGATTCGTTGTGGTCCCCGCCTAAGTGCCCTCGAAGATCAAATCTCGTTGTGGCATCCCAGCTGCGATGGGAGGCGGCTGTTGAACGGCACCCGGAGAGCTGGAGGCCCGGGGAAGAGGACAGGTGTGGGAAGGGGGTGGCAGGACGCGTCCGGTGGCCTTAGGGCGGGGGACAACCACTTCGGGCCAGTGATGCTGGTGCACCTTCCAGCCTCTCCCACAGGGCCCCGCAGCCCCATCGGGGCGCGCCAGTAACTGGTGCCCTGTGTTTCTTAGAATTTCGATTTTCCGAAATCGGAGCAAAGAGGAACCGTGGCTCAACCCCGGCCAGCCCAGGCCGGTGGGAGCTTGGGGCGGGCGTTCTGCCTTGGATCGTAAATGCAGGGGGCACGCAGCGGGATTCTGACCCTCGGCGCCTAGGAAGTCTATCCTCACATGCCCCCCACCCCGCAAAGGTGAGAGGGTAAAATCGCCACAGGCGACATGTGAGACCTCACCGAGGCCTTCTGAGGATCCTGGCCGCCTTATTTCCCATAGACCCTCCACCCCACCCAAGCCCCCAAAAGTGCGCCTGGAGCGTGGCGGAGAAGGAAGGTGAAGGGAGACTGGAGCGGCTCGGTGACCTTGTGACCTCTGGCCAAGGACCGGGAGCTGGAAGTGTGTGAACTCCTAGTCTTCCCCGGAATGGGACCCCCGCCGGGCGGGCCCCTGCGCCTTAGACCCGCCCCCGCCGCCGCCCGGCCCGGTGCAGGCCGCCATAATCGGGTTAGCTGGGCCGGAATTACATTACCTTCTCCGGCCCGGCCCGGCCCCGGGGGGGCCCTGGCGCCTCAGAGCCGGTGAGACTGGGCGCGGGGAGGGGGGCGCTCCTACCATCCCGGGGCGGGTGGGCACCGGACGAGCAACTCCGCTTGCCTCAGACACACGGTGGTCTGAGGACCCCGCCCCGCTGCGCCATCCCTCGCCCCCCAGCCCACTTCGGTGCTCAGCTCCAAGCCGTGGGTTTCCACGTGAGCCAAAATGCCTTCCAAGTTTCCTAGATGGGTCTCCCTGGGAGCATGGATCTTCCCATTGATTCTCCAGGATCCCCTGGGAAAGACTGCCCCTTCTTTCTCCCCAGCAGATGGACTGGCAGCCTGACGCCTGGGGCAGAAGGAGGGAGTCTTTTCTCTCCTGGGAACCAGGAGTAATATTTGGGTATCTGGGCAGGAAGATAAAGAGGAGAAAGAAGGGGGTGGGCTCTCTTCTGACCCAAAGCCGCCAGCCTCCCAGTGCTCTCAGGGGAAGTCTTAGTCTGAAGAGGGTGGACCCTGACGGGAGGGGGGAGCATTAATAGTAGGTTACATCCTCCCCCCAACCTTGCCGGCCTCCATTTTCTGATTCCTCCAGCTCTTCCCACCCTCCTCAGAGCCGCCTTCTGCCAATTTGGCAGATGCGTTTTATTTTGCTGGGGAAGAACAACAACCTTATCACCTCACCCAGCCCTTTACAGACGTTCCAGCGCCCTTTCTCGGCAGTAAAGGTGGACGGAAGATGCTAGGGAGCATGAGACCTCTGCTGTTGAGGCAAAACTCTCAGAAATAGTATGAGTTATAGGACAGGATGAGAACAGAGAGCCTAGAGAGACAGCAAAGAGACAAAGACTCTGCAGGAAGGCTGGCCTGCAGATTCAGGGTCCTTCTCCACACTCTGAGGACTAAGCCTCTAAGCAGGGGGTGGGCACAGTGTGTCTGATTCCAGGACCTGTCTGGTACCAACCTGAATAAATCCTTCTTGAAAGAATCAATGAGTGAATCAGTGAATGAGAAAAAGGCAGCACCGTGCCGACTTGGCTCACTGTACACTCATGCCTTTGGAAGTCAGCACAGGTGGCACTGCCACCCAGAGATTTTCCAATTGATCCTTTCAGGAGAATGATCACAAATCCAGTAATACATACAAATCTTCAAGGGAGTTAAAAAAAAAAAAAAAAAAAAAGGATTCCAGCGCCCATTTCAAGAACAGAGGGCACCAGTTCTGTCAGCCACAGTCCTAGGAATTTCTCTGCTTGACTTTAAACACCCAGTTCCTGCTGGCCTTCACCTCTCTGATTCTCAGGAATGGATGTCTCCTGCTAATTCATGTTGAAGATGGAGGCACACACACACCGCCCCCCACCCCACCCCAACACACACTGCTTTGGATCTGTCTTACCATATCCTAGGAGCATGTAGTCCTCAACTCTTCTCAACTCAGAGCCTACAGCTTCACAGGAAGAGGCCGTACTCCAGGCACGGCCTCTGGCTCCTTCTTTTCCTTCCTGCCCTTGGTGGTGCAGTGTCCTTCCTTCAGTGATGGTTCCCACTCTTACATCATCATTTCTCTCCTCAAGTCAGTCCTCCCCACTCCCAACTGTCTCAGGTCTCCATCATCTGGAAAAAATCTTCGCCTGGCTCTTCTGGAGAAATTGTGTTTTTCTTCTCTTTACTGCCCACACCCACTGCCTCCATTTCCTCATCGTTTTTGTTTTAACCCACTGCAAGCTGGCTTGGCTATGCTGACCCTTTCTCAGAGAGCTCCAGGGCCCAGCGTCAATTCTCTGACATAGTTTACTTTATTGATCACCAACTATTTCTTGAAATGCCCCTTCTTTTGGCTTCCGTAATATTGTCTTATTCTGCATCTTTGGACTTTCGTAGCCACTGCTGTCTTTCCTCCACTGGCTTTCCTTCTTCCACTAAAACTGTGAATATTCTTCAGAGCTCAGAGTTCAGCCTTCTTTATCTCTGTCTACATCTGCTCAGGTTTCACCCATTCCAATGGTCTCAACTCTTACATCCACCTAGACACCTCCGAGACCTCCATCCCTGGTCCTACCACTTCTTGTGCTCCAGCCCCACTGTCCTCCTAGCCTGCTGGACAGTTCCATGTGCCTTTCTGGTTGCCACCTTAAGTCCAACAGGCTAGAGGCCATGCTCCCCTCCTAAGCACCTCATTCACCCTCTCATCCAGGCCCCAAACCAAGTGCCTGGCTATTTCCTCCTGTTATACTTTCCTCTGAAATGTTTCAGATGACAGCCCTTCCTTTCCATTTCTATTACTAATAAAATCCTAATCTAGGCCTTCATCACCACCACTAAGATTCATTCATTTGTTCATCTAGAAGACTTAGACTGAATGACTACTATGTGTCTGGCACTTGTTCTAGGCACTGGAGATACAGCAGTGAACACAACAGGGAAGAAGTCCCTGCCACTGAGGAGCTTACATAAAAAATATGTAGTATATATAATAATAAATGCAAAGGAGAAATTAAAGCAAGGAAGAGGGATAAGAAGTGAAATGGTCAAGGGTTGTGATTTAGGTAAACTGACTAGGGATGGCTTCATAGAGGTGATATTTGAGTAAAGACTTGAAGTGGTGGAAGGAGTCATTTGGATATCTGAGCAAGAAGCAACTCAGGTAGGGACACAGCAGGAGCATATCCTGGTGTGTCTGTGGAACAGTGAAGGGTCCAGTGTGGATACAGAGACTGAGTGTCTGGGAGAGGTCATGCAGGGCCTTGAAGACCATTCTAAGGACTTTGGCTTTTATTCTGATTGAAAAGGGATGCTATTGGAGACATGAAACAATCTGGTTTATTCATTTTATTTTTAACAGCTTTCTTGAGGTATATTTGACATACAAGAAACTGCACTACTATATTTAAAGTGTACAATTTTATAAGTTTTGACATGTGCGCACCCATGAAACCATCACCACAATCAAAATAATAAGCACATCCATCACCTCAAAAAATGTTCCTCGTGCCCATTTTATGTTTTAACAGAATCTCTCTGAGCTGCCATGCTGAGAATAGATTAAAGAGGTGGATGAAAGGAAGGCAGTCAAGAGGCCACTGCAATCATCCAGAGTTGACATGATGACGGCTTGGACCAGTGGGAAGTAGTCGATTAATAAATCACTAATGTCGTAACTTCTTGCCTCTTCACTCCAATTCACTCTGATGATAACTGAACCAAATATTCATTTCATAGGGTAACTCCCTCCCTTCAAAATATTGGCTAGCTCCTTATTGCCCTCAGGCTAAAAGTCTCAACTCCTTAAGTCCCTGCTTGGCCTCCTTCCTGTCTATCTCCAGTTATTCCCCTCTACTCAGCCGTTCCTCTCTATTTCCACCACACTTTTACCCCATCTCTAAACTGTATCCACACAAAGTCCCACTTCCTCGAGAAAGTCTTTCGGAGTTCTCCATTGGGATCTCTCCCTTTTCCAATTTCCACTTGCGCTTGGTATCAATACTTCACCGTAAATTTAACCTTGCTTTTAAATCTCACCGTAAGTACTCTGAGGGCAGCAACAAGCTCTCGGGTCTCCTGCGTTACCCCAGAGTGCGGGGCTGGGCCTATGCTACCGCAGGCAGGCTGCCTAAGCGTGCGGCAGTGTCCTCGTCGTTCTCCCCTCCTCCTTCAGCATCTGCTCTGCATTAGTCTGTCCCAGGCCTCCGCAGGCGCCGATGATTAAATCATCATCATTAACAAGGGCCTGCCCCCCCATCCCTGGCAGCAAGGGGAGGTGGGGGGGCTAGGATCACTACCAAGTCCCTAGGGGTCTCTCCCCACCCCACCCCTCCCAGGCACCCTCTCCGAGACTTCGCGAAGCCGGGACAAACTCCCGCCACCGAGCGGGGGGAAGGCCCGCCATCTGGGTGAAGCTCCGCAATGCGGACTCATCAGCCGACAAGGGCGGCATTACGAGGACAGGGTCCTGGAGGGGCTTCTTCAACCGGGTCCTCGTCACAGGAGACCAAGACCCTGGGTGGTGGCGGGCAGAGACAGCCGGGGCTTTTGGCGGGGGGCAGTCTCTTGCAGGCTCCAAAAGTTACTCCCGAGATCGGGTAGGGTCTATTATGAACATTCTTACCGGAGACGGAAAAGATATGACCCCTCCCTGCACCCCCCCACACTCTCTAATTACGGATTGAGGAGGGGGAGGGGCCAGTGGGGCTCAGGTGAGTACACGGGGAGAAAGGGGCATGGGCGGGGCCTTGCAGAGGTTTAGCGAATCCACAAAGACCTAGGCCCTCGTTGCTGGGAGACAAGTCCCGCCCTGCACACGGCACCGGAAGTGGCAGGCCGGGATCAGCTTTTAAGATGGCGTCTCCTCAGGGGGGCCAGATTGCGATCGCGATGAGGCTTCGGAACCAGCTCCAGTCAGTGTACAAGATGGACCCGCTACGGAACGAGGTGCAGGGGCGGCAGAGTTATTGCTGCGGTCGGTTAGCGGTGCGAACTGGGGCGGATAGAGGACGGGCGGTGGCTGGCTGGGCGCCCAGTGCGCCTGCGCAGAGACAGGGTACCGAACGCGCCTGCGCGATTTCTGTTGCGTTGCCAAACTTCAGGCTAGGACGCGTGCGCATTGTGCCGCCCACGTCATATAGTCTCCCCCGGGAAGGGAGGGTCGGGCGAGTCCACGTGAAGGCAGCCCCCACTGTGCCGGGAGCCCCCTGCTGGGCGGAGGGGGATTGTCAGTCCCGGGCTCCTAACCCCGTGTTGACGGCGCTGGGATCGGGGCTTGGTCGTGGGGTCTGATAGAAGAGGCGACCCCCACCCCACGCTGAGAAGGTGCAAGGGGAGTGGGGGCGTTGGTGATCGGTGACAGAGGGTGCGTCCGCAGGAGGAGGTCCGAGTGAAAATCAAAGACCTCAATGAGCACATCGTCTGCTGCCTGTGTGCCGGCTACTTCGTAGATGCCACCACCATCACAGAGTGTCTTCATACTTGTGAGTGCCTTGGATCCCAGCTGGCTCCTCCAGGCCCCAGTCCCCACCAAGCTGACTGCCAGCCACTGTACTGCCTACTCAGACTTTATTTTCTACTATCCCAATCATCCATGCACCCTATTCAGCCCATGAACATGACTCCCAGAGTGCCTGAGAGCCTGCCTTTCTCTTCTTGCAGTTTGCAAGAGTTGTATTGTGAAGTACCTCCAAACCAGCAAGTACTGCCCCATGTGCAACATCAAGATCCACGAGACACAGCCACTGCTTAACCTCAAACTGGACCGGGTCATGCAGGACATCGTGTACAAGCTAGTGCCTGGCTTGCAGGATAGTGAGTGACCAACCTGATTTTGAGGAGCCTCTTGGAAACTGATTGACACAGTGGCTGCAACACTGGGCTCAAACATAGCAGTGATTGGGAGGATAGCGCAGGACTAGGCAGTGTTCCATTCTGTTGTTCATGGCATCGTTATGAGTTGGAACTGACTCAATGGCACATAACAACAACAACTTGGAGACTGATGCTGTGTGGCAGTTTGAGGTGACGGGCTTTGGCGGGAATCGTGAAAGTAAAGGGACAATAGCTAGAGGGACAAAGAGCGAGAGAGGGCTAATACAGTAAAACCTCTGAAAGAGCGGACCCTGTGTGAGGCGGAAACCTGTCAGAGAAGGAAAACACACTGGGTGTTTATGAGGTAGAATTCTTAATAAAGAACAATAGAAGGTTAAGGACCCCGTCAGAGGCAGGAAACTTGTGAGACTTGGAAAAACCAAGCAGTTCCATCAAATTCCAGCACTCATAAGATTCACTGTACTGTACTTCCATATTCCACCCCCTTCTAGGCGAAGAGAAACGCATTCGAGAATTCTACCAGTCCCGAGGCTTGGACCGGGTCACACAGCCCAGCGGAGAAGGTATGTCCCTGGCAGCAGGAGGGTAAAAGAAAGCCCCCAGAGCATTCCTCCTGCCCAGTTTTACTCTCTTTAAGGAAGGAGGGGTATGGTAACCATGCCAACCTCCTCACTACCCTGTCTTTCTCAGAGCCAGCCCTAAGCAACCTTGGCCTCCCCTTCAGCAGTTTTGACCACTCTAAGGCCCACTACTATCGCTATGATGAACAGCTGAGCCTATGCCTGGAGCGGCTGAGGTGAGGGGCAGGTCCAGGGCTGTCTGCGGTGACAATGCCCATGACCCAGAGCCAAGGGGGAACTTGGGGAGAGGTCTAGCAGTGAGAGAGTATCTGTTCCCATGAAGAGAGTATATCATGGCTCTGGGTGGGGAAGAAGGGGAAAGATAGGAATCCCTAACCTGTGTCTGTTTCCCCCCAGTTCTGGCAAAGACAAGAATAAAAGTGTCCTGCAGGTGAGACGGGCTGAGGGGAGGGCCTCACTAAGGAGACTCACCTCCCCGTGGCTCTTCCCTCACACACCCTGCCTTGTCCTCTTCCCTCCCTTCCCCAACCCCAGAACAAATACGTCAGATGTTCTGTTAGAGCTGAGGTTCGCCATCTCCGGAGGGTCCTGTGTCACCGCTTGATGCTAAATCCCCAGCATGTGAGTTATCCCACAGTAGGGTTTTTTTTTAGGGGGGTGGGGGCGGGGAGCAAAGGGGCTAAGAAAGGAGACCCGGAGTCTAGAGTTCACCAGGGTAGTTCCTGACCACGCTCCATGTGCCCAAGAGGAAAGTCCCTAAAACTGTGCCCCCCACCTCCCTTCTAGGTGCAGCTTCTTTTTGACAATGAAGTTCTCCCTGACCACATGACCATGAAGCAGATATGGCTCTCCCGCTGGTTTGGCAAGGTTAGCCAGGGCCAGGGCAGAGGTGGGCTGAGGGGAGCCTGTGGCAAGCACACTTCGGCTGACGACTTCTTCCCCTTGTTCTCTCTTCAGCCATCCCCTTTGCTCTTACAATACAGTGTGAAAGAGAAGAGGAGGTAGGGGCCAAGCCCCTGCCCTGTCCCCTCCCCTCCCCAGATATTTATGTAAAATTAACTGTGGCTTTATTTTTTGCAATAAAAACTTAAAAAAAAAAAAATGTATCTTTTTTCTCAGTGTCCCACCACACGCTTATGCTTTGCCCTGCATCCTGCTTGCCTCAGATATTCTCTGAGTTTCACGGTGAAGGAGCACCTCTGCTCTATGTCCATGGTCCCTCAACTATTGCCAAAGGAGAGGTCCCTACACACGTGTAACTCAGAAGGTGAGGTCATGAAGCCGGGCTACCCACACCAGCTCTTTGGTGAGGGGAAGGCTTTCTGGAGGGGAGCTGTCACTGTCCTTGAATGCTGTACCTATGGTGTGGGGCCTGAGTGAGGCTGCTGCAGGAAAGAACCAAAAAACAAACCTGGTGCCCTCGAATCGATTCCGACTCACAGAAACCCTATAGGACGGAGTAGAGCTGCCCCATGGGTTTCCAAGGAGCTGCTGATGAATTGGAACTGCTGACCTTTTGGTTAGCAGCCATAGCTCTTAACCACTGCATCACTAGGGTTCTGCAGGAATGAAGAAGAGCGATATCTTAAATAAAAATGCAAAGAATTACGCTATGGTTCTATGACGGTGCGTTAAAAGGAGAAGGAGTCTAACAGATGAGAGTAGGAAGGCTCAGGATTGTCGATTGGAGGCCTGGCTGTTTATATTGTATGCAGCAAGTTGTCCTACAGAGGGGCTAGGTGAAGGCAGGGTGAGGAGGGTCGTTCAGAAAGAGAAGGAACTAGTGTCGAGAGGAGAGCAAAAGCAACTCCAAGAAACAGGAAAGCAGCCAGGGGCGAGTTCCATTGACTAATTCAGCAAACACTAGTCTATATGAGCCGGCCATGCGCTAGACACCAGGAATAAACCCAGCTGATGTCCTTGCTCTAAGTCCCTCTCAGACAGTGAGGTAGCCACAAACTCGCCTAACCGGGGCAGTAACAGGCCGAGGCCTAAGCAAAAAATTTCCAAAAGAAGTGAAAGGGACTGCTGCCGAATTCGGGACACGCGGGGTGGTGCTGGCAGCATAAAAGTCGCCAGAACCCAAGTTTATAGCCTAAATGTCAAGTTGATGGAAGTCGGACTCCACGACACCAAAAACTAGGGGATCATCGTGAGTAGTCACGGAGCCCGGTGGCAGAGGACTGTGCGGGGGGGGGGGGGGGGAAGAGAGCGAAGACGGCCTGAAGGAAAGAGCCCAAGTGGGGAAGATCTAAGCTCGCTCGCTCACATGCTCGCCCGCTTCTGTCGGGGCGCTATTTTCCCCTGGACTTCCGGGAAACCACAGCTTCTCTGCGCGAACCAAGCGCCGAGGCCAAGAGGAAGGCGCACGTGAAAGGCTGCAGACGCCGCCAAGGGAGAGCGCTTGGGTGCGCGGTGCAGACCGTGAAGACCAGGGCGGGGATGCTGTACCAACCTGGCATGATTACTTCTTGATACAGTCTACAAGATTCCCAACTCTTGCCTTGTTTCGAGGCCTCCTGCGCCTGGTACCCTACCCCCTTGTCCATGCTCTGCTCATCCTTTAAGACCTAAGTGTCACCTCCTCCAGGAATGTCTCCCCCAGCCAGAATCAGAGCTGCTTCCACTTCATTTGGGCCTACCTCTACACCAGTACATATCTTCGGGGTTTTAGATTAATTTATATCTTTCCCAGGGCACTCCACTCCCTTCTCCCGAATTTGAGCTCTGCTGGCTCCTCGGCCCACGCGAGCACGCGGCACCCAGGCTGTTCCAAAGGGGTCTCAGCGAAATACCGTTTTCAAGGAGTAACTCTGCGGCGGAGGTGTAGTCTGGGGTGGGGGTAGGGAGAGCAGAAACGCTCCTGGGGACCTTTTGGAGGTCAAGCAGCTGTGGAAGTTGGGAAGCACTCCGACTGGGTCTCTTTCCCAACGCCTCCCGAGCGAGGCCCTCAGGTGGGGTTTGACGGCAGCTCAGCGTCGAGAAAGCCTCATCTAAAGATTGGAGGGCCCGAGACCTGACTACCAGACCTCGGGATGGGACCTTTGATGACACACGGTTTGAGACCACGGAGCAGCGGAAGGCGCTGATGCCTGGATCCGGAGAAGGCGAGGGATCCGCGCTGCCCCGCCCCGCGCCAGCTCCGCGAAGCCTTCTTTTTGTCTGTCAGCGGCGGTGGCAGCAGCAGCTGCGGGCCCTCTGCCGAGGTGGCTGATGCAGACCAGCTGCGGGCTCCGCGCCGCTCTCCCCCGGTCTGTGGGTCTATTTCCCCCACCCAGGTCTGCCCCGCTGCGGACTCCGAAGTGACTCAGGTCTTGATACGCGCCAGGGCCGGGCGAATCGGGCCCACAGTTCTCTCGGCTTCGCAGCCCATAACGCGCGGAACGGCCTCCGCAGCTCGTCCTCCCAGGGGCGCCCTTCGCCTCGCCGCTTCCGCGAGGAGGCATCAATCTCCACCCGGCGGGCCACTCCCGCGACTTGCTCCGGTTCCCCTTTCCCACCCCTACTGTTGCCGCGGCCACACGGACCCTGGTGAGGGGGCACCGAGGTTTGCCCCAGCCTCTGACACAGGGGAAGTTGAGTCTGTCTCTCAGCTTGGCCTTCCCGGGCTTGGGGGAATGGGGAAAAGTGAATTCCCTAGAAGAATGAGTCTCAGAGTGTGGGGGGGCGGGTGGTGTCAGAGTATCCAGCCGCTCCCCCATCCCAGCCAGCACATCCCGGGGATTGGCGGCCGGCGCGCAGAGCTCTTTGCGAGCGAGCGTATGGGGCCGAAAAGCGCTCACGGACGTACCGCCGTAGAAGTAAGAAACGAAAATTTAAGCATCTGAAATCAGTTCACTCCGCAGTAACGTTTCCTGAAAGAGAAAACAAGCTCTAAAGGGTACGAGACCGATGGACGTCCCGCCCCAAGCTCCTCTGCCCGGAGTTTCCTCCCAAACCCCTCTTCCCTGTCACTTGGGTTAATGGAGTTTGCCGAAGGAAGGGGGCAAGCACGTCTCTGCGACTGTCCTAGTCCACAGTCTCTAGGAGGTTATTCTGAGGGTCCCCACTCCCGTCCACATTCACAGAATTCAGAGGAATGAGTGTGGCGAGGAATCCCGAGAGGAAGGGTCATTTATTAAGCGAGACCTCGGCCGAGGGAGTGGGGCGTCGAGCTGGGGTGGGCCTGGTGGAGGGTACCCCCCCATGGGAGTCTGGGCTGGGCACGGCGGGGTGTCCAGGAATAAAAGACAGGGTGGGGGCAGGGCTAGGGGAATGAGGAACCGGGAATCTGAGGGGAGTGATAGGCAAGGCGTAAGAAAGTATCCCTAAATGAGAATTGGGGCGCCTTCCCGCGGAAGGAAGTTCTGAATGTGAGGATCTCTAGGAGGGAAGGGGGCAGAGGACCCCGAAGTGTCTGTAGGGGAATCCAGGGAGGTAGGAGACATGAAGGACTGCCGGACTGAGCGGGGAACGCGTTGCAGGCGGGTGTCTGAGGACGCACGCAATGAGGGTAGGACCATGGGGTGGGAGCTGCGGCGGCGGAGGCGCGCACGGACTAAGCCCGCATCAGCATCCCAGCTGGCCCCAGCAGAGCGAGAGCCAGCGCTGTCAAGACGGGGTGAGGGGACGCAGAGGAGACAGCTGAGCGCCCCCCGCAGTCCAGATCCCAGGTTTAATCTCTTAATCTCCCTCATTAATCACTCACCCTCCTCCTAACCCCCTCGGCGGATCTGGTTTCTCCCCAGCTCGAGTTCCAAAGGCTGCGCTGGGGAAAACCCCCTCCAGTGGCCTCGCGATCATCTGGACTAGTTCGTGGCCGCCCGGACGACCCTGGTCTGGCCTCTGCTGTCGTTGGCCTCAGTCTCCCCTTCCCTCCCCTCACGTCTGGGGACTGCCCAACCCCGTTACCTGAGCCCTGCTACAGGGGGGAAAAGGTAGGGGCATGAGATAGAAGGGGAGGGAAGACAAAGGCTGGTTAGGAGGGCCTCACACTCCCCAAGACACACGCGAGTAATTGAGAGCAGAGGGAGAGACGGACATAAAAGCCACAGAGAAGATAGATGAGTGAAGGTCGCAGTGACTGCTTGGTGACAGGCCCAGGACGAGGCTGGGCCGTTTCAGTGGCCTCCTGGGACTCGCTTTAATTGCAGATTATGTGAAACCACTCAGATGGTTCCGACTCAGAGGGCAGATCTCTCTCGGTCCTCCTACACCCCCCTTCCCGCCATTAATAACCAATTAACAAGGTCCTGAGGCATCTCAGCTTTCCGCTGTGGCCTAGCTCTGCTCTCTGACCTAGCAGTGGCCCATCAGGCTGAAGTGTGTTGCTCAGGCCACCAGAGCTATGTGAGTGTCCTGGCATGTAGGGAGGGAGAGGGGAGGGAGAGGCAGTGTTGGAGGGAGCCCTTAACCAAGAAGACCCTGTGTTTCCGTGTATTTTGGGTTGGCTAGGTCAGTGCCTCAGGCCACTTGGGGTTCCCCAACCCAGTTGGTGGTAGGTCCCACTGTCAGAGTGCCTTCCCATCCTTGCCCCACCCTGGGCTTTTGGCTCAGCCCCTTGGGTCTCCCAAGCCCTGTTTGGAAGCCTCCCTCACCACAACTGCAGGCTCCGCTTGCCCCAGGGAGTAGGTGGACAGAGGACCACTGCACAAATGGTGGGGGGTGCAGAGGTCTGCAGGGAAGGTGACATGATGGATTGCGGGGGGGGGGGGATGATCTGCCAAGTTCAAGGCTGTTTCCCAAACCTCCAGGAAGTCATTCTCCGTTTTCGCTGCTGGGGCTCAGGCTCTAGGCTTCCAGTCCTCCAGCTATACAGGATGTGATATGTGAACTAAACCCTTGCCTTGGGGAGGCCTCCACTGCCAGAGCAGCACTGTGACCTAAAAGTGATGCCTTCTTCCAAGGGATGCCTGTGGGCTGCTCAACCGGGGTTTAAGCCCAGGACCAGAATAGGTGTGGAAAGACAGGTAAAATAGGAATAAATATCCCAGGCCTCTGAGTTTGTCCCTGAGTTGGCAAGTCTACCCCCTGAGGGCCTTGTTGGTGTGTTCCTGGGGTCTGGTTGGGTCGAGTCTGCCCCCTCACTCTTTCGTGACTAGCAGAGGCAGTGACCAGCAGCTTCTGGCTCCCCGCCTCAGTTTCTGGGCCTTCCAGAGCTGGAGAACCAGTACCTAACTGCAGACACTTAATAAAGAGACAAAGACAGACTGATCAACTGACAGAGTGGGCAGATGAGCACGAAGCCCTATGGGGAGGTTGGTTCTCACTGGCAAAGCTTCCTCGGGTCAGTAGCACCAACTCCTGGTTCTGCCATGTCCTGTCTCCTGCGGCCCAGGTCTTCTGCCTTCTCCACGTGTTCTGACTTCTTCAGAGCCTCTGAGCTGTGGTGGAGCAGCAGCCTCAGTCCAACCAGAGTGTGGAAGGGGGTCAACTCACCTGTGCTTGCTTCCCTGTCTCATCCCCAAGCTCCAGTCGTTCTGCCGGGGGAGGGGGGGGGCCTCCCAAGTCTCTCGCCCTTCCCCTCCACCATTCCGCGCCCCCAGCGCGGCACTAATCACTTCCAGCCGCCAGGACCGCTTTAAGAGCATTCTTGCAGGGGTGGGGTAGCAACAAGGGGGCAAGGTCATGAGACTGGAGGTCCTGAGACGGGCCGGTGCAGCTGGGACCTGCTCCTGGATGGCTGGAATCCTAGCGCAGGCAGCTCTGAGCCCCTCCTCGGAACTTTGCAAATTCTCAGCTGCTGGGGCTAGAGAAAACAATTTTATCACAGAAGAGTTTATGAGCCGGAGCGGCGGCGGCACACACAGTCTGCGGACCGCCGGGGAAGGGCCGCCGTGGTCTGGCGCAGGGTTCCACCGACTTCTCTTTTCCGCAATTCCCCACCCGGTAGAAATACGGCTGCGAGGACTTCTACCCGCTACAGACTCACCGCGTCTCCTGGTGGGGGTGGAGGGCGCAGGAGGAGGGGCACACGGGGCTCCGGCCCAGTGTGAGGGGCGGGTCCGAGGCTGGGGGCCCGGATCGGGAGTGGCACACCGGCGCGCCGGCGGCTGCCGAGCCGAGCGCAGCGGGCCGCGGGACCGCCACAGCCCCGCCCGCCATGAGCTCGGGAACCGAGCCCCGAGCACCCGGGACACCCTTCAGCATCGCAGACATACTAGGCCCGCGCATGGCCCGCCGGGCACCCCTGGCGCCACAGTTCCCCGAGTCGGGTCCTGGTCCCAGATCGCCGCTGTGCGCGCTGGAGGAGCTGACTAGTACAACTTTCCGCGGACTCGACGGGCGCGTCCTGCAGCCCTCTGAAGGTACAGCGAGTCCCCATCTCTCTCCTCCTGGTTCCCAATCTCGTCCCGGCCCTGCCACCCTAATCCGCCCCCTGCTCTCAGTCCACATGCCAGGACTCGCCTCCTGAGGGCCTAGCTCCTCATCTCTCCTCCGTTAGTACCCAAGCACCACGGCCGCTCCCGGAGGCCGCCAGCACCGCGGGGAAGGGCCGGGCTGTAGAGAACTGAGCTACACGTTGGTTCGTTCGCTACAGGCGGGGCAATCGCGACAGAGAAAGGCCAGAGAGAAGACAAAAGGCCTGAGCCGCAGGCGGTAGACAAGTGAGCTAGGGCAGGGGCGGTGCAGAAAGCGTTAGGAGGCGAGGTTCCAGGTTCTCCCGGCAGCCACGCTCTGCTCAGGCTTGGCGCGGAGCAGCTCTCTTCTCGAGGGGGCGCAAGGAACAGGTCTTCCGCGCAGCGTGGGCCCGGGATTCCGCACTCTGTCTTTCCTCTCCCTTTGTACCCCCACTGTCTCCCTTGTGGGCTCGAAGAGGGGGAACTGGTGTCACTGACGAAATGCCCGGCATAGCATGATCCACGAGGCTAAGGAAGAGCAGGGTTCGATTCCTGCTACCTTCGCCATGCCCCGTCAGCTACCTCTACACTGACCCCGGCCGGCTCCCGCCCCTGGTGCTGACCCCAGCCTGCCGGCCAGCTCAGTTGTGGGGTCCGGAAGGCCTCAAAGGCCCCGCGCCAGACGGCCTGACCCTGCTTCAGGCCTTTTCTGGCCAGTTCTGCTCTCCTCCCATCCTTCCCTCCCTCCCCCGCCATCCGCAAGACGCCCTCAGGCTGCTGCCTTCGGTACCTTAGCCCCTCTGGCCTTCTCGTCTGCGCTGGACCCCTCCAACCTCCGCTTGACCCCTGCGCGGTCGGGTAAGGTACCTCGGTTCTGGCCCCCTGCACACCTCCCCCGGCCCACCTTGGCCTGACCCCACCCCCAGGTTTTCCTCCCGGGCCCCAGCCCGATTCCCGCGGGTCAGAAGCTGACCTCCGCCCTCTCCCCACAGGCCGCCCCGCCCCGGGCGCGTTGAGCCCGGGCTCAGTGGGCCGCAAACGGCGCAAGTCACGCACGGCGTTCACCGCGCAGCAGGTGCTAGAGCTGGAGCGGCGCTTCGTCTTCCAGAAGTACCTGGCGCCGTCCGAGCGCGACGGGCTGGCTGCGCGACTGGGCCTGGCCAACGCGCAGGTCGTCACGTGGTTCCAGAACCGGCGCGCCAAGCTCAAGCGCGACGTGGAGGAGATGCGCGCCGACGTGGCCTCGCTCCGCGCGCTGTCCCCGGGAATCTTGCCCGGCCTTGCGCTGCCAGACGGTGCCCCAGGCCCCTGCCCGGCCCCTCCTGACCCCGGACCACACCTGTCTGACGAAGAGATACAGGTGGACGATTGAAGGCAAAGCTGCCGCGAGCCCTGGGCTCTGGGGCCCCAGACTCCTAGTCTCCGCGCTTCGCGCCCTGTCCGGGTTCCCTGGTGGGGGGAGGGGGTCGCCCTGCACCTTCTTGGGCCGCAGTCCAGGCGCTGTCCTTCCCCAGTTGGTGAATAAAGCCGAGACTCCGCAGCACGCTGTCTCAGTCCCGGCGCCCGGAGCCAGTAAAAGCAAAATCTGCTGATTATTTTGGGGAAGTCCGCGTTTGGCACGGTGCCAGACGCTTTAAACACGGTTTCTTTAACCCTCGTAACCAAAACCAAACCCGTTGCCGTGGAGTCACTTCCGACTTATAGGTGACCCTGTAGAACAGAGTAGAACTAAGGCTGTAAATCTTTAGGGGAGTTGACTGCTGCATCTTTCTCCCCACCAAGCGGCTGCTGGGTTGGAACCACCAACAGATTAGCAGCCGAGCTCTTAACCGCTGCGCCACCAGGGCTCCTTCTTAACCCTCATAGCAACCCTATAAGGTAGGTGATATAATTATGCCTATTTTGCAAAGAAACAACCCCCAGGTCAGGATTTGAACCCAGACATCCAGCCGTCCTTCAGAGCCCATGCTTGTCAGCTCTCTCTACTTCGGAGACCGAGATGCAGGGTCGAGGGAAGAGAGGTGGAGCTCTGGTGGTGCCTACGGGCTACCTCTCCCCTTCGGTCACGAAACTCCACCGGGCCTTTGATCTGCTGCCGCTTCGGATACCTCCGCTTAACCTCCGGGCCAGTCCTGGAGCGGCGGCTTCACGCTGCTTTTCTTCTTTACTCACCTTTGGTCATTTGTTAACGGGAATCCGGACCCTTCTCCCCGCCCCCACCGAAAGGACGCTACGCCAAGACACAGGCAGAATGATAGCCACACCCCTCCTTCCGGTACCTCCTGGACCTCCGATCCTGGACCACAAAAGTTCCCGCCACGTTGGTGGC
This sequence comes from Trichechus manatus latirostris, assembly GCF_000243295.1. Taxonomy (NCBI): domain Eukaryota; kingdom Metazoa; phylum Chordata; class Mammalia; order Sirenia; family Trichechidae; genus Trichechus; species Trichechus manatus. The sequence goes on from NW_004443940.1 coordinate 8,020,253, forward strand.
CAAGGCACTAGGATGGGGCCCGACCAGTTGAGGCGGAGCTTGGAGGAGCAACCTTGCTGGTGGAGACACCAGCCTAGTTCCGCAGGCGGACATTTCTGAGATTCATTTATTCCACTGGTGATTAATCACCCTCCTACAGTGTGAATGGGGCCTTGGTGGCGCAGTGGTTAAGAGCTTAGGCTGCTAACCAAAAGGTCAGCAGTTCGAATCTTCAGCCGCTCCTTGGAAACCTTATGGGGCAGTTCTACTCTGTTTTGTAGGGTTGGTATAGGGTCGCGATGAGTCGGAATCGACTCCACGCAAGTTTTTGTTTTGTTTTGTTTTGTTACAGCGTTAACGGGGAGGGAAGAGAACACTAGGTTGCTACAGGATGCTGTCTTCCCTCATTCTCGGCTGTCCTCTGAGTCTTCAAGAGACCATGCTGAGGCGGAGTCTGCTTCCCCCTTTCCCTGACAGTCCAGTCTGCCCTCCTCAGACCTTGCCTTGCCTCTGCTCGCTTCTGTCTTTTATATCCCAAGAGAAATTGGCTCAAGACACAGTCCAATCTAGTAGATTGAGTCCTGCCTTATTAACATAACTGCCGCCAATTCCACCTCATTAACATCATAGAGGTAGGATTTACAACACATAGGAAAATTACATCAGATGACAAAATGGTGGACAATCACACAATACTGGGAATCATGGCCTAGCCAAATTGATACACATTATTTTAGGGGGACACAATTCAATCCATGACACCATCTTTCTCTGCTTGCTCGCTTGCTTATTTAATCTCTTTTATATCAAAGAGATTGACTCAAGACATACCCTACACTAATCCTGCCTCACTAACATAACAAAGACAACTCATTCCCAAACGGGATTGTAACCACAGGCATACAGGTTAGGATTTACAATACATATTTTGGGGGGACACAATCCATAACAATGTCCTTCTCCAGGGACTGGTCCCTCCTGATAACATGTCCAAAGTACGTGAGACGAAGTCTTGCCATCATAGCCTCTAAGGAGCATTCTGGCTGTAGTTCTAAAATAGATTACTTTGTTCTTCTGGCAGTCCATGGTATATTCACTATTCTTCAGCAACACCATAATTCAAAGCCGTCAATTCTTAGTTCTTCTTTATTCATTGTCCAGCTTTGGCATGCATGAGACAACTGAAAATACCATGGGTCGGGTCAAGCACACCTTAGTCCTCAAGGTGACGTCTTTGTTTGTAAGTCTTTCAAGAGGTCTTTAGCGGCAGATTTGCCCAATGCAGTGCGTCGTCTTTTGATTTCTTGACTGCTGCTTGCATGGGTGTTGATTGTGGATCCAAGTAAAATGAAATCCTTGACTTCAATCTTTTTCTCCGTTTATCATGATGTTGCTTATTGGTCCAGTTGTGAGGATTTTTCTTTTCTTTATGTTAAGGTGTAATCCATACTGAAGGCTATAGTCTTTGATCTTCATCCAGTAAGTGCTTCAAATCCTCTTCACTTTTAGCAAGCAAGGTTGTGTCATCTGCGAATCTCAGGTTGTTAATGAGTCTTCCTCCAATCCTGATGCCTCGTTCTTCTCCATATAGTCCAGCTTCTCGGACTATTTGCTCAGCATACGGATTGAACAAGTATGGTGAAAGGTTACAACCACTATTTGTCAGTTTGTCATACTGTGGTGGCTTGCATGTTGCTGTGATGCTGGAAGCTACCCACCGGTATTACAAATACCAGCAGAGTCACCCATGGTGGACAGGTTTCAGCGGAGCTTCCAGACTCAGACAGACAGGGACTAAGGGCCTGGCTATCTACTTCTGAAAAAATTTTCCAGTGAAAACCTAATGGGTAGCAGGCCTCTTATGGAGTTACACAACTACCTCTCCTCCACCCTCCCTCCCAACCAGAGATAGTTAGGAAGGTAGAGTTCAGTCAAGTTCATTGGCTCTGAGCCATAACACCCCTAGAGGTTTCCAGAATTCGAGCCCAGCACTGCCACTTTTTTTTTTTTTTAATATTTTATTGTTTTCAGTGAAAGTTTACACAGCAAGTTAGGTTCCTGTTTGACAATTTCTACAGAAGTTGTTCAGTGATTAGTTAATTTTTCACAGTGTGTCAGCATTCTCATTGTGTTCTGTTTGTTCTGTTTCCAGTACTCTAATTTCCCTGCCCTCCCTTGTCTTTTCATCTTTGCTTTTGCTAATTGTTGACCTTTTGGTCTCATATAAATGGTTTTTTAATGGAGCGTCCTTTATTTTGTATGCCAATCCATTATTTCACTAAAATGTGACCTCAGGGGATTGTTTCAGTTCAAGGTTTAAAGAGTATCTTAGGGCAATAGGCTCAGAGAATCTTCCAGTCTCAACTGGTCCAGTAAGTCTGGACTTTTTAAGAATTTGAGTTCTGTTCCATGTTTTTCTCCCATTCTAACCAGGTCCATCTATTGTGACCCTGATCAGAACGGTTGGTAGTGGTAGCCAGGCACCAACTAGTTCTTCTGGTATCAGGGCAGCACTGCTGCCTCTTGTAATCAATCCTTGGATAAACAAAACTTAAACCTGTTCCACCAAAATGGCCTCTGATTGGTTGTCTTCTGTTAGATCCTAGAGTAGTGGTTCTCAAATGTTAGGGTACATCAGAATCACCTGGAGGGCTTGTTAAAACACAGTTTGCTGGGCTCCATTTTCTGAATCTAGAAGGTCTGGGGTGGGGTCTGAGAATCTGTATTTGTAACAGGTTCCCAGGTTATGCTGATACTGTTGATCCAGGGACCCCACTCTGAGAACCACAGTCCCAGGAACTCCGTATTTTGTGAATTTAAGCAGGAGTTCACTCATTTCCCTGTCTTCCCACTGTGGGAATAATAAATATGGATGACAGTTGCAGATAAAAATAAGTTTATTTAGCACCCACTATGTACCAGGTACTTGGTAGGTGCTTTCTCACACTTTCTTTTTCAATCCTCACAATAACCCTGTGAGGTAGCGATTGCCCCCATTTTACAGATGAGGGAAAGGAGGCTCAGATGTTAAAAGACCTGCCCAAGGTGACCCAGGTAGTAAATGGCAGACTCCAAAGCTAGTGTTTATCCTGCCACACAATATTTAAAAGGCCTGCACCATAAAACAATAAGGAGGTGTCTCACCACCTCTTATCTCCAGGTGTGAACAGTGTTGAGCAAGACCCACAGCACAGCAGGAATCATTTATCCTGGTGAATGGCCTTTCCAGGAAAGGCATTCTGGGAGGGCTTCAAAGTCCCTGCAGAGCCATACTTAAACAAGGTGGAAGTCCCAGGCAGGGTAAGGCAGAAACCAGCCAAGGGCAGCTGCCAGGATCTCAAAGGAGAAACCAAAAGGAGACCAGGATTCTTACACAGGACACAGAGAATTATAGCCTTCTCTGGGGCAGCGGTCCTTGGTAGAAAACCTAGAAGTAAATTCACACGGGGGAGGTCTACAGGGCAGTTACAGTGCCCAGTGCATTTCCCCCCATGGAGGAAGAGAGTGGCAGAGGTATCAGCAGCCTGGGCACCTGCCGAGTGAGACCCCTTTCTGCAGGCAAGCCAGCAGTGGAGAATGTCATGTCTGGGCTCTGTCTGCTCCCTCAGGGAATCTTTTAGCAGCGGGAGGCGGTAAGAATCAGACCACTGGCAAAGGAGAGGTCAGAGTGTGCCCAGCCATGTGGACAGGAAACAGGGCATGAGGGGCTGGGAGCAAACTGGGGACTGGGGCTGGAGAACACCGAGCAAGAACTGGGGTTGGGAAGGGGCTGAGCATCTATCAAGCTGAAGGGCGGGACTCGGGCCTTATTCACCACTGTGACCCCATTCCTCAGCACAAAGCGCTGGCTGGTGAATGAATCCCCTGGGACCAAGAAGCTGAGTGAGCCCCAAATGCCTCCTTGCTGGGTCTGTGATAGCCTGAAAAACTGAACTTTTGTATAGTTCCCTTCTTGAATCTTGGGTTTCATTTTTTCCTACCCCCCCTAGAAGAAGCTATCTGCTTGAGAACCAATGAAAGGCTGTTTTAGTGGATGTGGGACTCCCTTCTCTCATCACGAGGTTCTACGTTGCAAGAGGAGTGACTACAAAGGGTGTCCTTCACTATGGTTTTAGAATACAAGGCCTCAAAATACGCAGTGAGCTACCACCACCACACAAGTGTCCCCATCCAGTGAGATGTACACATGGCCTTGCCCTAAAAGACGCACAGGTCCTCCCTCACCTGGCCTGAGGTAGACGCTGGCACCCAAGCCCCAGTGTGCCCCCACCCTTTGAGGGGTCGTGGAGATGGAGAGGATGGGGTCCTCTCCTCTGAGCCTGGGGGAGGGGCCAATTAGGGTGGCCCAGGTGACATGGGGGATAATGCAAGGGTAGAGACACAAGGCCAGGGGCCCTGGGAGCAATGATTCGAGGGGGATTGAGAGAGAGTAGGCCTGGGGCCCCCAGCTCAGCGTGGGGAAGTAGCTGAGGGAACCCAGTTGACAGAGGTGGAGCACAGACTCCTCCTCGCTGATTCTGCTGAGAAGGGGGAGGGAAGGGTACGTGATACTCTTTTCAAGCAGCACAGCCCACACCCCTCAGCCCACCCATTCTTGCCCTCCCTCATCCATCTGAGGCAGAAGGTGGCACTGCTTGGCATTGCAACCCCAGCCAATTCTCCCTGCTGCTGCCTCAGCATGAGTGGGCCTGGCTCTCTTACCAGTTGGAGAAGGCAAGAGTGGAGCTCCCGAGCTGCATCCGGCTGGGACCCACCTCTCAGAGTCTCCTGGAACACAGCAGCTGCCTCCTCAAAGTGCTTGGGTCCCAGAGGTTCGGGAAGTGGAAAGTTTAAGTGTTAAGGGGTCAGGGAACTTCAAGCTGCCCTTTCCCCAAACTGGCCCCAGCTCCTAGCACAACTAATATAGTGAGACTAGGAGCTTACCTAGAAAATGTCACCGCAGACCCAATCCCAGCCCATGCCATCCAAGTCCACCCTCTACTTCCATCCCCAGACCAATTACCTGCAGTCCCATTAGGGCCTTGCCCAGGCGGAAGAGGCCCCGGGGCCAGCCAGGACAAAGGGTAAGGGCCACCTGGGCATCCACCAGGGCCCACACCAGCTGACCCAGCCGCTCATGGCAGAAGGAACGGTTTCCAAATAACCTGACAGAAAGTGCCGAAAGGTCAGGGTCCTGAACACCCTGCCTTGCCCTTACCTCCCAGCACAGTAGCCAGCTCCCCACTTACCGGTGATCCCAGGGGTTGAGCTTCAAGGCCTGGGTGAAGAGGACCACAGCCTCCTGGTAGAAACCATTCTGGGCAAAGCTATTACCCAACTCTGGGAAGACAGTGGGAAGGTTCAGATGGGGCTACCCTAGGGAGGGTGGGGTGAAGGAGAGAGAAAGAGTCTCACTTGCCAGCTCGTGGCTCTTCTGTAAGGCAGCTGCCAGCAGTCCTGGAGATACCTAGGGAGGGGAAACAAAGTCGAGCAGGCCTTGGGACCTCTGCTTCCCCAAATCCTTCTCCTTTGTTCCAGCAGCTAACGTTGCAGTCGGCATCACTCATCTCACAAAATTCTCACAACACCCTTGCAAGATGGTATCAGCCCTGTCTTCCACAGGGTCAGGGCGACAGTGACAGAGGCTGGCTGCAGGTCACTTGACCCCAGTGCCAGAGAACTCCTACTGGATGCCCCCTTGGCCCTTAGGTCATGTGACTTCCAGAGCCCTCTGGCACCCCTTCCACTGGTTCCAGCTGAGCCTCTCCCACCCACCTCACCTTGGCCTCAGGACTCTGCCTGGGGCTGTCTTCTCTAGCAGGGCTCCCTTCCTCTTGGCCCATCTTCTCCTGGGGGCGCTGGCTCCTGTGCTGGGGCTTCTGGCTCAGTCCTTTGTTTCTTGGGGCACTGGAGGGCCTATTCCCAACCTTGCGGAGAGCTAAAGACACTAAAGTGCTAGACAGATCCAGTGAGTCCTGTGGGCAGAAAGGAAAGTTGGGGGTAGGGGTGGGATGAACTACATCCTAGAGTGATGGGAGAAGGAAGGGGTAGGAAAAAGGGAAGGAAGGGAGCTCTCACCGCTTCCTCACCACACTGTCCCTGAGCTGGGTTCCCAGGGCTGGATGGGGGGCTCCCGTCCCCATTGGGGGTGGCCTCGGCCTGGAAGGAAGGTAGACAGGGACAGAGCTGGGATCACCTTGAGCCGCTGCCTTCTTAGCCCTACCTTACTGGCCCTCAGTGCTCTTACCACCTGTCTGGAGATACTCACACTGGCCTTCCCACTGTCCTGCTCCAGGCGCTCCTGCAGCTTCCGTTCCTTCTGACGCTGTGATGATAATGATGATGTAGTTTCGGCACTTACTAAATGTAATGTACTGGGCTAAGAGGTTCCCATCCGCTATCTCACTTAATCCTTGCAACTCTATGAGGTAGGTATTACTATGATTACCCTCGTTTTATAGGTGAAGAAAAAGACAAGAAAGTCACCAGCCAGAGGTATCCCAGTAAGGAGGGAGGCAGGTTCCAGCCCAGGCAGTATAGTGGACTCCAGAGCTCATGTTGGAACCACCCTATCATATGGCCTCTGGGGAGACCTCCAGTCCCTGAGCATGTGGGCCCTCCTGGCAGAAGACCCACTGCAGGCCATTTTGAGCTCTCTCCTGTACTCTCACAAAGGACCTCTTTCCATCCCCCAACCCCTCTGCGCTACCACTCCTTCAGCCTTCCAGCCACCTTCTTCTTCAGTCGCTTCTTCTCTGCCTTCTGCTTCTCACGCTCCTCCTCAGCCACCAGCTCCTCAGCCAGGCGGTTAGCTTCCTGAAAGAGGAAAGGCAGGTGACAGGAAAAGAGAGACAGGGAGAATGAAAGAGAAAGCAAAAGGGAAGCAAGAGGTATGGAAAGGCCTTGAAAGGTACAGATGAGGGGAGAATATACGGATGAGAACACGAGGATTGAAAGAACCAGGGGGATGTGAAGCCCCTCCTGAAAATCTCACCTCTTCAGTCACCAGGAGCTTCTGGGGCATGACCACCTGAAGCAGGCTGTCTGAGTCACTGGGGAAGGATGCAGGGGCAGAGTGGCTTTGAGGGCAGGGCCTAGATTCCTGGGGAGAGGACAGAAAGGACTTTCGGAGACCACAGTAGGTGCCCAGGCCCTCAGCCCCCTTGCCCCTGTCACTCTGTCCAGCTGTTTTCTCCTCGTCACAGACATGGTTCAGGAGGTAATCTGTCAGGAGGAAGAAAGAGAATGGAAAGAAGGAAGGCCATCAGAGCGGGGAGCACCTGAGGGCCAGCCCTCCCCAGGCTACCAGCCTCGATCCTGGGCCGGGCCCTTTCACTCCCCACCATGGTGCCACAGCTGCAGCTGGCTGCTGCTCTCATCCACATGGATCCGGTGCAGGCCCTGGGGATCACTCTCCACAAGCCGCTGAAGAAAATCCACTATATCCTGGGGAGCGGGAAGGGGAGGCTGGTGTTTGGGGAAGCTCTGGGAGACAGCAAGGGGCTTGGCTGGGTTGACCCCTCCACCATGGTAGCCACAAACCAGCCACCCAGCCCAGAGAGCCTCATCTAGCCCTGACCTCTCCCACCTCAGCCCCTCAAGCTCTTCTGCACCCAGCTTTCATTGTATATCACCTCCCTTCATTGCTTTCCTATCTTCCCAAGGATTGAGCGTGGCATGCAGCCTTCTCCAGCACCCCGCCATCTCCTGACCTGCCGCTAGGTCAGCTACATGGGGGCCCCTGGGACAGAGCTCTCTTACCTGCTCTTCCAGTTCCATCCCTGTTATATCCTTGAAGCCTCCATATAACCCACCCTGGGGCTGCCTCACACCTAAATGAGTCCAGCAGCTCCTGGCTGGTCTCTCCCCTGCACTTCATCTCTCCACGAACTTCATAAAACCGAGCTCACAGAAATTACTACCCTGCTAAAAAACCGCCAGTAATCCCCCACTGCCAGGGTAACAAGGAGGATTAAATCTAGCTCCTCAGCCTTGAATTTTGAGCCTTCCAAAAAGCTCCTTGGCTGACTTTTCCAACCCTCTGTTATAATCCTCTGCTTAGCTGCCTTCCTCCCTCCACCACCAGGCTCCTTCCAGCCTTGGGGCCTTGCCCCAGCTACCCTTGAAGCACTCCCGGCTGTGACCTCACCACATCTTGTCCCGCCTTCAAGAACTAGTTCAAATCCTCTCTCCCCTCAAAGCCTTCCCAGACCCTCTGATCTCCAATTACTTCAGCTCTCTGAACCAAGCTGTGCTTACATAGTCTGGATTGTACAATAAGAACCTCACTATTCATTGCTTTTTATTGCTCTCTTAATTGGTGAGGCAGCATGGAACTGGAAAGAGTGCTATACTGGAGTGGAGCCACTTGCATCCTAGGTTTGGCTCTGCCACTGCCACTGCCTGTGTTATTTTGGGGAAAGTTGCTTCACTCTCTGGACCTCTGCTTCCTCATCCATAAAATGAGGCAGGGCTCTTCAGGGCCTGACCCAGACATTCTGTGGTTCTGATGAGAGTCATTTCCTCACTCAGTGGAAGCGTTGGAGGGCAGGAATCATCATGTCCTTATGTGGCCTAATTAGGTGTAGAAACAGAGCAGACGCTCACTAGGTGGTTGGCTGACTGAGAAGCTTGGAAGCCACATGAAACTGCAGACTGCTACAATAATCTATAGGCAGCACCCTCAGATCACTGAGGTACACTCAACTTTCTAAACAATTTTAGATCCAGGGCTGCACTCAGGAGATTGTCCTGTTGCAACAGCATCTGCACTTAGACTTCTGGGCACTTTTGTCAAGTCTTATTCTCAAATTCAATTTCCTCGTGAGTTTGTTTCAACCCTTCCCCAAAACACTCTATGCTACTCTCTGAATTCGCTCTATGGCATATGATCTAGCCCTCCAATACCTTCCTGAATGATCCCCTACCCACCACTCATCACCCTCCTCTAGCCACAGTGGTCTCCTCTGCAGTTCCTAAAACATAACAAGTGTGCTCCCATCTCAGGGCTTTTGCACTCGCCTGTTATTTCCTCTGCCTGGAGTGCTCTTTCCCCAGTCAATCCCTCACTCCTTCTTCTCCTTCAGATCTCTACTTAAATATCACCTTCTCAGGGCGGCCTTCTCTAGCCAACCATCTCTTTTAAAAAGAGCAACCTCCCAGCTCCACCCAGCACTCGCTATCCTCCTACTTTGCCTTTCCCACCTCACCTCCCATATGTGACATACTATGTTGTTTGTTTGTTGACTAGCTGTCCTACTAATACTTCTAATTCATTGAATGCAGGGTCTTTTGTCTGTTTGGCTTACTGCTTTTTTCCCAATGCCTAGAACAGTTTGGTATGTAGTGGATGTCCAGATGTGTGTGTTGAATGACTGAACAGAGGCAGAGAGATTGGTGAGGAGGCTATTCTAATAGAGATGCAGACAAGGACTGTGTTCTCAAATATCTCATGTGACCCAGTGAGTTTCGACTTCATCCTGTTAATTGTGGGAGTTGACCTGATTTGGGAGTGAAAAGCTCAAATGAAATAGTACTGGGGAAGGAGATGAGTTTTGGGGCAGAATGGTTAGTTAGCAGGCCATTACAACTGCTCAGGCCAAAAAGAATGAGTCCCTGAACTAAGGCAGTGGCAGAGGGAGCTGGAATGAATTGGGATACTTCAGAAGTAGATTTTAGTTACTGACTAAATGTATGTGGTAAAGGAAGGAAAGAATTATAGAGTGATTCTAGATTTCTGGATTAAGCAACTGGATGGATGTTTGTGTTATTAACCAAAATGAAGATCAGAGGAAAAGCAAAGAATGTGCAAAGATGAATTAACTTCTGGATTTGCTGAGTTTAAAGTTTTTAAAGAGATGCCCAAGAAGCAAGTGGTAGTATAGCTTCTCACTGCTCTCAAATCTGATCCTATCCCTCCTCAATAATCCTGTTGTCTACTGGAGGACATCCAAACCCCTGTACCAGACAAGGACTTGCGAGTCACTTGGTGCCTCCTTTCCAGCCACGTCTCTTACTGCCCCAACCAAACCCTCCACTTTGATCGCACTTCAGTGATGTACTCTTAACTTTTCCTTGTCTCAGTGTCTTTACTCACACTGTCCCCTCTGTCCATTCTATTTTTCTCTAAGGAACTCCTACCCCACCCCCACCCCCCTCAACTCAGAGGCCTTCGTTTGCCCTATCCAGCCGACTTTGAGCATTTATCCTGGCAGCATTGTCCTCCGCCCCCGCCCCCACCCCCGCCCCCACCGTCCCTTGCACTGCTCCTCCGGGGCAGGGCCTGAGGCTATGCCTCCCTCAAACCTCCAGAGCCCAGCGCGGGCCTCAGCACAGGCTGGATGAAAGGAGGCGTGACAATGACAAATAGGGCTGAGGGAAGCTGGAAGTCCGTTTTTACCTCTTCACCGTAGTCCTCAGGACCGAAGTCCTTGCAGAGTTTGGGGACTGCAGCGACCCCCAGCGGGCAGCCGGGCCGCAGAGGGCAATCTACAGGAAAGGAGGGCAGCGCCGCGTTAGGAGGCTCCGGTTCGCAGCCAGAGCCCCTCGCGTGAATTTTAAAATCCTGTTGAAACCGTCCACAGGTAGACTCAAGTAGGCCCACCTTTGCCCTCCTGGACCCCCTCCCGTCTTGTGACGTCTGCTCACCTAGTTTAATCTGCCCCACAGTCTTCGGAATCGGCGCCATCTCCTGTCAACAGTGACCCGAAAGTGAAAGATACTCTGGTATTTGATACCGGCCGAAGAACTGGGTAGAACAGGGTAGGTGGCCATCTTTGTTAGGGGCAGAAGCCTCTGATTACGGAGCGCGACAGAGTTCATGACAGTTCCGGAGGCTTCCCGACAAGAGAAGACGGCTCTTGGGATGGGGCGGAGTCCCGGCTACGGCGGGCGTTGAGCCGTGCGGGGAAGCGGGAATCGTTAGGTCCGTTCCGGACCCGCTCCCCGATGGCCCAGGCGTCTCACCCTGGTGGCCTTCTGCCTCCTCTCGCTACCGTGCCGCGGCTGTCAGTGCAACCCGGGGGCGCTGGGGAGGAGCCGTGGGAGGGAAGGCGGGCGGGCGCTCTCCCGGGGGAGGTTCGCGGCTGGCGGGGGCTGCCAGTTTTCGGGAGCATCTCCTGCCGGGACCCGCGGCCGGGAGGGCAGCCGTGGTGGGCTGGGCCGGCACCCGCGGACGCGAGCGAGGACCACGAGGCTGGGCCTGCAGACTGGAGGCGGGAGCCGGCAGCGGGAAGCTCAATCCCTCCAGCGCTGCAGAGTCTTCAGGCCGTGTTGCTGCGGCTGCACCGCGAGCGGGAGCAGCTCCTCCGGGCCCGCGACTGCGCCCGCCACCTGCAGGCGGCCGTGCGCCTCCTGAGGACCCTGAACCCCGGCTTATCATCGCTCGGCCCCAGCCCCTTGCTCCAGCTGTGTAGCGACCTGCTGCCGTACCCTTCCCAAGGGGCCGTCCTGCGAACCCGGCCTCTTGAGGCCCTGGAGCCGCTGCTCCTGACGCGCCTCATCGGACTAGCCACTCAGCACCTGGATGCTGCCATCGAGATGCAGCTTCGCGTTCTTGGCCGGACGCCCTTCAGCCCGGGCCTGTCGTCTCAACTGTCTGAGCTGCTGCTGGTGCTTCCCACTTACCACCAACTACTGGGAAAAGCCATGAGCCACGTCCCGGGGGCAGCGCGCCCCTTTACCCCGGCCCGAGTGCTCCGCCTTCTGGCAGGGGAACGGGGTTGCCAGGTAGCAGCTCGGCTGGATGAGGCGCTCAGCGGATCAGGCTTGCGGGACCAGCTTCGCAGGCAGTGCCAAGAGGAGCGGGAGCTGCTGCCAGGGCTGCTGGGGCTTGTGGAGGGCGTGGCGGGTTCACGCAGCAGTGGACTGAGGCTTGGAGGGGCTGGGGCCCTGTGGAGCCAGTACTGGACCCTGCTGTGGGCAGCCTGTGCTCAGAGTCTGGACCTGAAGCTGGGACCTTGGAAGGACCCTAGGGCAGCGGTACAACAGCTGAGTCAGGCACTGGGTCAGGGTGAGTGATGGTCCCGGGTGGGCGTTTGGGAAGGCTGGGGTCTCTTCCTTATCCCTAGTCAGCTCCCTTATCTGCCAGCCTGACTACAAAAGCAGGCCCTTTAGATTGAATGCCGCTGGGTTTCAGACTATAGCTTCAGAGTTTTCAAGGCGAAGTCTTGCTATCCATCCCAGTTATGAGTTTTGGAGGCGGCTTCTTCCCCCACCCCCCATCATTGAGTGGGCAGTGGTTGTGGAAAAGAGAGGCCTTGTTTTCAGGCTCCAGGGTAATTTCTCCCACTAGCATCACTACCTCAGGAGTGTGGGAAGGAGCTGGCTTCTTTGTGCCACAACCTACTTCATCAGTCGCTCATCCGGAGCTGGGACCAAGGTGAGAAGGAAGGGGCATTGGGAGTGACATGAGTCCCAGGTTGTCCGTCCCCTATCAGACCATGTCCCTTCATTCACAGGCTTCTGCCAGGCCTTGGGATTGGCTCGTGGGGATCAGCACAGCCTTCCCTCATCCTGGGATGGTAGCTCCTGCTCTCGAACAACTGAACTTCTTCAACAGCTCTTCCTCTCTCTCCTGGATGCCCTTCAGGAATCCAGGCCAGGGCTAATCCTCTGTCGGCCTGCAGGTGAGATGACAGGCTGGGGCTGGGGGGTCAGGATAGTTGAGAATGTCCCCTTTTCTCCTTTACTCCATTCTGAAGTCTGCGTCCTCCCAAAGATGCTCCATGACCCCTCAAATACTCACTCTTCCACTCTCCTCAGGTCCTGCACCCCTCGCCCTGGGGTTGTGTACCCTCCAGACCACCTTGCTCTGGCTCTTGGGAAGAGCTCAGCAGCACTTGGCAGCATGGGCCCCAGGCTCTTTCCTTCTCCTGATCCAGAAGGACTTGCCTGTGAGTGACTGGGGAGTCGGGAGGGGAGTGGCCTGGGGTGGGCTCAGACCTCACTCCCTGTTTCTGCCCAAAGCCTCTATTGCATGAAGCACAAGCTCTGTCTAGCCTAACCTCAGAGGAAAGCTTGGCCCTGGAGGTGGAGCAGCAGCTGGGCCTGGAGATCCAGAAGCTGACTGCACAGATCCAGGTGAGAGCAGGAGTCTTGACAGTGGCAATTTAAGACCCTCTTCTGTGCCCAGCTTGGGGGAGGGGGGTTGGAACATCTCAGTGACTTGGGTTCTCCTTGGAGTCCTGATAATTTTCTTGTTCTGTTTATGTTTTGTTCCCTCTAACTTTTTATTATGGAAAATTTCAGACCTATTCAAAAATGGAAGGGTACAATGAACCTTGTGTTCCCATCACCGAGGTTTTAACAGTTGTCAGCTCATGGCCAATTTTGTTTCATCTGTATTTCTCTCTACCCCAATGATGTCAGGCTCTCATTCTGTGATGTTAGCAGCCATTGATGATCATTGTCTAAACCAAAAAACCAAACCCATTGCTGTCAAATTGATTCCAACTGATACCGACCCTATAGGACAGAACAGAACTGCACCATTGGGTTTCCAAGGAGCGGCTGGTGGATTCGAACTGCTGACCTTTTTGTTAGCAGCTGAACTCTTAGATCATTGCCTAGTTCCATTATCTCATTAAGGGTTGCAAAGTGATGCTATTCCAATTCTATCATTCCTGCTTCATTCATTAGCTGGATTATTTCTGTAAAGACAGATGTGCCCTCATTAATTATTTGGTATATTTTGTCTAGAAAAAGCAGGATAAATGATTGAATCTTTCCCTTTACTAGCTTTCAATATAATGCTTCTTCTCTTTTTATAAGTTTCACTTGTATTTTTATTAAAGTAATGCACGTCCATAATTACAAGTAAAATAAAATGTTATTTTACAAGGCTTTTAATGAAAAAACTAGCACTTCCATTGTCTATCACTCTACCTCTAATTCTTGTTCCACAGTGCTAATTTTTTGCCCACTCTTGGCTGTTCCTTCTAATGTTTTCTTCTGTATTTATGAATAAAGCTATTGTGCTGCTATTTGAATTTTCCCCCATTTTGCACATTATCTATTCCTACTACAGGAGATGTTTCTCTGGTTTAGTTTTCTGTCCCTGCCCAATTTTTTCCTCTTTGCCCTGAATAGGGACCCGACTTTAGAGTTCATTCTTTGACCCTCTGCTTTTCTCTCTGCATTCCTGCTCACCCACAGTGCTTTGGTTCTGTGGACTTCCACAGTTGAGCTCCTCTTGGCTCCCAGCGTATGCATTTGTTGGTTGGGGTTTCCACCTCTACTTACTGCTGTTTCCTCAAACTCAGCATGTGGCAGAGCAGGCTCATCATGAGTAAAGTAGCTGGTTGTAGTAGTGATAGTTGTAGAAGCTCTAAGGAGGGAGGCCATGGTGGTCCTGTGGTTCCAGAAGCTCTGCCCAGGGCCTGTGGCTACAGCAGGTGGCTGGGCAGATTCAGAGGAGCAGCAGTGGGTACTAGGGGTAGGCAGTTCATAGAACCTTGAGGGAATGGTGGGAAGTTGACCTGACAGCAGAGGCTCCCTCTGTGTGTGTAGGGAGGGACTAAGCTGGTTGGCATCAAATTGTGAAGGGCACTGAAGGCGGGCCCAAGGAATGTGGGCTTTATCTCACGAGTGATGGGGAGCCATTGTAAGAGCAGGAGAGGAACCGTGAAGGTGATGATAGATGTTTGATTCAGCTGTAGTGGACCTCCCTTTCTAGATGATAACCAGATTGGTACAATTCCCCTTTCTTCCCTCAGCCTCTGTGCATCTCCAGATCAGGCAGACCCCTCTCCCTGTCATGTGCTTTTGAACACCGGGGGTGGGGTGGGGGGGTGTCTTTCTTTTTATCCTACTAATGTTCCTATAGAATAAAATTAACCTCAAGAATCTTCCATCTTCTGAACCAAGCTGGGGGAAGCAGGGTAATCCTAAGGCATGGTCTTTTTTGGGTCCAGACGTATTGGAAAACCCAATGAAAGCTATGGCACTTCTCTTCAGAAAATTTCCAGGACCACACAATTATACTGCATACAATTCTGGGGTTTTATGGACCCCAGACTAGGCACCTCAGATTTAGAAAGGCATCATAACTAGACAAGCCCCTAATAAATAAGCCCCTTTTACTTTCTCCCTGCCCCACAGCTCCTGTCTGAAGAGTCACTAAGTCTCTTCTCTCAAGAATGTCATAAACAAGCCACACAGGGCTTTGAGCTCTACATGCCACGGGGTCGGTACTGGCGGCTTCGTCTCTGCCCTGGTAACTCATGCCAGCATCCCCTTCCAGGGACCCTAGGGGGTAATAATGTCCCGTCCCCTCCAAACCCTGGCCTTATCCCCACCTTCTGTGGGCCCACTCCCACCACATAAAATCCTGCTCTTACCCTGAACACTCCATTTAGGGGTTCCTAAATGGAGTTCCTAAATGGGCTTCCATGTATCTCCATAGTCCTTTCTCTTCTGTCACTCCAGAACTGCCTGGCATTCCTAGTGAATATGCTGGATTGGTGGTCCGCACTGTCCTGGAGCCTGTGTTGCAAGGATTGCAGGGATTGCCACCCAAAGCCCAGGCTCCTGCCCTCGGTCAGGCGCTGACGGCCATCCTGGGTGCCTGGCTCGACCACATCCTCACCCACAAGATCCGGTTCAGGTGAGAAGAAAAGGAGACAATGGCAGGGGAAGAAACGGAAAAAGGGGTGGAGGGTAAGTGGGGCAGAGTAGTTTGCAGACGCTGGAGGGTCGGGCAACAACATTGCACCTTGGCCTTAAGCCTGCAGGGGGCGCTGCAGCTCAGGCAGGACTTTGGCGTGGTCCTCGAATTGCTGGAAGAGGAGCAGTGGGGCCTGTCGCCTGACCTTCGCCAGACACTGCTCATGCTCAGCATCTTTCAGCGGCTGGATGGGGCCCTGCTATGTTTACTGCAGCAGCCCTTGCCCAAAACACGAATCCACAGGAGGCCTCCCTGTTGCTGTGAGTCACTCCCTCTCCCCAATCCCAGGCTCTTCGCCCTTCCACACTACTCTACCTTCCCCAACCCACCCTCACCATTGGTCTGGCTTCAGCATCTCCTCACAAACCACCTGCTTTCCACTCTGGCCTCACCAGGTGCCTGTAATGAGGTCCAGACCACGGAATTGCCCAGCAGCAGCCTCAACAGCCTGGAGAGCTTGGAGCCCCCCATTCGGCCTGGAGCAGCCCCAGCCCAGACAGCTCAGTTGCTAAGCACACTGTGGGGAGGGGGACCTAGCCCTGAGGCTTACCTGGTGGGAAATCAGCAGGCCTGGCTTGCCCTGAGGCAGCACCAGCGCCCCCGTTGGCACCTGCCTTTTCTTTCCTGCCTGGGGACCAGTCCTGAACAGTAAGGGGAGCCTGGGACCAGGAGCTAGGAAGTCAGAGCTCCCCGTTTCTACCTGAAGAAATTCAGACATCTGGAACTGCATATTAAAGAAGCCTGGAACTGGGAACTCAGGAAAGCATACCTGAGAAACACGAGCTACACGGAGCCTGGACATACAAGCTAAGAATCCAAGATCGCTCCAGAGCCTGGAATCTAAAGTAAAGGGCAAGACCACAGCCTGGAACCTGGAGGTCAGCATCCTTGAGAGACTCAGGCCTAGTTTCCCATCAGTGAAAACGTCTCAGGGCCAGAAGGTGGGAGGATGGCTAGAGGGGTTGGATCCTAGGGAACAGCAGAAGGGAACAGGAACAGAAAGCAGAGCCTAGATGCCACTTCCTCATAAGTCCCAGGAGCTGGGCTGAAAGCAAAGTTTAATTCATCAGGAACCACAGAGATGAAATAGGCATTTCTGCACGTGGTTCAGTTTCAGGGTCTGTTTCCCTGTACTCTCCAGTACTATTTTCAGTCATATAAGAATTTTGGGCTGTAGGGCCATGACGTTTGACATTTAGTTATTCAGAGTTCAACGTGTTTAATCTTCAGTTACCTCCGTGCGGTCTACCTCCTGGTAGGCATATAATCCCTGCAGTAGTAATGCTCTCTGTCCATGTGGGGGCCAGGATTTAAAATGGCGTTAACCTAGACCTGGCACAGCAGGATACTGAAGGGAAAGGCTGCAGAAGACTGACGTGTTTCGAGCCAGGTGCAAAAAGGTTTTGCACTATTTTTTTATTGTCTTCACCGTGGTTGGTACAAGACGACTAGTTATGATAGGTAGTATTTACTGATCGGTTACTTTGGGCCCCTCGCTGTGTGACCCTGGCTGCCTCCAAACCTTGAGCCGAAATCACCTCTTTCCCTCCCGCCTTCCTTCCCTCCTTTTGGGCTGAGGAACCCGGGACGAAGGACAGCGGCCCACCCCCTACCTGGCCGAGCCCCGCAGGCCGCCGACTCCCGGCGTGCGCAGCTTCCGGTTGTGGGCGAGACTACCGCACGCGCGAGTCCCTTCCGGGGCGGAGGTCACAATGGCGGCGGCCTTGGCTCGGCTCGGGCTCCGGGCGGTCAAGCAGGTTCGTGTTCAATTCTGCCCCTTTGAGAAGAACGTGGAATCTACGAGGTGCGTGGAGGACGGGTGGGAAAGGGTGGGCCTTGCTCCCACTGCGGGTCGGAGCCCCCTCGGCCAGTGCTCACGCCGCCTGCGGTTTACCACCGCAGGATCTTTCTCCAGGCGGTGAGCAGCGAGAAGGTCCGCGCCACCAACCTCAACTGCTCGGTGATTGTGGACGTGAGGCACGACGGCTCTGAACCCTGCGTGGACGTGCTGTTCGGTGGGCTGGGATGGGGGGGTCAGGCGGGAGGGGGCGGCGGGCAGCCCGCAAGCCCCTCGGCCCTGCCTTCCTCCCAGTGTCTCACTCGTTTGTTTCTTCCCCAGGAGACGGACACCGCCTGATTATGCGCGGCTTCCACCTCACTGCCCAGGAAATGCTCACTGCCTTCGCTTCCCACATCCAGGCCAGGGGCGCTGCGGGGAGCGGGGACAAGCCGGGCCCTGGTACCGGGCGGGGCTGACAGCGAGGAAGAGGCCAACAGGCAGATTTTAGCCTGAGACAGGGACACTTGTATAAGAAGAGCTTGACCTCATCATTCAGACACTAGCTGGAGGGCCAAGGAGCACACCTCTCTCATACTCCCCCCCTCCCCCCCCCCGCTACCCCCAAAAGCCCTGCGACTGTAAATCCAACTGTTTCTGGAACGAGACAAAATTGGAGAGGGATCTGGATAAACTTGAACTTATTTCACTTTCTTAACATCACTCACCGAGTAATCCCTTTGAGTTTGAGTTCTGCCACCACAAACTCAAGATATCTCTTACTCTTAAGGTTAACCTAAGCCAGTGCTGTCTCCTTAGTTTTATCTTGCCATTTCAGTAGCATCTGTCACTGGGAATTCACCCCCTTGTGGAAACTCTTCTTCTTAGATCCTCATTCTTCTCAGTATGTTTAATCTTCAGTTACCTTTGTAGGTTTATCTTCATCCTCTCTCTGCATTCTTCCTGGAGTGTCTCATCCTCTCATAACTGGAACTACCCTCTCTGGAGTTAATCCCTGCATTTTTGTTTGGCTGTAATCCCAATTTCTGTGCTACAGTCTCACAGGTTACCTGCTACTACTCTCCCTCAAATCCCACCAATACTCCTTGTCCAAAATAGTTTTGATACTCTTACATACACATGCTTGTCTTTCCTCTGACTTCCCCATTCGTTTTAAAGGCACTTCATCTGCTCAGTCACTTGGGCTAGAAACTACAGCATTATCTCTGCTCTCTCCCTTTCTCTGACTATTCAGTCAGTAAATTTAGAATACTGTGTTTTAAACAAAAGCTCCTGAAATGTTCTCTCATCCCATTCACTCTCCTGTATCATTGTTGAACTCTCCCACCTGGTCTAAAATCTCTTTTGCTGCTGTTTAATGTTATCTTTTCAAAGCACATCACTGGTTTTATCTCCCACTACTATCTGTTTCAGGAAACAGTGCCTAAAGTAGTGTTTTTCATACTGGGACACCACCATAATGTGGATCATGGAATCAATTTAGGCGGTTAAATCAGCCTTTAAAAAAGTGAAATAGAATAAAAAGTATCAGAGTGCATGGCCCATGGTATGGGAAGTATTCTTTTAGGAAACTTTGGTTTTAAGCATATACTTAATTATATATATATATATCTATATAAAATATAGAGTTATGTGTGTGTGTGTATTTGCACGTTGTTGTGTGGTGTCGAGTCAATTCTGACTCATAGTGACCCTATATGATGGAGCATAACTGCCCCCATAAGCTTTCCTAGGCTGTAATCTTTATGGGAGCAGCTTGCCAGGTCTTTAGTCTCATGGAGCCGCTGGTGGGTTTGAACCGCCAGCCTTTCAGTTAGCAGCCAAGCACTTAACCATTGCACCACCAGGGCTCCTGTATCTGCATGTACTTGGTAGCAATATAAAATCATTTCTTTCCATGGGTTGTAGAAAAAAAATGGTTGAAAGCCACTGGTTTAGAGAACTTCATAATGCTCAGCCAGGCAATTAAGGACTTCCACACCTTGGCTGCTGTGTACTTTGCCCAATACATCTCCCACAAGCCTAATGACTACATCATTACTACACTGCTTCCCTACTTACAAGGATAGTCCCTAGGTGCCACAAATGTTTAAGTGCTCAGCTGTTAACCAAAAGGTTGGCAGTTCAGAAGAAAGGCCTGATGATCTACTTATGAAAAATCGGCCATTGAAAACCCTGTGGAGCAGAGTTCTGCTCTGATACACATGGTATCACCATGAGTCCAAGGCAACAGTTTTTTTGTTTTTAATCTTTAAAGTACTCCCTCCTCCCCCTTTAATAAAGAAAAACAGCAGGAGGCAGCAGTATAGTAGTGAAGAGTCAGGCTGCAGCTGCCTGGGTTTGAAATCCTAGCTTTGTCTTTGAGCAGCTATGTGACTTTTTACTTATCCTCTCAGAATTACTTAATCTCTCAGTGGCAGTTTTCTCATTTTTCTACCTCACAGGACTGTTGAGAGAATTAAATGAGTTAACATCTGTAGAGTGCCTATGATGTTGCTGGGAGCATAGTAACTATCATCGAAGAGTCCTCATGCTATAGTCGAAAGAACACTGCCGGGATTTGAGTTCCCTAGTTCGTGATTAACCGACTATTATCTTGGGCCAGTCTTAACAACTCTTTCCTCATCTTAAAATTTGGTTTGGTTCAACCATTGCTGTAAACAGATTGAGTGCTGGCACTGTGCTTCTAGATTGTGGACTTGAGGTTGGGGCTGTTTATGTCCCCAAGACATCGCATAGTGTCAGATACAGAGCATGCAATAAACATTTGTTGAATTTACAAATATTTAGCATCTACCTTGCATCTGTAACTGATTAGTACTGGGATAAAAATATGAGTAGTTGAACTCAGGTATGTAACAAGTGCTACAATAGATGTAGACCCATTACAATGGTAGTAAGAAAGATACAAGACCTGTGGACCAACGGTTGGGTTTGGTCAGAAGGTGATTGTTGAATGAGCAAGAACTCTACCAGTGGAGAGTGGGGCCAGAAGTGAGATTATAATGAAATAAGAAAGTACGCATGCAGGATAAATTACTAGTTTTAGATAATGAGTTTGGATAGGAAATAAAATAGCCAGAGGGTGTATTAATAGCATAAGGTTGCAGAGTAGGGGTTTTTTTTTAATGACAGGAGGAACTTATACTTTCTGAAAATACCTTTTGTACTGGCTGTTGGTAAGAAGTAGTTACGATCTAAATTGCGATTATGAACTGCCATCAAATGTAACGCTGACTTGTAGATCAATTTGACGTGTCCCTGCTACCGCCTTCCCACAGCCTTCCCTTAAGTGGGCACAAGCGATCCTTTCCCTAAGCGCCTTTGCTTTGATGTTTGCTTCTCTAAGTGCATGCACCACTATTATGGTCTTCTTAGGGTTGTTCTAGCCCCACCTCTTGTACAGAGTTTGAAATCGCAGGATCGCGTAGACATAGCCGCAACCAGGACTCAGGCCTCCTCTTGGGTCACTCCTGCATTCTCCACTCTGTGAGGAAAGGAACCAGCGGGTGCAGGCAGGGTGATCCAGCCTAAGATTCAGATGTAATTTGGTTCGAAACTAATTCGCAGCTCTGTGGCCCAGGCCAAGTTACTTGACCTTCCTAAGCCACGGTTTTCTGTATAATACTTGGGATAACGTCTCGGGTTCTCAATATATATAACCGTTATGGAAAAAAAAAATGAGGTTGGACTTATGATCCCCGTGAGGATGCCGAATAAGCACTGACCCAGCGGTCCCGGCCCGAGGCGAACCCAGGTTTCGACCCCTGCGTCACCGCTGAACCCCATGTTCTGGGATCGGAGCTTAACTTGACGTGGCGAGGCGGGACTTCCGCCGGGAGGCGGAAGCGGAGCGGGAGGCGCGGGCTGGCAGGTGTGGCTGACAGCAGTGGTCGCCGGGGTTGTAAGCGCGATCTGGGGAGGCAAGGCAGCACCAGATCTCGGCTGCCGCCACGCCGAGCCCCTGCGTCGCCGACCTTCGTTCCAAGATGACTCGGGGCGAGCGGCGGCGCCGCGCAGCGCCGGCGGAGGGAGTGCGGGCAGCCGAGAGGGCTGCTCGGAGCAGCGCCGCACGAAAGGGAGGCGGGATCCACGGCGCGGCTGGAGGGGCGGCTCTGGCCGTCGTGGTCCTGTCGCTGGCCCTGGGCTTGTCAGGGCGCTGGCTCCTGGCGTGGTACCGTGTGCGGCGAGCAGTCACGCTGCACTCCGCAACCCCGGCGCTGCCCCCCAACTCCTCCAGTCCTGCCGTGGCTCCAGACCTCTTCTGGGGTACCTACCGCCCCCACGTCTACTTCGGCATGAAGACCCGCAGCCCGCAGCCCCTTCTTACCGGTAACCGGGCCCCGGGGCGGGCAGACGGGTGGACTTAACCTGAGCGCCCATAGTCTCACGCCAGAGCAAGGGTGGGGAAGAGTAGACCAAAAGAGTTATGGAGAGAGATGACCCTGAAGTTCTCGGGGACCAGGAAGGACAGGTCTCCTCTCTCTTTGACTTATGTGCCCATTCTATCCCTAGGACTGATGTGGGCCCAGCAGGGTGCTACCCCAGGGATCCCTAAACTCAGGCACACGTGTGAGCAGGGAGACGGCGTGGGTCCCTATGGCTGGGAGTTTCACGACGGCCTCTCCTTCGGGCGGCAGCATATTCAAGATGGGGCCTTAAAGCTCACCACTGAGTTCGTCAAGAGGCCTGGGGGACAGCATGGAGGGGACTGGAGCTGGAGAGTAACTGTGGAGCCTCAGGTCAGGGCCCCAGGACACCTTTTCCTCAGCTCAGACTCCCTCCACCCTTCCCGTTGCAGTGTGAAGTTGCGGTTAATAGCAGGGGCTCTGAGGCTGGCTGCCTGGTTTGAATCTTGCCTTAAACACTTGCCTGTATGACCATCTCTTCTTACCATTTCTAACACTTGGTTTCCTGGTCTGTAAAATGGAGACAATAGCAACTAACTCATAAGATTGTTGTAAGAATTAAATGAAATAATCTGTTGAGTTCTTAGAATAGTACCCACCACAAAAATTCTGGATTATTTCCCAGAGAACCCTGTTAAAGGCTCTTTATCCCTTCCCACTGTGAACTTTGACACTGCCACACGTATGTTTACCATACTACTCCTGTCTGGTGTCCCCGTCCCTCACTGAGGCAGATTTCCAAGAGAGACTGCCAATCTGAAACTTTTTTTTCTATCTTCTTTGGTCACTCAGGCTTCGGCTACCTCTGCCCTCCCTTTGGTCTCCTTGTTCTTCTATGTGGTGACAGATGGCAAGGAAGTCCTAGTGCCAGAAGCTGGGGCCAAGGGGCAGTTGAAGTTCATCAGTGGGCATACCAATGAACTTGGTGATTTCCGCCTTACACTTCTGCCACCAACCAGTCCAGTGGATACTGCCCCCAAGTATGGCAGGTAACTGGAGAGGAGTGTGGGCTGGTGGTAGAGGTAGTATGGAAGCTGACCATGAAAGTGATCCAGACCCAGCCTGGTTTATCCCTCCCCCGCTTTTTCCACCATTTATTTCCCTTCTCACCATGTCCCCTGCATTGCTGAGACCCTCCTATCCTGACTCCTGGTGTCCTTGTGTATTTCTTCATATTATCCCCACTACCTCCTCCTGAATAATGTTTCCTATTTATCTTTTTCCCTTCAAGCTACAATGTCTTCTGGTCCTCCAACCCAGGACTGCCCCTGCTGACAGAGATGGTGAAGAGTCGCCTAAATAGCTGGTTTCAGCACCAGCCCCCAGGGGCCTCTCCTGAACGCTACCTTGGCTTGCCGAGGTCTCTGAAGTGGGAGGACAGAAGCCCAAATGGACAAAGACAGGGACAAGGGCAATTCTTGATACAGCAGGTGACACTGAAAGTCCCGTTTTCTGTGGAGTTGGTGTTTGAATCAGGCAGTGCTCGGGTGGGAGGAAGCCAAGCCCTGGAGCAGCTAGCAGGCAGCCGGCTGACGCAAGCCCTGGAGAACCATGTGGAAGCCTTTAGAGAGCGTTTTGAGAAGACCTTCGAGCTGAAGAAGAAGGGCCTGAGCCCAGAAGAGCAGACTTTGGGCCAGATCGCCCTCAGTGGCCTGCTTGGTGGGATCGGCTACTTCTACGGACAAGGTCTGGTGTTGCCAGACACAGGGGTAGAGGGGTCTGAGCAGAAGGCAGACCCAGTCCTCTTTCCTCCTGTCCCTCTTTTCACAGCGGTGCCCTCTCGGTCATTCTTCCCACGCGGCTTCCTTTGGGACGAGGGCTTTCACCAGCTGGTGATCCAACGCTGGGATCCCCACCTCACCCGAGAGGCCCTAGGCCACTGGCTGGGGTTGCTCAATGCTGATGGCTGGATTGGACGGGAGCAGGTGCTGGGGGATGAGGCCCGCTCCCGGGTACCCCCAGAATTCCTAGTGCAGCGGGCAGCACACGCCAACCCCCCAACCCTACTTTTGCCTGTAGCTCACATGCTAGAGGCTGGTGACCCTGCCGACTTGGCCTTCCTCCACAGGGCCTTCCCCCGCCTGCATGCCTGGTTCTCCTGGCTCCATCAGAGCCAGGCAGGGCCAGTACCATTATCATACCGTTGGCGGGGCCGGGATCCAGCCTTGCCACACCTGCTGAACCCCAAGACACTATCATCAGGGCTGGATGACTACCCCCGGGCTTCACACCCTTCAACTGCTGAGCGGCATCTGGATCTGCGGTGTTGGGTGGCACTGGGTGCCCGTGTGCTGGTGCGGCTGGCAGAGCAGTTGGGGGAGGCCAAGGCAGCTGCCGACCTGAGCCCACTGGCTACTTCACTGGAGGCAGAAGCAGGCCTGAATGAGCTGCACTGGGCCCCAGAGCTAGGGGTCTTTGCAGACTTCGGGAACCACACAAAAGCAGTGCAGCTGAAGCCTAGGCCCCATCAGGGGCTAGTGCGGGTGGTGGGCCGGCCCCCACCTCGAATGCAGTATGTGGATGCCCTGGGCTATGTCAGTCTTTTTCCCTTTTTGCTGCGGCTGCTGAGCCCCAGCTCGTCCCACCTTGGGCCCCTGCTGGACGTTCTAGCTGACAGCCGCCATCTCTGGAGCCCCTTTGGTTTGCGCTCCCTTGCAGCCTCCAGCTCCTTTTACGGCCAGCACAATTCAGAGCACGATCCTCCTTACTGGCGGGGTGCCGTGTGGCTCAATCTCAACTACCTGGCCTTGGGGGCACTCCACCATTATGGGCATCTGGAGGGTCCCCACCAGGCTCGGGCTGCCAAGCTGTACAGTGAGCTCCGTGCCAACGTAGTGGGCAATGTGTGGCGGCAGTACAGGGCCACAGGCTTCCTATGGGAGCAGTATAGCGACCGGGACGGGCGAGGCATGGGCTGCCGCCCTTTCCAGGGCTGGACGAGCCTTGTCCTGTTGGTCATGGCTGATGACTACTGAGAGGGAAGGATGGGAGGGGAAACAGGCCCCTTGTGCCCCTCTGGATCTGGAGGGACAAGGTCTCTGGCTTCTGCCCCCAGCCCCTCAGATACTCTCAGCTCATCTCAGGTGTCTCTTCACTGTCATCCCACACAGCCCTGGGATGGATGTAAATTCAGAGTCTATTTTTCTAAATAAATTGGAAAAACATGCCAAACACTGTTGCTTTTGCCAGCTTTGCCTCATCAAGAGGTCTCAGTTGCCTGTTGTCCTCTCAGGGAAGATGGGACAAGTGGCTATTATCTATCCCTTCCGAATCCAGTCAAATCAAGTACAATGTAGCCAGTTGTACTCTAGTCCACCCAAATCCACAAGCAGCTGGTTCATGTCTCTTTAATGAGATCAAAGGCTCCTGTGTATGTCTTGGGGAGTGGAGTTAGCACAGTCCCCAAACACTGCCTCTCTCCTCAGGGCTCCAGCCTCTTTAGGCAGATCGTAGGAGGGCAGGGAGGGGTCAAGGAGAACTCAAGGAGTTGGGACCAGGGCTGTTTCTGGTGAACAAGTAACCCATCCACCCAAAACTACTTATGGGATGTCCCCTTCACTGGAAGCCAGCCCCACAGGAGAAACTTGGAGAACAGACTCTGGGGGCAGGTCACAAGGGGAATGGTCCTCCAGATCTACGGGGGTGGCACTAGCCCTCATCTCCTTGACTGGCTCGCCCTCACTGGAATCAGGACAGGGGCAGAGCTCGATGCCCGAGTCACCGGTTAGGCGGCGATAGCGGCAGGAGGGGGGTGTGGAGGCAGAGTTCACCGCTACCCTAGGTTCACCCTCCTGATGAGGGGGGGCACGCTGGTGGGAAGAAACACCTTCCACATTTGTTCCCTCACAGTGGGCAGGGCAGCTAGATGCAGAGGAGCAGCAGGTGCATTCACTGGAAGCAGTCAAGGAGCGGCCTGGGGCCACAGTGTAAGGAGGTGGTGGTGTGCCCGGGCGGTGAACCACATCCTCATAGGCTGGGGGTTTGAAGGCGCTGAGAAGGCCTGCAGGGGAGAGAATGGCAGAGTTTACTGAAGGCAATCAGGATTGGGTGGTCTCTTTCCTATGAGGGAACAGGGTGCTTTGAGATGTCTGCAAAAGGGAATGTGGGAGTGATTCTGGGTCCTGGTTTGAGAGGGACCACTGGTAGTTGGCCCAGAGCCTCAAATCACTCACGAAGGTCAAGCAGTGAACCAGCAGGGACAGGGCCAGCCCCGTGGCATGCCCCATGGTAGGCCAACAAGTTGATCTCACGCTGCCGCTGCTGCTGCTGCAGCCGGAGTTTAGCTCGTCGGTGGCGAAAGGCGCAACAGCAGCTAAAGAGAATGAGGACAGTCCAGAGCAGCCAGAACCCTGCAGGAGGTGAGGAGGGAGTGTCTCAGACACCTCCTAGGCAGAGAAGGTCCTTGAAGGCTGGAATTCTGAAGTCCAAGGGAGGGTAGGTAGAGGGACCTGAGGACAGTCCCTTGGAGACTCACACCAGAGCTCGTAGTAGTAGGTGCAGCAGCCAGTCTCCCCACAGCAGTGGCCGCTCTCACAGAGGTAGGGCTGGTTGTTCACTCCTGGACACAGCTCTCGAAGCTGGGGACAAGGAGGCACTTAAAACCACGGGTGATTTCAGCCCAAGGCACTGTTCACCCCTACTCCCTGCATGCACATACACAATCCCACCCTGTGAACCAAATTTAGCTTGGAGAGGCCTATGAAGGGACAGGAGAGGGTGCTGAGGAGTGTTCAAATATCCAAAGGGCTGTCAACGTGGAAGAGGGTTTGGAATAGCAAGAATCAATCTAGAGAACACGAAGCAAGGTATGGACAAAAACAGATTTTAGATCTCATATACAAGATTTCTCTCACTCCCAAGGTTGGTTCCCCAGGTGCTTTCTGTTACAGGAGTGTCTTGGCAGTAGTCATAAGACATTGACTCAGATAATGGGTAAGGGGTTTAAAGTCACTTCCAAAGCTGCTTTCATCATCCCCCACGGTCCACCCCCAACCCAAGCTGGATCTGTCCACCCCTGGGTCTCAGGCTCCCTAGGGTAGAGGAGGGGCAGTGTGAGACCCAGAATAGTGCTCCCAACCAGATGGGATTGCTGTGGATGATAAAGGATGGCATCCAGGGCGCGAGTCTGGGTTCCAGCTCTTCTCCAAATTGCTCCCTCAAGAGAAGACGCTGCTGGACTCTGTCGTGACAACAGGCATGTAGAAAAACATCAAAAATAACTGTTGCAAGACAGTGGGGGCCTCGCTATGCCTCTGGCCACTGGAGAACCACTGCAAACTTCCACTGCAGCCATGGGATGGGGTCTATGAGGCTGCAGGCAAAGTCAGCTTCATCTACGTTACAAAGTTTAGACAAAGAGTGGAAGTGGCATGTTTAGGAACGCCACTGTATCTTTGGCTCCGTGAGTTCCTCCCCCACCCACCAAAAGGAAAGGACAAGGAAAGGGGAAAGAAACATAAATGGCTGTCGTGATAGGCTTTTGGAGCTGTTGGGATACCTGCTGTTGCGGCGCCCGAAGTGCCCCCCAGGCCTCCTCGCTGTCGTTTGCGCTGCTGGCCCGAGCCATTCCTCCACCTACAGCCCCCTGAACACCAGAGTCTCCTCTACCGCCAGCCGCCCCGCCCCTGCCACCTCTGCCGCCACCACCATGGTCCCTGCCCGGCCCATCTTCGCGGGCGCCACCATCACTCCGCGTCCGCAGCTTCCATCCGGGGAGAGCTCTGCCAACTAGGTCCCAGGTTGCTCTGTCCTACCAATCAACATCGCCCTTCAACGGACGGGCCAATAGGAACAGATCAGGGATTTCGCCCTGTGACCAATCTAGAGCAGCGCCTCAGCCCCTCTCCCAGACAACAAGAGCTTGCACAGACAAAGAGTGGGGGAAGGTTCGACCCGGCGCTGACTGACAGCAACAAAAGCCAATAGCGGGTAATAGAGCAGGCTCCGTCTTATCATCCAATGAACGGTCGACCAGAAGATCAAAGTTTCCGCTGATTGGCTGGAGCCGTACTTTCGGGATGACGCCACATGCCATACTACGCCAGGTAATCCCCGCTCCAAGAGGCGGGAACCCAAAGGTCCGGCCGAGGCTGGGTACTGACTCGCGGGTCTTCCTGCGGCCGTTTACAGGCCACAGGTGTCTGCACAGGCTGCAGTGGGGGAAAGGTGTGTGTACGAGGGACTGGTCTGCTCATATCCCATTACCCCAATTCTGTACAAGCCGAGGCACCGGATGAAATTTAATAGGGTGGGGGAAAGGGGAAGACATTAAAACCAGTAGAGGGCGCAGAGTCCGGGTTAGGTCCTTGCCTTAAGTAGCCAAAAGAGGTGATCCCGGGCCTTCGGGACCCCCCAGCCGCATCTGCAGGTTGATGCGGTAGCACTGCAGGCTGCAGAGCGGCTGGCCGGTGCGGGAGCAGGCGTAGCGGCGCGGGTGGGGGCAGCCGGGGACAGAGCAGCGCGGAGGAGGGCCTGATGGGGATGGCCGCTGGGACACTGCAGCGGGGGCAGGGACGCCAGGTGGGAAGGACAGAGTGGAGCCCTGTGCACTGCTACTGTAGCGCACCATGGGGGCCGGGACCGCGGCCCGCCCTCCTCGCCGCTCGCCCCGCGCGGCCCCCCGGCCTCCCCGCCCGCTGGGCGCCGCAGTCTTGGTGAGGCGCTCGATTGTCTGATTCTTGTGCTCCTCTGCCCGCCGCGCAGCCTGCAGCCGCCGCTTCCGCGCCCGTTCTTCCCGCTTTAGCAGCATCTCCTCAGTGAGGGCGGGGGCAGGGCAGCCCCCAGCCATGGGGAGCGGCAGCATCGGGGAAGGCTGACTCCGCGCCTTCTGGAGCAGAGCTCGCTGGCGGGAGACAGACGGGGCGGTGTCAGAAAACGGAGAAGCCAGAGTGGCGAGATCTACCCGAAACGGGGAGGAAGGGTATGGGGGAGAGGGGACATTGAAGGCAGGGCCTGGAGGTGGCAGGTACTGTCTTCTCCCAGTCTCCTGACATTCAGTCTTAGGTCTTTGACTCTCAAGGGGAAAAGCATCAGTGCTGTTACCTGCCTGCATTGCGTACCCAAACTCTGGATTTCTCCCAACCCCTACAAAGCTTTTTTTTTTGGGGGGGGGGGTGAGGGGGGACAGCTTTAAAAAAAAAATACTCCATAGATGACATCAATTGGATAATTGCTCAAGCCAAAAACTCAGGGTTATCCTTGATTCCTCTTTTCTTCTCCTCCCATCCCAACAGGTGTCTATTCCAAAACAGAATCAGAATCCATCTGATCTGATCCATCTCTACTATTTCCATCTTGGTTCAAGCCACCACCATCTCTCACCTGACTATTCCAACAGCCTCCTACCTAGTCTCCCAGCTTCTATCTCTTACTCCTACTAAGATTCATTCTCCACACAGAGGCAAAAGTAGTCTATTAAAATGTAAATCAGATTATGTCACTTCTCTGCATACTACCCTTCAATGACTTAGCCGTGTGTTTTCTTCTTGACCCTGCTAGGCCTGTTCCAGTCTCAGGGTCTTTGTGCCTGCTGGTGTCTCTGCCTGAAAAGCTCCTCTGGTATTTGCAATGTTATCTCTCCAGAGAGGCTGTCCTTGACCACCGTATCTAATGTTGTCTCTTTTTGGCTGCTTTCTATTTCATCACCCTATTTTCTTCTCATCACAGACTTACAGTTTTTAAAATTACTTATTTACTTATTAACCCTCCCCACCCCCCAGAAGGGAGTTCCTGGGTGGCACAAAAGGTTAATTGCTGGACTACTAGCTAGAAGGTTGGTGGTTTGAACCCACCCAGAGGTGCCTCAGAAGAAAGGCCTGGAGATCTGTTTCCAAAAGATCACAGCCTTGAAAACCCTATGGAGCAGTTCTACCCGGTACACATGAGGTCGCCATGACTTGGAATCGACTCAGACAGCAACTAACAGCAGCAACAACCCCCCTCACACTGCGCCCGAATACCAGCTCCATGAGAATAGAAGCCTTGCCTCTCATTTCTCCACCGTTGATATCCCCACTGCCTAGCAAAGTGCTTGAGACGTGGAAAGTTCTCAATATACCTTTGGGGACTGAATAAAGAATGAACCCACTTACCTGCCGAGCAGTAAGCAGGTGCTCATTGATCTCTTTCTTGAGGTCTCCATTGTCATCCAACTCCCCTTTCTCCAGGGCATCCAGCCACCTCTGTTCCTCTTCTTCCTCCTGGCCCCCTAAGCTACCTGCCAGGTCCCGAAGTGGCGGGGGAGACAGATTACTGTCTTCATCTGGAAGGAAAGTGGAAGAGATAAAAGCAGAATTGTTCAGATGGGGTGACCTGATTTGGCCAAGTTAATACTGGGGCACTCAAAGTTCTCACCTCTCAGAAACAACCCCTCCCTTAACCAGCCTGGTATAATGAGGAACCCAGTTACCCCACCTCCAGATCCTTCTCACCCAGCCAGGCACGGTACTGCTCAAGGGGAACTCCTTCCATACGTTCCTCTTCATTATCCACAACCATAAGAGGAGAGGGTGAGCGAGGCCCCTCAGGGATCACAGTGAAGGTAGGAACACTGCAGAGAAGCAACACCACTCTGTAAGCTGAAGAAGGATCTTCTCAGAATGTCCCTCCCCAGTGGCTACATCTAGCCTTCCCCACCCTCTCGGGTTCCTGCTCCCTTAACCTGGACCCTGGGGTCAAACTGTCCATTCTCTGCCTCTCAGAACGCCCAGCCAGCCTCTCCCATCTCTGCCTACTCCTAGAATTCCTCTTGACCTCACCTCTTGGTGCCTAGAACCTGCCCACCCAGCTTGATTTTGAGTTTGAGCTGGGGCTTGGCAGGAGACGGCTGCGTGGGCCCGGTCTCCTCTTCCTGGTGGTGTTTCTTCTTGTGTTTCTTCTTGTGCTTCTTGTGTTTCTTCTTGTGCACTCCGTGACCATGGGCACCCGCCAAACTCAACTCCAGCGCTTCCCCTGCGGAAGGAGGGCTTGTCACGGACTTTTCGACTTGGGCGCGGGCGGGGTCGGGCGAGGAAAGCCCCGAAAAATCTACACCTGTGAGAGGTACCACTCATCCCTCGGTACTCGCTGTTACCATAACAACACTCCCTTTCTCCTTCCCACCTGTGGCAGAGTACCCTGAAGACTCAGAGGGCTGAGGAAGTTGCTAGGTCGCCTCGCGCTTACCCGGCTCAGGGGCCTCCATAGCCCCGGAGGTGCTCCCGCGCCGCCACAGCTTACTCATGGGATCCTGCAAGGAAAGGGGACTCGAAAGATTCGGGACACATGCAGACATGCCTTTTCCGCCCCGCGGAAGACCTGACTCCAGCAAAATAAAAGGCTACTTCCGGGTCGTGGCGGCCATACTTGTGCAGGGCACGCTTTGAAGCCAAAAATCCTTCCCGAGAAACAACCATTCTTCCAACAAAAGTTCCGGGAACTGTGAGATCCGGACAATCCTCGCCCTGCCTCCCCTACTTCAAGAACACTGCGCGGGCGATTCAATTATTATTACACTCAAGTTTAGTGAGCACAAACTCCGGACCAGACACCGGGCTAGGCTATGAGGATACAAAGATGAGTATGAACACTCCCCCTGCCCTTGAGGAGTTCATAGTTCGGTGGAGGAGTACCTAAGAAACTCTTGCTGGGGAAATGGCAGCAAGTTGACAGACCCTGGAAGTCAAAATGCCCATCAGTAGGGAAATGGGCAAATGAATTATGGCGCATCTATACAATTTGAAAGACCATGGAGCTACCACGAATTAAGAGTGATAAGTAATTGATAAGAACTGACATGGAATTTAGATCACAGTGGATAATGACATTGGAAACAATCTAAGTGTCTTTCTAGTGGATATAGTTAAATACATTTTGGCACAGCTATACAATGGGAAGCTATGCAGCTATTAAAATAAATGAGCCTGCAGAAGGCTATCCAAGAAACTGGTGACAGCAGTTGCCAATGGGTGGCTCGGGAACATGGGTAGGAGACTTACTCTCGTAATATACTCTTTTGTGCCTATTGAATTTTGTATAAAACGTGTAGATTTTACCTAATTAAAAAAAGAACAAAGAATCTGTATTGCTGCTACATGAAATAGGAAAAACGAGTTTTAAAATGATGTTAGCCATTTAAATAGGCACAGTACATCAGCATATACATAGAAAAAATTGAGGAATGTATATCATACTGTTAAGGGTGGTTAGCTTTAGAGGTTGGGATTGGGGGAGCTTTCACTAGCTAGATCTGTAATGAATTTTCTTACAGCCGGTATATATCACATTTATAATTCAGAAAAACAAAACCTATAAAATGTATCTAAATATATGTGAGATGAGTGTATGAACAAGGTAGCAGCAGTGAACAAAGAAAGAGCTGATTCAAGAGACATTTCAGTAATATAATTAACAAGAATCAATGAGCAATTATATATGGAAATTCAGAAAGAAGTCAATGTAGTATAATGATTTAGAGATTAAGATTAGAGAATGGACTTTGGAGTCAGACAAGCCTATTATCAAATTCCAGTTCCACCGTTTAATAGCTGTGCAACCTTGAACTCAAAGTTATTTAAGGTTTTTGAACCTCAGATTCCAGCTTTGTAAGATGGAGATGAAGTAATATTTACTTCACAGGGTTCTTTCAAGGAATAAAGCAAACCAAGAATGCAAAGTGCCTAGAGTAGTGCCTGGCACATAGCAGATGCTCAAAAAGCAAATGATAAATGAATGGATAACTTCTAGGTTTCTAGTCAAAGTATTTGGAGGGAAAGTAGTATTTTAATAAGGAAGAGAACATAGGAAGATAAACAGGCAACAGGATAGTCTTGCCCAAGGTGAATTTGAAGTGCCTGTGGGAATACTCAGAGATGGAAATAGGTTCTAAAGCTTAAATCAGTGCTGAAGGTGTGAGTGTGAATGTCATCAGCATAATAATGGAGGTTCCTGAAGGATGGGAACAAATGAAAGACTCCAGAAAGAGCAGGTAGATGGAGAAGAAAAGGACCAGAAACAGAACCAAGTGGGCACCTGTGCTGGATAGGTAGGCTGAGGGGCCTGGCAGGGTTGATCAATAGAACCAAATCCATTGCCATCAGGTTGATTCCGCCTCTACAGGACAGGGTAGAACTGCCCCATAGAGTTTTCAAGGAGAGCCTGGTGGATTTGAACTGCCAACCTTTTGGTTAGCAGCCGTAGCACTTAACCACTACGCCACTAGGGTTTCCAGTTAGTAGATAGATGGCACTTTTCTTATAACCCTGCAGAGGGCAGGCAGAGCTCGAAGAAGAGATTGCATTCTAGCAGGATATAAAAGCAATACTCCTGTGTGTATCACCAGGTGTTAAAGTGATCCCGGTGCAGGGATCATCTGCAGTTAGTATTTGTAGAATATTGCTATGGATTGAATTGTGTCCCCCAAATATTTGTGTTGAATTCCTAGCCCTTGTACCTGCAGATGTGATCCTGTTTGGAAATAGAGTTTTTCTTTACTTATGTTAATAAGTCATACCAGTGTAGGGTTGATCCTAAACCTAATAACTTCTGAGTTATAAAAGGACCAGAACAAACACAGAGACACACATAGGGGAGAAGACAGAGGTCATGTGAGGATCATCTGCAAGTCAAGGAATACAAAGGAACCAAGGAACCCTTGGGGGCTACCAACAAGGAAGGAATCCCCATGGCAGAGACCCTGATTGGGACTTTTAGCCTCCAGAACTATGATAAAATAAATTTCTGTGGTTTTTGTTTTTTTTTTTTTTTAATATTTTCTATTGTGGGAAATAGATATGTAACAAAGCATTCGACATTTCAGCAATCATCACATGTACAGTTCAGTGACATTAGTTATGTTCATCGTGTTGTTTAACCGTCACTGTTATCCCTTCCCAAATTATCCCATCTAAATTTCTGTTCTTTGAAGGACCCATTTGTGGTATTTGTGTTACAGCAGCACTAGGTAACTAAGACAAACATGTTATAACTTATTACCTGCTTTCATACCCTCCTCTCACTCGATGCCCATGGCAGCTCTGTAAGACAGATACTATTATTCCCATTTCATAAATCAGGAAACTGAGGCTCAGAGAGGTTACATGATTTGACCAAAGCCACACAGTTAGGAAGTAGCAGAGCCAGCCTCAAACAGAGACTTCCTGACACCAGGCCCAGTGGTGTTTCCTCTACATCCTGATGCCCAGCAGGGAGGAAGTGGCGACAGTAAATGGAGACTAGCTTCATTATTTTGTGTTGTTTTTAGTTTTACTTTGTTAGGGTGGGAGAGATTTGAGCATGTTTATAGGCAGAGAGGAAGCACTTTGTCTTTCTGAAATAGTTCGCAGCCGTAAATTTTAAAATATAATGTATTTTGAAATAATTTCAAACTTACAGAAAAGTCACAAGAAAAGTACAAAGAACACTCTTATCTCCTTAAAGCAGATTCCTCAACTGTTAACATTTACCATCTTTTCTCTCTCTCTCTCTATATATATATGTATGTATATTTATATAGGGGAGTCCCTGGGTGATGCAAATGTTAAGCATTCAGCTATTAACTGAAAGGTTGATGGTTTGAACCCAGAGGTGCCTTGGAAGAAAAGCCTTGCAATTTGCTTCCAAAAGGTCAGTCTTGAAAATCCTATGGAGCACAGTTCTACTCTGCACATATGGGGTTGCCATGAGTTGGACTCAACAACATCTGGTTTGTTTATATACGTGTGTGTACTCATATATATATATATATATATATATATATACCCATTATCATTTTTCTTTTTATAATCAATTTGAGTGCAAGTTGCAGACATGATGCCACATCACCCCGAAATATTTCAGCATGTATTTCTCCCAAATAAGTATATTCTTCTATAGCCTTCACGCAACCCTCCTGTGTTAGTCACCTAGTGCTGCTAAACAGAAATACCACAAGTGGATGGTTTTAATGAAGAGAAGTTTATTTCCTCACAGTCAACGTAGGCTAAAAGCCCACGTTCAGGGCGTCAGCTCCAGGGGAAGGCTTTTTCTCTCTGTCGGCCTTCTTCTCTTCAGTGTTACCCCAGACTTCTCAGCCCAGGGACCCCTGTCCAAAAGACGCGCTTTGCTCCTGGAACTGCTTTCTTGATGGTATGAGGTCCCCCTGTCTCAACGCTCACTTCTGTCTTTTATATCTCAAGAGATTGCCTCAGGACACACTCCCGTCTTGTAGATCAGGTCCTGCCTTATTAACACAACTGCCACCCATCCTCCCTCATTAACATCATAAAGGCAGTTTTACAACATACAGGAAAATCACACAGTACCAGGAATCATGGCCTAGCCGAATTGAAACACACATTTTTGGGGGGAAATAATTCAAACCATGACACCTCCCAATCAGGAAATTAACATTGGAAGACACTACCTTCGAGTCCACAGACCCCATTCAAATTTCACCAACTGTCTGAACAATGTTTTCTTTTCCTTTTTGGTCCAGGATCCAATCCAGGACCATCCAATCCATGTATTACGTTTATTTATGGTGTGTCTTTAATAATCTGGAACATTTCCTCACTTTTTATCTGACTTTCGTGACTTTGACAGTTTTAAAGAGTGCAGGCCTTAGATTCTAGAGAATGTCCCCCAACCTGGGTCCGTCTTGTGTTGCCTTGTATCTAGACTTATATATTCCGGGCGACAATAACACCCAAGAAATGAGGCCGTACTCTTCTCAGTGTATCACATCAGGAAGCACATGATGTCAGCCCATCCCACCACCTCGATCACCTAAACCAGGGGCTGTCTGCCAGCTTCCTCCACTGTAAAGACACTTTTTTTTTTTTTTTTAACCATTTTTGCCTTTGTAATTAGTAAGTATTTTCTGAGGAAATACTCTGAAACTATCCTAATATCCTAATTCCTCATCGAACCTCCATCCTCCAGGTATAGTATCCATTAATAAATATTGCATAAATCAACTCTACTGCAATAATTGCCAAATGGTGATTTTTCTGTTTCCATTATTCCAGCTACTTGCATTAATTGACATTCCACAGTGAAGAAGAGCTTTCTCTTCCCCTTTATTTACGTATATATTTATTTTTATCAGTATGGATTCCTATTTCAATCAATGGGTTGTAAGCCATTGCTACCATTTATTTTGATGCTCAAATCTGTCCCAGATTTGGTCAGTGTACATTCCTTTCAGATAGCTTCTGTGTCCTGACATGTCTCCATCATTCTTTGAATACTTTTTTACTTTCTAGCACTACAAAATGTCCCAGACTTGCTTGGTGCTTTCCTTGGATAATGGCAGGATTCAAGGGAGGTCAGGCAGCACGGACATATGGCTGAAGTTACACCATAGCCACACTGAAGTCATGCCGCAGGAACCTGCGGATGAGGACTTTCCTGCTGGCACTGCAACCCCTCCTCACGGGCTGCAGGTGCAGTTAGTCATCATAAACTCTCCCTGAGTCTTGTCTGCACTCCCTCCAGATTCAAAGTCCATTTGGAAGCATTCCAGTTGGCCAGCTTAGGCCAACTGCCTACTCCTGGGCTGTGAAGAAGTGAAAGCAGGGAATGAATGTCCCTCTGCAGCTTCCATAGAAGGTGTAGAGCCTGAGCCTTACCAACAGTGTACACAGTGTGAGATTGTGTAGAAATAAGAAGAGGTTTGCATAGTGGGTGACTAGCAACCACCTCCCCAAATATCTACTTCATAGATAGGGAGATATAGAGACATAAGCAAAGGACAAAGTTGAGAAGATTATCACCAAACCAGTGGCATGCTGGTAAATGTTTAGCAAACAGCTCTCCAGAAAAAAAAAACAAAAACAAAAACAGCCCCAATTTGTAGTGTTCACCCATTTCTGTGGTGTAAATACTCCCACTATTACTGATTTCAAGCTATCAATGGAACATCACTAAACATAGAGTTGAGAAGAGATGTGCAGTAGCACAACGTTATATAGCATTTCCACCATATAGATACTATAGATGCAAATAACCTCTAGAGATGATGGTGAAAGGCAGTAAGAGGATTTGGAAGTGGTGAATTTTAAATACTTATCACCCTTGTTTTAATATAATTTATTTAATTGTAAATTTACATAATTTCATTTTTAATCATATCTGTTTAACAACCGACACACACACTTCCTGAAAATTCAACAACCAAGTCTCACAAGCCAGTGTGAAGCTTCAGCACACCTCTGTGCCAAACTGCCTCAGTGTTCTCCTCTGGGGATGGAAATTGGGGTGGAGATGGCATGCTTTAATTTTTTTACTTCATATTATTTGTAAAGTGATGACGTTAGGCGTGTTTTTTTTTAATAAAAAAATTGCAATCATTATTTATTTAATAAACAAATTCATTCACAGAAAATTTGGCCCTCATTTCTCCTCCCTTATTCTAAAGCAGTGTTAGCTGGTTTCCCTTACCCGAGTCTCAACCTCCTCCAATGGATTTACACAAAAGGCTGCCCAAGTGTGATCTTTAACACATAACCTTGGCTATGTCACACCTTTCCAAAAATTTCAGCTATACTGATTACAGACTCTTTAGACAGGATTTGAGCCCAACCTCCTTTCCAAATGCCCTCCATTCCTTTACCTCTTTCTTGCCTGGGTCTCAGGCTACGGGTTTTCAAACTCTTCCACAAAGCCTGTGTTCCACTATAGAGCCAGGGCAGCTGAGGGCCAGTGGAGAGGAGAAGGCTTGAAGCTCCAGCCTCTGCTTCCATCGCAGCAGCTCTATTTCACATATTCCAGGTGAGATTTCATTTAAGAAAAAAGGTTCTACTGCTAAAAGCAAACAAACAAAAAACACCCCAAAATGCTTGAAATGAGTGTTGAAATGAACATCCAACAGGATGGCTCATCCCAGTCGAGCACTCTAAAAATCTCCATGCTTCCTTTAGTGTCCCCTTTGTTCATTTACTTCAACCAATGTTTATTGAGCACCTGCTATGTGCCAGGTCCTGGGGATAAAGCAGTGGATGAGACAGACACTGTCCCTCCCTAGAGGAGCTTACATTTTAGAGGAGTGACAACCGGTATTTGAAGAAATTAAGAAACAGCGCCTTTCCTTTTCTTTCTCTTCATCCATCCTTTGAGGTTCATCTCAAATGCCACTGATTTATAAAAGCTTTTTTTATTGTTGTTGAGACTATACACAGCAAAACATACACTAATTCAACAATTTCTACATGTACAATTCAGTGACATTGATTACATTTTTCAAGTTGTGC
Organism: Trichechus manatus latirostris; assembly: GCF_000243295.1. Classification (NCBI taxonomy): domain Eukaryota; kingdom Metazoa; phylum Chordata; class Mammalia; order Sirenia; family Trichechidae; genus Trichechus; species Trichechus manatus. Next base: position 8,058,287 of record NW_004443940.1, read on the forward strand.
AACCATTCTCACCTTCCTTTTCCAAATCTTTCCTCCACCATTAACATACACTACCTGCCCCCTAAGTTTACTACCTGACATTTTGAGTTGGTGTTGTCAGTTTAATCCCACATAGATCATTCTTTAAAAGAACACAATTCTCAAGGCAAACACTCTTTACTAATTAACCAAACCTATTGTTCGATTTAAAGGAGACTTAAGGGGATATTTTTGGTTTAAGGTTTAAAGATTATCCCCGGGCAATAGGTTTGTGAGTTCATCTAGCCTCAATGGCTCCAGAAAATCTGTATTCCATGAAGATTTGGAATTCTGTTCTGCATTTCTCCCCCTTTTGATCAGGATTCTTCTCTAGGTTCTTTGATCAAAATGTTCAGTAATGGCAGCGGCGCACCGCATCCAGTTCTTCTGGTCTCATGGCAAGAGAGGCAGTTGTTTATGGAAGCAACTAGCCATGCATTCCATTTCCTCCTTCTATTTCTGACTCTCCTTCTTCCTATGTTGCTCCAGGTGAATAGAGACCAGTTGTTGCATCTTGGATGACCACTTGTAAGCTCTAAGACCACAGACACTACGCAATGAACTAGAAAGTAGATTACAAAATCTTTTGATTTGCCTTTCCTACTGACTGGAAGCGTTCCCTTCTCTCTATAAAATTTTGCAAGTTGAGGATATTTGTTGTTTTTCTTGCCCAGCATACTCACCTTCTGGTTGTAGTACCTGGAATATTCTTTGGGAAACCACCTCTGCTTTTCTGTCTCCCAGTTCAAACCCAAAAAACCAAACTCATTGCCGTTGAGTCGATTCTGACTGATAGTGAGGTTATAGGATAAAGTAGAACTACCCGATAGGGTTTCCAAAGCTGTAATCTTTATGGAAGCAGACTACTACATCTTTCTCCAGAGGAGTGGCTGGTGAGTTCAAACTGATCTTTCAGTCAGCAGCCAAGCTCTTAACCACTGTGCCACCAGGGCTCCCAGCTCACTCGGTTCTAATTGGACTTCGGAAATGGGCAAGTAACCCAGGCCTGGTTAACTGGCACACAGAACCCCCCTTAACCACAGATGTTTAGGTCTGGCCAGTTAGGTTAATTCCACGCCTCTGAGTACAATGATTAGTTTGGGATGGGTGAATGATCGCAATTGGTCCAGCGTGAATCCCAGACATGTAGAAGTCTCAGGAAACAGATGGTTTCTTTTCTGCTGAATTTAAGCCTGAAAAGATGTAGACCCAGGATTTTTGGCAGCAATCTTGTTACACTGTGGAGAGGGAAGCGAACATGGAAGAAAGTAGAGCCATGTGATGGTTAAGGACCAGATCGTGTGACAGTGTTTGACTGCCTGGGGTCAAGCCACATCTAAAGTCTGACCTCTGGACTTTTCAGTTCCATAGCCAATATATTCTTCCTTCTGCTGAAGTAATTTTAAGTCAGATTTTCCAGAACAATATGGAGTACTTCACGATAGCAATTCTAACGTGGCCTCTCTGAGAACTAAAGGTTGATACTTCTCTGGCTCCAGACACCCTCTAGGTATAAGCCCCATCCTTTCTCAAATTCTCCCCAGTAAGTTCAGAAGTGCCCAGGAGACCCCTCGTGTGTTCAGCAAGCTAATCCTTTGACATTCCCTCCACTCCCACTGGGAGTGAAGGGAGCCTCCTTATTCTGCAGAAGCTGGGAGTGGTAACCCTGTCTGGGTCGTCCAGTAAAGCATGTAATAGTCCATACCGAGGGGACAAAAATGTGCACCCTCTTAAGGCGGTTTGCTGTCTGGGTCCAGGTTGCTGAGTTGCTGGTGTCCCACCCAGCAGCACAAAGGTGCTGCTCCTGCTTGCTACTCTATCTTCACAGCTCCATTTACAGGGGACTTGCCTTGTGCCAGGCTCTATCCTGGACACTTTGCACTCATTCTCATATGTAATCCTCACAGCAGCCTCAGAGGTGGGGTAATTATTGTATCCCCCATTTAACAGATGAGGAAACTAAAGCTCAGATAACTGGGTTCCACAGCTTCCAAGACTGTGTGCTTAAACAGTGTCCCATGAATCTGCATCTGGCCACAGGGATGGGCGGATAGCTTTGGAGGGGAGTCCAAGGGAGGGAGAACAAAGATGGGACATTTGGGGCTGTAGGAAAATTGAAAAGGAGCCCTGGTAGCGCAGTGGTTAAGCTCACCCAGAGGCTCTGCGGGAGAAAAAGCCTGGCTATCTGCTCCGGTAGATTACAGCCTAGGAAACCCTATGGGGGCAGTTCTACTCTGTCATATAGGGTCAGTACGAGTCTGAATCCACTCGACGGCAACCGGTATGAGTCAGAATCGACTGGAAGGCACACAACAACGGGAAAGTTGAAATGGTCGCTTAGGTTGAGAACGGCGATGAGAGCGTGTTGAGAAGGCTGCTTGAGGGTGAGAGTGGGCCCAGTCCCAGAGCCCGACTCGAGCTGGGGTGTGCTACGCGGCGACTCAAGTGGCCACGGGGTTTTCCGCGCCCAAAGACATCTCGCCCACCAGGTGCGGGCGGCTGGTGGGGCGGGGCCTCTCTGGGCCCACCCAGGCCCAGGTGGGGCGCCCAGGGCCCCGGCCTCAAGAGCTGCTGCGCCCCCGCAGGGGTGGCAAGGTGTAGCGAGTCCCTGGCTGTCCCGCTGACTGGCTGTCGGGCCGGGCCCGCTCGGTGCTCCGGGACTGGCCGGGCCAGGCCTTTGCGGGGGTGGAAGAGGAGGGTGCCGCGCCCTGCCCGGCCCAGGTGTCGTCTCCGGGGGCGGGGTTTGGGAACTGGGCAGCAGGAGATTCCCGGCCAGACTAGCGGGCGGGCGTCGAGGGACAGAAGCAGACGAGACCCGGCAAAGCCCGGCGGCGCTGGAAGCGCACTGGGCGGGCAAAGTTACAGAGCCGCCAGCATGTTCGCCCGAAACCACCGGAGCCGAGTCACCGTGGCCCGGGGCTCCGCCCTGGAGATGGAGTTCAAACGCGGCCGCTTCCGACTCAGTCTCTTCAGCGACCCGCCGGAGGTGAGAGTCCCGCGCCCCTGCCCGCCCCTTCCCCGGCTGCCGCAGCCTCTGGCCGCCTCTGCGCCCTCTCCGCCGCACGCACGAGGGGGGCGGAGACGCCGCAGTTTGGACACAAAACAGTGCCCGAGTTGTTGACTTTTTAACAAGTAAGGCGCGGACCTCTGCACGTGAATCGGACCTGTGCCGACCCAGACACTCCCTGGCCGGGTTGGGATGATTTGCCTCTGCCTGGAAAAACTCCCGGGCATCCCAGGGCAGAAGCAGGTGGGCAAGCTTGGCAGGCCCCAAGAGCTCAGACTCTTGGCCTGGCCTGGGCTCCCGCTCCTTCCCGGGTCACCGGCCCCATTCCACAAACCTGTCTTAACCACTTGGGACACCCTCGACTTCTAGGTCAGGTCTCTGCCCCTTCCGCGGAAGCCCTTGGCTGGGCTGGGGAGGAGGTGATTTCCCATTCCCAAACTTTCGGCCTCCTTCCCTGGGGCCTAAAAGGAGCCCAGTCTCTAGGCTGAGCGTTTTCTCCCGGGCCCACCGGTCTACACATGGTCCCGGACTGAGCCCTACCTGTAACTCCCCAAAGAGGTTCGGGAGGGGCTTGAAGATATGGGGCTGAGGCAGGACTGCAAGGGCCAGCAGCCCCCTCCCTGTAGGACCTCAGAGAGGCTTCTGTCTTCAAGGTCAACCTCACACTTGCCCAAGGACAGCCCAATTCCAAGCTCTTTCCCCTTCAGGCCTGGAAAGGGTTAAGACAGGACGGCCTTCCTCCCGCCCCCTCTCCCTCCCCGCCGGGATTCCAGGCCTAGCTTTTGCCCTTTCCCTCCCGCCTGCCCTGAACAAAGGCCCTTTCACACTCTTATCCCAGTGTCCCGAGCTTCTCTAGTTCCGAGGTTAGCGGACTCGGGGGAGGGGACTTTTGTCGGAGCCCGCCTAGCAACCCCGCCTGAGGAACCTGTGCGCGCGGGGGTACGGGCGAGGCCACGGGCGAGGCCCGGGGACCAGGGGGAGGGGCCTGTGCGCTGGCGCCGCCCCCGGGATGAGCCCCGCCTTCGGGAGCCAGCACTGAAGAGCCGGGGCGGAGCCGCAGGGCACTAGGGGAGTGTGACTCCGTGGGCCTGGGGTGGAGGGGGGGCAAACTGCAGCTGGCTGGGAATCGGGGCTGGTTTCCTGTCTGGAAGGGAAGGGGCCCGCAGAGGGGAGCGGGGTTAGCAGCAGACAGGCACACCCCTGACTTTCTCTCTCCCTCCTCCCTCTCCTCTCTTCTGCTGGAAAAGCGAGGTAATTGTGAGTCCAGGGTGGGGCGGGCTGGATGGGGGCCCTGAGTTGCAAGCGGTGGCTCTGGGAGCTGGGCTGCAATACCTACTCACCCCTTTGTCCCACTCCCTGGGCTCCTCCTCCGTTCAAGTCCTCAACTCCGTCCCTCTTCCTCCTAACTCTCAAACTAAGCCAGAACCCCTCTTGGAAAACTCCAACCTCCTGGCAAACCCCACGACTTTGCAGGACCTGCATGAGACGTCCTCTCCCTGCCCCCGTCCAGCTGTGCCTGCCCCTCACGCCCTCTCTGCACACAGATTCTCTGTCCACTAGGCCAGGGATGTGGGCGGGGGCTGGGGAGGGGCCAGAGTCGGAATGAAAGGGCCTTTTTCTTCCACAGCTGGGAGAACAGCTGCCACCAAAGCAAGACTGGACACTGTGTGCCCAGAGCCCCCTCTGCAGCTGGCCTCTCCTCCTGGGACCCCGCTCATCCTCACCTCGCTTTCCTTTCCTCCCCTGCCTGGTTCCCAGCAGGGCCTGGAACAGCAGGCAATAGGCGAGAAGTTTGTCACAGCAGCCAGAGGGGTCTAACAGGAGCCCGTAGGGACAGGGGCAGCCTTTGCCTACTGCCCAAGAGCTGCCCTTCTCTTTCAAGATTGAGAGCAGTGGGAGGAGGAACTGTGGGGCAACGTGGTGCCTGCCCCCCCTTCTGGAGGGGTCTGCAAGGGAAGGGGCGCTGGGGGGCACAGAGATGCAGGACCGATTGCACATCCTGGAGGACCTGAATATGCTCTACATTCGGCAGATGGCGCTCAGCCTGGAGGTAATGCCCCACCCCTGGAGTACATACCTCCTCTGTCCACTTGCATCCGAATACTCCAGTCTCTGCCCTGCCTGTCCCTGCTGGGACTGAGTGGGGAGGGGAGGGCCTGCTTAAAGTGGGGAGAGGGGCAGGTGGTTCTTGGGTGCTTGGTGAACCCAGACTCAGTTCCTCTGATCAGAGCATTATGGTGGCAACAGGGTCTTCATATCTATTTTTGGAAGCTCTGTGGGTGGGTGTGGACATGTTTTCTGGGGATGAGGGCTCCTTTTAGGTATGAGAGGAAGAGGAGTTCAATGTGAGACAGATTTGCAGCTAGGATGCAGTCTCGCTCGAGAAAGGGAAAGGAGCTCTGGAGCAGGAGTATGCTATCTGCGGGCCCTGGAGATGGCAGGGACGTGTTTATTCATTCAGTTATTCTTATAACACACTTCTGGAACACCTGCTATGTGCAAAGCTCTGTTCTAGACCCTGGGAACACCTCAGTGAACAAGACAGGAATGGTCCATTCTAGTGCGGAAGAGACAGCAGACATGCGAAGACATAAAGAAATCATCTCACATGGTGAAATCATGATGGAAACAGGAATGTAATCAAAATTGGGTGAGGAGGGCAGCATTAGATGTGGGGACCATGGAGGCCCTCTGTGAGGAGATCTTTGAGCTGAGACCAGAAGGACATGAAAACGTGAAGACTGGAGAAAGGGCTTTCCAGACAAGGTATAGTGAGGGCAAAGATGAGGATGAGGTGATACATTTGTGGGAAAGAAAGAAAACCAGTGTGGCTGGAACACAGTAGCTGGGGTTGAGCTGGTGGGCAGCAGTCAGATCATACAGGGCCCTGAAGGCCATGATAGGGCACTTGGATTTTACTCTGAATGTGATGTTGGACCATGGACGGGCTTTATGCAGGGGAATGACTGATCAGTTTTTAAATGATGGCTGCTGTGGAGAATGGACTGGAGGGATGTGAGTGGAGGGATTTGGCAAGTGAGGTAGCAGAAGACCAGGTAGGAGGTTATTACAGTCACAGGGGTGTGAAACTGGTGGTGTGGATTATAGTGCCCATGGAGACTGGGAGAAGAGGGTGGATTTCAAATGTTGGGGGTAGATCTCACAGGCCTTCTGATGGCTTGGATGTGAGCGGTGAGGCAAAGAGAGGACTCCAGGATGATTCCCTGGTGTTTGGCTTGAGCACCTGGGCGATGTGGCCATTTACTGAGATGGGGAAGAGGAAGGACGTTGTGGAAGTGACTTCCTGGATGAGGCAGGAGGTTGCTGTGGAGGGAGGTGAGAGGCACGACTGTAAAGTCTAGGTCAGGAATGGCAAATTCATTGCTCACGTGCTGCTGCCTTGAGTCGCCTCTCCCACTCCCTGGACCACAGTAGACATTGCTAGTCAGTCACAGCACTCTCTACCGATAAGCCCAGATGTGGCCTCAGAATCTTTCTCAGCACAGTCGTGGCATAAATTGTGCAGGTTGTGCCCTTCGCAAGTGATCCAGTCAGAGGCAGCAGCCCTGTTCTGACTGGGGCTACATCAGGAGGGGACACCTTTGTCTAATTTGTTTGCCTGGAGGGGGTCATCTTTTTCTAATTTGCAGAAAGGTGCCCAGTGAGGCCGTTGGGGCTCTGACACTAGCTAATTGTCCTGTGTTGGTACATGAGATAAATCTATTAGCCATCCTTTGTCATCTGACACTATCTAATACAGTAGACAATAGTTTATGTGAGGAGTCCTTGGATGGTGAAAATAGTTAAGCACTTGACTACAAACTAAAAGATTGTCAGTTTGAACCCACCTAGAGACACCTCGGAAGAAAGGCCTGGTGATCTGCTTCCAAGAAGTCACAGCCTTGAAAACCCTATGGAGAGCAGTTCTATTCTGTACACATGGGGTCACTATGAGTTGGAATTGACTCTACAGCAGTTAGATGTGCCTATTTAATTAAAATAAACTAAAACATTTAGTTCCTTAGTTGCTCTAGCCATATTTCAAGTGCTCGTGTAGCTAACGGCTCCTGGACATTTCCATCATTGCAGAAGGTTTTATTGGACAGAGCTGGTCTAGATATTTAAATGTTTAGACTCTGCACCCCCTCTGCCCCCACCAATGTAGTTTTTCTCTATGGGAGGCCTACCCAGAGTCTTGGGGTAGAGGAGGGACTTTATTTTCACTTTGACCATGCCTTCCTCAGCCATGGGCTGAGGATGCTGTGCTCTTTCTTCACCAAGCTCAGCTTGTTCCCTCCTGCACAGGTTCTCAAAAGAGAGACTCGTTGATGTTTCAGGGGATGGCAAAAGAGGTAGCAGAAAAGAGTAAATCTGAGAAGACTTTCTGGAGGAGGTGACCTTAAACTGAAAGTAAAGGGGAGGTGGGAGTGGGAGAAAGGTTGTTTTTAATTATGTGCTGGGCCCAGGTAGAGGTTAGGCTTTCCCATTTAATCCTCAAACAGGGCTACGAAGGAGGTGGAATCATCCCCAGTTTACAAATTATGGCTGCAAAGGTTAAGTTCTCACAGTTAATCAAGTACCTAAGCCAAGATTTGAACTGATTACCCAAAAGTAGCTCTGGTGAGATTATGAAGGGACCAGAAGACAGAGACAAACTGAGCAGGAAGTCAGGGACAGAAGAGAATGGAAGGGGCGGGAAAGGGTATCCACTAGGCCAAATGTGTGCTGGGGCTTCTCGCCATGACTCATCCTCCTTCAGCACCCTGGGCCCTAACCCAGGTCCGGCTGAGACCCAATTCCGGGCTCTCTCCCAGGAGAGTCGGGAAAATGCTGCTTGCTTGGAGAGAGGGATGTGTGGTTGGGGAGGGGGGCGGCATGGAGCTCTCCTTGGGGTGGGGTGATAGGGGGCAAAGCACAGGGGTCCAGAGCCTGCTCCAGGATTTCTAGGGCGCTTTTGACTGTGGGGCCTTGGGGGAGAGGATTTGGGGCTGGAGGGCAGGAGGGGATTGTATGGGCCCCCAGCCCTGCTCATTCAGGCTGCGCCCAGCAGCTTCTCTGGGGCTCAGATTTCCGTAATTCATATACTACTCCCCCCTCCCTATGCTCCCAGGCAAGGGGTCACCTTTGAGGACAACCACAAAGAGCAAGGGGCCTCCCCACCCCGCTCCCGTCCTCCACCTCTGGCGTGAGTGCAGCGCCGAGGGCCGGAGGCCTTTGCAGGACGACGTGGGCGCTCCCGAAGGTCCAGTCGTGTAGTCGCGCTTCCCCGAGCTGGGACCCTCGTCTGCCAGGAGCCCTGAGGGACTGCCCAAGCCCCGGCGCCCCTTGGCCGCTCTCGCGGCAGTTGGGAGCTGATGTCACCAGCGCCCCGGGCGCCGCGGGCGGGTGCGGCTGCGGCTGCGCTGGCGCCTCTGCTCCTCCACTCCCCACGGCCCTCGGGCCTCTCTGGCTCCGGCTCCGGCTCCGGCTGCTTGTACCCCGCGCGCCTCCTGCGCCTGCGCCGCACGAGTAATGGACAGGGCTGGGGAAGGATCCGTGAGTGCTGGGGCGACGAAGCTCGCCAGGAGAGGGTTGAGGACGCCGCTGCATCACCCTTGCCCTCATCCCTTTGGGGTGCTGGATGCCAGGAGCTGTGTGCAGAACGGGGTGGGGGTTGGCAAGTAGCGAAGCTTAGCGCAGGTGGGACCCTGGTGCAGACAGACATAGCCGGCTGCTGGAGGGACCCGGTGGGCTGGGACAGCTGTGTAGTCTGGGAGGGCTTCCTGGTGGAGGGGGAGTTGGAACGGGTTGGCCTATTTGGGAAGGGCAGGATGGGAAATAGGTGGGTAGTGCTGAGGTGAGGGGTGATGAAAAGTCTGATTTTGGCGCACTGGCCCAGGAAATGGATAATGAAGGAAGAATCGGCAGGGAGGCTGGGCAAGGCTTTCGAAAGGGAGTTTGGGGAGTTCAGGTCTTGGAGACTTAAAGGTTGGAGCCACTAGGGACAGCAGCAAGGAAGCAGAGTGTGGAGGAGAGCTGGTGTGAGCGAGAAGACAAGTTTTGGGTGGTCACATTCACTCCCCTCCTCCAACTGGGTAGCTTGACTTGCCTTGCCTCCAGAACCATCTGCACACTGATCTGAGTTAGTCATCCACCTCCTCTCTGAAGCCTTCCCTGGTCACCTCAGCCACAAGCAAGCAGGGCCTGTTTCCTGTGAGAGTGTTTTTGCAATGACAAGGCACTTGTGAAGCAGCCATTAATGGCCGCATCTCTCACCTCCCAGCTGGATTTTAAATGTAGAGCTTTGGACAGCAGAGGGATGCTCCACTGTTCTGAAATAGCAGCATTAAAACAAGCACCCCACCATTCATGTATACAACGTGCTGGGCGTTGTGTTAAGTGCTTTATATCCCTGTCTCACTGAAGCCTCATAACAATCCTAGGATGTGGGGACTAGTTCCATCCTTGTTTTACAGATGGGGAAACCAAGCCTTAGGGAGGTTGAATAAATTGCCCAGTGCTTTAAAATAAGTTTCTTCCCAGCTTCTCAAGAAAATGGCAGGGCTGTGACTCTGACCCAGGTTTGTCTCAGCTCACACAAGTGCTCTCAAGCTCTGCTCTGTGACCAGACCTCTAGGGCTCCTTTCTGAGCAAATGTTCCTGAGAATCCTGGTGCTTCTCCCAGTGTCTCCCCTCTGGTCCATATGCACAGCCTGCCCAGCCCCTCATACCTGGAGCACCTGCCTTACTTGCCTTTCCATCCCCATTCCCTGCCTCTGTCCTCACCCCCCAAGCTCAGAGGGCCAGAAGGTGTGAATCCCCTAATTTGGGGTGTGTATGGGGTTCTATGCAGCATGGGTGAACTCTGTAGAAGGTGTGCTCCTTCTCCACTGTTGCCTTGCCAACAAGATGTTGTCCCGCATCACTTGAGTCTTTGGAGCAACCCACAATATCTGTGTCCATTCCTTTTAGTTGGTGGTTCTCAGCCCTGGCTGCACCTTGGAATCTCTTGGGAAATGTTCAAAAAATCACATGCCTCACTCCTAGAAATTCTTATTCTGCAAGTCTAAGATGGGACTTGGTAAATTTTCACTCGAAGATTTTACTTTTTTAAAAGGTTTCATTAAAAAAAGTTACAGATTCCAATAATACAGTAGTACAGTAGGTATATATATAATGTATAAATTTGTTTTCCATTCCTGGCTCCCAGTCCCACCACTACTATTTTATGTATATATGAGAGAGAGAGCAAGAGCACCCTGGTGGTGCAATGGTTAAGCACTCGGCTGCTAACCAAAAGGTTGGCGGTTTGAACCCACCAGCCCTCTGCGGGAGACAGATGTGGCAGTCTGTTTCCGTAAAGATTACAGCCTTAAAAACCCTATGGGGTGGGTCTACTCTGTCCTATGGGGTCTCTATAAGTCAGAATTGACTCGATGGCAGTGGTTGTTATATAGAGAGAGACAGCTAGATACAGAGTCAGTCCGTGGGGGGTGCAAGTGCTTAAGTGCTTTGCTGCTAAATGAAAGGCTGGCCGTTCGAGTCCACCAAGAGGTGCCTTGAAAGAAAGATCTGGCGATCTACTTCCAAAAAATCTGCCATTGAAAACCCTGTGGAGCGTAGTTCCACTCTGACACACATGGGGCAGCCATGAGTCAGAACTGACTCGATGGCAGCTGGTTACTGGTTATGTATATAGGTATATATACACATACAGACACACACACACATATGTATATCTATCAGGCACAAATAGTAGCATGCTGTAATACTGTTCTGCTTTTCTCACTTCATATATTTTGGAGATTTTTTTTTTTTTTTTGCACACGTGTGTGCCTCATTCTGATGTCTGTGTAATATTTTAGGGTATTACACACATAGTAATATACAAACTGTATTAGTTTCCTAGGACTGCCTAACAAAGTAAAACAACAGAAATTTATTGTTTCACATTTTTGGAGGCTTCCTGTTGTGTGCTGTCGAGTCGATTCTGACTCAGTGACCCTATACAACAGAGTAGCACTGCCCCATAGGGTTTCCAAGGCTGTAATCTTTACGGGTCTTTTATCCTGCAGAGTGGCTGGTGGTTTCAAACCACTGACCTTTCAGTTAGTAGCTAAGCACTTAACCATTGCACCACCAGGGCTCCTTTTTCGGATGCTAGAAGTCTGAAATCAGGGTGTTGGCAGAGCCATGCTGCCTCCAAAGGCTCTAGGAAAGAATCCTTCCTTGCCTCTTCTAGCTTCTGGTGTCTGCCAGCAATCCATGGCATTCCTTGGCTTGAAGATGCATCACTCCAATCTCTGCCTCTGTCTTCACATGGCTGTCTTCCTCTGTATGTGTCTCTGCATCTCTTCGTATAAGGACATCACTCATATTGGATTAGGACCCACCCTTCTCCAGCATGACCTCATCTTAACTAATTACATCTACAAAGACCCTATTTCCAAATATCACAGTCAGAAGTACTAGGGGCTAGGCCTTGAACATATCTTTCTAGGGGACACAATTTAATTCACAACAGTATGGATGTGCTATAACCAATTTAACCAGTGCCCTATTGCAGGACTTTTAATCTTGCGATTTAAAATAATGCTGCAACGAATATTTTTGTACACAGGTGTTTGCCCATGTGTGTTTAAGTATACCTGTAGGATAAATTCCTAGATATTGAATAGCTCCATCAAAGGATATGCAAATTTATAGTTTTCATAGATTTTTTTCCCCACAAATTCTGCTCAAAAGAGGCTAAAGGAATTTTTATTCCCACCATCAAATGTGTGAGAGCATCTGTATTTCTACAAAGCTTCCCTGGTTATTCTTGGGCAGCTGAGGTTGAGACCCAACCCTTGCTCCTGATTTGTTAAAACGTTTAAGTTTCTTAGTTTCTCCTTGGCCACAGCCCACCTGGGGGCTGGGGGGTGCTTCAGCCTGTCCCCTGCCTGACATTTCCTTCTCACCCTGGTCAGGACACGGAGTTGCAGAGGAAGCTAGACCATGAGATCCGGATGAGGGAGGGGGCCTGCAAGCTGCTGGCAGCCTGCTCCCAGCGAGAGCAGGCTCTGGAGGCCACCAAGAGCCTGCTCGTCTGCAACAGCCGCATCCTCAGCTACATGGGCGAGCTGCAGCGGCGCAAGGAGGCGCAGGTGCTGGGGAAGACTGCCTGGCGGTAAGTAAGCAAGGGGAAGGAGGCCTTGCCGGGAGCTGGAGGCCTAGGGTGGTGGCAATGCATTATGTGTACATATGGAGTGTGGCTCACCCTGAAGAGGACCTCCCCATGGAGCCTTGCCAGGGGCCTGCCAGGCACCTCAGGTGTTCTCCCTCAGCAGCGTGCTATCTGCTGGCATACCAGTGGCCAGGGCTGGACTCAGGAAAGCCAGTGCATCCGGTGGAAGGCAAGCAGTCTCAGGGGCAGTAATGCAAAAGCACTAATTCACTAAGCCCTGCCTATGATCTGATGAGTCTCGCTGGTAGTTTCTGGAAAGCTAATTTTCTCAAAGCCAGTTCACCAAATGGCCAATTTGCTCAATGGCCAATTTACCATAGCTTGTTGTATCTGGGGTTTACCATCAGAGGAGGGATTGGGAAAGGACATAATAAAAAGCCATTTAAGGGGAACTACCCATTCACATAAATTAGATTATGCATTCTAAAAGGGATCAGCTCTGGATGGGAGACACGAGCTACACGGCATTATACTCCACGGATCTGACAAGTTCACAGTGAGATGGTTGAGGTGATACTGTGGTAAAACTAAAACACTGGAGAAAAGATCCTCAGTAATTTGGCAAATGGATCTTTCTGAGAATTGGCTATTTTGGGTAAATTGGTCATTTGGAGAATTGGCTTCTGGCAAAGTGGCCTGCTGGGTCCCACTGGGCAGAGTGGGGAGAAGGCCCCGGCCCTTCATTGGCCTGGTGCCCATCCAGCTCAGTCAATGAAGGCTGACACAAGGGAAAGTTGCCAGGAACCCTCCAGACCTCACCCATGCAGCCACCAAGAGAAGGCAGGAAACCCACTCTACAGCTGCCCCAGGAAGCTAAAGGAAGGCAAGCAGGCAGGGACAGCTTCTTCTGTGAGAGGTGGCTGTCGACAGGCTCTGCCCTGCCCAGAGACATTACTCAAGTCCCCACATGGCCCAGGCAGTGTGATTTGAGGTACACCCCAGATCTGTCACAGCTAAACACATTGCCATTAGTGCCACGTCATTAAGCTTAAGGATCTACTAGATGGGTGGGCAAGGGAGGGAAGGAAGGCTGGGTGTGTGAGGCCCTGTACTAGAGAGCTTGGGGCACTGTGAAGGCTCAGCATATCTGGCTGGGGGTTAAAGGAGAAATCAAAGCCTGGTGTGAGGTGGGAGGGGGGAAAGGGTTTGTGGTGAATGGAACATAAATGTCCCCTACTTGCTTTTTTTTCTCCATCATCAAACACTGGTCAACTTATTTTCTGACCGACCAGTACCCTCCTACATCAAAGAAGCAATGAGACGGTGGAAATGAGCAGCCTCCCTTCTTGTCAAAAAGACAAGCCTGCAAACCCCTCCAAGTGTGGGGTTTTAATGGAGAAGAGCCCTTGAAAAGGAGTCTCACTGTAGGCACCTGTCCCCTCAAAGCCTCACTTGTCCCTGGCAGGTGTCTGTGGATGTAGTCAGGAAGGGAGCTAACGTGGCTCTGGTGTCCCCAAGCCCAGGAATCCTCCCCCAGTCCATCAGGCCTGCCACGTCAGCCTGACTGGGGCCTGGGGGCTGGGCCCGTGGGACCAGAGGTGGTCCTAGAGCCCTTGGGAACTGGAGCGAGGGGGAGCAGAATCTAGAGGCCAGGCTAGGACATTGTGATTTACCCACAGGCCTTTTGACAGCGGCCCGCCAGCTGACCGCTCCCCCTGCCGCGGCCGGGTCTGCATCTCTGGTAAGGAGCACAACTACCCCCCGCTGGCTTCCCTTGCCCAACCTCATGACCTCTTGCGCTGTCTCAACACCTCTTCCTCCCTCTCTGCCCCTTAGACCTCCGGATTCCACTCATGTGGAAGGACACGGAATATTTCAAGAACAAAGGTGGTGAGTTCCACATACTCTGGGACAAATTCAGGGGAGTGACTGAGGCTAGAGGCCCTTGTGGGGCATGTTTTCACCAGTTTTGCCTGCTTTGCCCCAGACCTGCACCGCTGGGCTGTGTTCCTGCTGCTGCAGCTAGGGGAGCACATTGAAGACACGGAGATGGTCGTGGTAGACAGGACCCTCACGGACATCTCCTTTCAGAACAGCATGCTCTTGTGAGTACCTCGTCCCTGTGGCTCCCTTTGTCCATGCTGCCCCAGTTCTCAGATGAGGTGGCTATAGGGGAGGAGAGGGAGGAGGGGAGACGGGAGCCTGGCCTTCCCTGGGGAGTTGTCCTGTGCTTGCACCACCCCTCCCTGCCTGAGTCTCCCACGACTTCCCCATGACCATCCTTCTCTCCTTCTCCCACACTCCGATAGTGCGGACGCGGGACCAGACTTCGAGCTGCGGCTGGAGCTGTATGGCGCCTGCGTGGAAGAGGAGGGGGCCCTGACGGGTGCTCCCAAGAGGCTTGCCACCAAACTTAGCAGCTCCCTGGGCCGCTCCTCAGGGAAGCGTGTCCGGGCGTCGCTGGACAGTGCTGTGGGCTCAGGGAGCAGTCCCATTCTGCTCCCCACCCTGGCTGTGGGGTAAGGCCCTACACTCCCACAGCTCCCTCAGCTGTTTGTACCCCAGCCACAGGTGACCTCTCAACTGTACTGTGTGGAACCTGTTCTGCACTGCTGCCAGGACATGCAGACAGATGTGAATGAGCAGCGGCCACACAGCTGTGAGGCACTCTGCCCCAAACCAGCTGAGAAGACCAATAGGGAGGCAGGGAGAGCTAGGCTCTGGGCTCTGAACTTTTAGCAACAGCAAATACGTCTTATGAGGGTAGATCAAAGCTCCCTGGTTGGAGCAGGGAAGCCTGTGGTGGTGCCTATAGCCACCTAGAGGCATCCTGTGGAACCAATGGGACTCTGAGGAGCAGTGTGAGAACCTCTAGGGCAGTGGCATCACTAGGGTTGGTGTCACCCAGTGTGGTAACTCATGGTGTCACCCCCCACACTAATTACCACAATATTATAGCTAAAACACCAGAAAATTTGACAAAATCAGCGACTATAAAAACACCAGCAGCAATGAAAACAACAGTGTGTGCTTATGGTGCATGCAGACAAAACCACATGATTTGAAGCGTCATTGTAATCGGGTAACCATGACAGCTCTGACTGGGGCACATTAACGCGAAAACCAAACCTGTTGCTGCTGAGTTGATTCCAACTCATAGCGACCCTATAGGATAGAGTAGAGCTGCCCCATAGGGTTTCCAAGGAGTGGCTGGTGGATTGGAACCGCTGACCTTTTGGTTAGCGGCCGAGCTCTTAACCACTGTACCACCAGGGCTCCAGACTGCATGAGAAGGTTCAAAAAGTAAATTAGCCTTGTAGGTATATCAATACACGTAAGCTAGGCTTATGAAAAATGTTTTTGTTGTTATAACTATGGGGATATTTTTCTAAAAAATAATAAATTTCTGCTGAATCACTGCACAGAAATTTTATAGACAGTCATTTGGGTGTCACCCCCTCTGACAGTGTCACCCAGTGCGGTCCGCACCCCCTACACCCTTCTAGTGATGCTACTGCCCGAGGGTAATGAACAGAATGCTGGTTTTGGAGACGGAGGTGGATCCAAATTCCAGTTCCACCGCTTACCAGTTATAAATTACAGTATGGGCAAGTTTCTTAACCTCTCTAAACCTCAAGTTACCTTGTCTATTAACTGAAGAATGCTACCAATGTCCCAGGGCTGCCCTGGGAATACAGTGGGATAACATGCCAAACACGAGACCTGGCACTTGGAGGGGCTCAATGATGTCTGTTCCTCACCCCCGCTGGGGAGGCAAGCTAGGACTGCAGTTTTGTGTGGGGCAGCCCTTACAGTTCCTGCCACTGAACACACCCCACTTGTTGAAGCCCACTTCTGTCTCTCCTACAGTGGTCCCCGTTACCACCTCTTGGCACACACCACACTTACCCTGGAAGCAGTGCAAGATGGATTCCGCACACATGACCTCACCCTCACCAGTCACGGTGAGTATGGGGGTGGGCGCTGGATGGTGAGAAGGTGCCATTTGGACAGTCCCCTGTTCACTCCTCACCCTTACCCTGCCCTTCCTCCTCCCCCAGAGGAGAACCCTGCCTGGCTGCCCCTTTATGGTAGCGTGTGTTGCCGCTTGGTGGCCCAGCCTCTCTGCATGACTCAGCCCACTGCAAGTGGTACCCTCAGGGTACAGGTGAGAGGGCCCCTGAGGAGTGGTTGGGAAAAGGGAGAAGGCAGATGAGAGCTGATCACTTGGGAATAGAAAGGCTTCTGAAAAATCAAGATCTGGGTGGGCAACATGAGAGATTGGGCAGGAGGCTGGGCAGAAAGGAGGAGGTTCTTGATGCCGGACTGGGAAAGAAGGGTGTTGGGGGGTGTGACTCCCCTAGGAGACCTAGAGTTCTTTATGCAGCAAGCTGGGGAGCTGCAGAGCTGGGCCCGAGTGCACGGAGTCCTGAAAGGCACAAACCTCTTCTGTTACCGGCGCCCGGAAGACGCAGATGCAGGGGAAGAGCCGCTGTTTACTATTGTGATCAACAAGGTAACGGATCCCCTGGGGGTGAGGCACCAGCTGCCTGGGCCCAGAAGCCTCTCCTTTAGGCCCTGGGAGGGTGGGTGCAGACCTCAGCGAGAGAGAAGCTGGCTTCCTATTCCTAACCATACTCAGCTTCGGGGCCAGGAAGGCTAAGGAGGCCATGGTTTCCCCCACCAGCATCACTAGAGGATTGTCCCATTCACTCACCGGCCTCAGCCCCTGCCAAGTGTCAGAGGGTTCTACAGTCCATTTAGGGTTTTTCATCTTCCTCCCCTTCTTCCCCTCAGGTTCAAATCTGCATCTACTTCACCATTTCGTGTTCTTCTCTCCTGACCCAGGTCCAACCGCCCGTCTTTGCCCACCAGCCCTTTTGCTGGCTTTCCTATCTACTCTTAGATGTGTTGAGGGACCTCAGGCCTCAGTGTTCTTGCCCTCCTCTGTGCCCTGCTTTACTCAGTTCTCTCTCATGACTCAGAACTGGTTGTCTCATCCCCAGCCCTTTCCTGCCATCCCTTCCTGCTCTCATCAGTAGAAGGCAAACGAGAGGGCCCAGCTAAGGCCCCACCAGCTCCTTCTAAGGCAGGGATGATCAAGCCTGCCTGGTGTCACTGCCAAATTCTGTGACCAAGGTGTGGCTGGAAGCAGACCCCTTCTCCTTCCTCCTGCAGGACACTCGGGTCCGGGCAGGAGAGCCGGACCAGGCCCCAGGGCGGCCCTTCACCCTGAGCATCAGTAACCAATACAGGGATGATGAGGTGAAGCACACTTTTCAGACAGAGAGCCGGGGTGCCCTGCAGAGCTGGATGGAGGCTCTATGGCAGCTCTTCTTTGACATGAGTAAGAGAAGAAAGGGCTGGGGCATGGGAGGGGCTGGGCTGAACCTTTGTAAGGCCTGGGGAGGGACTGGGGTTTCTTATTTTTATGAAGGGCTTCTGTTTCAAGAATGTGTGGGAGGGAATGTAGCAGAAGAGAGGGCAGCGGGGCATTCTAACAGTCCTCTCCCTGGCCCCTCATCCATGCTCTCCCTCTAGGCCAGTGGAAGCAGTGCTGTGATGAAATCATGAAAATCGAAACACCTGCTCCTCGGAAACCACCCCAGGCACTAGCCAAGCAGGGGTCCTTGTACCATGAGATGGGTGAGTGAAAGAGGCCACTCCCACAAATCTAGGGAGCTGATGGGAAGTGGGGCTGGGGGCCTCAAGGGACCCAGGTGACGGAAACAGAGCGAGAACATACTTTGGGCTAAGGCTGAGAGCTCTGGGAACACCAGTCCCACACAGTGTCCTGTTGTATTCCTTTCTCCTCTCCAACTCTGCTGAGAACCACCTCCACCAGAGTTCAGAACAAAACCCGAAAGAACAAATTTCATTTCATGGATTTCTCTCCTAACTTCTTCTTTTCTGTTTCCCTTTCTGCATGCGGACTCCTGTCTCTTCCTCTGACCCCTCGCTTGCCTGGCTCCGCTTTCATTTTTCTTCTCTTTCTTGGTTTCCTCGCCCACTTCTGCATCCCCCTCATCCCTGTCTACCCTGCGCCCTGCATACCACAGTCTTATCAGAGCCTGTGGCCACAGGGGGCCCAGGTGAGGGGCTGCTCCTGCAGGATAACACAATTTCGGCTGAGATCCGGGCTTTGCTTTCCTCCTATTACGGTGAGAGGTGATGGTCGGGGCTGGGTAGGCCTAGAGCCTCAGCTCTGACTAGCTCCCTCCCCTCAACCTCTTCCTGGTGCCACAGCTATTGAGCCGCTGGACGACATCGCAGCGGTGACAGACATCCTGGCCCAGCGGGAGGGCCCGAGGCTGGAGACGCCCCCACCCTGGCTAGCAATGTTTACAGACCAGCCTGCCCTGCCTAGCCCCTGCTCACCTGCCTCAGTGGTCCCAGCCCAAGCCCGGATCCATCCCCTGCCATGGGGGCGACCCCGAACCTTCTCCCTGGACGCTGTCCCCCCCGACCACTCCCCTGGGGCTTCCCGCTCGGTTGCCCCTCTCCCTCCTCAGCAATCTCCACAGTCCAGAGGCCTCTGCAGCAAAGGCCCACCCCATACTTGGCTCCAGTCACCAGTATGAGAGAGGAAGGTGCTGACAACAGGATGCAGCCAGAAGAGGAAACGACCTGTGTGCAGTCGGGCTCTGGATACGGCGCTGTCTGCTGCAGGCTGGCCAGCCTGGCCTCCCCTTCCTCTGCTGGACTGGGAGTAGGCTGGGGAGGGGAGCCAGAAGCCCAGCTCAAGCTGTGATTGCCATGGTGCTGAGCGATGCATTCTCAGGGCTGGCTGGGACCCCCTAAACACTTTCTGGGAGAAAACTGGAACCACCCCTGCCCTACCTGCCTGCACTAACCAGCTTTGAGGATGGCACTGAAGAGCCCTGGGAGGGAATGCCTCCCCTGTGACTCCCACATCCACCATTAAAAGTTATTTAACAGCAGCCTTTTCCTGGCTCTTGAGGACAGGTTGCCTCTCTGCTTGGTCTGGACCTCCCTCCCTTCCCTCCTTGCCACTCCCCCCACCCCCCCAAGTTGTGAAGTGTGACTGTGATATTGAGTAATCAGACAAGGGTTGGGTGCAGAGGATTCTTTATAAATACTACAGGGAGAAAGGAAGGCTGCCCTTCTCTCACACACTCCTGAATCTCAGGATCTCGGCGAGGTCATAGCCAGTCACTGCAAAGGAGCTGCCGGAGGGGTCACAGAATCGGGCACCACACACCTGGGTGTCTGGGACACACTCACCGTGGCAGTGCTCCACCTGGGGAGAAGGGGGCTGGTCAGGGCTCTGCAGCCCTGCCACTTGGGCCCTCCACCCTACCCCTCCCATGACACATACCTCAATGTTGTCACTTTCTGGACTTCTGCTCAGCTTCCAGATATGCACAAAGGTGTCCTCGGCTGCAGAGAGTAGCTATAATAAAAAGGCAGGGAGGAAGGGTTGGGACGTGTTGACAGGGGACTGGTACAGGGTGGAATGCCCAGTCCAGGTCCCCTGGGGAGGGGGTGACACTGAGTGTCAGAAACAAGCCTGTGGTGTTCCTCTCAATACCCCAGCACCAGTATATCGGGGAGAAGAGACTGACCTTGCCCACCTCAGGAGCGAGGTCCAGGGCACTGATGGCCCGGGCATGGGCGTTGATCTGGACGTGTAAAGTGCCTGTACTGGCTTCATACAGACGCACTTGCCCATTCCCATAGCCTGCTGCTATAATCCCCTGCCATAGCTGCACGGAGGGGCACGGGACCCTGCAAAGGTGACACCCAACTTTGATCTCCCTGGACCCAAGCCCACTCCCTGTCCCAAAGCTACCTCAAGAAGGTCCCCTTCCTCCTCACCTACCCGAATCCTGCAATGCTGGTCAACAATTTGAATTCAGGCCCTGACTTCCAGACACACAGCAAGCCTGAGTCATCTGCCGTCACCATGTCAGCCACACAGTCCTGAGGGGACAGGTGGGATCAGCCCTTCCCTCTTCCCTTTCTCCCCTGCTGTGGTCCTATGCACAGGGCAGGAGGGAAAGGGAAGCAGGATTTGTATCTTTGCTTCTCCAGGGAAAGGGCGAAGTACGGAGCCCTCACTGGCTGGGCCCATCAGAAACCCTCCCCAGGGTTTCCTCAGGAATCAAAATGTTTTCCTTGCATTTCTTAGAGTCTCACAACCTCCCCTATCCCATCCCCTCCTACCATGTGTTAGGAGCGGGTTTATAACTGTCCTTACCGGATAGATGATGAAACTGAGGCCATACGGTTATAAGCTTCTGGAGGTCTTACAGTGAGCCAGTTACAGTCACCACTAGACTCTAGCCCCCTAGACCTGACAACAGCCAGCCAACATGCCCCAGACGCCTGCTCTGTGCCAGGTCCAATGGAAAATACAAATCCGAAGAGCCACACCTTATTCTCAAGAGGTTTGCAATCCAATTGGGGAAAGAATAGTTTTTTTTGAGCTTTGAGCGCAGTACCAATTCAGGGTTCAGTTAAAGGAGATCAGTGGGAGCTGAAATGGGGGAAGGCTCCTTGCGGAGGGTGGCACTGGAGCCACATTAGGTAGGACTTGTCCAGAAAAGGAAGCTGCATCTTAGAGAGCATGTATTCCAACCTCTCTATTCGCACCAGTGTTTAAAAGTCTTAGTGAACTATAAAATGCCACATAAATGTAACGTATCTCTGGCTTCATCACTAGACCTGAGATTGCTGAAGCCTAGGAAAGTGCAGCAGTTTGCCCAAGGTCATACAGCTGCTTAGTGGCAGAGCCAAGACTTGAACCCATGTCCCCTGCCTACCAGGGTGGGTAAGGCTCCTAGGCATGAGAAGGGGAGTCTACTCACCTGTCCCTGGGCAGGCTCGGTGGCAATGTCTGTGACTGGTGTCTGGTGCCCAGCCAGCTCCTCACACAGTGCAATGTTGGGTCCCTTGACTGGGACGTCAAACACCAGCACACGGCCCGACCACGTTCCTGCAGCCGGAACCAATGCCCCACAGATGGCTTCCTGACCCTTCCAGGTCTCCAGCCACCACATTCAGCACTCCCTCCATCCCAGAGACTTTAGTAACAAACCCACTTCTCAATGCTCCAACAGCCCGGCCTCTCCATTCACTGGCCTCATCCTATTCCCACCCTGCCCCTCTGAACCCTTCCATTGGCTTTTTGGAATTTCCCAGATCCCCTCCACTTCCACCCTCCCCTCTAACCCTCTACACTTGCCTCAGATCCTCAGCATCCTCCTGGCCTGAAGCCCACACCTCTATACCCCAGTACCCACACCCCCACCATGCCCTGCCCTTGACTCCCTCACCCACACAGACGAAGTGGCCACAGGCAGCGATTCCTCGGGCAAACACAGCATGTACTGCGTATGAAGGGGAAAAATATCATAAATCCCTTCCCAGACCCAGCAAAGACCCCCTACCCCCACCCACTCACATGATCCTGTAGGTACCTGGAGAGGCATCTCCAGAGTTCAGTGCATGCCAGTAGACCATGACAGAGCCATCAGACTCATACATCTGGAAGACAGGGAAAGGGCTAGAGACTAACCCAGCTGATCTCTGCTGAGCTCAGTGCTGAGTATTTCACACTTATGTTAGTCTTAGTCCACTTAATCTTCAAAACAACTCTGGGAGGTAGGCACTATTTTTATTCTCATTTTATGGAAGGACCCTGAGGCTCTGAGAAGTTAAATAACTTGCAATTAGCCACACAGCTAGTAAATGGGTAGATATTGAAGGAGGTGGTACTTAGGACACAGATATTGAAAGGGCATTTGGGAATTGGAAAAGATGGAAAGAATGAAGATGAAAAATAGAGCGGGACTGGGCTAAGGATGTGAAAAGTTTGGAATTGTTAGAGTCAAGTAGGGAGGGGTCTAGGGGCTTTGGAAAGAGTTGAGAAGACTGTGGGGCAGGGCAGGAGGGTTCTCTTGTTACCTGTATTCCCCGATGTGAGGTGAGTACCAGCAATACTCGGAAGGGGAGGATACACCAGTGGACCTGGAGGGAGGTGGATCAGAGTAGGAAAAGTGGTCAGAGCAGGGGCTCTGAGGGGTCATCAGAACAGTGGTAATTCTGGAAGTTAGGAAAGGACAAATGGGTAGGTCAGGGTTCAGAAACAACGTCCCCAACTCCAGCCCTCACCTGGGTAATAAGTGGGGGGCTCACTCCAGCGCCCTGCTTAGCATAGAGCTGGCGCTGGGCCAACGGCACACCCTCAGGGGCAGCGCTGAGAAGCTGAGCGCTGGGTCCATGGACAACACCAAAGTGCGTGAGGTTGTGGGTAGGCAGCTGCAGCACACTGAGGTTGTTGCACAGGGCGGCAGCCGAGCCTCGAAGGGGGATGGGGCGCTCCCGACGGAACATCCTGGGGAACCGACACCAAGATCACAGGGCGCGCGGGAACAGACGACAGCGGGGATCCCTGCGGGGGGGAGCTGTCATGAGGCGCTGGGGAACCCCCTGGGACTGAGTCAGGATGTGGTGGGAGGCCCCAAGGACAGTGATGGGGAGGGTCACATGGCGTGGGGTACGTCTCGTGGAGCCGGAGAGGGGAGCCCCAATGCTGGGTCATGGGGCGGTGGGGGAAGCCAGGGGGAGGGATGGTGATGGCACTGGACGCGATCGCCTCAAGCGCCCGTGCCAACAAGCCAGGATGAAGCAGGGCAGTCCCTGGTCCTTCCTCCCTCGGCTCGGTTGCCCGCAGATCCCTGGCTCCGGTCAGCGCTCGCATCCTTAGCCCCAGGCCCGCTTGCCTGACTCCAGGATCGTTCGGTCCCTCAGAATCCGCCGCCACCTTAGAGACGACGCACGTACGCACGGCCGTTGGGCGGGGCGAACGGCCCGAACTGCCGTACGCTGCCCGGTTGCCGGGACAACCGTGGGCGAGGCAAGCAGCCCTGCGCGCCGCACCGTATTCAGGGCGAGTGTTAGACTGTGGTAGCGGCAACCGGGTAGACACTGTTGAAACTCTCGGGTTGGAGCGATTGCGGCGGCGATGGCGCACGAAGGCTCGGTGAGCTTCAGCAAGACTGGGGGTGCGCTAGAGTCAGGGTTGGCCTTTAAGGTCGTGTCGGGAACCGCGGGCCAGCTCCGCGCCGCCCGGCGCCCCTTCTTCCGCAGGTCAACCGCGCGGACCCGAAGCCATCCGGCTTACAAACGTACGCTTCCTCTCTCCGGCCGGTCCCCGGCCCCCAAGCACGAAATTCGCGGATCCCCTCAGCTCTACGCTGCTCTATCCTCTCCCACCGATCCTCTTGTCCCAGAGTTATCCAAGGTGGGACAAGTGTCTATTAGCTTCGCTTCTGGCGTTCAAGACAACCAAGGAAGTCACGTTGGGCAGAAAACCTGCACCTGCACCAAGCCCACCCACACACTTGCTCATACCAAGGCCCTGAGGGACAGGGTAAAAAGGGTGGTGTAGAGCCCGAGAACAAGAAGTGAATTTGGAAACAGCTAATGCATGCAATACGTCTCTTAGAGGTACCCATTTAAATGGGTAAACCAGAATAGGTCAGGAATTTGGGGCTGAAGGGTTGCTAGATATTTCGCGTATTTCGAGACTGTCAGGAAGAAGAAAACTGTGAGGCTGTACTTGAAAGTTATTGTTTAAAACCAAGAAACTATTAAAAGCCAGGATTTGAAGAGCCGTTGTGCAAAACTTCTCTGGCCTCTCAGGTCAGGCCAGGTCTAAGCACAGATGCCAGATGAGAGGCTGGGAGGAGAGATGTAAGGAACCTACTCTCCTCTTGCAGCCAGCCCTGCTCTGGCAAGTCTGGCCTGGGCTTCAGGCCACTTCCTGGGCTTGCCACTAAGGCTATTCTCATGGGGGCTGTTCTCACAAGCCGAGAGAGGGCCGCTTGTGCCTGGGAAATAAGGTTTGAGGGATTTTGAGTTCAGTGTGAGATTTAGGAAACTCCAAATTTGGGGGAGAATGAATTATGAGGCAATAAGGTGGAACGGGGTGGGGAGGTAAAGGTTTTGATAACATCATACTTGGAGATAAATTTTTGAAGGAATCAGGTTCAGGGGGACTGTTACGGGGAAGTGAGGCACCCAAGAGATTGCTAGTAAATCCCTATGTCCCTAGAATAAATGAGATTTGGGGCATGTCTTTTCCTTTTTAAGTGGGGTTCTTTTGGTTATAACAGAATAAAACTCATTGTAACAAAAAATGGTTGATGTCTAGTCTATTCCAACTCATAGTGACCTCGTGTGTTTCAGAGAACTGGGTCCCATAGGGTTTTCAATGGCCTTGATCCTTCTTCCAGACACCTTTGGGTAGATTCGAACTATCAGTGGTTTTGTACCACCCAAACCTCAAAAACCAAACGCGATGCCATCAAGTCGGTTCCAACTCACAGCAACCCTACAGGACAGGGTAGAACTGCCCCACAGGGTTTTCAAGGCTGGTAGATTCGAACTGCCGAACTTTTGGTTAGCAGCCATAGCGCTTAACCGCTGAGCCAGCAGGGTCTTAGGAAATAGAAAAAAGCATAGATATACCTACTGTTACTGTTTTGGTGTTTTCCCTTTTTCAGCACATATTTACACATTTGAGATCAAATTCTATATGTAATTTGTATCCTGTTACTTTCATTTAACAGTACATCATAAGTATTTTCCAGTACCATTACAAAGTCTTCCTAAAGATCATCTTTAATTACTGCACATATGTTTTCAATATTCTGTTGTTATAAACAACACTACAGGGAATATGTTGGAGAATATATTTTTATCTTCAGAATATGCCTTTTGGGCATATTTTTAGAGCTGAAATTACTGGATTGATGGAGTCAAAATATTTTTAATGCTCTTGATACATGAACGGCTTTCCAAAAATACTGTTCCATTTAACATTCCCACCAGCAGGGTGTCAGACTGCTTAATTTTTGCCACTGCTGAGTATTCTTATTTTTAAAATAACTTTTATGAACTAAAAATTAGAACCTCAAATTTGTGTTTTGAAATTTTTGAAAGTTGGACATCTAGTCATACATAATTTCTCTTTTGTGAAACGTTATGACCTTTATGTGTGTGCTCTTACTGCTTTTCTTACTTTCTGTGAGTTTTAATGTATTTGGAATATTTATCTATTTTCATATTTGTTGCAAATATTTTTTCTTTGGAAGTCAGGATAAAGTCAGGCTCTGCAATCAGGCCAACTTGCATATGAATTCTGAACTCCACTACTTTCTAGTTATGCGATCCTGGGAAAATTACTGAA
The DNA here is from genome assembly GCF_000243295.1 of Trichechus manatus latirostris. Classification (NCBI taxonomy): domain Eukaryota; kingdom Metazoa; phylum Chordata; class Mammalia; order Sirenia; family Trichechidae; genus Trichechus; species Trichechus manatus. The sequence goes on from NW_004443940.1 coordinate 8,083,676, forward strand.
AAATGGGGATGAAAATAGTACATAGTCTAAAAAATATGGTAATTGAGTCTGTGTATGTGGCTGGCATATTTAAGTGCCAGTAAACCGTAACTACTAATGTTGGCTTGTAATTAGGAACTTTTTTTCAAAGTACAGGAAAATTTGACCTATATGTATATACCTGTTTACCTATTTCTTTATGATTTCTCCCATTACTTTTATGTGTAAATAGTTCTTACAAAAGGTATATAATAATTTAACCTGATTTTCCTACTCTTTATGGTTTTGTTTATTTTTTTCTGTGTGTTTATCCTTATTTATCAGAAATGTATTGAGATGTATAAATAGCTACCAGTAATTCCAGCACCATTTATTGACTTGTCCTTCCCAAGGAGCTCTTTCAACTCCACTGGATCTAGTGCATGTAGCAAGGGCTATAGAGTTAGACCACCACCTGTCCTTCAGTTTGTCATACTGCAGTGGCTTGTGTGTCACTACGATGGTGGAAGCTATGCCACTGGTATTTCAAATACCACAGGGCCACCTATGGTAGAGAAATTTCAGCAGAGCTACCAGACTAAGACAGGCTAGGAAGAAAGGCCTGGTGATCTACTTCCAAAAATCAGCCAATGGAAACTTCACAGATCGCAAAAGAACAGTGTTTGATATAGTGCTGGAAGATGCAAACATACCAGTAATCATGAAGATGGCACAGGGCGGGCAACGTTTTGTTGTGTGTTAAGCAAGGGCTCCATGAGTAGAAGACCACTAGGGGGCAGGCAACTAACAACAGCAGCAACATGGAGTTAGAGCTATATATAGCTTGGGTTTACTAAGTGTATGATCCCCAGCTAGTGATGGTTAACCTCTGTCAAGTTGCACTTTCTTTGTCTGCAAAATGGGCCTAGTGGGCTGTTAGGAAAATTAATTTAGCTAGGTCAAACACCTAAAAAGCATCTATCACGTAGTAGGTTCATAGTAAGTTGTCTCTCTTTTCCTTCCTGCTAGGCATCTTGTGAAAGCACCCTCCTAGCCTATAGCTGCTCTTCCATCCCACTCCTCAGTTTCAGTCTCTGACTGCTTGGTTCGGTTCCTACAGCGGCAGGAGAGGCAGGCCCGAGACCGCGGGGTGACCAGATCCAAGGCAGAAAAGGCCCGGCCGCCCACAGTTCCCGTGCCGCAGGTGGACATCGTGCCTGGGCGGCTCAATGAGGCCGAATGGATGGCGCTGGCTGCTATTGAGGAGGGCGAGGACGTGGTGGGGGACATCATAGCCGACCTGCTGGCCCGAGTCGTGGACTCCGCCTTCAGAGTATACCTGACCCAGCAGGTGGGCTTGGAACAGGGTCCCCTGGACCTACCACACCCTATATCCGACTCCTCCCTGTCGGGCTGAGATCCTTTCTCGCCTCTGCAGTGTATTCCATTCACCATCAGTCAGGCCCGCGAGGCCATGCTACAGATCACCGAGTGGCGCTTCCTGGCCCGGGACGAGGGAGAGTCTGCGGTGGCCGATGACCCCACGTGGGGCGAGGACGAGGAGCCCTTGGCGTGCACTACGGACGCCTGGGCTCAGGGCTCGGTGCCTGTGCTGCATGCGCCCGCTTCTGTGGGGCCCGAGGAGACCTTCCAAGAAGTAAGTCCGGCCCCTGTCCCCAGACACCCCCCCCCCATTTCGACCCCCTCAAAAGCACCTCAGGGCCTCCCTGCCCTTGGCTCCTCTGTCCCGTTTCCGACATCTCACTGGCCCTCATCCCCGTGCATTTCCCCAGCACCGAGGGAGCGTGGACCGCAGCCCTTTAAAAAGATCTTGGATAGATAGAGGCTCCCAGGAACGGATGGAATCTTGGGGGCCGTCTCCGGAGCTAGGAGCCAGCCCGGGCCCCCCACCCACCCCGGAGTTGTTTCAAGAGGCAGGGCCCGGGGAGCCTTTAGAGGAACTGGAAGACCAGGAGAGAGACTCCCTCTCCTCGGCCCAGTCCTTCAACGCGAGCTTCCATCCATCGATGGAGATGGCGCCCTCCAGCAGTCCCGAGCATTCTGAGGAACAGTTCCTGGAGGCCAGCTCCCAGCAATCGGCGGAGACGGGGCAGCCCCTCAGTTCCCAGCTCTCGCTCGGGGACCTCTATTATTGCGCGCCCCAGCCAGACGGGGCGGGGGACTGGGCGGAGCTCAAGAAGGAGGGGGTTTCCCGCATCGCCTCGGGCGCTTTGCTGCCCTGCCCCTCTGCAGACGCCCCCACCCAGCTCAGCCCCTCAGCGTCACTCAGGCCGCAGCAGCCGAGGCCCGCGGAAGCGCGGCTGAACGCACTTCACCGCAGAGCCGGCGGCCTGGTGGGAATCGCGCGCCTGGACCCCGCGCGGCTACCGCGCCACTGGGTGCGCCCCCTGGCGGAGGTCCTGGTCCCAGACTCCGTGGCGCGCCCCCTAGAAGCTTACCGCGGGCGCCCGCGGAGCCAGAAGACCAAGGCCCGCGCCGCACCCCAAGCCCCAGACCCCGGCGATCGCGTCTCCTCGGCAGCTTTCGTCCCTCTCCGGCCTGGCGTTGCTCTCCATGCCTCGGGCCCAGGTCTCGGCCTCCAATTCCCCACTTTAGGTTTACCGTCGCCAGCATTCGGGTCAAAGCTGCCCTTCCCCAGCCCAGGTCTCCGCTTCCTCACCACACACCCAGCGCTCCGCACCGTGGCCCGAAGCCCCAGCCCCAAGCTGTGGCCCAGTGCCAAGTGGCCCAGCGGCTGGGAAGGGGAGGCCGAGCTGCTGGGTGAGCTGTGGGCCGGCCGCACTCGTGTGCCTCCACAGGGCTTGGACCTTGCGGACCAAGAGGGCCAGGATTCTCGCAGGCGGCCTCATCCCACACCTCGGGTCCTCGAGGCCACCTCCCAGGTGATGTGGAAGTCCGTGCTTCTGCCAGATGCCATGAAATTGGCTCCTGGTGTAAGCCTCTGGAACCCGAGCACCCAGGTGCTGCTCAGCTCTTCGGAACCCCAGCAAGAGGACGAGGAAGGCTGTATTTCTCTTCCCGTGGAGCAGCACCCCATCCAGACAGATGCCCCAAAGCCCCAGGTGACCGTGGCACAGCTAGTGAAGAACTCAACCCCGAAAGTGTGGTCACTCCCTTCCAAGGACCTGCCCCATTCTGGGACCTGAGCTTCTGGCGCTGGGAACCCACCTTCCCTCTGTCAGCCTGCCGAAAATAAACACCTGGGTTGTCTTAGGAGTTGGCCTGATGTCTCTGTTTTTTTCCAAGGGTGTCCACTCTTTCACCGAACCCCCAAGAAGTCAGTGTCCTGTACCCCTAATAGAAGATAGAACACTGCCTCCTGGGAACAGCCCCCATCACCACCCTTAGGAGACCCTGATTTAGGACCAGGGCTGCTCCCCAGCAGAGGCATTCTGGAGAATCCACCTACCATCTCAAGGAGCAGATGTAAGGGCTGCAAGTAGAAGTCTGGGGACAAAGGAGGGAATGGGGTTGGGAGAACTTTTAGAGTCTCCTTTCAGTAGGGGAGGGAAGGGATAGCGCTGCTTAAGCACACAGTGATTCAAGACATGAGGAATGGGATTTCTTGCTTCTCAAAAATCCAGGGCCAGGATGTCCCTGAGAACTTTGCCAATTCACCTTCAAGCTTTACTTTTGGAGACAAATTTGGACCCGTGTAGGGTCCCTGGGTGTCACAAATGCTTTGCACTCAACTGTTAACCTAAAGGTTGGTGATTTGAAACCACCCTGTGGTACCAGGGAAGAAAAGACCTGGTACTCTACTTCCATTAAGAGTACAGTCAAGAAAACCCTATGGAGCAAGTCTTCTCTGTAACATATGAGGTTTCCATAAGTCATAATTCACAGGAAGGCAACTAACAACAGCAATAATGTTATCGATTGAATTGTGTCCCCCCCAGAATATGTGCTGTAAATCCTGACTTCTATGCCTGTGTGTAACAATGGTGTGGCTGAGGCGTCTGACCTCATCTAACTTCACAAGGGGAAAGGAGAATCCAGTCAACAGCCCAAGGCTAATTCCTATGAGGTGGAGGTCAGACATGCCTTCTGTCTCCATCTTTACCAATTCTGACACCAACCATCCCTCCCGAGGCACTTTCTACTTCTCTGCTAAGTTCAATAATTCACTGAAATGGCCACTCAGAACTCACAGGCAATACTCAGGATTTTGGGGTTTGTTAGGGAAGTAACAGGTTACAATTCAGATTCAGGAACACTCAGGATACAATTCTTCCATCAGGACAGTCTCTTCTCAGCCGTGCCTGCAGGCCTGCCTCTCTTTGGCCCTTGGCCTCTGCCATGCTAGGGTAAATGTTACAAAGTTCTTTTAGTTTTGCTGGTAAGTGTCCCAAGGCACTCCTGCCAGCAAGCCTTGGCCCAGTGACGCTCAGCTCTAGTTCCCTTGGCTGGCAAATCTAGCTCCACCAAGTGCCCGGAGGCATCCTACTCTGCCAGCAAGCCTCTTTAGTGGGCCACAATTACCCTTATTTGCCTAGTCCTGCCCAATCATTTGGGTGAGAGTTACAAGACCATGGTGAGAAAGGCCACACAAATGAGATCCATCACACCACACTGTGGTTATAATTCCATTTGGGAATGAATTGTCTTTGTTATGTTAATGAGACAGGAATAGTATAGGGTGTGTCTTGAGTCAATCTCTTTTGAGATATAAAAGAGATTAAACAAGTAAGTGAGGTGGCAGAGATGGGATGAGATAGATGACAAGACACAAGGAGATCTCCAAGGAACCAGGAAGCAGAAGCTGAAGAGACAAGAACCTTCCTTCCCGCAGAGTCAACAGAAAGAGAAAGCCTTCCCCTAGAGTCGGTGCTCTGAATTCAGACTTCTAGCCTCCTAAACTGGAAGAAAATTAATTTCTGTTTGTTAAAGCCATCCACTTGTGGTATTTCCATTATAGCAGCACTAGGTAACTATAACAAATATTAACAGGGTATGGGGAAACACTTTTTTTTTTTTTTGAAACATTCACTCGGCTGTGACTATGGTGAGGCAATAGCAAAATTTAAGGAGGCACTCTTGCTCAGGTTTGGGAAACATGCTTGAACATATCTGAGTGTGAGTGCCTCTTTAAATTTTGTGCCTTTGTCATCTCACTTGCCTCGTTCTTAGTTCCACCCAGCTTTGACTACCCTCCTTCCCTGTGCCTCCTCTATTTTTGAAGCAAGTCTACAGTGCTTTTTTGGCCAACTTGCAGCCTCTGCTATGTTGCTGTGGGCTGCACTCAGCACCCTGTTCTGGGGCCTTATCTCTGTCTTCCTCATTCTGATCCTCCTGCTTGGACTGTGTGTGCGGATCTGGCAGAGGTCTCATCCCTGGGACCTCCAGCACTGCTCCACAGACCTGACTGGGAAGACAGCAGTGGTGACTGGGGCCAACAGTGGTAAGTGCTTTTCCTACCCTGTTACCTCACCAAGGGCCTCAGCCCTTAACAGTTCCAACAGGGAGTGTAAAGAGGGGAACCAACCCTCTCTGTCAGGGAGCCTTGTCCCTCCCTTTCCTCCATTGCCCTCTAATCACCCCTAGACTAGTCTACTCTGTAGCTGCCTTCTCACAGGTATTGGGAAGGTCGTGTCCCAAGAGCTGGCTCGTCGTGGGGCTCGCGTGATCCTCGCCTGCAGAAACCGAGAGCATGGACAGCAAGCCCTAGCTGAGATCCAGGCAGCCTCACGCAGCAACCACCTGCTGCTTGGCCAGGTGGACCTCAGCTCTCTGACCTCCATCCGGAGCTTTGCCCAGTGGCTCCTGCATGAACAGCCTGAGATACACCTGCTGGTAAACAACGCTGCAATCTCCGGTATGTGCCTTGGCTTACTTCCCCAAACACGTTTCAGGAGCCTCCTTTTTAGCTCAGGGGCCCCAAAACAGGCATCGCCAAAGCCTAAACCTGTGTAGCCTGCTGAAATGCTCTAATTTATACACGCCCCTAAAAAGGCTGCTTTGAGTTATAGCCTCAAACATCATCACTCCTGTCTTTCCATGTCCATGCCCCTATGGCATTTCTGTTGAACTCCAGTATATCCATCTGTGTGAGGGAATTTTAAAATTTGAAGTACCTGAGAAAAACTGAAATGGCTGGCCTGAGGTTTGGATACGACTTCTTTGTTACTAGCTCCATTTTCACCCTAGCAACAGCCATCTTCTGTGCAGACCTAATCATGAAACTAAGGAATGTCTGGTAAGGATGACATAACTACACTGTGACCCTCCCCATCACATACCCTTGTGATTACCACACTGTAATCAATCTAAGAAAGACTGGATATCCTTTTTAAGCCAATTGCCTTATGAGCTTCCATTACAGGAAGCCCTGCCTTGTGAATTTCTACCACAGGAAGTCCTGCCTTATAATAACCTACTACCAAACAGATGCAAGGAAGACTGAAGAAGAATTGATGCCGTTGAATTATGGTGTTGGCGAAGAATATTGAATACACCATGGGCTGCCAGAAGAACAAACAAGTCTATCTTGGAAGAAGTACACCCAGCATTCATCTCACATACTTTGGACGTGTTATCCGGAGGGACCAGTCCCTGGAGAAGGACATCATGCTTGGTAAAGTACAGGGTCATCAAAAAAGAGGAAGACGCTCAACGAGATGGATTGACATAGTGGTTGCAACAACGGGTTCAAACATAGGAACAGTTGTGAGGGTGGCGCAGTGTTTTATTCTGTTGTACACAGGGTCGCTGAGTCAGAACCAACTCGACTGCACCTAACAATAACAACAACAACAGCTACCAATCAAGTAGTGTCTTTCGATGATCCAAGGCTGCAATTACCAATCAATAATGTCTTTTGACCCTACTACATGGCATAAACAGAATACAGACCATAAGTAACAATGCACAAACACTAGAAGAGAAACTAGGTAACTGGGAGCTCCTAAAAATCAAACACTTATGCTCATCAAAAGACTTCACCAAAAGAGTCAAAAGACAACCTACAGACTGGGAAAAAAATTTTGGCTATGACAAATCCGATCAGTGTCCAATCTCTAAAATCTACAAGATGCTGCAAAACCTCAACAACAAAAAGACAAATAACCCAGTTAAAAAATGGGCAAAAGGATATGAACAGGCACTTCGCCAAAGAAGACATTCAGGCAGCTAACAGACACGTGAGGAAATGCTCGCGATCATTAGCATTAATCCAAAAAACACAAAATAATAAATGCTGTAGAGGTTGTGGAGAGACTGGAACACTTATACACTGTTGGTGGGAATGTAAAATGGTACAACCATTTTGGAAATCGATTTGGTGCTTCCTTAAAAAGCTAGAAATAGAAGTACCATATGATCCAGCAATCCCACTCCTAGGAATATATCCTAGAGAAATAAGAGCCATCACACAAATAGATACATGCATACCCATGTTCATTGCAGTACTGTTCACAATAGCAAAAAGATGGAAACAACCTAGGTGCCCATCAACGGATGAATGGATAAACAAATTATGGTGTATTCACACAATGGAATACTATGCAATGATAAAGAACAATGATGAATCCATGAAACATAACATGGAGGAATCTGGAAGGCGTTATGCTAAGTGAATTTAGTCAGTTGCAAAAGGATAAATATTGTATAGGACCACTATTATAAGAACTCAAGAAAAGATTTAAACACAGAAGAAAACATTCTTTGATGGTTATGAGCGTGGGGAGGGAGGGAAGGAGTATTCACTAGCTGGATAGCAGACAAGAATTATCTTAGGTGAAGGGAAGGACAACACACACTACAGGGGAGGTCAGCACAACAAGACTAAACCAAAGCTAAGAAGTTTCCTGAATACAATCAAACACTTCAAGGGACAGAGTAGCAGGGGTGGGGGTCTGGGGACCATGTTTTCAGGGGACATCTAGGTCGATTGGCATAACAAAGTTTATTAAGAAAATGTTCTACATCCTACTTTGATGAGTGGCATCTGGAGTCGTAAAAGCTAGTGAGCAGCCATCTAAGATACATCAATCGGTCCCAACCCACCTGGAGCAAAGAAGAATGAAGAACACCAAACACACAAGGAAAGTATTAGCCCAAGATACAGAAAGGGCCGCATAAACCAGAGACTTCATCAGCCTGAGACAGAAGAACTAGATGGTGCCCAGCTACCACCAATGACTGCCCTGACAGGGAACAAAACAGAGAGTTCCTGACAGAGCAGGAGAAAAGTGGGATGCAGAACTCAAATTCTAGTAAAAAGACCAGACTTAATGGTTTGATTGAGATTGGAGGGACCCTGGAAGATGTGGCCCCTGGGCTCTCTGTTAGGCCAAAACTAAAACCATTCCTGAGATCAACTCTTCAGACAAAGATTAGACTGGACAATGAGACATAAAATGATACTTGTGAAGAGTGTGCTTCTTAGCTCAAGTAGATACATGAGACTAAATGGGCAGCTCCTGTCCAGAGGAGAGATGAGAAGGCAGAGAGGGTCAGGAGCTGGTTGACTGGACACGGGAAATCCAGAATGGAAAGGAAGAGTGTGCTGTCACAGTATAGGGAGAGCAAGCAGGGTCACAATACAATGTATGTATTAATTTTTGCTTGAGAGACTAATTTGAAGTATAAACTTTCACTTAAAGCACAACAATAATTTAAAAAAAATGTCTTTTGATGATTTAAGTTTGTAAATATCAATAAAGTAATGTACTTCATGTTCTTTATTCACCCCTTATAAAATGTCACTGTAGCGTAGCCATTTCGAAGTACGGGATTTTACCGCGTGGAATTCAGTCTCTTCCTCGCTCGAGCTGTCTATGACACATCCCAGACCTTGTCCCCCTCAGGGTAGTTCCTCCATTACCCACCACCTGTCTTCTTATCTTCTCCCAGGAATCCCCCAGAAGACACTTACTCCAGAAGGCCTGGATGTCACCTTTGCCACCAACTATGTTGGGCCCTTTCTGCTCACAAATCTCCTTCGAGGTAAGGAAGGATGGGTGCCTGCCTTCTGTGCTGCCTTCTGTTCCCTATACCCCTATTCTCTCCCATGGCTGCCTTCGTCCCATTGGTATCCAGCTGCTTACTGAGTGGTGACCCAGCACATTTTTCTTACAGCAGGAGAACCTATCTGGCACAAGTCAAAGTTGTTAGGCTAGTTAGTGGAATCAGTGCATTGCTAAAGGGACAAGGTAGGAAAATTCATTACTAACTGTGTGGCAAGGATCAGCATGAATCCAGTTCCCACCTGGAAATGGATCCAAGCTTTACCTTTCCACATCTCTCTATTCTCATTACCAGCCACTTCCATGGCACTTCCTCTCTCTGACCCTAACCACGCACAGTGAGGTCAGACTTCATCCCCTGCCACCCTGATTCAGGTCAAAACATTCCTGGCCACCCGGGGTTAGGTCATCAGACATCAGCCTTGGCTCAGGAGTTTGCACAACTCCCTGTACTTCAGACCAGTTGGTCCCTCTCTCTCTCTCTTTCTAGCCCGCTGGGGCTAGGTCAACCCTTGGGTTAGAAAGATTCTGTCATTCAGATCAACTGCCATGTAGGCAAATGCCAGCCCCTGCTGGTTCTCAGTGCCCCTTGTGGCTTCCTTAATTCTCTACAATGGCTCACAAAACTCACAGAGACAATTACCTATACTTACCAAAACCCGTTGTCAAGTTGATTCTGACTCATAGCGACCCAATAGGACAGAGTAGAACTGCCCCATAGGGTTTCCAAGGAGCTGCTAGTGGATTCAAACTGCTGACCTTTTGGTTAGCAGCTGATCTCTTAACCACTACGCTATCAGGGCTCCAACGTATACTTACCAAAAAAGAAAAAAACCAAACCTGTTGCCGTTGAGTCAATTAGACTCATAGTGACCCTATATTGACCGTATAGGACATAGTAAAACTGTCCCATAGGGTTTCCAAGGAGCGACTGGTTGATTTGAACTGCCAACCTTTTCGTTAGCAGCCGAACGCTTAACCATTGCACCACCATGGCTCCACACCTATACTTACAGTTACCCATTTATTATAACCAGAAAGGATACAAGTGAAGAGACGCATCAGGCAAAGTCTAGGAGGGATCCCAGCAGAAGGCTTCCACGGCCCCAAAGGGACATGCCACCCTTTCCTTTGTGTGGATGTTCTCCCCAAGCCAGGAAGACCCATGTAACTTCTGCATTTGGGCCTCTTATAAAAATGCGTATGAATGATGGGGCCTCAATGCATAGTCATGACTGCTGCCTCATTGCATATGCATCATTGATAGAATAAATGAATATGCATGATCGATTCCATCTTGTCCCCCTCCTGTCCTGAGGTTTGCTGCCAGGGCAGGGCCTGTGTAGCCCCTACTCATTTGCACATATTTAAGTGTTGTCTGGCTATTTTAGAAAAACAAAGACACCTTGATTGTTCAAGAAATTCCAAGGTTTATTTTCAGGAATCAGAAACAAAAGGCCAAATCACAATCAGTCAGCCCAGAATGCAGCCAGTACAATGTAAGATCCCACTTAAGAGCTATGGCTTCTAATCAAAAGTTCGAATCCACCAGCTGATCCTTGGAAACCCTATGGGGCACTTCTACTCCTTTTTCCTGTAGGGTTGCTATGAGTCAGAATCAACTTGACAGCAATGGGTTTGGTTTTGGGGGAGCCCTGGTGGTGCAGTGGTTAAAAGCTTGACTCCTAACCGAATCCACCAGCCGCTCCTTTGAAGCCTTATGGGGCAGTACTACTCTGTCCTACTGTTATGGCGGAGGGCACGTAGGCCCTTCGGACTCAGTGGCTTTTTGTCTTTCTCTTGTAAGAATACATAGAGGAGACAATTTTTTGGTTCAGCTCTAACAGGTTTATTTTACTTGTGACAAGTAAAAGGAGTCAGTCGGGGGCTGACTCGCAAGAAGAAGCAAGGCTAGGGCTTATATGGGTTCGGTGGGGACAATACAGCAATGAATATTCAGTGGGTTTCTTTGAAGGGGTGGTTACTTCTTGGAATGGTAGTGCATACTAATTAGGTTGCGCGTGCATCTAGAATCCAAGATGGAACCTGCTGATATTCAAGACGGAGTTCCCTTGGCAGCTCTCCGCATCACTTATTATGGATAAAGGATATGGCGCAGGCACACTGATCTGCTGTATTACCTCGCCCCCTTCCGTGGGCCAAAACAGCCGTCACACTTCGTTCTTCTGCACATGCGGAGCCTGTAAGAAGGGGAAAGGGACTAGAAAAACAGCAAGTAGGAAGTAGTAATCACGGTTGTTCTAACCTTATTTTATGTTGACAGGATGTGGTTCCTGTTTACCCAGCTTCTAGGTGATACTCTTCTCCCCCCCACCCCATTTTTTTAATTGTACTTCAGGTGAAGGCTTACAGAACAAATAGTTTCTCATGAAACAGTAGTACACATATTGTTTTATGACATTAGTTAACAATCCCACAACATGCCAACCCTCTCCCTTCTTGACCTTTTTTTTTTTTTTTGGGTGAAAATATACATAGCCAAAGATAAACCATTTCAAAAATTTCTACATGCACAGTTCAGTGACATCGACTACGCTCTTCCAATT
>NW_004443940.1:8095287-8104814 GCF_000243295.1 Trichechus manatus latirostris
AAACAGGGACAGTTTAACTTCTTCATTACCAATTTGGATGCCGTTTATTTCTTTTTCTTGCCTTATTGCTCTAGCTAGAACTTCCAGCACAATGTCAAATAGGAGTGGTGATAAAGAGCATCTAGGTGATAGTCTTTTAAGAGCTCTTTTATTCCGCCAGCACAGTTAACCCTATCTGTCTCACTGTAGGGTCAGTATGAGTTGATGGCAAAAGGTTTTTTTTTTTTTTTCTGGTTTTCCCCCCATCCTCTAGTTCTAGCTAGACCGGTAGAGCCAGTCATTTTTTTTCAAATGGGGTAAACGAAACTCATTGCAAAATACATTCTCACAGTTATCCCTGTGTGATTGTTTATGGTTTTTAAAAAATGTTTTTATTTACAATTTTTTTTTGTGGTGAAAATATACGTGACAAAACATACGCCAATTCAACAATTTCTACATGTATAATTCAGTGACATTGATTACATTCTGCAAGTTGTGCAACCATTCTCCATACCCTTTTCCAAATCATTCCACCACCATTAACATAACCTCAATGCTGTCTAAGAAAAACTCCCCGTTTATCCCTCCCTGCCACCCGTGGTAACCACTAATAATCTTTGGTTTCTATATATTTGCTTACTTCATATAAGTGAAATCATACACTATTTGTCTTTTTGCAAATGACTTTATTTTGCTCAGTGTAACATTTTTAAGGTTTGTCCATGTTGTGGCATGCATCAGGACTGCTTTTCTCTTTATGGTTGAGTACTGTTCCATTGTGTGTATATACCTCAGTTTGTTTATCCTCTCATCTCTTGATGGACATTTCAGGTGTGTCCACATTTTGGCTATTGTGAAAAGTGCTGCAGGTCTGGTGTACAGGTTTCTGTTTGCATTCCTGCCTTCACTTCTTCTGGGTATATCCCTAGGATTCAGATGGCTGGGTCATATGGTAGTTCTATGTTCAGCTTTTTGAGGAACTGCCGAACTGTTTGCCACAGTGGCTGCACCATTTTGCATTCCCACCAGCAATAGATGAGGGTTCCAGTTTCTCCAAACCTTGCCAACACCTGTTGTTTTCAGTTTTGTTTTTTTTTTTAAATCATTACCGTCTTAATACGGATGAGGTAGTGTGAGGTTAAGGTTGTGTGTCAACTTGGCTGGGCCACAGTTCTCAGTGGTTTGGCAGTTATGATGTAGTTTGGCAGCTATGTAATGATGTAATGATATAGTGAGATCTGGTATAATGTGATCACCTCCATGTTGAGATCTGTTGTGAGCAGCCAATGAGTTGAAAGGGAGTTTCCTTGGGGGCATGACCTGCATCCAATATAGATGGACTTTCTGGCAAGGCTTTCTGGCTTTTGCTCACTCTGGGTTCTGCAGCTGGGTCCTGTTCATCTGACCTCCAGTTCTTGGGACTCAAGGTAGTAGCTTACCTGCTCTCTTACTTCCCGATCTTGGGGTTCGTTGACCTCTGCAGCTGTGAGCCAGAGGCCTGCTATTTGACCTTACAATCTTGGGTTTGCCAGCCCTTGCAGCTACGTGAGTCAGGAGAAGCCTCCAGCATGACCCACAGACTTGGGACTTTCCAGCTTCTACCATTTCTTTGATATAAATCTTTATATATATTTATATGCTGCACTGGTTTTACTTCTTTAGAGAAGCTGGCGTAAGACAAACCCATTGCCATTGAATCGATTTATAGTTTTGATTTGCATCTCCCTAATGGCTAATGAGGAGCCCTGGTGTCATAGTGGTTAAAGCACTTGGCTGGTAACCAAAAGGTCAGCAGTTTGAACCCACCAGCCACTCGGTGGAGAAAGATATGGCAGTCTGCTTCTGTAAAACTTTACAGCCTTGGAAACCCTATGGGTAGTTGTACTGTCTCCTATACAGTCAGCAGGAGTTGGAATGGACTCAGTGGCAACAGGTTTGATTTTGGTTTGGTTTAATAGCTAGTGAAGGAGCTCTGGTAGTACAGTGGTTAAGCGCTCAGCTGTTAACCTGAAAGGTCAGCAGTTTGAACCTGCCAGCTGTTCCATGGGAGACAAGACCTGGTGATCTGCTCCGGTAAAAATTACAGCCTTGGAAACCTTATGAGTCAGTTCTACTCTGTCCTATAGGGTCACTATGAATTGGAATTGACCTGACTGCAATGGGTGATGTTGAGCATCTTTTCATGTGCCTGTTGGTCATTTGAATATCACTAGCATAGAGGTTAGACATTAGTTTAGGGTAAGGATTAGAGTTAGGGTTAGTGTTAAGGCTGGGGCTAGGGTTATGCATGTCATTATGCATTTGGTGAAATGTCTGTTCAAGTCCTCTACCTGTTATTTGATTGAGTTGTTTTTTTTTTTCTTGTTGTTTAGTTCTAGAACTTTTATGTATATTTTGGATATTTGTATATCTTTATCAAATATATGGTTCCCCCAAATTTTCTCCCCAGCTGTAGGGTTGTCTCTTCACTTTTTTTCATAAAGTTCTTTGATAAACAAAAGTATTTAATTTTTATGAAGTCCCATTTATCTATTTTGTCTTTTGCTGCTCATGCTTTTGTTGCCATATCTGATAGTCTATGGCTAAAAAGTAGGTCCCACAGCCTTGCCCCTACATTTTTTTTCTAAAAATTTTATGGTTTTAGTTTTCACATTTAAACCTTTGATCCATTTTGAATTGGTTTTTGTGTATGGTATGAGGTGGCATGGATCCTGTTTCATTTTCTGCATGTCAAAATGCCATTTTTCCAGCACCATTTATTGAAGAGACTCTTCCTTCCTTATTGAATAGACTTAGCTACCTTGTTGAAAATCAGTTGACTATAGATGAATAGATTTATTTCTGAACTCTCAATTCTATTCCATTGGTCTATAACTCTATTATTATACCAGTGCCAGTCTGTTTTGATTATTGTGGCTTTATACTGTGTTTTGAAGAAAAGAAATTTGAGACCTCCTACTTTATTCTTCTTCTTTGAGATTGCTTTAGCTATTTGGGGTCCCTCTAGCCTTTGGGGTCCATATAAATTTGAGAAATGGCTCTTCCATTTTTGCAATAAGGCTGTTGGAATTTTGATGGGGATTGCATTGAATTTATAGATTGCTTTAGGTAGAGTCAGTCATTTTGACAAATGCTTCTTGAGGGAGAGGAACACTAGGGCATTAGGAACAGAAGAAGAAGATGGAGCTCCTTTTGTCTCAGAGCTCAGGATCCACCAGAATGTAGATGCACACATTACTGACTTGGGCCCAAGTCCTTTGAGGAAGCCCTATCTAATGAGGAGGTTTGAGGCCCTACTTGGGCGTGGGGTAGCAGGCACATTTTCTCCTGGACTCTGTGATAACCTCTTTAAAATAAAAATAACTTTTCATTAGGTAATACATGTCCAAAGTACGAAATTTATACCGGCTACAAAAGGCGTACAGTTAAACAGACCAAAAAAATAGTTCTTTCTATGCTTGTGCGTCAACTACCCTTTCTCTTCTTTTTGGTAATTACTGTTTCCAAGGCTTATATCATTTAATGATTAAATTAGCCTCAAGTAGAAAGTAAACACTATGTCTTTGCAAGTATGAATGTTTTTCCCATTCACAAAAATTGACAACACCAGAGGCAGGTGAAATAAGATAGGGACATAAGCAGTCTCATGCTCCTGTTCCCCTACAAAAAAATCCAGAAGAAAACAAGTAAAAATGGATTACATTGATAATCTCAGGACTCTGGACAGCAATCAAAAGGTTGGAGGACCAAAGTGGATACTGAATCAAAAAGCTGTCATACAGAGGACAACAAGAGAGCAGAGGTTCCCTGCGCATCATCATCCCACTCCCCTCCCCAGCTCAGCATGGCTGGTGTTCTAGGGCAAGAAGCCTAGGACAGGAGAGGCATGGAGAGCATAAAGGGCATCAGACCTGACAGAATGGCTCAGTGAACATAACACAGGCAGGAGCTCCCATGAGTCCCAGGTGTTGAAAGAAAAATTTTAGCAATATTATAATTTGGAATTTTATTTGGTTTATAGATTCATAAATTGGTCAGCATAGTTTCTAGTGCAACTAGAAAAGTGCTTCCCTGAACAAAGACAGACCAGGGGATTATATAGATTAAAAAAAAAAAAAAAAAGAGGGGCAGAACAAAGCATTTCTTAAAATACTTTGCAGTTACAGCTGGTCATTAATTTTTAATACTATCAGGTCATGCAAAAGACAGGGTGTGCAGAACATTTGAAATTTAAACTGATCAGAAAAGCAGTGGCCCTATTAAACATCCAACTTAGAACATTTGAGCATGTATATAAATTAAAGTTGGGTGCAAAGAGAAATGTTTTGTGCATATCCAGGAGGTCAAAGGGGACAAGAATGTTGTGTGAGGCTCCTGGGGTGAAACTGCCTAAGCCCACATTCTGGTGAATCTGGAAAAGAAAGAAAAATTTAACAAATCACTCCCTTTTGGTTCACTTTTTTCAAATTTAATTTGAACGGAATGTGATCAAAGAATTTTTTGCAACTCAGCACCATCTGAGTTCTTCAGGTCTTGTAACTTATTAGACAAATCATAGACTGTGGGTATTCCAATCTTCTTTTGTTGATCAAAGCGGCGGGAGACCATTTGTTGGGCTCTAGATGGCTACACATGTATTTAAGACTCAAGTTATTATGCAGTGACATAGGAGGGCAAATAGATATATACTGGTTTACATTATGATTAGAGATTGGAAAATTTCTTTTAACTCAAGTCCCCACAAGGCAATTGAGAGCCAAGAGAAAAGATCCCAAGGTGCCTTTGATTTAGTGTAGGTGGTAGCAGCAGCCTCTCTGGCATGAACTTCGGCTGTAGCCACTTTGTGCTATTTCACTTTGAGTGTCACTGATATACACACAAGGCTGATTGCCGACTAGAAAACACAAACACCATCTTGAGATGCCAACATGAAGTCTAAAGTTAATCTGTTTTGTACTGTCATTTCATGTAAGGCCTGCAGTTCTTTAGATATGGTCATTATTGCTGATCTTAATTGTTGTACAGACTCTTGTAGTTCTAACCCAACCTTTTTGAGGACCATTTGAAGTCTAATGATTTTTCTTTCAACACAAGATATACTAACACCAGATAAAAAAGGAATGAATCCTGAAACTGAGCATCTACTAGGGTTTGTTTGGTTAAGGGCCTTCAACACTAAGGGCTTTATTTATTTTTTTTTAGAATTTTTTTTCTCAAATTTTAATTGGGATGATTCCCAAGGATTTCTGATTTTCTCTAGAAGGTAAATATTTATATAAAGCAACATCTGGTACAATATGAGCAACATAACAGGTACCAGTCCACTGGGGAGGCAAAACTTGTAAGCTCGAAGGCCATTGATAAAATAATATCTATGTAAAGCAAGGAAGGGCTTAATGTTAGAATATGCAGAAGGAAAATTAGCTTTATTCCATAATTTAGAGTATATTCCATGTGGGACTGTGTAAACATTTATATTTTTAAATCCTTCATGAATTTTAGTCCCATTAAGCCAACAATCACATCAGCCCCATGGGAAGTATAAAAGGTAGACAAATATCTCTAAAGGGGAACAAGCCTCAGCATACAGTGTTTATATTATGGAAGTAATAGCCATTTTCCATAGGTTAATTAGACATTGACTAGTCTCCCCTTTATATCCTTTAGTCTGGTTATGAGTAAAACATCGGTGCTGTTGAGTGGGCTTAGTTATATCATAATCTCAATCATTAGGACCCCTGAGTCTGATAAAAGTATTATTCCAAAAAGTGGAAGCACAGGACCCATCTGAATGAATATATTGCAAAGTAATGGTCATTTCTTCTAATGTTAAGGGAATAACTAGCAAGGGAATTACAGTCTGGGGATTAATTAGAGTCTTATCACAAACCCAACAATTAGATTGATTTGTTTGCTTGGCTACATAGTAAATTAAAGAAACAAAAGTATATGGCTGTAAATTAAAATAAGCAGGTGATAAAAATAACAGGAAAAACAGCAAGAATAACATTTTTGGACAATATTATCTAGTTTTACTGTAGTTTTACACAAATAACACGTGCCTTCTGTGTTTGTTTGCTGGCTCTACCCTCCCCGAGAGGTATTTTCATAACTGTACTATGCTAATTTTTTTACAGCAACATGTGGAAGGGGATTGGCATGGCGGCGCTTGTGAGGGTGCCTCATGGGGGGAGGGCACAGAAGACAAACAAATGCAGAAGGCATGCACTATTTGTGTAAAAATATGGTAATTTCAATTTTAAATCACCCTGTGGATGGCAAGTCCAAGAGTCTGATAGGGTGGGTTTAAGTTGAGAAGTGGGGATCCAGAGTTCAACTCCTTGAAGTTTGGCCACTTGTAAAAATAGCATGGTGTCAGAGGTTCTCTGACTTCATGAGAGGGGAGGAGAATCAAAATTAGCATCAGTCTAAGGCTGATTACCATAAGATGGAGGTCAGACATACCTCCACTCTCCAACCTCTTTACTAATTCTGACACCAGCCGTACCTCCCACTGCACCCTCTACTTCTCTGCTGGGTTCAATAATTCATTGTAATAGCCATACAGAACTCACAGACCATACTCACAATTATGGGGTTTATTAGGGAAGTAACACGTTACAACTGGGGATTAGGATCAATTTGGCCCTTGCTCTCAGCCCTTGGCCCTCGGCCCTTAGCCCTCGGCCTGGCCTCTACCCTGCTAAGGCAAGTGTTACAAAGCTCTTTAGCAGTGCCAGTGTGTGCCCGGAGGCACCCTACTTTGTCAGGAAGCTTCTTGCCTGAAGGTACTCAGTTCTTTAGCTCCATGGGTCTGTGAGCCTAACCTGCCAGTCCATGCTGCTGCTGTGTCATGCTGTCTTCAGTGTCATAGCTCTCTCTGTCTCCTGGGTCTAGGAGGTTCTCAGCACAGAGACCCCAGGTCCAAAGAACACACTCTACTCCTGGTTCTTCTTCTTCTTCTCTCTCTCTCTCTTTTTTTTTTTTTTTTTGATTGTGCTTTAGGTGAAAGTTTATGGAGCATATTTGTTTCTTATTAATTGACTCTTCTTCTTGATGGTAATGAGGTCCCTCTTCAGGCTCTGGGATTGGCCTAGTGGGATGGCAAAACTAACCAATCCCTTACAAGGGTTCCATGCAACTTATTTGTATAGCTCTAGTCACACAAGGGTTCCATGTACCTTATTTGCATTAGAAAACTGTTATATCTCCTTGATGGTCCACAAACACCTTATTTACATAGTTCCACCCAAACATTTTGTGGCAGTTATAAGACCATGGCTAGAAGAGCCATATAATAGTAATTCACTGCACTGTATCACTATTAGGTGGTGAGGAGAACTTGATATGGTCCCTTTCAACGAGGTTCAGGGGTATGTTTCAGAAAATCCAGTTTTCCGGCTCTAATTTATGGGCTGGGCATCAATCAGAAGGGGGATCAGCAAAGGCATATTGAACCTGTGAAAGATAACTTCTTGCATATGTCATTAGAGCTTTATAATACTGAAACACATCATGATTTTTTTTTCCATCTATCTATCAGAGTTCTTTATTTTTATTTATTTTATTGTACTTTAGATGAAGGTTTACAGAATAGTTTCTCATTAAACAGTACACATATTGTTTTATGACAATGGTTAACAACCCCATGACATGTCAACACTATCCCTTCTCAACCTTGGGTTCCCTATTACCAGCTTTCCTGTCCCTTCCTGCCTTCTAGTCCTTGTCCCTGAACTGTTGTGCCCCATTAGTCTCCTTTTGTTTTATGGGGCTGTCTAATCTTTGGCTGAATGGTGAACCTTGGGAGTGACTTCATTACTGAGCTAAAAGGGTGTCCCGGGGCCATACTCTCGGGGTTTCTTCAGTCTCTGTCAGGCCACTAAGTCTGGTTTTTTTTTGTGAGTTAGAATTTTGTTCTACATATCATGATTTTTTAATAGTAAAACTCCAAGAAGGTTAGTAAATCAATGGCATAGGCCTTTCAGTGATTATTTTATAAGGAGTCAATTTATGTTTTCTAAATGGGGTAGAGTGGATGATCATGAGGGCAAGTGGTAACACCCTAGGCCATGGAAGACCTCTCTCATCAGTAATCTTTGATATTTTTTAAATTTAAGGATTCCATTTATTCTTTCCACTTTACCAGAAGATTGAGGATAATATGGCCAGTGAAAATGCTAATAAAACCCCATTCCTTTGGTTGTTTAATTACTTGTCCAGTAAAGTGAGTACCTTATTTGTGTGAAGAGAAATTCCCCAAGTGGGGAAAATATGTTTTATAATCTTTTTGCTACCGTAATGACATCAGCCTTTTGGCAAGGAAAAGATTCTATCCATCGAGAAAACAAATAATAACTAACACATAGAAAAATCCCATAGATGGGGGAAGCTGAATAAAATCCACTCAGAGGTACTCAAATGGACCATTTGATGGTGGCTCCTGCCTAGCTTGAATTTGTATCATTTTACCTGGGTTATGAGTTTGACAAATAGAACATTGAGCCACAAATGTTTGAGTGACCTTAAAAAAATTTCTCTACTAGTACCTTTGCATAGTTTGTTCATTTTGTCTGCTCCATGGTGAGTGTGGGATGGAAAGTTTTTAAAAGAGAACAAACTAACAAACTTGGAGCCAAGGTGGTGTAACGGTTAAGCGTTTGGCCGCTAACCAAAAGGTCAGCAGTTTGAATCCATTAGCCATTCTTGGAAACTCTATGTAGCAGTTGTACTCTGTCCTGTAGGGTCGCTATGAGTCAGAAATCGCTCGACAGCAACAATTAATGGGTTAGAAGTCCCTTAGAGTTCTTTTTATATGCCTTCATACGAATTAAATTGTCTTCCTTTTAATTTTCTTTCTTTTTTCTGTCTCAGGAATTTCGTTTGGTTTTGTAGCCAAATTTTCTTTAGTTAGCTGATGAGGATCTAAATGAATATCTTTTATTTATTTATTTTTGTTATTTCATGAACAGTACATAGAACTGAGTTTTGATTTCAAGCCACCTCTATTTTTATGAAAAAACAATTTTTTGAAGCTGCAGAGCTTGTAACAATGTATTTAATTGTGATCTATTTTTAATAGTTTTATCATTTGAAGTAAAAAACCCTCTGTTTCCATAATATTTCAAAGTTTTGTATTACTCCAAAGGTATATAGAATGCCTGTATAAATAATAGTATTTTCTCAGCAGCCTTTTGACAAACCTAAGTTAAAGCATGTAGTTTTACGTTTTGTTTTTCTAACAATTTCTTCCTCATCTGGAGTTGGTAAAAGCACGGCAAGGTTTAAAACATCATATATTTTTAATGTAGAAAGCAATAATTTATAAGAGGTTACATGAATAGCAAAAAAGGTTGGGCTTGGCTTTGACTCAGCAAGGATTTCACTGCATGTGGGACTTGGAGGGTTAAAGGATTTTGTAACATTAATTCTGCCAAAGCTTTAACCAGCCTGACCATTGCCCCAAAACAACTGGGCAAAGCTATAGTCACTGGGTTCCACCGAAACGCACAAAAAATAACTGTCCTCTATCCGTCTCTGTGTCC
>NW_004443940.1:8104914-8135056 GCF_000243295.1 Trichechus manatus latirostris
CCCCGCCCCGTCAAAACTCCCGGAGCCTTTCTCCCCTGAGGACAAACAATATAAAAGATCCATCGCAATATGAAAGCCCTAAGGCTGGTGGGTTTTGTAACCAAACCAAAAAAAAAAAAAAAACCCACCACATATGTTACAGAGTAGAACTGCTCCATAGGCTTTTTTTTTTTTTTCATTGTGCTTTAAGTGAAAGTTTACAGATCAAGTCAGTTTCTCACACAAAAATTTCTACACACATTGTTATGTGACCCTAGTTGTTCTTCCTATAATGTAACAGCACACTCCTCCTTTCCACCCTGTATTTCCCGTGTCCATTCAACCAGCTCCTGTCCCTCTCTGCCTTCTCATATCGCCTCTGGACGGGAGCTGCCCATTTAGTCTCATGTATCTACTTGAGCTAAGAAGCACACTCTTCACAAGTGTCGTTTCATGTCTTATAGTTCAGTCTAATCTTTGAAGAGTTGGCTTCGGAAATGGTTTCAGTTTGGGGCTAACAGGGAGTCCGGGGACCATGTCTTCCGGACTCCCTCCAGTCTCAGTCAAATCATTAAGTCTGGTCTTTTTACTAGAATTTAAGTTTTGCACCCCACTTTTCTCCTGCTCCATCAGGGACCTTCTGTTGTGTTCCCTGTCAGGGCGGTCATTGGTGGTAGCTGGGCACCATCTAGTTCTTCTGGTTTCAGGCTGATGAAGTCTGTGGTTTATGTGGCCCTTTCTGTCTCTTGGGCTAATACTTTCCTTGTGTCTTTGGTGTTCTTCATTTTCCTTTTCTCCAGGTGGGTTGGGACCAGTTGATGCATCTTAGATGGCCACTCCATCGAGTTTTCTTGGCTGTAATCTTTACGGAAGCAGTTCTCCAGGCCTTTCTTCCATGGAGCCACTGGGTGGATTCGAACTGCCAACCTTTAGGTTAGCATCCAGTCATAAACCACTTAGTCTGCTTTAAATTAGGCTGTTTTGTGCATATCAAGGAGGTCAAAGGAGACAGAAATTTTGTGTGAGGGCCCTGGAGTGAAACTGCCTAAGCCCAGGTTCCAGTTAATCTGGAAAAGGAAGAAAAGATTTAACACAGGAAAGAACAACACGGCAGGTGCAGTGCAGTCTGCAATACATGAACAGATGAGCCCCAGAGGGAGGTGCAGAGGGTGCAGCACTGGCTGAGACAGCTGAGCGGGCAACCTCTGCCAGAGAGGACATATGAACACGACCCAGGTGGGAGTTCCCTATGAGTCCCGAGAAAGAAAAATGCAGCAGGCACAGTGCAGGCAGCAGTGCATGGACAGGCTGTGAACACAATCCAGGTGGGGGTTTCCTGTGAGAACAACACAGTAGGTGCAGCACAGGTGTAAAAATGGCATGGCGGAATCAGAGGTCCTTTAATTTCACAAGGGAAGGAGAAAATCATTGTCACCATCAATAGCCCAAGGCTGATTCCCATGAAGCAGAGGTCAGACATACCTCCCATCTCCAACCTTTTTGCCAATCTGACACCAGCTGTCCCTTCCATGGCACTCTCTGCTTCTCTGATGGGTTTGATAATTCATTGCAATGCCCACACAGGACTCACAGAACCATACTCACAGTTATGGAGTTTATTAGGGAAGTAACATATTACAATTCAGGATCAGGGATGACTCAGGGTACAGTTCTTTGATCAGGACATTTGCTTCTCAGCGGTGCCTGCACGTAGGCCTCTCTCTGGCCCTCAGCCAGTTTCATCTTCTCCACACCTTGACCATCTTCCCCTTCATATGAATATGGCCTTAGGCCTCTGGCTGGGTGGAACCAGAAGACCCTAGTCCTCTACCATCTTGTTTAACCATTTGGCTTTTGCCACAAGCCACTTGAGATGCAGCTTTTCTCCCTTCAGAAGTAGCATAATATCTCTTACTTTCCGTTTAGTCATTAACAATAACAACAACCAAAGTAACCATCTAAGAATCATAAATTTCACATCCCTCATCCCTTCTTTCTTTTCCTAAGTCCCATACTTCCATGAGTCCTGAGCCATTGCAATGAGTCCCACTTCTGATGCCAACTGTAAAATATGGCATGGCAGGGGCATCATCCAGCCTCCTCCTCTAACTTCACAAGGGGTGAGGAGAATCATTATCAGCATTAATGAATCAGAGGTCAGACATAACCTCCTCTCTCCGATCTTTTTACCAGTCTGACACCAGCCATCCCTCCCACAGCACCCTCTACTTCTCTGATGGGTTTGATAATTTGTTGCAATGGCCACACAGGACTCACAGACCATACTCACAGTTACGGGGTTTATTAGGGAAGTTACAGATTGCAATTCAGGATCAGGGACGACCCAGGACAGTTCTTGAATCAGGACAGCCTCTTCTCAGCTGTGCCCACAGGCAGGCCTCTCTCTGGCCCTCACCTCTTGGCCTGGCGTCTGCCCTGCTTGGGCAAGTGTTGCAAAGCTCTTTAGCTCTGCCAATAAGTGCCCAGAGGCACCCCACTCCACCAGTGTCTTAGTCATCTAGTGTTGCTGTAGCAGAAATACCACAAGTGGATGGCTTTAACAAACAGAAATTCATTTTCTCACAATCTAGGAAGCTAGAAGTCCAAATTCAGGACACCAGTTTCTTTGGGAAGGATTTCTCTGTTGGTTCTGGGGGAATGTCTTTGTCATCAATCTTCCCCTGGTCCAGGAGCTTCTCGCAAGGACCCCGGGTCCAAAGGACACGCTCCACTCCCAGTTCTACTTTCTTGGTGGCATGAGGTCCCTTTCCTCTCTGCTGGAGTCTCTCTTTTATATCTCAGTCTAATCCTGTAGATTAAGTCCTGCTTCATGAACATAACTGTCACTAATCTTGCCTCATTAATATAGAGGTTAGGATTTACAGCATATGGGATAATCGCGTCAGATCACAAAATAGTGGACAACCACACAATACTGGGAATCATGGCCTAGCCCAGTTGATACACATTTCTGGGGGACACAATTCAGTCCATAACAACCAGGAAGCCTTGGCCTGAAGGCACTCAGCTCTCTCTGTCTGTGGGTTGGTGTCTTAGGCTGGGTTCTCTAGAGAAGCAAAACCAGTAAAGCGTGTGTCTTAGTCATCTAGTGCTGCTATAACAGAAATACCACAAGTGGCTGGCTTTAACAAAGAGAAGTTTATTGTCTCATAGTCCAGTAGGCTAGAAGGCCAAATTCAGGGGCCGGCTCCAGGCGAACGCTTTCGCTTTCTGTCAGCTCTGGAGGAAGGTCCTTGTCATCAGTCTTCCCTTGGTCTGGGAGCATCTCAGCACAGGAATCTCAGGTCCAAAGGATGTGCTTTGCTCCTGGCACTGCTTTCTTGATGGTATGAGGTCCCCATATCTCTCTGCTTGCTTCCCTGTTTTACATCTCAAAAGAGATAGGCTTAAAACACTATCTAATCTTATAGATTTCATCAGTGTAACTGCCACTAATCCATTTTATTAAGTCATAGTGATAGATTTACAACACATAGGGAAATCACCTCAGATTACAAAATGGTAGACAATCATACAATACTGGGAATCATGACCTAGACAAGTTGACAGATATTTTTGGGGGATACAATTCAATCCATGACAACGAGTAAATATAAATATATACAGAGATTTACGTGGTTGTAGAGGCCGTAATGTTCCAAGTCCATGGGTCAGGACAGAGGCTTCTCCTGATTTATATAGCTGCAGGGGCTGGCAAACCCAAGATCAGCAGGTCGGAGAGCAGAGCTCTTGCTCACAGGTTGGGAAGATTAACGAATCCCAAGATTGGCAGGCAAGGCTGCAGGTAAGCTGCTAGCTCAAGTCCCAAGAACCAGAGGTCAGATGAAAAGGAGGCAGCTGCAGGATCCAGAACAAGTCTTGCCAGAATGTCCACTTATGTTTGATGCAGGCCACACGCTCGAGGAAACGCCCTTTCAACTGATTGGCTACTCAGAGCAGATCCCATCATGGAGGTGATCACATTATATCAAATTTCATCATGAAAATGATCATAACATCATACAACTGCCAAACCACTGAGAATCATGGCCCAGCCAAGTTGACACACAACTTGAACCATCACAGTGGGCAACCCAGATCCATCACGTAAGTGCCCAGGGGCACCTCATCCACCAGTAAGCTTCTGCCTGAAGGCACTCAGCTCTCTAGCTCTGTGGGTTGGCAAGCCTACCTCCACCGACAAATGACTGGAGGCACTCCACTCTGTCAGCAAGCCTCCTGCCTAACACCACTCAGCTTTCTTGCTCTGTGGGCTGGGAAGCCCACTGTGCTGTCTCCTGGTTCTGCTGCCTCTGCTGCCACTGCTTCTCACACCATCTTCGGGTCGTTACAGCTCTCTTTCTCTGTCTTCTGGGTTTAGGAGGTTTTCAGCGCAGGGATCCTGGGCCCAAAGGACATGCTCCACTCTTGGCTCTTCTTTTCTGGTGTAAAGATCCCCGCATTCCACCTCTGGAATGGCTCATTTTAAGCCTAGCAGAATGGAAAAACTGAACAATCTCCTCGTTAGGGTTCCATACACCTTATTTGCATGGTCTCACCCCTGCAAGGGTGCCATGCATTTTATTTGCTTTTTTAGCAAACTGTCCAATCCCCTTGGTGGGCAACAAACACCTTATTTGCATAGTTCTACCCAGTCATTTGGTGGGAGTTACAAGACCACAGCTAGAAAGGCCATATAAAAGTGATCTATCACACCGAAGTCCACCCCCTGGCTTTTCTAGCCATGGTTCTTTCATACTTGGAGGATAACTGCCCCCTCCCAACCAAAGCTACAGTCCGAAACAGTCATTAACAATTAGCCCTTCAACAGGGCAGAGTCCTCAGAGTGAGGTTACTCAGGTGTCAACCATTCAAGTCTGCTGTAGGTATCCATCTGATCTGGTCAGTTTGCCAAAAGTCATCTTGGCTTCACCCTTTCTGGCCACTGATAAAATTTAACTGAGAGAAGATTATTCTCTTGTTCTGAGTCTCTCTGGAGGTATCAGCATAATGTTAGATTTCCCTCACCTCATAACCCATTTATTCATTCCGTTACCTTCAGCTGTTATTTCTCCTTCCTTCCAGTTGTCATTTATTTTTACCCAAACTTTTCCACCTTGCAAGGGGACATCAGGTTCAGCTGCCGTGCTAGTCCAGATTGCTGGTAACAAGACCAGTCTAGCAAGTATTTCTCCCTCAGTCCACTCTTTCATACTTACAGCCTCTACAGTTAAAATTTTTAGTAACAATTAACCCTGTTGTCTTAATTATCTAGTGCTGCTATAACAGAAGTACTACAAGTGGGTGGCTTTAACAAACAGAAATTTATTTTTTCACAGTTTAGGAGGCTAGAAGTCTGAATTCAGAATGCCAGCTTGTGGGGAAGGCTTTCTTTCTCTGTCAGCTCTGGAGGAAGGTTCATGTTGATCAGGACAACCTTTTATCAGCTGTGTCCACAGGCAGGTCTCTCTCTGGCCCTCGGCCCCTCAGCTCCTCAGCCCCTGGTCCTGGCCTCTTCCCTGCCTGGGCAAGTATTACAAAGCTCTTTAGATCCACCAATAAGTGCCCAGAGGCATCCCACTCCACCAAGAAGCCTCCTGCCTAAAGGCACTCAGCTCTCTTGCTCCATGGGTTGGCTCCTGTGCCATCTCATGCTGGTCTCCTGGTTCTGCTGCTGCCGTTTCACCGCTGCCACTTCTCGCCATCTTGTGCCAGCTCCAGAGTTACAGCTCTCTCTCTGTGTCTTCTGGTTCTAGGAGGATCTCAATGCAGGGACCCTGTGTCCAGAGGACACACTCTGCTCCCATCTCTTCTTCTTTGTGGTATTGAGGTCCCTACCTCTGCTAACTTCTCTCTCCTTTTATCTCTCCTTTTATCTCTTGTAAGAGAAAAGGTGTGACTCAAGTAAGGGTGTGACTTGAATAAGGATGGTGACGGGGGTAAGGGTGGTGACTTGAGTCACACCCTCTAGTAAGGTGGTGACTCAAGATACATCCCACCCTAATCTTGCCTCATTAACATAACAGACAACTCACTCCCAAATGGGACCATAACCACAGGCATAGAGACTAGGATTTATAACACATCACACACATCATAAAATGGAGAATAATTACATCATATCACAAAAATGGAGGACAACCACACAATACTGGGAATCATGGCCTAGCCAGGTTGACACATATTTTTGGGGCAGACAATTCAATCCATAACATTCCACCCTTCAGCCCCCCAAATTCATGTCTTTGCCAGATGTAACACATATTCACCCCATCATATCATCCCAAAAGTTTTAAATCTACTCAAAGTCCAAAATCTCATCTTCTGCAAAATTCCTCTTCATCTGTGAACCTGTGAAATCTAAAATACAAGTTATCTGCTTCCAGTGTACAGTGGTACAACAGGCACAAGGTAGACATTTCCATTACAAATGGAAAGAACGAGTAACAGACACCAAGCAACTCCAAATCCCAGCAGAATAAATTACATTAGCTAGACTATCTGGGCAAAGGCCCTACCTTCCAGACTCTGGGTGTTGTCCATGTTCTCCGAATTCTGGGTGGAGACCCCTTGGCCCTGGGCTTCAGCTCCACTTTCCATGCCCACTGGGACAGCAACTCTGTTCCCTTGGCTTTGGGCGGATAGCCCCATTCTCCCAGTCCATCTGAGTGGCGACCTCACCTCCTTGGCCCCAGCAGGCCGTGTTCTTATGCTCCTTGGGAATGGCAACCCCAGCCTCTCTGCTTTGGGCAGCAGCCCCATCTCCATGGCAATGGCTGCCCCACCCTCTGGAACCAAGTTGGTGAAGATCCGATTCTTTGAAGTCTAGGAGGCCTTGGTTCCACCTTTTGCCTTCTAGCAGTTCTGCTGATCTCTGAGTTGCTCCAGGGTTGGTCCTTTTCTTTTCTTGGAGAACAACAGATGCAGCTCCTTTAGCCTATTCCCTGCCTGTAGAATTCCAAGAGTCAGACAACCTTCTTTCCTTTCATTCTTTTGTGTCCCCTTCAGTCTAAGTTGATAGGTTTTCTGCTGTGGTAGTTGGTTCAATCCATCAGTCACAGGCTTAATCTCTTTAACAAAAGTTGTGTAGCTTTGTCCCTGGTGAAAATTCTAGGACACGTTTTCTTAGTTTATACAACAGAATTTTCTAAATTTTTAAGTTTTGTTTTTATTTTGCTCAGTTCATTTTTAAGTCCATCTCTTTCCTCTCACATTTTACTTTAAGTGGCAAGGAGAAATCACTTGGCCCCTTTAAGATCTTGCTTAGAAATCTCCTTAGACAGATATCCAAGTTCATCACTTACAAGCTCCACCTTCTGCCAAATATTTGAAATTCCAACAAGTTCTTTGCCACTGCATAAAAAGCATCACCCTTCTTCCGTTGTCCAATCACATGTGTATCATTTTCTTTTAAAGCCTCACCAGAAGCACATTTAACGTCCATGTTTCTAGCAACATTCTATTGCTGGTGCCATATGTATTCTCTAAGATGATAGAGACTTTCTCTATAGCTCTCCTCACCTCCTTTAAAGCCCTCATCAGAATTGCCTTCGATGTCTATAATACTACCAACAGTCTCTTCAAGGCAATCTAGGCTTTTTACTATCAGGCACTTTAAAACTCTTCCAGCCTCTACCCATTACTCAATTCCACAACTGCTTCCACATTTTAGGTATCTGTTACAGCAGCATCCCCACTTCTCAGTACCTAATTCTGTCTTAGTTATCTAGTGTTGCTATAACAGAAATATCACAAGCAGATGGCTGTAACAAACAGAAATTTATTTTCTCACAGTTCAGGAGGCTAGAAGTCTGAATTCAGAGTGCCAGCTTGTGAGGAAGGCTTTCTGTCTCTGTCAGCTCTGGAGGAAGGTCCATATCAATCAGGACAGCCTCTTCTCAGCTGTGTCTGCAGGCAGGCCTCTCTCTGGCCATTGGCCCCTCAGCTCCTTGGCCCCTGGGCCTGGCTTCTGCCCTGCTTGGGCAAGTATTACAAAGCTCTTTAGCTCCACTGATGAATGCCCAGAGGCACCCTGCTCTGCCAGGAAGCCTGCCTGAAGGCACTCATCTCTCTCTAGCTCCATGGGTCAGCTCCCGTGCCATCTCATGCTGGTCTCCTGGTTCTGCTGCTGCCATTTCTCTGCCACCGCTTCTCACCATCTTGCTCCTCTCTGGTGTTACAGCTCTGTCTCTGTGTCTTCTGGTTCTAGGAGGTTCTCAATGCAGGGACCCTGCATCCAGAGGACACGCTTTGCTCCCCTCTCTTCTTGGTGGTATTGAGGTCCCTATCTCTGCTTGCTTCTCTCTCCTTTTATCTCTTGTAAGAGAAAAGGTGTGACTCAAGTAAGGGTGTGACTCAAGTAAGGGTGTGACTTGAATAAGGATGGTAAGGGTGGTGACTGGGGTAAGGGTGGTGACTTGAGTCACACCCTCTAGTAAGGTAGTGACTCAAGATACATCCCACCCTAATCTTGCCTCATTAACGTAATGGACAACTGACTCCCACATGGGACCATAATCACAGCCATAGAGGCTAGGATTTACAACATACCACAAAATGGAGGATAATTATATCACAAAATGGAGAAGAATAACACAATACTGGGAATCATGGCCTAGCCAAGTTGACACATATTTTTTGGGGACACATTGAATCCATAACACCTGTTAACAGTCAACACTTATAACTGAATCATATAATCCTATCAGCATCTTTCCCCACCCTCTGTTCCCCAGGTCCATCAGGAAAAGAGGAAGCTATTCAGTGGGGATCCTCCCTTGTCTCCCTCATTTTAAGTCTAAGCACACTGACAAAAGCATGTAAGCCAGCCACTTCATGCCTTTATCTCCCCCATTTTAGAATGCAATTTCTAAATTGCCCATCCCAATTAAACCAGTACTCTGAGGAGACAAGCATGTTCCTTGATCTGGGGAATCTTCTGTTCCTGTTGGAACTTTGAGCATTTGCATCCACAAGCAAAGCCCAGTCCAGAGCAAGCCATCAAACTGCAGCAATTTACACCAACTCACAATGTCAAATATCTCTCTCTTCATTCATTTGGGTTCTGGTCAGCTCATTCCTAGCCCCTGAGGGCTAGGTCAATGGGTACCAGCCATAGGCGCAGGAGTCCACACACCTTCCTGCACTTCAGACCAGACAGGCCCTTCTCTCTCTGTCTCATCCCTATCCCCCATGCGCTACGTCAGTGGGCACTACCCATAGGCTGAAGAGTCCACAAAACTCCCCACACGTCAGACCAGCCAGCCCTTTCTCTCTCTCTCATACCAAGCCTCCATGGGCTAGGTCAATGGGTACCAATGGAACATGTCCAAACTCTGTCTCTTCATTGCTGCACCTCCCCCACTTCACTCACCCAGTGGACCCAGGTGGTTACCACAAGCAAGCATACCAGGCTGTCTACTTGCCAGCTCCCTTTAATTCTGGTCCTAGAAGAGGGTTCTTCTGATGGGCACTGATTTTTTCCTGCCTCGATGCACCCAACAGCAAACTGCTTGCTCAAAATTCAAGAAGTAAAACAGTCATTTTTTTTTCCTGCCAGTCCTTCCTGCAAATGTCCTATTATCTCAGCATTTCCGGATGAATCTGTATGTTTTTCAAATGCAAATCTCCTGACTGTAAAGATTTGTGTGGGACTCAGATTTTCTACCTAAGCCTCTAATACTCTATACACAGGGCTACTGCACTGAAATGAACAGGCTGGGTTTCTTCTGGGCAATTTCTAGTTCCCTTTCAGCATATCAAATCCAGTATTGGCCGAAGGCAGAGTTACATACTCTGCTAGCTATAATACTCGATATTCATTTCCATCATACATGTAGGTTTGTTCTACAACACCAGGTAGGAGAAACATTCAGCATCCATGTTCTTGTTGTTGTTAGGTGCTGTCAAGTCAGTTCTGACTCATAGGGACCCTATGTACCACAGAATGAAACACTGCCTGATCTTGCCCCATCCTCACAATTGTTGCTATGTTTAAGCCCATTGTTGCCACCACTGTGTCAGTCCATCTTGTTGAGGGTCTATTTCTTTTTCGCTGACGCTCTACCTTACTAAGCATGATGTCATTCTCAAGCGACTGGTCCTTCCTGATAACATGTGCCATCCTCACTTCCAAGAAGCACTCTGGCTGTACGTCTTCCAAGACAGACTTGTTTGTTCTTCTGGCAGCGTATGGTATACTCAATATTCTTTGCCAACATCATAATTCAAAGGCATTAATTCTTCCTCAGTCTTCCTTATTCATTGTCCAGCTTTCACAGGGATATGAGGCTATTGAAAATACCATGACTTGGGTCAGGCACACCTTAGTCCTCAAAGTGACATCTTTGCTTTTCAACACTTTAAGGACATCTTTTGCAGCAGATTTTCCCAGTGCAATATGTCACTCGATTTCTTGACTGCTGCTTCTGTGGATGTTGATTGTGGATCCAAGTAAAATTAAATCCTTGACAACTTCAATCTTTTCTCCATTTATCATGATGTTGCTTATTGGTCCAGTTGTGAGGATTTTTGTTGTCTTTATGTTGAGGTGTAATCCATACTGAAGGCTGTAGTCTTTGATCTTCATCAGTAAGGTCTTCAAGTTGTCTTCACTTTCAGCAAGCAAAATTGTGTCATCTGCATATTGCAGGTTGTTAACGAGCCTTCCTCCAATCCTGATGCCCCGTTCTTCTTCATATAGTCCAGTTTCTCAGATTATTTGCTCATCATACAGATTGAATAAGCATGGTGAAAGGATACAATCCTGATGCACAACTTTCCTGACTTAAAACCATGCAGTATACCCTTGTTCTGTTTGAACAACTGCCTCTTGGTCTATGTACAGGTTCCTCATGAGCACAATTAAGTGTTCCGGAATTCCCATTCTTTACAGTGTTATCCATAATGTGTTATGATCCACACAGTCGAATGCCTCTGCATAGTCAATAAAACACATGTAAACTTCTTTCTGGTATTCCTCTGCTTTCAGCCAAAATCCATGTAACATCAGCAATGATATCCCTCATTCAATGTCCTCTTCTGAATCCAGCTTGACTTTCTGGTAGTTCTCTTTTGATGTACTGCTGTCTCAGTCATCCAGTGCTGCTGTAACAGAAATACCACAAGTGGATGGCTTTAACAACGAGAAGTTTCTTCACAGTGAAGTAGGCTAAAAGTCCAAATTCAGGGCATCAGTTCCAGGGGAAGGCTTTCCCTCTGTTGGCCCTCTCTGTCGGCCTTCTCATCAATCTTCCTCCAGACTAGAAGCTTCTCTGAGCAGGGAACCCCGGGTCCAAAGGTCGTGCTCTGCTCAGTGATATGAGGTCCCCCAATTCTCTGCTTGCTTCCCTTTCCTTTTATCCTTGAAAAATAAAAGGTGGTGAAGGCCACACACTAGGGAGACTCCGTTTACATTGGACCAGGGATGTGACCTTAGTAAGGGTATTATACAATCCCACCCTAATCCTCTTTAACATAAAGTTACAATCACAAAATGGAGGACAAACACACAATACTTGGAATCATGGCCCAGCCAAATTGATACACACATTTTTGGGGGGACATAATTCAATCCATGACAACTGCCGCAACCATTTTTGAATGATCTTCAGCAAAATTTTACTTGCATGTGATATTAATGATATTGTTCGATAATTTCCGCATTCTGTTGGATTGCCTTTCTTTGGAATGGGCACAAATATTGAACTCTTCCAGTTGGTTGGCCAGGTAGCTGTCTTCCGTATTTCTTGGCACAAGACGAGTGAGGACTTCAGTGCTGCATCCGTTTGTTGAAACATCTCAATTGATATATCGTCAATTCATGGAGCCTTGTTTTTTGCTAATGCCTTCAGTGCAGCTTGGACTTCTTCCTTCAGTAACATCAGTTCTTGATCATCTGCTACCTCCTGAAGTGGTTGAACATCGTCCAGTTATTTTTGGTATAGTGATTCTGTGTATTCCTTCCATCTTCTTTTGATGCTTCCTGTGTCATTCAATATTTTCCCTGTAGAATTCCTCAATATTGCAACTTTAAGCTTAAATTTTTTTTTTCAGTTCTTTCAGCTTGAGAAATGCTGAGCATGTTCTTCCCTTTTGGCTTTCTAACTCCACATCTTTGCACATTTTATTATAATACTTTACTTTGTTTTCTCGAGCTGCCCTTTGAAATCTTCGGTTTAGCTCTTTTTCTTAATCATTTCTTCCATTCGCTTTAGGTGCTCTACATTACAGAGCAAGTTTCAGACTCTTCTGAACCCATTTTGGTCCTTTATTTCTCTCCTGTCTTTTTAATGATTGTGGTGTGATGGATCGCTTTTGTGTGGCCTTTCTCACCATGTTCTTGTAACTCCCACCCAGATGATTGGGCAGGACTGTGCAGATAAGGGTAATTGTGGCCCACCAAAGGGATTGGTCAGTTTTGCCACCCCAATAGTCTTGAAATGAGCCCCCTCAGAGGTGGGAAAGAGAGGATCCCACCACTACTAAGGAAGAACAGCCAGGAGCAGAGAGTGCCTCCTTTGAACCTGGGATCCCTGCATTGGGAAGATCCTGGATCCAGGAGACCAAGAGAGAGAGCAAGCTGTAACCATGAAGACGGTGAGAAACGGTGGCAGGAGAGACCGGCAGGAGACTGCGCGGTGGGCTTCCTGGCCCACAGAGTGAGAAAGCTGAATGTCTTTGGGCAGAGACAGAGGGCCAGGGAGAGGCGTGCCTGCAAGCACGGCTGAGAAGAGGATGTCCTGATGGAAGAACTGTATCCTGAGCATTCCTGAACCTCAATTGTAACCTGTTACTTTCCTAATAAACCTCATAATTGTGAGTACTGTCTGTGAGTTCTATGTGGCCATTGCAATGAATTATCAAACCCAGCAGAGAAGTAGAGTGCTGTGGGAGGGACGGTTGGTGTCAGAATTGGTAAAGACGGTGGAGACAGGAGGCATGTCTGACCGCCACCTCATAGGAATCAGCCTTGGGCTGTTGATCTTGATTCTCTTTCCCCTCTGTGAAGTTAGAGGAGGTCAGAGTCTGCCCCCCTCACCATTTTTACAATGACGTTTTGCTTTCTTCGTGTATGATGTCCTTGATGTCATTCTGTAACTCATCCAGTCTTCAGTCATTAGTGTTCAATGCATCAACTCTATTCTTGAGGTGGTCTCCAAATTCAGGTGGGATATACTCAAGGTCGTATTTTGGTTCTTGTAGACTTGTTTTAATTTTCTTCTGCTTCAACTTAAACTTGCATATGAGCAATTGATGGTTTGTTCCGCAATTGTCTCCTGGCCTCTCCTGGTTGATGATATTGAGCTTTTCCATCATTTCTTTCCACAGATGTAGTCTATTTGATTCCTGTAATTTCCATCCAGTGAGGTCCATGTATATAGTTGCTGTTTATGTTGTTGAAAAAAGGTATTTGCAGTGAAGAAGTTGTTGGTCTTGCAAAATTCTATCATGCAATCTCCGTCATCGTTTCTATCATCAAGGCCACATTTTCCAACTACTGATCCTTCTTTGTTTCCAACTTTTGCACTCCAATCACCAGTAATTATCAATGGATCTTGATTGCATGTCTGATCAATTTCAGACTGCAGAAGTTGGTAAAAATCTTCAGTTTTCTCATCTTTGACATTAGTGGTTGGTGCGTAAATTTGAATTGTAGTCATATTAACTGGTTGTCTTTGTTATCTAGTGCTGCTATAATAGAAATACCACAAGTGGATGGCTTTAACAAAGATAAATTTATCTACTCACAGTCTAGTAGGCTAGAAGTCCAAATTCAGGGTGTCAGTTCCAGGGGAAGGCTTTGTCTCTCTGATGGCTCTGGAGGAAGGTCCTTATCATCAATCTTCCCCTAAACTAGGAGCTTCTCTGTGCAGGAACCCTGGGTCCAAAAGATGTGCTCTGCTCCTGGCACTGCTT
The DNA here is from genome assembly GCF_000243295.1 of Trichechus manatus latirostris. Taxonomy (NCBI): domain Eukaryota; kingdom Metazoa; phylum Chordata; class Mammalia; order Sirenia; family Trichechidae; genus Trichechus; species Trichechus manatus. The sequence goes on from NW_004443940.1 coordinate 8,118,811, forward strand.
TCTTGGTGGTATGAGATCCCCCTATCTCTCTGCTTGCTTTTCGCTTTTATATCTCAAAAGAGATTGCCTCAAGACACAATCCAATCTTATAGATTGAGTCTTGCCTCATTAACATAACTGCGGCCTATTCCACCTCATTAACGTCATAGAGGTAGGATTTACAACACATAGGAAAATCACATCAGATGATAAAATTGTGGACAATCACGCAATACTGGGAATCATGGCCTAGCTAAATTGATACACGCATTTTTGGGGGACACAATTCAATCCATGACACTAGTCTTCCTGGTAGGTGTGTGGATATTATCCTATCACTGACAGAGTTGTACTTCAGGATAGATCTTAAAGTGTGCTTTTTGACAATGACTGCAATGCCATTCCTCTTCAATTTGTCATTCCTGGCATAGTAGACTATATGATTGTCTGATCCAAAATGGCCAATACCAGTCCATTTCAGCTCACTAATGCCTAAGATATAGATCTTTATGTGATCCATTTCATTTTTGACAACTTCCAATTTTCCTAGATTCATACTTCGTACATTCCACATTCTAATTATTAATGGATGTTTGTAGCTGTTTCTTCACATTTTGAGTTGTACCACTTCAGCAAATCAAAGTCCTGAAAGCTTTACTCCATTAACGTTATTAAGGTGTACTCTAGTTTGAGGAGACATCTCTTCCCCAGTTGTATTCTGAGTACTTCCAACCTGAGGGGTTCATCTTCCAGCACTCTATCCAACAATGTTCCACTGCTATTCATAAGGTTTTCACTGGCCAATTTTTTTAGAAGTAGTTTGCCAGTTCCTAGTCTGTCTTGGTCTGGAAGCTTTGTGAAACCTGCCCACCATGGGTAACCCTACAGGTATTTGAAATACTGGTGGCCTATCTTCTAGCATCACAGCAACACGTAAGCCACCAAAGTAATGCCAACTGACAGATGCGTGATAGTCAATACCCACAGTACATTCAAATAAACAGATAACCCTTTTTAAAACATTCCAGGTACTTTTACTCTTCTCCACACCTCAACTATCTTCCCATTCATATGCATATGGCCTTAGGCCTCTGGGTGGCTGGAACCTGAAGATCCTGGCCCCCTACCATCTTGCTCAACCAGCTTGAAATGTGACTCTTCTCCCCTCAGCTGCAGCATAACATCTCTTACTTTCCTTTCATGCATTGCAGGTAACAACAACCAAAGTAACCATCTAAGAATCAAATGTTTCACTTCCCACACCCTTCAGTTATTTCTCTTACAAAAATCCCATGTGTCTGTGAGTCTGGAGCCATTGCAATGGATCCTGCTTCTGACACTGAGTGTAAAAATGGCTTCAACTGTAAAAATGGGATGGCGGTGGTGTCTGACCTCCTCTAACTTCAAGAGGGGGAAAGAGAATCCCCATCAGCATCAACAGCCCAAGGCAGATGCTTATGAGGCGGAGGTCAGAGATGCCTCCTCTCTCCAACCTTTTTTTTTTTTCTTTTAAGTTGGACCAAGTTGGGTTTATTACTCATTGTAATGAGGGAGAACACGAACCATGGGGGAACTATGGGGAATCTCCATAAGAGGGTTTTAGGAATGACTTAGGAGTCCCTAGATAGTGCAAATTATTAAGCATTCAGCTACTAACCGAAAGGTTGGCAGTTTGAATCCAGTCAGAGGCATCTCAGAAGAAATGCCTGGTTATCTACTTCTGAAAAATCACAACCATTGAAAACCTTCTGGAGTGCAGTTCTACTCTGAAACACAGGGGTCACTGTGAGTATGAATTGACTCAATGGCAAGTGGTTTGGTGTTTTTGATTTTTGTTTTCTTCTTCTTCTTCTTTTTAGTCCCACCCAGTCATTTGATGGGAGTTACAAGACCACAGTGAGAAAGGCCATATAAAAGTGACTCATTGCACTGCTGTGAGCAAAGAAAGCCATTAATCCCAAATGAGGAGTGGGCAGGTGCTGGAGAGGCATGGCTGGTGTCCCTGGGAGAGGGAGCCTGGTGCTGAAGTAATACAATCAGTGTATCCAATACTGGTGGGGAGGAAACCGTGCCAAGTGTTACGAGCCATAGAGTTTGGTACTGAACTGACATGGGCAACACCCTTACTCAGGGAACTAATAGGTGAAACAGTGAGGGCTGGCACCCCTTGGCAGGGAGATGAATAGGAAGGGACAACACCAAGTGCACCTAGATGGGGAGTCTGGAATGGAAGCAGAGAAGTACAACCCTCAATAATTTAAAATAATAACATTAATATAGAGGAATAAGAGCAAACCTTAATGAAGGGGAAGAATCTAATCTCTAGAGTACCACAGTAGAATAGATTAATGTCCCAATTGCAACAGACAATCACAAAGCATGTGAAGAGGCAGGAAAGGATGGCCTATGCAAAAGATCAAAATGAAAGAACTGTCCCTGAGCAAGCAAAGATAATGAAATCACCCAAGAAAGACTTTAAAGCAACAGTATTAAATATGCTCAAAGAGATAAAGGAAAACATAAAAAGAAGTAAAGGAAATCAGGATGACAATACAAGAACTTTAATAAAGAGATAGAAATTTAAAAAAAATACTAGAGCTGAAAATTACAATAACAGAGATGAACAATTCTCTGGAAGGGGTCAGCAGCAGATTTGAATGGGTACAAGAATGAACTAATGAACTCAAAGATAGGGCCCTTGAAATTGTTTACTCTGAGGAGCAAAAAGTAAAAAGAGCACAGAAAAATGAACAAAGCCTAAGAGATCTGTGGGATATCATTAGGCATGATAATATATGCATTATGGGATTCTAGAGAGAGAAGAGAGAGAAAAAGGAACAGAAAGAATTTTTGAAGAAATAATGGCTGAGAAGTTCCCAAATATGAGGAAAAGCAGGAACTTACACATCCCAGAAGCTTGGTGCACTCCAAGTAGGGTAAAAAAGAGGAATACCAAGGCATATTATAATCAAACTCTAGAAAACCAAGGACAAAGAGAAACTATTGACAGCAGCATGAGAGAAGTGAAGCATAATGTACAAGGGGTCCTCAGTAAGATTAAGTGCAGATTTCTCTTCAGAAACCATGCAGGCAAGAAGACAGTGGGATAACATATTTAAAGCGCTGAAAGAAAAGAGCTGTCAGCCAGGGATATTATATTCAGCAAAATTGTCATCAAAAAAGAAGGAAAGATTAAGACATTCCCAGATAAACAAAAACTGATGGAACTTGTTACCACCAGGTTGGCACTATAAGAAATGCTAAAGGGAATTCTCCAAAAGGAAGAGTAAGGACATTAGATGGTAACTTTAAATTGTATATACAGGGGAAAAAAAGTCCATTAAAGAAAATACCTTGACAAGTATAAAGATCATATGTCAGGTATTTTTGGTTGGCAGATACAACTGGTATGTCCTTCATGCTTTATAATGACAAAAGCATAAAAAATCATGAAAATCAAAACCGTACAATACCATAATAAAATAAATTCATAGAGTATTTGAGGTATAAAGATGTAATTGGTGATAACAACATAAATGGGATGGGGGGAGGATTGGCATAGGTATAGAGTTTTTGTATGTTACTGAAATTAAGTTGGTATCAACAAAAACCAGGTTGTTATAAATGTAAGATGATAAACATAATCCTCATGGTAACCAAAAATAAATAAAAAATTATACATAAAAATAAAGAAGGGAAACAAAATGGTTCACATATACAAAAAATCTATACACAAAAGATGTCAGCACTGAAAGAAAAGAACAAAATACACAAATATATGGAAACTAAATAATACACTACTAAGCAACCAATAGGCCAAAGAAAAAATCAATAGAGAAATAAAAAATAAACTTAGAATTGAATGAAAATGAAAACAGAACATACCAAAACCTATGGGATGTAGCAAAGGCAGTACTCAGAGGGAAATTTATAGTAATAAATGCCTACATTAAAAAAAGAAGATCCCAAATCAAGAGCTTAAGTCTACAATGTGAGGAATAGAACACAAACAGCAAGCAAACTAAGCAAACTAAGCCCAGAACTACCAGAAGGAAGGAAATAATGAATATCAGAGCAGAAATAAATGAAATAGAGAATAAAAAAAAAATAGAATCAACAAAACCAGAAGTTAGTTTTTTGAGAAGATCAATAGAATCGACAAACCATTGGCTAGACTGACAAAGAAAAAGAGACGATGCAAACATCTAAAATTAGAAACAAAAGTGGGGACATTCCAACTGATCCTACAGAAATAAAAATGATTGTAAGGGAACACTGCGAACAGTTGTATGCTAACAAATTAGATAACTTAGAGGAAATGGGCAAATTTTGTGAAACAAATAAACTCCCTACATTGACTCAAGAAGAAATAGTGGATTTCATCAGACCCATAACAAGTGAAGAGATTGAATTAGTAATCAAAAACCTTCCAACAAAGAACAATCATGAACCAGATGGCTTCACTGGGGAAGTCTATCAAATATTTACAGAAGAAGTGACTCCAATCCTACTTAAACTTTTCAAAAACATAGAAGAGGACGGAACAGTACGTAACTCATTCTATGAGGCAAACATACCCTATGACACCAAAAGCCAGACAAAGATACTACAAGGAAAGAAAACTACAGACCAATATCCCTAATGTTTATGGATGCAAGAATACTCAACAAAATATTAGCAAAGTAAATCCGAAAACATAATAAAAACAGTATGCATCATGATCAAGTGGGATTTATCCCAGGAATGCAAGGATGGTTCAACATTAGAAAATCAATTGATGTAAATACACCACATTAACAGAACAAAGGAAAAGAACCACATAATCATCTCAATAGATGCAGAAAAGTCATTTGACAAAATTCAACACCCTTTCATGATAAAACACTCAACAAGATAGGAATAGAAGGGAAATTCCTCAATATAACAAAGGGCATTTATAAATAACTCACAGCTAACATCATACTCAAGGGAGAAAGACTGAGAGCTTTCTCATTAAGATCAGGAACAAGACAGGGATGTCCACTCTCACCACTGCTTTCAACATCATTCTGGAAGTCCTAGCCAGAGCAATTAGGCTGGGGAAAGAAAAAAAGGTATCCAAATTGGGAAGGAGGAAGTAAAACTATCCCATTTTGAAGATGAAAAGATCTTACATGTAGAAAATCCCAAGAGTCCACAAGAAAGCTCTTGGCACTAATAAATGAACTTAGCAAGTTGGCAGGGTACAAGGTCAACACACAGAAATCAGTTGGGTTTCTATACATCACCAGTAAGCAAGCAGAAAAGGAAATTAAGGAAACATTACCATTTAAAATAGCATCTAAAAGAAATAAAGTACTTAGGAATAAACTTAACCAGGAAAGTGAAAGACTTGTACAAGGAAAACTATAAAATATTACTAAAAGAAATAAAAGAAGATGTAAATAAATAGAACATTTAACCTTCATGGATTGGAAGGCTTAATATAGTTAAGATGTACATATTACCCAAAGCAATCTATACATTTAATGCAATCCTCATCAAAATTCCAACAGCCTTCTTTACAGAAATAGAAAAACCAATCCTCAAATTTATATGGAAGGACAAGGGACCCCAAATAGCTAAAGCAATCTTGAATAAGAATAAAGCATGAGGACTTACACATCCTGATTTCAAAACATACTATAAAGCCATAGTAATTAAAACAGTTTGGTGTTGGTATAATAACAGATACCAGTGGAATAGAATTGAGCGTCCAGAAATAAATCCACACATCTATGGTCAACTAATTTCAACAAGGTAGCTCAGTCTATTCAGTTGGGGAGGAAGAGTCTCTTCAATAAACGATGCTGGGAAAATTGGATTTTCACATGCAGAAAATGAAACAGGATCCATGCCTTACCCCATACACAAAAAGCAATTCAAAATGGATCAAGGGCCTAAATATGAAAACTAAAACCATAATATTCCTAGAAGAATATGTAGGGGCGAGGCTGCGGGACCTTTTTAGCGATGGACTATCAGCTATGACAATAAAAGCATGAACAACAGAAGACAAAATAGATAAACGGGACTTCATAAAAATTAAATACCTTTGTTTATCAAAGGACTTTATCAAAAAAGTAAAGAGACAACTGCAGATGGGGAGACAATTTCCGGGAACCATATATCTGACAAGGATATACAAATTTGCAATATGTATATAAAAGTTCTAAAACTTAACAATGAAAAGATAACCCAATCAAATAAGGGGCAGAGGAGTTGAACAGACATTTCACCAAAGAGTATATTCAAACAGCCAACAAGTACATGAAAAGATGCTCAGCATCATTAGCCATCGTTGTTGTGTGCCGTTGAGTCAATTCTGACTCATAGCGACTCTTTATGACAGAGTAGAACTGTCCCATAGGGTTTCCTAGGCTGTAATCTTTATGGGAGCCCTGGTGGTGCCCTCTGGGCTGCTAACCAAAAGGTTGGCAGTTCGAACCCAAAAGTCGGCGATTCCAACTGTCCAGCTGCTCCATGGGAGAAAGACGTGGTGGTCTACTTCCATAGAGATTTACAGCCTTAGAAACGCTGTGGGGCAGTTCTACTCTGTCCTATAGGGTCATTATGAGTCGGAATTAATTCATGACGTGAGTTTGGTTTTGGGTTTTGAATCTTTATGGGAGCGGACAGATCACCAGGTCTTTTCTCCCAAGGAGCCACTGATAGGTTTTGGTTAGCAGCCAAGTGCTTATTAGCACTCATTAGCCATTAAACCATTGCCATCAAGTTGATTCTGACTCACAGTGACCCTATAGAACAATGTAGAACTGCCCCACAGGGTTTCCAAGGCTGTAATCTTTACAGAAGCAGAGTGCCACATCTTTATCCCACAGAGCAGTGGGTGGATTCTAACCACTGACCTTTCAGTTAGCAGCTAAGCACTTAACCACTATGCCACGAGGGCTCCTTGTCATTGGCCTTTACCAAAAAACCAAAAACCAAACCTTTTGCCATCAAGTTGATTCCGACTCATAACAACCCTATAGGATAGAGAACCGCTCCATAGAGTTTCCAAGGAGCAGCTAATGGATTCCAACTGCCGACCTTTCAGTTAGCAGCCGAGTTCTTAACCATTGCACCATCAGCCATTAGGGAGATGCAAATCAAAACTACAAAGAGATACCGCCTGTCTTAGTCATCCAGTGCTGCTCTAACAGAATTAGCACAAGTGGATGGCTTTCACAAAGAGAAATTTATTCTCTCACAGTCTAGTAAGCTAGAAGTCCAAATTTAGGGCGTCAGCTCCAGGGGAAGGCTTTCTCTCTCTGTCGGCTCTGGAGGAAGGTCCTCATCATCATCATCAGTCTTCCCCCGAACTAGGAGCTTCTCAGCGCAGGAACCTCAGGTCCAAAGGACACGCTCTGCTCCCAACACTGCCTTCTTGGTGGTATGAGGTTCCCATGTGTCTCTGCTCACTTCTCTCTTTTTTATCTCAAAAGAGATTGGACTAAGACACTCTCCAATCTTGTAAACCTCAACAGTATAACCTCATCACAGTGATAGAATTTACAACACATAAGGAGATCATATATAACCTCATCATAGTGATAGAGTTTACAACACATAAGGAAATCACATCAGATTACACAATCATACAATACTCGGAATCATGACCCAGCCAAGTTGACAGGTATTTTTGGGGGACACAATTCAATCCATGACACCAGCTCACTCCTGTTAGGATGGCAATGATAAAAGGAAAACAACAGGTGTTGGCAAGGTGGTGGAGAAACTGGAAACCTCATCCGTTGCTGGTGGGAATGCAAAATGGTACAGCCACTGTGCAAAACAGTTTGGCAGTTCCCCAAAAAGCTGAACGTAGAACTACCATATGACCCAGCCATCCTAATCCTAGGTGTATACCCAGAAGAAGTGAAGGCAGGAACGCAAACAGAAAATCTGTACACCGATGTTCATTGCAGTACTTTTCACAATAGCCAAAATGTGGAAATAACTGAAATGTCCATTAACAGATAAATGGATAAACTGTGGTATATACACACAATGGAAAATTACTCAGCCATAAAGAGAAATGAAGTCCTGATGCCTGCCACTACATGGATGAACCTTAAAAATGTTATGCTGAGCAAAATAAGTCACTCGCAAAAGGACAAATACTGTATGATCTCACTTATATGAAATAAGGAAGTATATAGAAACCAAAGATTATTAGTGGTTACCAGGGTGAGAGGGAGCAGGTAAGGGGGAGTTTTTCTTAGAGGGTATTGAGGTGATGTTAATGGTGGTGGAATGACTTAGAAAATGATATGGAGAATAGTTGCACAAGATAAGGAATATAATCAATGTTACTGAATTGTACCTGTAGAAATTGTTTTATTATGTATATTTTCACCACAATAAAATATTAAAAAGTTTCTTGACCCATCTTCTCTACTGTCTCCCCTTCTCTATTCTCCCCACTGCCACTTTCAGAAATCACCTTTCAACACATACTCTCTTGCTTAAAACCCTTTAAAAGTACCTTGTCCTTTACATGATAAACTTCAGCTCCTTCTCTCTATATGGCAGTTCTTACAAGGTCCCCTGCAGTTACAGCCTCACCTTTTGCTCTTCCCAGCCAGACTATCTGTAGTTCTTGGGCCATACTGTTTTTTTCCTGTGACTGTGCTTTTGCACATGTCGTTCCCTCTGACTGGAATATCCTTTCCCACTTCTTAGCCTGGCTGACTTTAGTTCATCTGCCAAGACTCAACACAAATAATACCTCTCCCATGGATCCTCCCTGCCCCCACCCCACCCACATTCACCGGGTTCCCATTAGTCCCTTGCACACATCTCTCTTCCAGCGTTTATGTCACTCTGTGAAGGCCATTCCCTCCAACTAGGCTGTCCTTTGGGCTTTCTGCCACTGCCTCTAGCAAGTTTGGGGGCCACTCTGTCTTCTTTAAGAAAAAATTCCGGCCCCGCCCCTTGCCGGCTGGCGGGGCCCGGGAGGCAGGTGGCCGTGCTGCCCGTCCCGCGGCTTTCCTCGGGGCCTTCCACTGTGACGCTCCCCCAACCCTGGACCGGGTATTTCCGGGACTTTGGGACTGAGGTTCGCCTCAGTGCAGCACTGCTCCTCCAGCACCCGTCTGAGCTGTGCGGCTCGCGGGATTTTCCGTCAGGTTTTCACGTCTGGCGCTCCCAGGACGATGGGAAAGAGGGAGTGGGCGTTCCGGCTCGGGAGGACCCCGCCCAGGTCCCGGAAGCGCCTAGTCTGGGGCAGCGGTGGCGGCGGTCGTCGTGATGGCTGCGAGGCTAGGTGGCTGACCGCCGGGATAGGAGCGGGCCCTGCACCCGAATCTCGGCGACTGCTGCTCAAGCGCGGCCTGCACCATGGCCACCTCCGCCGCCGCCTCCTCAGAGCATTTCGAGAAGCTGCACGAGATCTTCCGCGGCCTCCCGGAGTACCTACGAGGGACGCCCGAGTGGCTGCTGGGGACGGCGGGGACCGAAGAGAAGAAGTTGATCAGCGATTTTGATGAAAAGCAACAGGAAGCAAATGAAATGCTGGCAGAGATGGAAGAGGAACTACGTAATGCACCCCTATCTTTTCGTAACCCCATGATGTCCAAACTTCTAACCTACCGGAAGGACCTTGCCAAATTACACCGGGAGGTGAGAAGCACACCTTTGACAGCCACACCTGGGAGCCGAGGAGAACGAAATACAGCACATATGCTGTGGGGAATGAACATATGAATCGGCTGCAGTCTCAAAGGGCATTGCTTCTGCAAGGCACTGACAGCCTGAACCAGGCCAGCCAGAGTATTGAGCGTTCTCATCGGATTACCACAGAGACTGACCAGATTGGCTCAGAAATCATAGCGGAGGTGGGGGAGCAACGAGACCAGTTGGCAGGTACCCAGAGTAGACTGGTAAGCAAGTGAAAACTTGAGCAAAAGTCGAAAGATTCTCCGGTCAGTGTCCAGAAAGGTGATGACCAATAAGCTGCTGCTTTCCATCGTCATCTTACTGGAGCTCGCCATCCTGGGAGGCATGGTTTATTACAAATTCTTTCGCTGGCAATTGAACTTCCTTACAGAGAAGGATTTGTGGACCAGAACTTTGACCCTGTGAATGAATGATATTAGGGGCATGGAATAAACGAGTTGCTGCTGTGGGCTAACCTTTCAAGGATGCACTCTACAGCCAAACTGTGGGAGGAGGGAGGGAAGACAGAAAACCACTTAAATGTGAAGGAATATCAACAAGACCAGAATGATATACCAAGGTGCTAAATGTTATGACTTCCTTAAGTTTACATAGCACTCCAATGTATCAACATCCTGTCAACTGCAAAAAGCATATACATTTACAGTCATATTATTGGTCACTAAGATGGAGAGGAGAAACTTTACAATTATGAGAGTGTGCAAATGTTCTCATTAAGGCAATATTGACCTGGCCAACCATTTAGTATCTGTCCCCTCAAATGCCTGTGGGATGCCCATTGTGAAACACTTCAGCGCGCAGTATTTTCTAAATTCTCACACATTCTTTGCCTTCTGATTCATCTGGTGAACTGGGAGTAGGAAGTTGGTCATAGACAATGTGCTCTCCTTCCCTTGTCTGACCAAAACTTGAAGCAATCACATCCACTGCCAGCCCAGCCAGCCTTCACGTCTTCCTCTGAAGTGGCCAACTGAAGATTGACTTCAACAAGATCCAGTGCTGACAGCAACCCTGAAAGAACGAAGTATGAAAAAGACTCAGAAAATTCCCTAGCTGCTACCTTCAGTGAGGGTCCCACCTGGACAGGGAGAAGAAGCCAAGACCCTCTGGAGAACCCCGGACGGGCCCACATCTAACCAGCTCAGAATGGTCAGACATGCACAGAGTAGACAAAGATGACCAACATACAACCCCGGGCCGCCACACATGCTCAATAACACAAGAGAACTCATGTCAAGGAACAAAAAGACTCATGTCAGGGAACTAAAATCACCGGATACACATCATCAGCAGTAGCCAAGCCCATTTAAAAAGTCCATGGCCACTTCGGGACCAAGTCTTAGCCCCGCCTCATAATAAATAATCAATAGAAACTGAATAGTTAAAACTTTCTGATCCTGCCCACCGCCTTCCTCCACCCTATATGAATATGTATAAGTATAAAATGTGATTGCTCGCTGAAATCAAGGACTCAATCTGAGGTCGAAACCTCTGATTTCCCACTTGCTAGCCTGTGAAATAAACTCTTCCTCTCAAAACCAGTGTCTGAGAGATTGGCTTCTTGCACACTGGGCACGGACCCATTGGTCTGGTTTCACCACCAGGGCTCCTTCAGGTGTGAGAAGAGGGCCAGAGCTAGAGAAGTACCACTATGGGGAAGGATTATAGTCTTTTAGGAGGTGAAATGAACAAGCCTTGTGGTCAACAGATACAAGGAATAAGAGGGAAGAAGAAGGGGATTGTGGATGATAATGTAAAACTGACAATGAGAAGATAAGCAGAATGTGTGGGACAAAAAACTGGGTTTGGCCTTTGTCTCAGGTTTCAGGAAAATAACCTTTGGAATTTGCCAGCAATCAAGGTGTCTTTGTTTTTCTAAAATAGCCAGGCAACACTTAAACATGCAAATGAGTATGGATTATACAGGCCCCACCCACCAACAAAACTCAGGAAGGGAGGGGGGCATGATGCAGTCAGTCATACATATTCATTGATTAATGCATATGCATTAAGGCCCCAATGACTATTATAAGGGACCCTGGACCTTGGAGCTTCTTTTGGGGCTTCCTGAATTAACAAGAACATCCATCCACGGGAGAGTGTGGCACATCCCTGGGGACAGTAGCAGTCTCATGCTGGGAACTCTCCAGGCCTTGCCTGATGGTCTCTCTGCTTGTATCTTTTCTGGATATAATAAATGGGTAAGTATAGGTGATGGTCTCCATGAGTATTGTGAGCTGTTCTTAGAGAACTAACGAACCCACAAGGGGCAATGAGACACTGACTTACCTCAGGGTGGCAAATACAGAGAAAGGCTGCACAGGCAGGTGATGAAGGATAGAATCCTTCTAGCTTGTGCGCTAGCCCCAGGGGGCTCAGGGGAGGGGATCCAACTGGTCTCAAATACAGGAAGTTGTGCAGCTTCCTGAGCCTATGGCTAGTACCCAAAGACCTGGCCTTGGGTGACCAGGGATATTTTGACCTGGCTCAGGGTAGCTGGGGATGAAGTCTGACCTAACTCTGGGTGATTAAGGTCAGAGAGAGGAAGCTGGTGATGAGGAATGGAGCAGTGAGGAGGTGAAGTCTGAATCCACTTCCAGGTGGGAATGGGGTTCATACTGATGCTGATAAAACCATTTTGATTCCCCCTGGAATCCAGGTTTCTGGGTTCATGGAATTGAGGTGACCCACCCAGGCTATTTGCCCTTAGATTACCTTTTGAGCCTTCAGCCTTTAAGGAACTGTTTTCCTGGAGTCACCTTCTAGTCAAACAATAGCATAGTAAGCAGCTTAACAGAAAGCATTTTGCCTTAAGCATTGGGTTCTTTCAGAAAATTATCTATGTGCAACCAGAAACAGGAACTCCAACGTCTGACTACAGGATGTGTTTTAGGGTGTATGGTGTGTCTTTGGTGACTCTGTTTCTGTAAAAGACTGACCCTGAAACCCTGAGTTGTGCTTTGATATTAGCTCCTCTTATGTTCCAGCTGAATCTTATCTACTCACAATAAATATATTGTTGCACTAAAAAAAAAAAAAAAAAAAGGAATAAATAATTCTCCAGCAAATTTTGGCTAAATACCACCTGCTGAGTTTTTAATTGGTGATTCTTAATTTAAATGCAGGGCTCAAAATGGTTTTAGCATTTTAAGGATAATATATGTGACCAACTATTTTTATACTTTATAGAATCTAAACTTTTTTTTGGTATAGTTATCTACTCATTTTATGTTTAAAGATTTAACTTATTCTGTTGAGTATAATCTTGTCTTTGTTACTTTGGAAGGTAGTTTATTATTATTATTATTATTCAGCTCGTCACTACTTTTCCAGTGGTGGTCCTTTTTAGTTTTCTTTTTTTTAAAAAAAGAAGAAACACTTCCCGAACTATCTCTGCATGTACATTTCTATTCCCTCAAACATAGCACGCCTTTGTCCTTAGAACCTAGCTTGGTGTCTGTCATATTCCAAGTGCCCGATGAATGTTTGTGGAATGAATAAATGAATGAATGAGTGTATGAATATGTGGAAGACAGCTTTCATAGTGTTTCTGGCCACTCCTCCCTCCTCTGAAGCCATCATGAGGTAGAGCATATAAGATCAATTAAATTAATTCCCGTTGGCAAGTGAAAAAGAGCAAGGCAAAATGCCAAACACTAAAATAAAAAGGGAGGAAGAGCATTAGGAACGCATCTAACAAAAGTGAAGTCTCAGTTAACATTAAGCTCTCCAGTGCCTAGCCTGGGTGGGGGCCCACTGCTTTTCTGGAGTCTCCTGGAGAAGTGGGATGTGGAATGGGCATAAGAATTTACACCAGGACTTGGATTGAAGGCGTGTAGTCCTCTCTCTGGAATCCCTGGGTGGCACAAATGATTTTGTGCCCAGCTACTAACTCGGCTACCCAGAAGCACCTTGGAAGAAAGGTCTGAAGATATGCTTCTGAAAGATCACAGCCATTAAAACCCTATGGAGCACAGCTCTACTCTGCAACACATGGGGTTGCCATGAGTCAGAATGGACTCTATAGCAACCAGTTTGGGTTGTTTTTCCTTTTGGTCCTCTCTCCACCTAGGGGCCCTACAGAGGGCAGGGTCAGCCCGAGTAGTGAATGTGTCTTCCTTTCGGCAAGCACATGGGTACATTGATGAGGAGCACCTGACAGGTGCTGGTGGCCCTTTGAACTTCAACCAGAACTATGACTGCAGCAAACTGCTGTTGACCTCATTCACTGTGGAGCTTGCTCGGAGACTTCAAGGGACAGGTAACAGCCTCTGACACACTGTACTCCTCTACTACAGTTCCCTTCATTCTCGGCTCTATCTCCCAGTCTGTCACATCTCCTCCCAACATGTCCTGGCCATAAAATACTCCCAAACAGCTGTTAATTCCCTCCTTTTATCATCTGTGCATCTCAACCCTGTCTTTACATTTCCTCTAAGCCTTTTCAATTCCCCCTTACCCACAACAGCCTTCTCCTCCCAGTATCTCCTAATACCAGCACCATCCATCATATTCCTCCTAAAGTTCATCCAACACTTTAAAATACCTATCCCTTTTGACTGGCTTGGATACCACCATTGGTGTAAGTTATGGAGCACTGGTACCACCCCAAAGTCTTTGTGAGTCTTTTATTTTTGTTTATTCTATTTGTTTATTGTCGTAGTTTAAATGAAGTTTACATTTCATTTAGTTAGTCTCCCATACAAAAATTTATACATACATTGTTATGTGACTCTAATTGCTCTCCCCATACTGTGACAGCACACTCCTCCTTTCCACCTGATTTCCCATGTCCATTCAACCAGCTCCTAACCCTCTCTGCCTTCCCATCTCACCTCTGGATAGAAGCTGCCCGTTTAGTCTCTTGTATCTACTTGAGCTAAGAGGCACACTCCTCACAAGTATCACTTTATATCCCACAGTCCAGTACAATCCCTGTCTGAAGAGTTGGCCTTAGAAATTGTTTTAGTTCTGGGCTGATAGAGAATCCAGGGGCCATGCTTTCCAGGGTTCCTCCAGTCTCAGTCAGACCGTTAAGTCTGGTCTTCTTACTAGAATTTGCGTTCTGCACCCCACCTTTCTCCTGCTCCATCAGACCACCCAAAGTCTTTGGTCACCACTACCCAACAGTCCTTGTAGTACCGTTTCTTCATTGGACACAGTATAACCATACTTGACCCTTCTTTCCCACGTTCTCCTCTCGCTTTACATTACGCTTGTGTCCCACCCTCTCAGGTGTGACTGTGAATTCTGTGGAGCCAGGTATTGTGTACACGAACATCATGAGACATTTCTCTTGGATATACCGCTTCCTCTTCTGGCTCATCAGCTTCCTCACCAAGGTGAGTGGGGCAGGCGCCAGCTTGACCTGAAGAGGGTGGGGCAGGTGTCCACTTCTCAGTGTGTTCCCCAGCAGACTAAAGCCTGACTGAGGTGACACCTTTTTGTCTTCTTCCATTCCTTGTCTCCACAGGATCCCAAGCATGGTGCAATCCCAGTCCTCTATCTGGGCTTGGCAGAGGAGCTAGATGGCATTTCTGGAAAATATTTTAGCAATTCCTGTGTGATAACTCTTCCCGCTAAACCCGCTCGAGATCCTCATGTTGCTCAAAGTGTCTGGAATGCCACAGTTCGACTAACAAACCTGGACAAAATGGACTGAGCCTCTGTGAACCCCATCCTAACTAGCCACCCTCCCCCGGCTCCTAACCCTTATTCTGATTATGTCTTTTGTTTGCCAGCTCCAAGTATCAATCACCTTGTTGAGTACAGTGATCACTTTCTTCGCCTGTTGGCTTAGTGGCATGAGAGCCCAGAGTAGCCAGGGGACAGTTACAGCTTCCACTTTACTGCCAGTTCTCCAACAGAAGCATTTGTCCCTTGGGCACTAGGGTCTCCAGATGGTACCAAGTCCCAGGCTGTGATGATGGGGAGTAAAACTCCTTCCAGTGAGTATTAAGGGTACAGGTAAAAGGGCAAACTTCCAACTTCCTCTTGGTTCCCAGACTTGTGCTTCTTGACTGTGGGAGAGACAGCACCATATAGTGTCCTCTGGTTTAAGGTATATACCACATCCTGTGGGATAGCATCCCAGCTTCGCACGGTATTGTCTCCCAGCTGGTACTGTAACTGAGCCTGCAGATTGTTATTCTAACTCTGTCCTATAGGGTCACTGTAAGTAAGAATCAACTCTACTGCAGTGGGTTTTTTATATAGATGAACAAAAACCAAACCCATTGCCATCAAGTCAATTCCGACTCATAGCCACCCAGTAGGGCAGAGTAGAACTGCCCCATAGGGTTTCCAAGGCTGTAAAGCTTTACAGAAGCAGACTTCCACATCTGTCTGTTGGTGGGTTTGAGCCAACGACATTTTGTTTAGCAGCTAATTGCTTTAACCACTGTGCCACCAGTGCTTCTTCATCTATAGAAATCTATGTCAAATTTCACACACACAAAAAATCTTGTTGGAGACAAAGATGCCCTTTATCACCACTCCTATTTAACATTGTGCTGGAAGTTCTAGCTAGAGCAATAAGGCAAGAAAAAGAAATAAAGAGCATCCA
>NW_004443940.1:8136655-8142013 GCF_000243295.1 Trichechus manatus latirostris
TAACCAATGTCATAAAACAACATGTGTACTACTGTTTCTTGAGAAACTATTTGTTCTGTAAGCCTTCACCTGAAGTACAATAAAAAAAAAAAAAATCTTGTTGGGATTGCATTACATTTATAGGTCTGTTTGGGAGAATTGACATCTTTATGATACTGAGTCTTCTTAACCAGCATCACAGCAACATGCAAGCCACCACAGTGTGACAAACTGACACACATGGGGAACCATGAGCCAAAGTATCCTCCTACATCTGTTTAAGTCTTCTTAATATCCTTACAGAAAATTTAATACGTTATCCATAAAGATCTTGCATTGTTTTATTAGATTTATTATCTTATTTTTTATACCATTGTAAATGGTATTTAAAAATTTGTATATTGATCTTACATGAAACAATCTTAAGTTCTCTAATTCTAATAAGTTATCTTTAGATCATTTTATTTTTTTCTACATAGAAAAATCATATCATCTATGAAGAATTACAGTTCTATTTCTTCCTTTTTAACCATGATAACTTTAAAAAATTAACTTGTTTGTTGTTGCTGTTGAGAATATACACAGCAAAAACCTACACCAATTCAAGTTTCTGCATGTACATTTCAGTGACATTGATTGCATTTTGAGTTGTGCAACTAGTCTCATCCTCCTTTTCGGAGTTGTTCATCCTACATTAACATAAACTTACTGCTCCCTATGGTTCCTATTTAATCTTTTGAGTTGCTGTTGTCAGTTTGATTCCATATAGATAATTCTTAAAAGAGCATAATGCTCAAGTTGAGGTGACAAGATTCTTGAGATGCCAGTCAAAACCGCATGAGACACCATTTCACATCTATTAGGATGGCTAAGATTAAAAAAAAAAAAAGAAAATAACAAATGTTGACAAGGATGTGGGGAACTTGGAATGCCTATCCACTGCTGGTGGGAATACAAAATGGTACGGTTGATGTGGAAAACAGTGTGGTGATTCCTCAAAAAACTAAAAATAGAACTATCATATGACCCAGCAAGTCCACTCCTAGGTATATACCCAAAATACTTGAAAGCAGAGATGCAAACAGATACTTGTACAGCTGTGTTCACTGCAGCACTATTCACAATAGCCAGAAGGTGGAAATAACCTAAATGCTCATCAACAAAATGTGGTACATACAACGATGGAATACTACTCAGATAGTAAGAGAAATGAAGTCTTGATACATGCTGTAATATGGATGGAGTTTGAAGACATCATGCTGAGTGAAATAAGTCAATCACAAAAGGATAAATATTGTATGACTTCGTTTATATAAGAAGGCAAGAACAGGCCAACGTATAGAGACTGAAGCTTCTTAGTGGTTACCAGGGGCAGGAGGGAGACGGAAAATGGGGATTTATTGCTTGTGGAGTACTGAGTTTCGTTTTTGATTAAGGGTAGGGTTGCACAGCTGATTAATGTAATTGCTGTCAATAAGTTGTATACCTGTAAAATTTTTCTTCTAATTTGCTAAGATTTTTTATTCTGATGGTTGTTAAATTTTGTTAAATGCTCTCTCTGCATCTATTGAAATGATCACATGGTTTTTCTCCTTTATATGCTAATGTGGTGACTTACCTAAATAGATTTTCTCATATTGAATCAACTTTGCATTTCTGGAATAAACCTAACTTGATCATAAAATGTTACCTTGTGTATTCATTGATGAATTTCGCATGCTTGTGTTTTTGTTTAGAACTTCTTATATGTTCATAAATGAGATTGCCATGTACATTGGCCTGTAATTTTCCTTATTTACGTTGGCACTGTTTGTTTTTGGAATAATGGATATATTCATTTCATGAAATAAGTTGGGGATTTGTGTTAGTCTTGGTCCTCTGAAAAGCAGATGCCAAGATGGGATTAAATGTGCAAAAAACGTGATAGGGAAATGCCTGTGAGAGAGTATAAAGAAGAGGCTAGGAGAGGCTGGGAGCCTCATCACACTGTTACACAAGTCGGCCCCTGAGTGAAAGGGAGTGAGAAGAAAGGGAGGGAGGGTAGAAGGCATGAAGGGAGGGAGGGAGGAAAGTTGGTTAGATGAAAGCATCTTAGACTTCGGTGGGATTGTTTTTCTGTTTTCTAACTTCCTCTCTTGTTTTGAAATTATATATTCTGTTTCTATTCTTTGGTGGTTATTCTAGCAATTTTAACATGCCTGTTTAACTTAATAACATCTATAATCAATATATTTATTCTTTCAAACAATACATGGATCTTAGAGTTCTTTGAATGTAGAGTAGCTAAAGCAAAAGGAAGAAATGATAAAAGAGCTGAACAGAAGATTTCAAAGGGCAGCTTGAGAAGACAAAGTAAAATATTATAATGAAATGTGCAAAGACCTGGAATTAGAAAACCAGGAGGGAAGAACATGCTTGGCATTTCTCAGGCTGAAAGAACTGAAGAAAAAATTCAAACTTTGAGTAGCAATATTGAAGGATTCTATGGAGAAAATATTAAACAATGTAGGAAGTATCAAAAGGAGATGGAAGGAATACACAGAGTCACATTACCAAAAATAATTGGTTGATGTTCAACTATTTCAGGAGGTAGCATATGATCAAGAACCAATGGTACTAAAGGAAGAGGTCCAAGCTGCACTGAAGGAATTGGCAAAAAACAAGGCTCCAGGAATTAATGGAATACCAAATGAGATGTTTCAACAAACGGATGAAGTACTGGAAGTGCTCACTTGTCTGTGCCAAGAAATTTGGAAGACAGCTACCTGGCCAACCGACTAGAAGAGATCCATATTTGTACCCATTCCAAAGAAAGGAGATCCAACAGAATGTGCAAATTATCGAGCAATATCATTAATATCACACACAAGTAAAATTTTGCTGAAGATCATTCAAAAGCAGTTACAGCAGTACGTCGACAGGGAACTGCCCGAAATTCAAGCTGGATTCAGAAGGGGACATTGAATGAGGGCTATCATTGCTGATGTCACATGGATCTTGGCTGAAAGCAGAGAATACCAGAAAGATGTTTACCTGTGTTTTATTGACTATATAGAGGCATTCGACTGTGTGGATCATAATAAATTATGGATAACATTGAGAAGAATGAGAATTCCAGAACACTTAGTTGTGCTCATGAGGCACCTGTACTTAGACCAAGAGTCAGTCGTTCGAACAGAACAAGGGGATACTGTGTAGTTTAAAGTCAGGAAAGGTGTGTGTCAGGGTTGTATCCTTTCACCATACTTATTCAGTCTGTATGCTGAGCAAATAATCTGAGAAGCTGAACTATATTAAGAAGAATGCAGCATCAGGATTACAGGAAGGCTCATTAACAACCTTCGATACACGGATGACACAACCTTCCTTGCTGGAATTGAAGAGATTTGAAGCACTTATTGATGAAGATCAAAGACCACAGCCTTCATTATGGAGTACACCTCAACATAAAGAAAATAAAAATCCTCACAACTGGACCAATAAGTAACATCATGATAAACGGAGAAAAGATTGAAGTTGTCAAGGATTTCATTTTACTTGGATCCACAATCAATAGCCAATGGAAGCAGCAGTCAGGAAATCAAACAACATATTGCATTGGGCAAATCTGCTGCAAAAGACCTCTTTAAAGTGTTAAAAAGCAAAGACGTCACTTTGAGGACTAAAGTGTGCCTGACCCAAGCGATGGTATTTTTAATTTCCTCATATGCATGTGAAAGCTGGACAATGAATATGGAAGACTGAAGAATTGATGCCTTTGAATTATGGTGTTGGTGGAGAATATCGAATATACCGTGGACTCCCAGAAGAATGAACAAATCTGTCTTGGAAGAAGTACAGCTATAATGCTCTTTAGAAGCAAGGATGGCGAGACTTCGTCTTACATACTTTAGACATGTTATCAAGAGGTACAAGTCCCTGGAGAAGGACATCATGTCTGGTAAAGTAGACAGTCAGTGAAAAAGAGGAAGACCCTCAATGAGATGGATTGACATAGTGGCTGCAACAGTGGGCTTAAACACAGCAATGATTGTGAGGATGGCACAGGACTAGGCAATGTTTCATTTCTGTTGTACATAGGATCACTATGAGGTGGAACCGACTCAACGGCATCTAACAGCAACAACAAGAGTTCTTTAACACTAATTATTCCCTCCGAATTTGTGTGTTTGTAACCCAGTATTTTAACTGTATTGTTAATCTCAAAAATCAGATATATTGCTATTTTATAGAGTCATTGTTTGTGTAGATTAACCCACGTTTCAGATTATTTTCCTTCTACCTGAAGTACTAGCATTTTTGGTTGCAGTATGTATCAGGAGGAGTTTCTGTTATATTTAGTCCATTGTACTGCTAGAAAGGTAGGTACCCCATTTCTTCCTCCCTGCCTCCCTTCCCTTCTTTCCTTCATTTGCACGTGTACAACCAATTGTCTTAGCACCATTTGTTGAATAGTCTATCTTCTCTTCACTGATCAGCAATATTCCTTTAGTGAGGATTTGTGGTAGACAGAATTCTAAGATGGCCCCCAAGATTCCCACCCCTTTGTGTACACATCCTATATTATCTCCTCCCCTTGAATATGTGTAGGACTTGTGAATATGATGCAGTTTCAGACCTCTGATTATGTACATGGCAAAAGAGATTTTGCTGATGTAATTAGGCCCCTAATCAGTTGGCTTTGAGTTAATCAAAGGGAGATTATTTTGGGTGGGCCTGACCTAATTAGGTGAGCCCTGTAACAGGGTTCAGGCCATCCCACAAGTCAGAGAGAGTCTCCTATTTTCCTTGAAGAAGCGAACTGCCACACTGTGGACAGTGCCATATGACAGCAATAATGGACGGCCTCTAGGAGCTGAGTTCTACATTGCAAGGAACTGAATGCAGTGAGCTTGGAAGAGGACCTCAGGTGAGAGCTTCAGGTGGGATTGTAGCCCTAATTGACAGCTTGGTTTCAATTTAGTGAGACCTTGAAACAGAGGACCCAGCTAACTCATACCCAGACTACTGACCCACAAAAACTGAGATAATAAATGTATTGTCTTAAGTCACTGACTTTGTAGTAATTTTATTATGTAGCAATAGAAAACTTATATAGGATCTAATGATAGTAAAATTTTTCAGTTTTATTTGTTTGAATATATCTTTATTTCATCTTCATTTTTGAGGGATCATTTTGCTGGCTAAGGAATTACAGGTTGACAGTTATCTGTTGAAAGTAATAATAACCTTTTTTTTTGTCTTCTGACCATCATTGTTGCCATTGAGAAATCAACTGTTAATCTTAACAATTGTTGTTTTGTACGGAATCTGCCTTTTCTCTCTTGCTGCGTTTAATATATATATTTTTTTAAATATTTTATTGTACTTCAGGTGAAG
>NW_004443940.1:8150402-8204631 GCF_000243295.1 Trichechus manatus latirostris
CCTTTCTCTGTCAGTTTTCTCACTCCATTTGGTGCTTGGCTGAGTTCTTTATCTCTTCATTTGATGTTTTAGGGTTTCAGGATTGTTGTATTCTCTGTTCGGCTTAGTTTTTCAGATCTTTGCTGTGGAGGGACGGTGTGGTGCTTCTGCCTACGGCGCCATTTTGCCGGAACTAAAAAGCTGCATTTAATATTTTATCTTTGTCATTGCTATTCTACAGTTTCACTATAGTAAATCTAGACGTGTGTTTCTTTTTATTTATTCTGGGGGGAATTGTTTGGATTCCTGACTCTAAATATATATCTATATATATACTGGAAAATATGCAGCCATTTTACCTCTAAATAAGCCTCTCCTCCATTATCTTTCTTGTGTCTTTATGGAATTACAATTAGATAAGTGCTGGACATTTTTACTTTATCCTTCATGTCTCTCAACTTCTCTTTCATGTTTTCCTTCTACTTATATCTTAATGTTGCATTTTGGTTAAATTTTTCCAGAGTTATCTTGCAGTTCATTAATTCTCTCTGTAGCTGTGACTAATCTTTTGTTTATTCCATCCTAAGCTTACATTACTGTCTTAGTTATCTAGTGCTGCTATAACAGAAATACCACAAGTGGATGGCTTTAACAAAGATAAATTTATTCTCTCATAGTCTAGGAGGCTAGAAGTCCGAATTCAGGGTGCCAGCTCCAGGGGAAGGCTCTCTGTCTCTGTCAGCTCTGGGGGACACAATTCAATCCATGACAATTGCCAATTATTAAATTTTTTATTACTAGATTTTATAATTGGTTGTTGTCATGGTTAAGATTGTGTGTCAACTTGGCTGGGCCATGATTCTCAGTGGTTTGGCAGTTGTATGATGTTATGATCACCCCTATGATGGGATCTGCTGTGAGTAGCCAATCAGTTGAAAGGGAGTTTCCTTGGGCATGTGGCCTGTATTGAATATAAGTGGACATTCTGGCAGTGCATGGCCATTGCTCGCTCTAGATCCTGCAGCTGGCTGCTGTTCGTCTGACTCCTGGTTCTTGGGACTTGAGCTAGCAGCTTTCCTGCAGTCGTGCCTGCTGATCTTGGGATTCATCAATCTTCACAGCCTGTGAGCAACAGCCTTGCTCGCCGATCTGCCAATTTGGGTTCACCAGCCCCTGCAGCTACGTGAATCAGGAGAAGCCTCCATCCTGACCCACGGACTTGGGACTTTTCAGTCTCTACAACCGTGTGAGCCATTTCCTTGATACAAATCTCTCTCTATATATGTTTATGCCCTTTACTGGTTTTGCTTCTCTAGAGAACCCAGCCTAAGACATTTGGTACTGAGAGTGGTTCTAGAGAAACAAAATTGTAAGGATGAGTTTTCTAAATTGGTTCTAAAGTCTGGTTAGTCATAAAGATGTTGATGACTCTGCTTCCAGTAGTAAAGAGGGCACTGCTAATCCATGGTGTGAGGTGGCAATACAAATACACAAAATATTACCACCAATCGATCAGGTTTTGGTGAAAGGTGAGGCTCTGGGTGAACACATGTGTGATACCTTTCTACAGTTTTGTCATAATGAGAAGTATAAGGGAGTTGGTTGGTTGGTCCTACTTTTGCTAGACAAACTGGTGAAAGAGATGAGCTTAGGTGTTCAGAGTCAAAGTTCAAGTGCCACATAAACAACCTCAAAGTTTCCACTTGTGCCTTGAAAGAAAGCCTGATTTCTTGTAGTAACAGAGCTGATATTGCTGAAGACCAAACCCAGAGTCTTATCATAAGAGTGGCTGAATTACAATGCCAACTCCATTGCCAACCCTGAGAGGTGTCTGAAGTTAAAATGAGGGCATTGGTTGGTAAGAAATGGGATCCTGAAACTTGGGATCAGGACATATGGGCAGATAATCAGGAAGTTGGAGGCACTGAGCCCCTAAATTCTGTTGAATCACTCCTACCAACACAACCAGCCCTCTCACTCCCATCTGAAGAGATTACTCTATGTTTGTCTGCTAAACCACCCACCCCAGTAAAATCATTACCCCTCCACCCTTATTTAATGAGATTAACCCAGCTCTATCTAAAGAGCCTTTGAGTCATCGCCTGGGACATCGCCTGAGACAGATGCTTTACAAGACAATGCTGAATGTTCTCAAGACAATTCCCTACCGATTTTGGCTTCTAGACGTATAACTAGACTTAAGTCCCAGTGAGCCCCAAAAGGTGAAGTAAAAAGTGTGACCCAGGAGGAGGGATGCTACACTCCAAAATAACTGCTTGACTTTTTTAATATGTACAAACAGAAGCCTGGGGAATATGTGTGGGAATGGTTATTAAGGGTATGGGATAATGGTGCAAGGAACATAAAGATGGATCAGTATGAGTTTATTGATGTGGGCACACTAAGCACAGATTCTTCAGTGTTTCAGCTTGAGAAGTTAGGAAAGGATCTAATAGTTTATTTGGTTGAGTCACTGAAGCATGGATTACACGATGGCCTACACTAGATAAAGCTGAACTACCAAACCTGCCTTGGTATACTGTAGAAGGTTTCCAAAGGGTTAGGGAAATTGGCATGCTAGAGTGGATTTATCAGGTTACACCCACAGACCCATACATGGAGTGCCCAGTTTTACCACAACTGTGAGGAACAAATTTGTGAAGGGAGACTCAGCATCCTTGAAGACTGCTGTGATTGCTATTTTATGTAAACCAGATTTGACAGCGGGAACTGCCCTAACTGAATTGAGACACCTAACTACAATGGGGCTAATTGGACCCTGTGGTAGTAGGGGCCAAGTGGTGGCACTCAATCAAAAAGACAAGGTGGGTGTGGTTACCGTAAAGGACAGTGGAGTCAAAGCAGTAATCAGAATAGTCTGACTCATATGGACTTATGGCATTGGCTCCCTAAGTCATGGTGTCCCTAGGGGTGAAACAGATAGGAAATCTACTAAATATTTACTTGATCTGTACAAGTGGATGAATTCTAGGGCAAGTGAACAGCAGTCTAACTTGAATCACCAGAATATAGAGTCATGGCCCCTCAATCAATTCCCAGACTTGAGAAGTTTAAAGACTCACAACCCCTCGAATGAAGGGGAGGTCGGGTCTCCTTGAGGAAGGACTCGGATATACTGCCAAAAACTTATACTGTTAATCTTTCTCCTAGCCTTCCCCAAAGGGATCTACGGCCTTTTACGATAGTTACTGTTCATTAGCGAAAAGGAAATAATCAGACTTTTCTGGAATTATTGCATACTGGCTCTGAACTGACACTAATTCCAGGAGACCCAAAACATCACTGTGGCTCACCAGTCAGAGTGGGGGCATACAGAGGTCAAGTTATTAATGGAGTCTTAGCTCACGTCCCTCTCAAAGTAGGTCCAGTACGTCCCAAATCCATCCTGTAGTGATTTCCCCAGTTCAAGAATGCATAATTGGGATAGATATACTCAGCAACTGGCAGAATCCACATATTGGATCCCTGACAAGTGGAGTAAGGGTTATTATGGTAGGAAAAGCCAAGTGGAAGCCATTAGAACTGCCCTTACCTAGGAAAATAGTAAACCAAAAGCAATACCACATTTCTGGAGGTATTGCAGAGATTGCTGCCACCATCAAGGACTTGAAGGATGCAGGGGTGGTGATTCCCACCACATCCCCATTCAACTCACCTATTTGGCCCGTGCAAAAAATAGATGGATCTTGGAGAATGACAGTGGATTATCAAAAACTTAACCAGGTTGTGACTCCAACTGCAGCTGCTGTTCCAGATATAGTTTCATTGCTTGTGAAAATTAATACATCTCCTGGTACCTGGTATGCAGCTATTGATCTGGCTAATGCCTTTTTCTCCATACGTGTTTCAAAGGACCATCAGAAGCAGTTTGCCTTCAGCTGGCAAGGCCAGCAATACACCTTCAGTTGCCTACCTCAGAGCTACATCAACTCTCCAGCCCTATGTCATAATATACTCCACAGGGACCTTGATCCCCTTTCCCTTCCACAAGATGTCACACTGGTCCATTCATTACACTGATGACATTATGCTGACTGGACCTAGTAAAGAAGAAGTGTCAATGACTCTGGACTTATTGGTAAAACATTTGCATGCTAGAGGGTGGGAAATTAATCCCACAAAAATTCAGGTACCGTCCACCTCAGTGAAATTTCTAGGGGTCCAGTGGTGTGGGGCATGTTGAGGTATTCCTTCTGAAGTGAAGGATAAGTTATTGCATCTGGTTTCTCCCAAAACTAAAAAGGAGGCACAATGCCTAGTGGGCATCTTTGGGTTTTGGAGGCAACATATTCCTCATTTGGGTGTGCTACTCTGGCCTATTTATCAAGTGACTCCGAAAGCTGCTAGTTATTTTTTTTTATTTTTTTTATTGTACTTTAGATGAAGGTTTACAGAACAAATAGTTTCTCACTAAACAGTCAGTACACATATTGTTCTATGACATTGGTTAACAACCCCATGACATGTTAACATTCTCCCATCTCGACCTTGGAGGAACTTTTTTTGGTGAAAATATACAAAGCCAAAGTCACACCATTTCAAAAGTTTCTACATGTACAATTCAGTGACATCGATTACATTCTTCCAATTGTGCTGCTATTCTCACTGTCCTTTTCCAAATTATTCCATCACCATTATCTTCAACTCACTGCCCCCTAGGCTTCCCATGAAAAGCTGCTAGTTTTGAGTGGGGCCCAGAACAAGAGAAGGCTCTGCAACAGGTTCGGGCTGCTGTGCAAGTCGTTCCGCCCTTTGGGTCATATGATCTGGCTGATCCAAAGGTGTTTGAAGTGTCAGTGGCAGATAGACTTGCTATTTGGAATCTTTGGCAGGTCCCTATTGGTGAATCACAGCGCAGACCCTTAGGATTTTGGAGCAAAGCCCTGTCATCCTCTGCAGATAACTACTTTCCTTTTTAGAAACAGCTTTTGGCTTGTTACTGGGCCTTAGTAGAGACTGAATGCTTAATCATGGGCCATCAAGTCACCATGGGCCTGAGCTGCCCATCATGAACTGGGTGTTGCCTGACCCACAGTCATAAAGTCAGATGTGCACAGTAGCACTCCATCATTAAATGGAAATGGTATATATGAGATTGGGCTCAAGCAGGACCTGAAGGCACCAGTAAGTTGCATGAGGAAGTGGCCCAAATGCCCATAGTCTCCACTCCTGTCATATTACCTTCCATCTCCCAGTTTGCACCTGTGGCCTCTTGGGGAGTTCCTTATGATCAGTTGACTGAGGATGAGAAAACTCATGCCTGGTTTACAGATGGTCCGTGTGATATGCAGGCACCACTTGAAAGTGGACGGCAGCAGCACTATAGCCCCTTCTGGGACCTCTCTGAAAGGACAGTGAAGGGAAATCCTCTCAATGGGCAGAACTTTGAGCAATGCACCTGGTTGTTCACTTTGCTTGGAAGGAGAAATGGCCCAGATGTGTGATTGTATACTGATTCATGGGCTGTGGTCAATGGTTTGGCTGGATAGTCAGGGACTTGGAAGGACCATGATTAAAAACTGGAGACAAGGAGGTATGGGGAAGAAGTATGTGGATAGACATCTCTGAATGGGTCAAAGAAGTGAAGATATTTGTGTCTTATGTGAATGCTCACCAAAGGGTGATTTGAGGCAGAGGAGGCTTTTAACAGTCAAGTGGATAGGAATCCCATCATTGCTCAATGGTCTCCTGAAGAAAGTGGCCATGGTGGCAAGGATGGAGGTTATGCATGGGCTCAGCAACATGGACTTCGACTCACCAAGCCCAACTTGGCTACAGCCACAGCTGAGTGCCCAATCTACCAGCAGCAGAGACCAACACTGAGGGCCTGATATGGCCCCATCCCTCGAAATGATCAGCCAGCAACCTGGCGCCAAGTTGATTACATTGGACCACTTCCATCATAGAAAGTACAGCGTTTTGTTCTTACTGGAATAGACACTTACTCTGGATATGGGTTTGCCTTCCCTGCGCGCAATGCTTCTGCCAAAACTACCATCTGTGGACTTACAGAATGCCTTATCCACCGTCATGGTATCCCACACAGCCATTTCCTTGGGTCAGGGGACTCACTTCACAGCAAATGAAGTGAGGCAATGGGCCCATCACCATGGAATTCACTGGTCTTACCATGTTCCCCATCATCCTGAAGCAGCCGGCTTTATAGAACGATAGAATGGCATTCTAAAGACACAATTATGGCGCCAGCTAGGTGGCAATACCTTGCAGTGTTGGGGCAATGTTCTCCAGGAGGCTGTATATGCTCTAAACCAGCGTCCAATATGTGGTACTGTTTCTCCCATAGCCAGGATTCATGGGTCCAGGAATCAAGGGGTGGAAATGAGAGTGGCACCACTCACTATTAATCCTAGTGACCACTCACAATATTTTTGTTTCCTGTCCGCAAGACCTTATGCTATGCAGGTTTGGAGGTCTTAGTTGCAAAGGGAGGAATGCTCCCACCTGGAGACACATCACTGATTCCATTTAACTGGAAGCTAAAATTGCTACTTGGCCACTTTGGGCTCTTTATGCCTCTGGATTAACAGGCAAAGAAGGGAGTTACCATACTGGCTAGTGTGATTGATCCTGATTACCAAGAGGAAATTGGATTGATACTACATAATGGAGGTAAAGAAGAGTATGTCTGGAATGCAGGAGATCCTTTGGGGCATCTCTTAGTATTACCATGCCCTGTGATTAAAGTCAATGGAAAACTACAGTAACTCAATTCCAACATGACTACTAATGGCCCAGACCCTTCAGGAATGAAGGTTTGGGTCACCCCACTAGGCAAAGAGCCATGACCAGCTGAGGTGCTTGCTGAGGGCAAAGGGAATACGGAATGGGTGGTGAAAGAAAGTAGTTCTAAATACCAGTTACAACCACGTGACCAGTTGCAGAAATGAGGACTGTAATTGTTATGAGTATTTCTGCTTTGTATGCATCAAATATTTTTGTTTTATTCCCTTATAAAATATAAGACGTAAACAGGGCTAGTGCATTTTCGGTTGTATGGTGTTCATTGTATCATGTTAGATGCAAGTATGACTTTATAATTGTCTTTATTCAGAGACTATGTACGGTTTAAGGAGATACGTATAGGTGCCAGGTTGACAAGGGGTGGACTGTGATGGTTAAGATTGTGTGTCAACTTGGCTGGGCCATGATTCTCAGTGGTTTGGCAGTCATATGATGTTATGATCACCCCTATGATGGGATCTGCTGTGAGTAGCCAGTCAGTTGAAAGGGTGTTTCCTTGGCTGTGTGGCCTACATCGAATATAAGTGGACATTCTGGCAAGGCTCATGGCTGTTGCTCCTCTGGATCCTGTAGCTGGCTTCTGTTAGTCTGACTTCTAGTTCTTGGGACTTGAGCTAGTAGCTTACCTGTGGTCTTGCCTGCCAATCTTGGGATTCATCGATCTTTGCAGCCTATGAGCAACAGCCCTGCTCTTTGACCTGCCAATCTTGGTTTTGACAGCCCCTGCAGCTACATGAATCAGGAGAAGCCTCCAGCCTGACCCATGGACTTGGGACATTCCAGTCTCTACAACCACATGAGCCATTTTCTTGATATAAATCTCCCTCTATATATATTTATATGCTTTACTGGTTTTGCTTCTCTAGACAACCCAGCCTGAGAGAGTTGTTTTGCACATCTACCGAATCAATTTTGATAGTCCTCTTGTTCCTTCCTTATTATTTTAACTTCCCCTTTAAGTTTTTAGAAACATGTTAAATATTCATTTTATATATGATAACTGAAAATTCCAATATCTGCAATCTTTGCAGGCCTGAATAGAGTAGTTGATGGTGACTTGTTTCCTGTGTGTTTAGTGGACTTTTGATTATAAACTCATGGTTCTTGGAATTATAGCTATAAGAATTATTTGAGGCCTGGGATTAAAGTGCATTCCTTCAGAAAATATTTACATTTAATTTGACCAGGTTCCGGGGAGTACTCTACCAACTTGAGACCACTTTAAATTAAATTTTTGGCTAGGAATTTTTCAGGCCTCAAAGTTGTGTAAGTATATGTTTATCATTTTGAATTATCAGAGAGGAATTTTCTTTTTTCCCAGTTCATCCAGAACCAAAGGGGAGATAGGCTTTTATTCTTAGTATTTCCCTCTGCAGGTCTTTTTTTTTTTTCATTTACTCTCTGAGGGTGTTACTCTTTGACTCTTGGCTTTACGTGTGTGCGTGAGAGTGAAAGGTAGTTCTCCATTCCAACTTTCTTTTCTGTCAACCCCAGGTATTATCTTCTCTCCACTACATACCAGAAAGACCCAACTCGTTGCCATTGAGTCGGTTCTGACTATAGGACAGAGTAGAACTGCCCCCTAGGGTTTCCAAGGGGCAGCTGGTGGATTCGAACTGCTGACTTTCTGATTAGCAGCTGGGCTCTTAACCACTGTGCCACCAGGGCTTCCTCTACTACATATGGCCCTTTAAACCCAGGTTCCAATCCCCTCTCCAAGTCTCTCAGCCTGAAAACCCACCTCCTCCCTCTGAAAAACAGCACTGCTTTCCTGGGGGGTAGTTTCTCCCCTTTTTTCCTTTCCATGTCCTGTAACACCTAGGATTCCACCCAGATGAGCACAGATGTTCTTCTCAGTTCAACATTACGGGCTGGGAAGATGAACTCTAGTCTCGCAAATGAGAGGACTTGGGGCCCTTTGGGGTCCTACTGGCCGGCTGGATCCCTTACAACAGCATCTATGAAGAAACACACAGGACAAAGACAATATTAATTTTCCTTGAAGACCATTCAGCCTAATACAGTGTCCAACAGTATTTCTCCTACTAGCATGTCCTACTCTTCAGACTCAGTTTGAGATCCCCTCTCATAGCACTGAGAGGCATTTGGGTCTTTCTGAATCCCCCCATCCCACCCAAGGCCTGGCAGCTTCACATCAAAAATTCTGCACACCCAGGACACCCTGCTAACTAAGACCTGAAGCCACTCCCAAAGTCCACCTTTCAGTCAAAGATTAGACAGGCCTATAAAACAAACAATAACACGTGAGGAACATGCTGCTTAGTTCAGTCACGTATACGAGGCCAAATGGGTAGCACCTGCCCAAAAGCAAAGGGGAGAAGGCAGGCAGGGATAGGAAATCTAGACGAATGGACACGGGGAACCCGGGGTGGGAAAGGGGGAGAGTGCTGACACACTGTGGGGATTGCAACCAATGTCACAAAACAATTTATGTATAAATTTTTGAATGAGAAACTAATTTGTGCTGTAAACTTTCACCTAAAGCACAATAAAATTAATACAAAACAAAGCAAACAAACAAAAACTCTGCACATCTGGGGAGGGAGGATGAGGGTTATTCACTAACTAGATAATAGACAAGAATTATCTTAGGTGAAGGGAAGGACAGCACACACTACAGGGGAAGTCAGCACAACTGGACTAAACCAAAACTAAGAACTTTCCTGAATACAATCAAACACTTCGAGGGACAGAGTAGCAGGGGTGGGGTCTGGGGACCATGCTTTCAGGGGACATCTAGGTCAATTGGCGTAAGAAAATTTATTAAGAAAATGTTTGCAGCCTACTTTGGTGAGTGGCATCTGGGGTCTTAAAAGCTTGCAAGCAGCCATCTAACATGCATCAATTGGTCCCAACCACCTGGAGTAAAGGAAAATGAAGAACACCAAAGACACAAGGAAAGTATTAGCCCAAGAGACAGAAAGGGCCACATAAACCAGAGACTGCATCAGCCTGAGACCAGAAGAAATACATGGTGCCTGGCTACTACCAATGACCGCCCTGACAGGGAACACAACAGAGAGTCCCTGACGGAGCCGGAGAAAAGTGGGGTGTAAAACTCAAATTCTAGTAAAATGACCAGACTTAATGGTCTGACTGTGACTGGAGGGACCCCAGGAGACATGGCCCCTGGACTCTCTGTTAGCCCCAAACTGAAACAATTCACGAAGCCAACGCTTCAGACAAAGATTAGACTGGACTATAAGACATAAAATGATACTTGTGAAGAGTGTGCTTCTTAGTTAAGTAAATACATGAGTCTAAATGGGCAGCTTCTGTCTGGAGGTGAGTTGAGAAGGCAGAGAGGGTTAGGGGCTGGTTGAATGGACATGGGAAATCAGGGGTAGAAAGGAGAAGTGTGCTGTTACAGTAGAGGGAGAGCAATTAGGGTCACATAACAATGTATGTATAAATTTTTGTATAAGAGACTAACTTGAAATGTAAACTTACACTTAAACTACAATAATAAACAAAACAAAAACTCTGCACATCTGTTAAAGATTATTAAAGCCACCCAGAAGAATGGTTCCAGCTCAGATTATATATACATATATATATAATGAAATTATATGCATAAAATTATATATATATATATATTCACTATATATACACGCTGTTACATATATATATAATTTCAAGGCAGATCAATATGTACTAATATGAACAATCTCCAAGATATATTGTCCAGTGGGGAAATAAAGCAACGTTCAGAAGAGTGTGTATAAGAAGCTGCTGTTTGCATTAAAAATGCTTAAAATTTCAGAGACTGACTCTGGAACAGCACTCAAAAAACCAGCATCAGGAGTTGGCTTTGGGTACAGATCTTAGGGTGAGTGGGATGCTTATGTTTAAAAAATATGTGCTTGCAGTGCCTTCAAAAACCTTTAAATTTAGTTTTGTATCAGGATGGAAGCTATTTCTACTAAAATTACAGATGCATTTACTATTTGACCCAGATGCATCCTACAGATACACCTGCTCACGTATGGAATGTTATATGTACAAGCTGGTTCCTTGTAGCATTGCTTGCAATAGTAAAAGACTGAAAACAAAGTATTCAGTGAGAAGAGGCTGGTTAACAAATTTTGTGTATCCATGCAATAGAATACTAACCAAACACACACAAAAAAGACCCAAACCCTTTGCCATCGAGTCGATTCTGAGTCACAGCGACCCTATAGGATAGAGAAGAATTGCCCCCTAGGGTTTCCAAGGAGTGCCTGGTGGATGCGGAACTGCTGTCCTTTTGGTTAGCAGCTGTAGCTCTTAACCACTGCATCACCAGGGCTCCAATAGAGTACTATGCAGCTGAAAAACTAAAACGAATGAGAAAGATCTTTTTGCCGATTTGGAAGCATCTCCAGGATATATTGTTAAGCTAACAAAAGCAAGGTCTAAGTGTATATACTACCTTTTTCAAAAGAAACGGGGTGAAGTAAGTCTATAGATTCATATTTGCTTGTATTCACATTAAAAAACAAGGGTTATCTCTAGTGGGCAAGAGGGAAAGGATAGATGGGACCAGGGGTAGAAGGGAGGTTTCTCAGTGCATACTTTTTATATTTTGATTTTTGAACCATGTAAATGCATTACCGATTCAGAGTAATAACTAGAAATATTTATGTGAAATTTAAAGAAGGGAGGGGGCAGTGGTTGGAGATGCTGCCCAATTCATCCCGTCAACCACTGACCCTCCCCCCAATTCTATGGATTTTTCAGGTTGTTTTTAATCTGAGATTAACTGTCGTAAACCTAATACAACGATAGGTAAATTTCAGACTCTTAACATGGATTATTTTGCTTAATCCTTCTAAAACTTAATGAAATAGACATTAACATTCTCATTTTACAAATAAGGAAACAGAGGCACAGAGAGATTAAGTAACCATCCCAAGATCTCCCACAGCTTGTAAATGGCAAAAGAATTCAAATTCATGTCTAAGAAACTCCTCTGGCTCTCCCAACAATCTTGTACAAGTATCTTTGCATAGTCGTTCGATTATTTCCTGAGGCTGCATTATTAGAAGTGGGCGGACTGGATCAAGGAATTTGCACTTTTTAATGTTTTTTTTTTTTTTTTAAATGAGAAAAAAAAAAAGCGAAATGCCACTATGTAAATTTGCGTTGTTTTACAATCCCATGAATGGGGCAAGAGAATTCCTGTTTCCCCACCTGATAGATAACACTGAGTAGCAGCAAAATTTAGTTTTCTCGAAACTAACTGGCGAGATATGGTTTATTACTATTGCTTTAATTACTGTTTAGTACTCAAAAGCTTAGCGACCCTCTGGGGGACCCATGTACCTGCTGCAGGGAGCAAAGGAGTCCTCCAACCCTTCTGCACTCTTTCCTCTCCGCCGGCAGAGAGCGCTCGCCGCGACGCGCCTCTCCTATGGTTCTAATCGACTTCCCAGGCATAGTGCGCGTGCGCAGTTTCCGCCCCAGGTGTCCAAGTTTGTGCCTGATCCTTGTCTCTTCGGCCGCGCTCGGCGCGCAGTTCTCAGCCCGGGCTGGACTGCAGGGAAGACGATCGTGTTCCCCGGACTCGGAGCTCCTCTGGACCTCCGACGTGAAAGGCTCCGGGGTGAACCTGGAGGGGTCGGGCGGCGCGTCGGGCAGCCCAAGCGGGCGGGGCTGGCGGGGTGGGGCCGCAGAGTCCTGGGCGTCGGTCACCCGCGGGGTAGGAGCCAGGCACGCGGAGCCCCTGACAGGACAGGTATGGAGGCGGCGACCGTGCCAACCGCCTCCTCCGCCACTCCCTGTGTATTCGTGCGGTCCTGGGCGGGGGGTGGGGGAGGGAGAGGGGGCTCGGCACTGGCCTGGGGCATCCCACGGAGTCCCGTCTGCGGGGCATGGGCCGGCAGGGGTGGGCCGCGGCGGGGGAGGGCGCCCGCCCAGGTCTGGGGACTCCGCCCGAGTGTTTCACCCCAGGCCCGTCCGACCTACCTGAGCTCTTCACTGTTCTCCTGGGGTCAGAGTGACTGCGCCTCCGAGTTCCTCTGGGGCTGCAAGAGTCCCCTCCTTTCCTGGGAGTGTCTGAGGCATCCCTGAGCTCATGGAGCCACAGGGTTCCTGTGGAACATGGTTGAAAACTTCGTGTCAGATATGGAAAAAAAAATTCAGTAATGGGAGCCTGCATATGGGTTTGGTTTGTCTATGTCTCCCACCCCTGGGATCCGTCTTAGCTGGCAGGATGACCCTTCAGAAGTCATCTTGCGCATCTTTTCTTTAGGCAGAAGAACCACAGCTAATTCACACAGATGAGGGATTCTGCTGTTTGTAAAGAGTCAGTGGTTTGGAAACTCAACCTCATTTATTGCAGTGAGGCGGAGGGCAAGCGGCAAGCCCGTATTGACCACTTACTAGTCTGCCCCCCTAAGGCACCAAGAGTCAGCTATGAGGTAGATAAAGATTGCCATTCTTCACCTGGTGTACTGCCAAAGCCTGAGCCATAGGATGTTAAAAGAGGTAATGCTATTTGTTTTTAAAGGCATTTTGTGTGCCAGTTATGTTTGGAAAATTCGTGGTTAAAGTTTTCCTTACTGCAGAACATTTCAGAGCTGTCAATATGCTAATGATATTTATTGTGAATCTCCAACTGGGTCTATGGTATGAAGAGTTTTCCACATTTGACTGGGAAGCACTGTTTTTCCTGTACCACAGTGCTTCTGTTTAACATCTGGAACAGTTTGGGAAATGAATTTCCAGAATTAGAAACTCAAAGTTTGGAAGTGGCAGTGTAGACCAGTGCCTTTTGAACTCCAAAGGTGCGTATCTCTGAGGATCTTGTTAAAATGTAGATTCTGATAGGGTCTGCAGTTCTAACAAGCACCCAGGTGTTGCTAATGCTGCTGGTCCTTGGACCACACTTTGAATAGCAAGGATGTGGATCTCTGGATTGAGAGTTAGAGACCATGATCTTCATCCTGCTCTCCAGAACAAACTGCGTTGCCTTGGGCAAGGCACTTCGCCTGTCCCGGCCTATAAAATAGGAGACTGGGCTAGAAGATCGCTAAGGTTCCTTTCAGGTCTAAGATGCTGTGATTCTAGTTCAGCCATCCTTATGATAGTTGAATTCCATTTACAATATCCTTGCCAAATGGCTAATTTGGGCTTGAACATTTCAAGTAATGGAGAACTTAATATGTATACACCGGTTGGCGTTGAGTCGATTCCAACTCATAGTGACCCTATAGGACAGGGTAGAACTGCCCCATAGGGTTTCCAAGGAGCTGCTAGTGGATTCAAACTGCTAACCTGTTGGTTAGCAGCCAAGCTCTTACCCACTATGCCACTAGGGCTCCTATAAGGCAACCCGATTCATCTTGGGAGAGCTCAGTAAGGAAGTTCTTCATGTTGCTGAAATACATCTCCCTGCAGCTTCCATCCTGTTGGTCATAGGTTATTAGAATCACACAGAAAAAAAGTGTAATCCCTCTTTAAAAAGTTGCCTCTTAAAGTGTTAGAAGACAGCTATTCCTACCAAGTTTTCTCCAAACTGAACTGCCCTTAATTCTACCATGATGTTGTTTCAAATCCCTCCCTTTTGAATTTAGTCCTTGTTCTGCAGAGAGTAGTGGGGTTTTAGCTGGACTTGAAGGATGGATGGGGCTTGCATGACTAGGGAAGGTACCCTGAGCAGCTGACAGTGGTACAGAGGTGAGACTGCATATGTCAGAGCCAGGAGTGTTTGATTAAAGTAGCTGAGGTAAAGGTGTCCTGTAGTAGAGGAGTAAAAGATAAGCTTGGTATCACAATGTGGAGGGACTTGTTGGACAGCACACAGTTAAATGCTCACTATATGCTAGGCATTATGCTAATTCCAGGAGTTGGGCACTTATTTTGTAAGAAATGGTATGTCAGTGAAAGATTTTGGGTAGGTGATTAGGACGGATAGGCTATATATTTGTCTTCCTCTGATATATAATATGGTTGGAAGTGGGGAAGGAAGAGCCTGATATGCTCTAAATGTCAGTTATAGATGACTTAGGTTGATGATAATAATGCCGTTCTGCTCCTGTAAAGATTACAGCTTAGAAAACTCTATGGGGCTTTTCTACTCTGTGACATGGTCTCTATGAGTTGAAATTGACTCTACAGCACCTAACAATAAGAACATATATATGTATGTATAACAGATTACAGAATGTTTCACAGGCATGATCTCATTTGATTTAATAACCCGGTGAGGTAGGCAGAACAGCTGTTACCCTGTTCTACAGATGATGAATCAAAGAGGGTAAATGGTTTGCTTAACTTTCTCAAAGCTATTAAATGGCAGACCACAGTGATAACAGTCATATTGGAGGAGAAAGGAAGGATGAAGAAGGCAATTCTAAGGAAGAATTGATAAGATGGGCCTGACTGTATATGAGGGTACAGAGGAGAAGTTGTTAGGGAGGAGTCAGAGTAGTTGGAAGAATCATAATACCATTGACAACTGTCAGTCTGGGTTTTACTCTGCCAGCTCTATTATCTAGTAACTGCCTGGAGTTATGAGTTGGGAGGGATTATAGTAGAGGATTCCTCGGTTGCCTGTCCTGTCCCCAGCTACTGGGTGGTGCTGTGGGGATGTGGGCTATCTGTCCCATGCCGAGGAATATGAGAAGTGGGTCCTCTGTGCCTCTGAGGAGGAAAGTGCTAAGAGATTGATTCAAATCTATCTTAGCGTCCTTGCCATCCCGTTGTTTTTAGTTGCTGTCGAATCGATTCTGATTCGCGGGACTCCATGTGTTACAGAACTGCTCCATAGGGTTTTCTTGGCTGTAATCTTAATGGAAAAGAACTTATCTTCTGCGGTACTGCTGAGTAGGTTCGAATCACTAACCATCATGTCAGCAGTCAAGTGCAAACCATTGGCACTACCTAGGGACCCCTTGCCATCCTGGAGACTCTGAATTTGGCTTTGTATGATTGCTGTTTTGAAGTTCAGGCTGGTACAATTGTCCCATACCAGGTGACTAGCCTGGCCTCCCCAAGCTCCTTCATACCTCCTAAGGGCCTCACTGCAGCAGACACTGGGCCCTCGCCACCCCAAAAGCCTTACTAAAGCAGTTTCCCCAAAAGAGCTGCACTTCACCTAGAGTTTAGAGGTCTCTCTGTGGTCCTTTTACTCTGAAAGCATAAAGGATTGAGATTTAGTGTCACTACCAAATTAATTATGAGACTAGGCCGACTTTCTCAGGCCCGTCGTGAGAGGAAAGAGCCACATCTGCTGGGGCTGAGATTGGCCATGAATTTCTCCAGTGGTGGTGGTCTTTAAGGGTGGAGCTACTTTCTGGGAAACTGTCAGCCCATTTACACCCCTAGAGCCTGAGGTTGGCACAGGCTTTTATTCAGCATTGCGTGCCTTCTCTGTGCAAAGCACGGTGTTAAGTGTTTAGGATACTGAGATGGATTAAAAACTTTCTGCCCTGGAGGAATTCATTGTGGGTTAAAGGAGACAGTATTTTAAATAAAACATGATATTGTAATGGAGATACGTACAAAGTGCTGTGTGAGGGCAGAGGTGGGAATGACTAGCTCTCTGTAGAAAAATCGGGAATCTTCAGGAAAGAGGTGGTAATTGAGCTGAACCTTGAAGGATGGGGAGGGAGAATGGTCTTGGTGATGTTTGCAGCATTTGCTGAGGCATAAGGGGTAAGGTAAATAGAGCCAAGTGGCCGGAATATAACAGAACTTTGGGTTCAAGGGAGAGGTGATTGGTGAGGCTGGATTGGTAA
This sequence comes from Trichechus manatus latirostris, assembly GCF_000243295.1. Taxonomy (NCBI): domain Eukaryota; kingdom Metazoa; phylum Chordata; class Mammalia; order Sirenia; family Trichechidae; genus Trichechus; species Trichechus manatus. Next base: position 8,166,908 of record NW_004443940.1, read on the forward strand.
TGAGGCCAGGTTTTAAATGGCCTTTACTGCTGTGCTAGAAGATTCAATTTTAAGTAGGGAGGTGACATGACTGGGTTTTGGGATACTAACTGTGTAAGTAGTCTGAAGAAGGACATCCGGAGACTCTTGTAATAGCCTCGGAGTGGGTTAAGGCTGAACTAAAGTTTATGTCAGTGGGATGGAGAGGAGGAGATGAATCTAAGAGAGGTTTTAGAGATAGAATTAACCTGACTTAATGACTAATTGGTTGGTGAAAACAAGAGAGAGAGGGAGTTGTTGGAGATGACTCAGTTTTCTATTTTGGGTGGATGGTGGTGCCAATTGAAAAGAGGGACATTTTTCAGGGGGACGATACCAAGTTTGTTTTGGGTCATGTTGAACTTGAGGTGTCTGTGGCACATGGCAGATAAATGGAAATGTAGGACTGAGGGTGAGAAGGGAGTCTTCCTAGGGGCAATGGGTATAGGTGGTAGTTAAAGCCGTCGGAATAGATAAGCTCTCCTAGCCATGCTTACAGAAGACTGCAGGTGACAGAGATGAGAAGGATTTGTGAGCAAGGAAAGGGAGAATGTTATCCAGGAAACTAGGAGAGGAGAAAATTCCAGGAGGAGAATCAGCAGGGGGATCAAGTAGGATGAGCTTGGAAAATGCTACTTGAGACTGGGCAGCTCGGAGATTGTGGTCACTAGGGCACTATTACTTTTTTAGTGCAAGCCGCTTCAGTGGAGTGGTAGGAACAGGAGCCAGAATGTAATGCATTGAGGAGCAGCTAGGAAGTGAGCAAGTGAAGACAGGGACGGTGTACTCGCTTTGGAGCAGCTTGGGGAGAAGGTAGCAGGGACTAGGACAGAAGAGTCTTGAACATGGTCATTGGATGACGTGTGAGAGACAGTAGAGAGGGTACAATTGAAGGCACAAGGAAAAGGTGATTGCTAAATCAGGTCCTCAGAGGAGGGTGGGCAATTGGCCCCAAGAAGAAGGGGACACCATCTCCTTTGAAGTAGGAAGAAAGAGGCAGTGACAGATGCAGATACATCTAAAGTTACAAAGGAGTTCTTACCTAATAGGCTCAGTTTTCTTTTTCTACGAGGTTATCTGCTGAGAGGTGGGGGTGTGAGCATGAGCATGGGCAGGAACAGGGATGTGAAAGTGGTCGAGGGAATTTGGAACAGCTATCCTGAGGAAGGGGAAAGAGAAGCTCCGAGAGTGTGGAGTACCCATCTGAAGTGAAATCCTGCATGTAGGCTTCTCCTTCCTCTTCATAATAATGGCTAACATAGATTGAGCACTTCATACTAGGCACTGTTCTAAGTGTTTTTTTCCACATGATTTTTACAACAACGCTGTTAGAAAGTAGGGTTATTGCCCCTATTTTACAGAAGAAGAAACTGAGGCATGCAGGATTACTTAGGCTTAGTAGTACTTGTGTGTAATGAATCCCTTACCTCTGCAGAAATGCCATTCCTCCCCCAGGGGCATCAGAGAAGGCAGAAATTTAATCCCAACTCCCAATGTCCTTAAAGGACTGGATTCTAGGGCTGCTAAGAAGGGAGTCTCACCATGCCAGTCGTTGGACCTGATAATGGCATGGGTGGGCAGGGCAGTGGGGTCAGTGTTGCTGCCAGCTTTTTGCAACTACTAGGGGACCTCTGAAATCCTAAAGTGATCTCCCAGCACCCTAACTAGGAAGACAACTGACTACTAGTGATTTGTCAGGTTCTGCAGGCTGAGACTGTGTCACCTGAGACAGTAAATAATGAGAGACCTTGTTCCCATCCCCACCACCCAGGAAAAGAGAGAGTTTTTTTCTGCTACTCAATTATGAGACTAGGCAGACCTTACATAACATAATCATAATTGTTATTAACACTCATCTTTTGTGTTTTCCCAATTGGTGTGATAGGTAGAATTTGCAGGTATGGTACACACCTGATTTTAGTGAAAGGGGAGGGTGATGGGATGGCGTGGATGGAAGGGAAACGGACTTACCTTTTCCTGCTGCAGCCACTGGAGCGTCATCTCTGTGTCCTTCCTCTGGAGGTTGCCATGGATACGCCTTTGCGTGGTGGCTTGAGGAGATTGATTGCCATTATGATCAGATGATGACGTGGGTTTAAGAAGAGAAAAGACAGAATGCGGTGCTGCTGGGAAGTGGCTTGTGAGCTGCCCAAAAGGCAGAGCCCAGCAGAGCCAAGGTGGCTGTGGCTTTGTTGGCTGCTTTGGCTTTTGCTGAAGTTGTGAAATGGTGCATCTCTCTCTTTAGAGCGCAGGCTCGGGGTTCCTTGTCTACAGGGTCCTAGTGCCAGGGCTTGCTGGTATATTCAAGGGTAGGAACCAGCTGAACTTGTGCAGGCTATTAAGTGGGACTCCTGCTGACACTGGGAGGGGTGCAGTTCTTGAGCACAGGGCTGCCTGCTCATTGCCTCCCTGCAAAAGTGCCTGCATGGAGAGTATGGGAGACATACTGTGCATCTTCCCTTCCTGGCTCTTGGAGGTCTGGGCCCTTTGTGGGCCTGGAAGTCAGGTGTTTTCAGGGGTGTGCTTTGGGAGGGGGTAGTAAACCATCTCATTGTTTCTGTTAAAGAGAGCCTTAGATTGTGTTCAGACTGGGAGTGGGCTGCAGACATTTTTGGGAATAATGAGATGCTGGAGAGGTGAAAGATATCCATTTAGGGTCTAGGTCCCATCTGTGTGGGATTTGTAAGGCAGATACAGGAGTAGGACCTAGGAACAAAGGGCTCAGATGTGTCTTCTGTCTGGGTTCCTGTCGGTATCTGGAACCCGTAGGAAGCGTTCCAATTGGGTAGCCTTCCAAACTCCCAGTTCCTATTCTCCACTCAGTAAGCAGACTGTCTCCTTTCCTGACTCCTGAGGGCTTAAAGTCCATACTTATCCCTTCCCTACTAGTGTTTTCAGAGATGTGCAACTTTGCCTTAGTCTTAAGAAAAATCTAGATCTTGCCATAACCTCTAATTAAAATTGTGTTTGTGTTTCTTTTTATCTGTTTGCAGCCAAACTACCCTATTCCGAATGGCTGTTGTTAGGTGCAGTTGAGTTGATTTCGACTCCGCAATCCCATGTGACAGAGTTGGACTGCCCCATAGGGTTTCCTAGGCTGTAATCTTTCTGGGAGCAGATCGACAGGTCTTTTCTCCCAGAGCTGCTGGGTGGGTTTGAACTGTCAACCTTTCAGTTAGCAGTTTAGTGCTTAATTGTTGTGCCACCAGGGCTCCTTTACCCAATACCTAATGCTGTTTAATTCAAGCATGTAGACCCAGCTGTAAGCCTGCCTGGGTTCCAAACCAGCCACTCTAGGAGAGGGATCAGGAAAAGCAGACAGTTGGGCTACCCCAGGATCAAGGTTCAGTGAGGTGAGACTAGGGAAGGTCTAGGGATCAAAGGAAGCTTGTGTGCCAGACAAAGCAAGGTGGAAAAGGTGCTGGCTGGGTGCCAAAGGGGCTTTTCCTTCTCAGTTCCTCCTTAGTTCCCAACAATCTATTCATTTCCTTGTCATTGTCTGAAATTTTCTCCAAGACCATTGGTAACCTGTTTAGTAGACACAGATTCTCCACTCCCCCATTCCCATTTTTCTAGACATTTTGGCAGTATTTAATCCCATTAAAATTTGTGTCATTAAAATATCATTAAAGGAGTGTCTGTCTCCTCCCTGACTGAGGGAACAGGTAACTCAGGATTGTCTGATGTGACATGGGCTGGGGCCCAGGCTTGCTGTGGAAGGAATACCCACCTGTACATTAGTCAGATGTGCCCCTGCCATTTTCTGGGGCAAGTCATTTAGCTTCTGAGACTCAGTGCCATCACTTGTAAAATGGAGGCAATGGAATCTGTGTTTTCTGTGCCACAGTTTCATTTTGGAAGGAGGTTGTCTTAGTCATCTAGTGCTGCTATAACAGAAATACCACAAGTGGATGGTTTTAAGGAAGAGAAGTTTATTTCCTCACAGTAAAGTAGGCTAGAAGTCCAAATTCAGGGCATCAGCTCCAGGGGAAGGCTTTCTCTCTCTGTCGGCCTTCTCATCAGTCTTCCCTCAGACCAGGAGCTTCTCTGTGTAGGGACCCTGGGTCCAAAAAGGATGCGCTGTGCTCCTGGTGCTCCTTTCTTGGTGGTATGAGGTCCCCCCTCTCTGCTTGCTTCCCTTTCCTTTTATCTCTTGTAAGATAAAAGGTGGTGCAGGCCACACCCCAGAGAAACTCCCTTTACATTAAATCAGGGATGTGACATTTGTAGGGGTGTTACAATCCCACCCTAATCCTCTAACATAAAATTACAATCACAAAATAGAGGACAACCACACAATACTGGGAATCATGGCCCAGCCAAATTGATACACACATTTTTTGGGGGACAGAATTCAATCCATGACAGAGGTTGTGAATTATATGTATTAGTGTACACAGTTAAATTTGCCCCAGAGATGGCCCTAAAAACAGGACTTCTTTTCTCTCTCCTAACAGCGTCAGTTTCCCTTTCCGTTTTTTCTCCAAATCTGTTAATGTTTTCAAACATCATTCTCCCATTACCCAGGCTTGAAAACTCTGAGTGTAGTCATTTATTTATTCATTTGTTTACTTATTCACCCATTCATTTATCCAGGAAACATTTGAGTTCCTACTGTATGTAAAGTCATCATTGGTGTACCCTCTCAATAATGGTGAAGGTGATACCTACCATTTGATGAGCGCATACTCTGTGCCAGGCTCTGTGCTAAATGCTTTACTTAAACCTTATTTAATCCTCACAACATCCCTATGAGGTAGGTGTTATGCCCCCTTTTTGCAGGTGAGGTAACTGGGGCTCAGAAAGTTAAATATCTTGCCCAGGGTTATACAAGTGAGGAGATGGGAGAACCAACACCTGTATCCAGATCTGCCTGTCTCTGGAGCCCATGAGCCTACCTATGGGCACGCTGCCTCTTTCCCCTATGTCTGACTTATCACAAGGCCTTCTCAGAGCTTTTTTTTTGTACTGTTTCTGAAGAGGCCCCTTTCCTCTGCTGACTCTCTGTCTCTCAGGGCCCTGGTTCAGACCCTCCTCACCCCTGGCCTGTTGCAGCAGCCTTCATGCTGTCAGTCCTACCTTGGCCAAGTTGCTCCTGCCTCCATTCCGTGCTGCACATGCCACCAGTTTGATCTTCCTGAAATAGCTTTCATTATGCTGGTCTCTTGCTCAGGAGCTAGACTGGCTTCCTGTTACTGGACAGGTCCATCTGCCTCTGCCTGATGTTAAAGTTCCTGCCTATCCATACTTGCCTTCTCGTACATCTCAAGATTAATGTGTTTATTTATTCAATAAATATTTGACTCCATGAGCTAAGTGCCATGGGATCATAAAGAGGAGAAGTCATGGGCTCCGGCTTCAGAGGCTTATAGTTTGGTAGAAGAACTCATCTAGAATTCTTCAGTTCAGCCAAACTAAGTTCCTTCAATGTTCCCTAGTCAAGCAAAGTTATTTCTGTCTTTATTCATGTAGTGTTCACAACTTAAGTGTTTCATGGGCCTTTGCTCTCCACATATCCAAAAAACAACCCGTAATTCAGAGCACAGTCAGGTAGTCATTGTCTTTCTAGCTTAACCCTTTTCCTGTGTATAACTTCTTATTTATTGTCTAGATATTTTAAGGCTTTCATACATCTTGATGCCTTTGAATTATGGCGTTGGTGAAGAGTATTGACTATACCAGGGACTGCCAGAAGAACAAACAAATCTGACTTGGTAGAAGTATAGCCAGAGTGCCACTTGGAAGCAAGCATGGTGAGACTTCGTCTCACATACTTTGGACATGTTATCAGGAGAGACCAGTCCCTGGAGAAGGACATCGTGCTTGGTAAGGTAGAAGGTCAGTGAAAAAGAGAAAGACTCTTGATGAGATGGATTGACACAGTGGCTGCAACAATGGGCTTAAACATAGCAACGGTTGTGAGGATGGTGCAGGACCAGGCAGTGTTTTGTTCTGTCATACATAGAGTTGCTATGTATGACTTGACGTCACCTAACAACAACAATAACATGTCAGACAATTATTCATTGCACTTCTGCAGCTTCTGTACTTTTTACAACGTACTTCTATGTGCTTTATCTAATCTGAGCTTCAGAACACTAATGTAGAGACGGCAAATATTATTTCCATTTTATAGGAGAGGAAACAACCTCCAAGACTGTATATACCTGTGAGTATATCTACCTGTTGTCTATAGTCAGTGAGCTGTGAGACAGTTCTCAGTCCTGAGATCGTTTGAATCTTTGAAGATGGTGTGGTCTAGAGGCAGAGCATGGCCTTGGAAGCTTAGTGGTGCATGTGGTAACAGTGAGGGAGAGTAAAAAGCACACAGGACTGCAATTTAGGCTTTGCTTCCAGTTTTGGCTCCCCTCCTTACCTTCTGTGTAACTTCAGGGAAGTCGCTCAGTTCTGTCAGCCTCAGTTTCTTTGTCAGCATCATCCCTGGCCTGCCTCTCTCAGTGGGTGATTGTGATGTCCAAACATGATGAGGATGATGGTAATGTTGCTATTCCAAACCAGTTGCTGTCAAGTCAGTTCAACTCATAGTGACCTTATAGGACAGAGTAGACATGCCCCATAGGGTTTCCAAGGCTGTGATCTTTATAGAAGCAGACTGCCACATCTTTCTCCTGCGAAGCAGCTGGTGAGTTCAAACCACCAGCCTTTGGTTAGCAGCCGAGCGCTAAACCACTGTGCCACCAGGGCTACTTAATGTTGCTACTACCTAACTTTTATTGAGCACTTACTAAATACCAAGCACTCTCCTAAGTTTTAAATGGATTATTTCAGTTAATCCATGTAACAACTCTCTCAGATATGTTCTTAGATTGTTCCCAGTTGATAGCTGAGGAAATTGAGGCACAGACATGTTCTGTAACTAGACCAAGTTGATATAGCTAGCAAGTGGTGAAGCCAGGAATGAACATAGAATGAACATAATAAGCAGCCTGAGTCTAGAGCCGACACCCTTAACCATGCACTTACAGATGATGTGTTTTAAGGTGCCCTCTAGACTGTAAAGTGCTGTGAACATGTGAGGTCCATGCCACAAGGGCCTTGCCCATCTGACTGGGGCTGAAGGTTTGGAATCATGACCCTGCCCTCCTGTGTAATGGTGAGTAAGGAAGGGAGGGGGCAACATGGAGATTTTGCAGAGGAAGAGAGAAACAGTTTCCTAGGGGTCCGGCCAGGATTGAGCATGTGGAGAGGTGTTTTGGGCCCAGATATCTGGCTGTTGGCTGTATTGGACTAGCTGGCCTGCCTTAGATGGGGTGGACTGGGAAGTCGCTCTTCTGCTAGTGAAGCCCGTGCAGAAAAGACGGGTATCCCTGAGCCGGGGATCTGGATCCAGACTGCGCCCACTGGGGCCATAGGTCAGACTCCAGGCCAACCTAGCTGGCTACTTAGGGCAGGGACCCTGGTCTGTTGGTTCCTAGCCCCTGACACATAAATTAATAAACGATAGGTGGGTAAATGAATGAAGGGGAGATCTCTTTGGAGACCGCTCACTAGAATGCATAGTCTTTTTATATTAAAAATTTTTAATTGCAAAAATAACACATGGTTATTATAGAAAAATTTATGAAATACAGAAATATAAAAAAACAGCTTTCTCACTGTTTCTGTTAAAGAGAGCCTTAGGGTCTGAGACACTAGGAAGCAAGGCCAAGAGTACAAGGGGCAGGTGCTGAGATGGACTGGGCCTTGTGCTGCGGGGGAAAATGGGGCCGTCTGCTTTTGCCCCCGCCCTTATTCATCCAGTTGAACTCAGTACTCTTGGGGTTCAGAGCCTGGCCCCTTAGAACAGCCAGAATGGAGGAAGAGTGACTGTGGCAAGCTTTGCCATCGTGGGGGTCTGGGGTACTGGACTCGCTTTGCTATGTGCTGGAAATGGCTCCATTACTCCCCCTCCCTTTTCTGGTTACGGCCAGGACCTGGTTTCTCGGGTCCAGTGTGAGATTAAAATCTACACCTTAACCGAATGGACTTGAGCCTAGAGTTTAGAGAGGCGGAGGGAAAGAGAAAACACCAGAAAGGGGCAAGAGACCCTTATTTTGGATGCGTGGAGGCCCTAGGCAGCTGATCATTCTGAAGTGTCACTTGATGCTGTGGGCCTGCGAGGCCTCACACCCTGGGGGTGGGGGAGAAGTGATGGTAAGGGGGTGCAGACTAGGAGGTACTGTCAGGGCTATGCTCCCAGCCCTAGGACAGTGTTCTCTAGGGGTGAGTGCTGAGGGTCTGTGGTATGGGCCTAGCCCTCTGTCCCCGCTCCTCTCTTCTGGCCCAGGTGAAGTAGGGGGGCACTAGGACCCAGAGGCTAGCACGCTCCCTGACAAGTCTAGAGCAGCACTAGCGCAGAGTGAGACTCCTCAGCTGGCAAGCAGGATTCGGTGTCTCTGGGTTCAGGAATCCTCCGGCAGCAAAGGGGACTTGCACCTCAGCCCCCATCTCTGCCCCTACCCCTACCCCGGTGGCCCACCCCGTGAGGCCCATGGACTGGGGAGGGCTGGGTCTGACGGCTCCTGTGTCTGTCCATGACGGCCTGGAGCCCTGACCCTCCTGCCTAGGTTTCTGCCTTTTCTCTCTGTCCCTGGCCAGCTGGGGGAGGGGGTAGAAGCCAGGTGAGCAACATGGCCCAGAGCAAGAGGCACGTGTACAGCCGGGTAAGTGGCCCTGATCTGGGATGGTCCTGGGAGGGCTACTGGAGAGGGCCTGGGTGCCTGTGGACATCATCGCCATGGGGGCTGGGGAGGCAGGCTGGAGCTAGGCTGGGGCACTCACAGCCTGTGTTTCTAAGGAGCTCTCGCAGCCCTGATGGGGTTAGGCCGGACAGAGTTGGGCCCTAAATGGGGACTGGGTAGGCCCGGCCTTTGACTCTAATTGGACCTCAGGCCGGGGGGTTGCTGATAGGGGCCGGGCAATCCTGGGGACTTAGAATGGGTTGGTGGGTTGGAATGGCCTTACAGTGCAGCCTTTCTTTAGAGCTTCTTTGTTGTTTGCCACTTGCTCGCTCTCTCTTCTGGCCGAGCTTGAATTTGTGCCCACTGTTTGTGTCTACCTGGTTTTGAGAGGCTTATTGTAGTTGTGAGGTGGGGGTCTCTGAGTCTGGGGTTAGCCTTGCTATCACTGTCAGCTCTTTTTATTGTCTGTGAGAGCCACCCTGCTGTCCCATGTGTGATTTGGGGTCTCGGAGCCCCTGGGAGCTGTATCCTCACCTCCCTGGATGAGCTCTTTGGGAAAGGGAGTTAGGAATGACAGGGCTGGAAGGTGTCCTGGCTCTTCCCTGTCTCTGACAGGGCTCCCTTCTGAAGCCAAGTTGAGGCATCAGAAGGGAGCCCTGTGGGGTCTTTAGGACCACTGGGTCACGTTTTCATGCTTCGTTCATCTGTTTTGCTGCAAGGCTGTAGTTCATGGAGCTGCTATTGCTAAAAATGGTCTAGGTGTGATTTTCTTCTTAACCCTGGGCCTATTTGGTTCCTGATTTCACGTTGTGTCCTGTCATCACGGAGGTGTCAGAAGCTGAGCGATTCCCAAGGGCAGTATCTTAGTCTACTTGTTTGCTTGCCCATCCATGAGCCATCCATTTGGACCACTGGGCAGAGCATAGGGGACAAAGTATGGGACAGACCTGAGTTACCCGATTTACCTGGCCTTTGTTTACCTCTTATAGTCGCATAGCATGGGGGAAGGATCTCCAGAGCTTGAGGGCAGAGAGCTGATGGAACAGCTGAGAAGAAGGAGTTAAATGGTTGAATGGGGTCGGATGAGGCATCCAGCAGTGCCATGGTGGTGTGTGGAGGGAGTCAGGTCAGGGAGGAGTGCTGGTGACTTGAGGGTCTGGAGGGAGGCACAGTTGTGTGGCTGTGAAAGGGAGAGGCTTAAAAGAGCTGTGTAAAGTACAGGAAAGACAGGCAACAGTGGGGAGGAAAACAGGTTTCTGTAGGGTCACTCACTGAATTGTCTGTCTTCCCAGCTCAGGCTCCTTAGTTGGAACACTGGGTTGTGGGGAGCCTGGTCTATACTGAATTATGTGCTTGAGCTTAATTCCCCTCACTGGGGGCAGTGCTCTTGAGAAAGCAGCCATGTGGTGACATTCACAGATCTATCAGTGAATTCTGATTTTTTATAAAATTTAAATATAAACTCTTATTAAGATTTTTGGCAGATTCCAGAGTGGTTTGGAGAAATCTTGGAAGAACACATCACTGGCATTTTTCAAAGGGGAATTTGGGGCCCCCACTTCACTCTGAGAATGAGTTTCAGGGGAGTGACTTCTGGTCCTTTTAAAGTCCAGGATCCTGGCTGGGACACTCCTGATGGCATTAGGATGACACTCTTGACATGATGCCTGTAACTATGTCTGCTTGTACATGCCTTCCCTTCAGACGCCCAGCGGCAACAGGATGAGTGCAGAGGCAAGTGTCCGGCCTCTGCGAGTGGGCTCCCGTGTGGAGGTGATTGGAAAAGGCCACCGAGGCACTGTGGCTTATGTTGGAGCCACACTCTTCGCCACTGGCAAATGGGTAGGCGTGATCCTGGATGAAGCAAAGGGCAAGAATGATGGAACTGTCCAAGGCAGGAAGTACTTCACATGTGATGAAGGGCATGGCATCTTTGTGCGCCAGTCCCAGGTACCCACACTCTGCTTCTGTGTGTGTGTGCGTGCGTGCGTGCGTGCGTGTGTGTGTGTGTGTGTGTGTGCATTTGTGTGCATGAGCTCTACTGCATGTGCAGCTGGTGTGTTGGCACCCCCTTTTCCTGGGCATGGTCATTAAGCCTCTGGTTGGGAGGCAGAAAGGTAGGAGGAGGTAGGGAAGATTGGAGATCCATCCTTAGGGAAGCTGCCCTCTACTCCAGGATTGCTTGGGGATTGGGAAGGGGCCTATATTACAGCCATTCTTGATCTGGCTGTATTGAGTCTGTTCTGTGACCTCAGATCCAGGTATTTGAAGATGGAGCAGATACCACTTCCCCAGAGACACCTGATTCTTCTGCCTCAAAGGTCCTCAAAAGAGGTAACAACCACTCACTGAAGTTGCCTCCCCACATGCAGGAGTCCCCAGGCCTTCTCCAAATAACATGGAACCACGGTGGATCCTGAGATTTTTCCATGACCACCATCTTCCCTTTTTATATCGCCCCCAACCTGCCATCATGTTTTCTGACCCCATCTTTTAATACAAACTCACACTTGGTTTCTGTTTTCTTTCTACAGAGGGAACTGATGCAGCTGCAAAGACCAGCAAGCTGGTGAGTGGTTTGAGGGTGTGAGTGCGGAGTGATACAGAGGGAAAGGGAGGGGAAGGAGGAAGAGAAGAGGGAGACCTATTTAGGTAGAAGCAGTAGGTGAGTGTCAGCTGAGTTATCTTTTCAGTCTCTCCAATCCCACTGAGAAGGAAGCTTTTCCAGATAAGTTGCTGCTTTAGGGCTAGAGTAAAGATGGTAGTAGGAAGAAGCTATTAGGGTTCAGAAGTACAGGGTCAGATGGGACTGAAACTCGAGGTGATGGGAAGGATGAGTCTCATCCCAGTAGCATTGCCAGCTTCCCACATTTTGGTACTCAAGGATGCAAAGACCTAGAGGGCCTGGGGCTGGGGGCAGAGTAGGAGCTAGAAGAGGAAGGAGCTCTCCTGTTTACAAGTGAATGGCAGGGAGCCGGGCCCTCTGCTGCCTGTTTTAGGCTGTACTCAGAGGGCCCTGCGTAGCTTCCCTCTACAGCTCCACACACGGTGTGAGGTGGGGCTCCAGGCTCTCCAGCTACTCTGGGCCAGGGTATGGACATCCTGGAAGGTGACACTTGAGGGACCCCTCATCTCACTTACTCGAGGCTCCCCTGGTTACCTCCGTGTGCCCGCGTTGGTCTTAACACCTATACCCAGGAGGTCTGGCCAGCTAGCACAGTGTGACATCTGTTCTCTAACTCTGCCCTTTCCTACTCCTCATGCAGCGGGGAATGAAGCCTAAGAAGGTGGTGTGTCTACTGTTTGTGTCTGGGTGGGTGGGGACCATGAGCCCCCCCTCCAGCTGTCCTGCATGTCCTTGGGCTGCTGCATGCATGTGCGTGTAACCTTGGGGTTGGGGTGGCCAGAGGAAATGGCCTTGGCTTTCAGAGTTCCTTTGAGGGGTACAGGGACATGAGGCTCAGTGTCCAAGCCTGGGCAGCACTCAGTAGGGACAGTCTCCCATCCCCCAGGACTCTTAGTCAGAGACCTCAATATTTGAGTCTGTAAATAGCAGCTTTTACTGCTTTCTGAAATAGAGTATTTATTGGACAGTGGGTTCTCACTTAGCCTAAGCTTGGGGGGCAGTGGAAGGATAGATTGGGGACATTGACGGTAGGGAAAGTACAAAGTAAGGTGGTTGGGCAAGGAGGCGGAGGTCAGGGAGCAGCACAGGCAGAACAGTCCCAAGGTGGAAAGCCTGAGAGTCTTTGTGTGTCTTCCTGTGGTTGGGCGCTGCCATGAATGCCCATCTCCACTCTGCCCCACCAGTCCTCCCCACGACTGGTGGTGTGCCTGAGGCCCACTTCTCACTGTTTGCAGCCCTACGCCAGCCGTCATCAGAATGGACTCAACTGTATCACCCCCACTCCCCCATACTTTTAAACTCTAAGTCGCTGTCATGACCATTTCCTCACACCAGACCCTGCCCTGGGCCTCTGCTCCAGCTGTCTCTAACCTGCATGGGCCTGTCTGACCTGTATGTACTGCGCTGTATGTACAATACTGTGATTTCTGTGTCGCCAGCCTGTCTCAGCCCCTTCTGACATTGCATGGAGAGCTACTGGATTGGGGCAGTAGGAGCGGAGAGGAAAGGGTCTTTTGGACTCCTGGCTGGTGATGGGTCCTCGCTCTGAAGTCTTGTCATGGAAGAGACCACATGTTGGTACTTGCTTTGAGGTCCTGGCTCTGGGTAGAAATGGAGATGTAAGAGGGAAAATAATACCCTTAAGGATGCTGTGCCCATTCTAGGGTCATAGGAACTTCTTTCCTTGATTATTGTCTCCTGGTTGGGACTCCCATCAGACCTCAGTCCTCAGAATAGAGACAAGCATAAAACTGCAGTCTGCTATCTGTGGAGGAGTCTGGCTGCAGCCTGACCTGACCTGGCTGGGTTCTGAGCCATACCCAAATCCTGGAGCTTTGGCAGCTGCCTGGGGGAAATCTGGCAAAGCCCAGTCTAGGCTGCCCATGCTGGGATACAGCACCTTCTTTACTCAGGATGGAAAGTGTCAGTCAAGCCCCCCACTCCCCCCATCTCCCTCTTCACTGGTTCTCTCACAGCATTATCACTGAGCCCATGTGGAATAGGGAGTGAACTGCAGGAGCAAATGAACATGCTTTGAAGGAGAGGGCCCAAGAGACCCCCAGATGTCTTTGCAAAGTGCCTAGTCCTTTCTGGAAGCCCTTTAGGGACAGGCTTTAACCTGTCTATAATCAGGGGAAGGTGGGGGGAGAGGAGGCGAACACTGTCATTAGTTTGCTGCCCAGATGGAATGTTCCCAAGGGTTTCTTCATAACTCTGTGTGCTCCTCAGGCCTCATGCGGGTTGCTGGAGGGGTGCTCTGGGTATGTGTGTCTGACGAGACCAAGTGGGTGAGGGACCGGAGGGGGATTGTCAGTGTGTATGAGACAGAAGTGGAGTTGATGGAGTTGTGTGGCGGGGAGTGTATGAGAGAGCGATGGAGCAGTGAGGCCCTGTGTCCCTGCCCAGTGATGCCCTGGCCATATGGTGCCATATCTGGGATGGCCCCTGCCGCAGTGGCCTGGAGCAAGCTCTTGGGGCGGGGGTGGGGAGCCAGAACCTATTCTTGCGAGGGAGGAGCAGGGCGGGCTCTGCGCAGGGCTTTGTCCAGTAAGGAGGAGGAGGAGGAGCCAGCACAGCCAGGGCCGTTGCTAGGTGACCGCTAAGCAGTGGCTCCACCCCCACGGAGCAGAGGAGGGTGGGTGCATGACGTCAGGTAGAGCTGGTGCTGCGGCCACTGAGGCTGCCATCAGCCTAAGCGGGCGAACTGGGCCGGGCGCCTCTCCGGTGCCTGCCGGAGACTGGCTGTCACGCTACGCACCGGCGGGGCCTCTGCATCGGAGCCGCAGTCCTTTGCAGGCCGGGAAGCCGCCGTGCCGGGAAGCTGAGGCTGCATTGTGGGGATTTGATGCACTAATCTCCTGTCTCCGCCGCCTTTCCCTCTGTTCGATCTCTTTCCCTCCCTCCCTCCCTCCCTTCGTCTGTCCTTCCTCCGTGTGTTCGTCCATCCTCCTCTGTCCTTCCTTCTCTTTCCTCTCCCTGCTTTCTTTGGTTTTCTGCAATGATGAGACAGGCACCGACAGCCCGAAAGGTACTCTTCCTTGCTCTGGTCCTGCAGCCGGGTTGCCAGGGCGATGGTGGCAGCAGGCTGCTGGGGTGGGGGTGGGGGCTGATTGACTTCATCTGTCTACCTGGTTGGGGGAGGAGGGCAGGGCTGGAGGAGCGGGGGGCAAGGAGAGGTATGTGTCACCCACCATGCCCCATGCCCTGGGTAGAAGCATTTGCTCCCTGCCAGCCTCCTTTTGGCCATGGCTGTCTGAGTCTGTGTTCCGGGCCTGCACCCAGTGGCTTCACAGGCTTGGGCTTCAGGCAGCCTCAGCCACCAAGTGGCTCAGGGAGAGTTTCCTGTGGTGAAACCTGGGGAGGCAGGCCCAGGTCTCTCAGTGCCTTCCAGGCCTGCCTTACCCGACCTTTGCTGGAATGACTCTTGGTTGTTCCTCCAGTGTCCCTCCCCCACCTCCACCCTGGTGTTTGTTCAGTGGGACTCTACTAGAGTGGGATGGAGACCCTAGAGTGGGTCTGATCCAGAGCTTCCGAGGCTTAGCCTAGGGCAGGAGAGGTGGGGGTTGGTCTCCTTGGGCTCGGTGTCTTTTGGAAACAGAGTCCAAGCTGAATCTTGTTTTTGCCAGAGCAGTGGGACATTGGGTAGCAAGAATGCCCATTTGGGAGTTGGAGTTAATCATCTGTTCACTACTAGAGGTGACCTGAGGGGTTTCTGGATTTGGTTTAGAGCAGTAGGTTCTCTATGCTGCTGCCTACCCCCACCTCCTTCATGCAGCTGGGTGGGGTTACTTTGCTGAGCTCTGGGCTTCTGGCTAATGCAATATTCATGGTCCAGACACCTGAGCCCTCTGCCCTAGGGATGGAGACTGCTGCGGGATGTGGTCCTGGGGAACTGAGGGGAAGGACAGCGGCCATGCTCTGCCCTCGGGGCCTGATCTCCCCCTTCTGGGCTCCTGTCTGGCTTAGTGTTGGAGTTTCTAGGGATTCTTCTGGCGAGTCTAGCACTTGAAGGGAAGGTGGTGAACTGGGAAAGTCCTTGGGAGTGGTATGTGGGCGGGCCTCTGGCTCTGGGCTGGAGTATGAGAGGTTGTTCTCAGAAGGACTGGTCTCTGGAGACCTCCACCAGCTGCTGCCTTTGGTCTCCTGTGGCTCAGCCTAGGAGACAGGGACTTCTGGGATTTCCAGGTTGTCTGAAGGGGTGAGGTCTGGAAGGGTTGGGCAGAACTGGGAGCGGGAGCCAAAGGGAACAGGAGTTCTGGGTTCCTGGAGTAGGAATAAGGTGGCTCACTGGAGGGAGAAGGTGATGGAATGGTGTGAGGGACGCCTAACCGAAGCCCCATTTCTGTTAATACTTCTGCTCTCATTGCTGTCCCTTTTGCTGTCTATCTTTCTGCCATTATCCTTTTTTTCATGACTACCTCTTCTCTGGGTCCTGTTGCCTGTCCAGACCACAACTCGGCGGCCCAAGGTGAGAAAAAACAGGCCTCTGTGCAAGCCCCTGCTGAGCGTACATGCACATTTCAGGCATGTGCATGCATGTGTGCATGTGTATGAGCTAGTAAAAGTTGGTCACCGTGACTCCTGGGTTCTCTTGGGAGGGGGAGCACTGGAGGCAGTCACAGGCTTCTCCTGGGAAAATGACTTCAGACACTTAGGAGGTTGTCTGAGCCAGTAGCTTGAGTACAGAAGAGAGATGAGAGGGGTTGTGATTAACCAAAGCAGGCTTTCTTGAGAAAGGGAACTTTGACCAGTTTTGTGGGGAGGAAGAGAAGTGAAGAAGAATCTGGCAGCGTAAATGTCAGGGAATGAGGAGTTGGCTGTGTCTGTGTAAGACGGGTGGAGGGGGTGTCTGTGGATAGCGCATGGTGTCTGGGCGTCACCCCCGGGAGAGCTTTAGGGCTCAGCACTGCCAGAGAGAGCACTCGGCAGGCCTGTCTGCCACCCATCCCAGCCCCACAGGGGTCTAGCCACTAGAACCCCTGGAGTGCTTTGCCTGATGAGAGCACCTTTGTCTTGGGGGAAGGAGGTGACAGAAGGGTTGGCTGTACTGACCTTGCAGGTGGCACTTCTGATGGCCATTGTTTGTGATAGGGAAAGGGGAGCTTTGAGCCTTGGAAGGAAAAGGCAGGGGACTTTCAAAGTGGGGTCTAGGAAGGAGGGCTGCAACTATCACGCTGGCCTTTTTATCCATGGGGTCTCCTGAAATGAACTGCATGAGGGAGATTAAACTTGACTCCCAAAGAGTAAGGAAGGGCCCAGCAGGGGTAGAGAGCTTGACCACTCCCCACAGTCGCTTTTAGCTCAGCCTTCTCTGGGAACTGACAGCTGGAGAACAAACTCTATTCTTTCTCTCTGGGAATGACATTGAGGCACTTTTTTCTCTGTGGGAGGAGGGCACAGGCCCACAACAAGATGGGACGGTGGGTATTAAGAAATTGCTACAGTGATCACAAGTGGGTCAGGAAGGGGAGTTCTGGGGAGTAAGAGACTGATTCTGCTCTGAGAGGGTAGTGCCAGAGTTGGGAGGAATATGGGGTCCGTGCCAAAAGGAGAGCCTCATCATCTCTGTCTTCCCCCCCACCCCTTCCTCCCTCTTTCCTCTGCCTCCCTGTCCTCCCTCCCTCCTCCCCATCCTTTGTCACTATCTCACTGACTCTGTGTCCTCCCCTTCACTCTGTTTCTCTGTTCTCATTTTGCTTTGGTACTGTCTTTCTGCCTTTCCCCTTCTCTATTTTCTTCTCTTGCCATATTCTTATGTTCTCTCCTCCTCCCTTTCCCCACCCGCATCCCTCATACTCTTTCTGGTCTGCCCTGACTTCTCTGAATAGCCCACTCGCCCAGCTAGCACTGGAGTGGCTGGGGCCAGTAGCTCCCTGGGCCCCTCTGGCTCAGCATCTGCAGGTGAGCTGAGCAGCAGTGAGCCCAGCACCCCAGCTCAGACTCCACTGGCAGCACCCATCATCCCCACACCGGCCCTCACCTCTCCTGGAGCAGCCCCCCCACTTCTTTCCCCCTCCAAGGTAAGGACTGGGATTGGGGGTAAGGGACAACTGAGACACAAAGGGACCTATGATCCCTGGCTGAGTCTTAGAAATTTTCTGGGCTTAGGGGAGACCCAGAACTTGGACCAGGAAGGGTGGGGACCTAGCATGTGGGTGTCCTGCCACTGACTGTGTTACTCTCTCCTCTCCTGCCCATTTTCCACACTTTCCCCTACTTTCTGTGCCGTGGTTTCCTCTCAGATGTTTGTATGCCACTTACTTTTGACCCTGGGACTGGGGTGGCATTTGCACACATTCCTGTCCTCTGTGCTCCAGCTCAGCCTTGGTGGGGAGGGTGGCTAGGCTGTGCACAGACAGAGGGGCCTCTCTTTCACAGGAGGAGGAGGGGCTGCGGGCCCAGGTGCGGGACCTGGAGGAGAAGCTGGAGACCCTGCGTCTGAAACGGGCAGAAGACAAGGCAAAACTGAAAGAGCTGGAGAAACACAAGATTCAGCTGGAGCAGGTGCAGGAATGGAAGAGCAAAATGCAGGAGCAGCAGGCGGACCTGCAGCGGCGCCTCAAGGAGGCGCGGAAGGTGGGGTTTGGGATGAAGGGGGGTGATTGGTGAGGCTGAGGGACCGGGGAGGTGTACCAGAAACTAGACTGGAGCTGGAGCCTGGAACGTCTGTGAGGAAGGGTGGCAGGGGGCAGCTCTGTGCGTGTGCCCCCACTGACCTTCACCCCATTCTTCAGGAAGCCAAGGAGGCACTGGAGGCAAAGGAACGCTACATGGAGGAGATGGCTGACACTGCTGACGCCATCGAGATGGCCACTCTGGACAAGGAGATGGCTGAAGAGCGGGCTGAGTCCTTGCAGCAGGAGGTGGAGGCACTGAAGGAGCGCGTGGATGAGCTCACCACTGACTTGGAGATCCTCAAGGCTGAGATTGAAGAGAAGGGTAAGGGGCCAGGAGCCACTGGGGGCCAAATGGTAGGGTCAAGACCGTGTCTGAAAGTGTTAATGGTCTTCCCTAGGCTCAGATGGGGCTGCATCCAGTTACCAGCTCAAGCAGCTCGAGGAGCAGAATGCCCGCCTAAAGGATGCCCTGGTGAGGTAGGGCCCTGCTCCACTGCTTGGCTGTGGAGCTCACTCTCCTTGTCTCCAAATGTGTTAGAGCACCATCATCACCCAATGAGTGTGACACACGCTCTTCCCCTTCTCTCTGCTACCTCCCTGCAGGATGCGGGATCTTTCTTCCTCAGAGAAGCAGGAGCATGTGAAGCTCCAGAAACTCATGGAAAAGAAGAACCAAGAGTTGGAAGTTGTGAGGCAACAGCGGGAGCGTCTGCAGGAGGAGCTGAGCCAGGCAGAGAGCACCATCGATGAGCTCAAGGAGCAGGTGTGGGGAGCCCAGCCCCTGGCCCAGAGTTCTCCCACATGACTGTCCGTGATGCCTCCTCTCCTGGGCACCTTTCAGCAGCCCTTCCCCTTGTTCCCTTCCTGTAACGCAGGTGGATGCTGCTTTGGGAGCTGAGGAGATGGTGGAGATGCTGACGGACCGGAACCTGAATCTGGAAGAGAAAGTGCGGGAGTTGAGAGAGACCGTGGGGGACTTGGTAAGAGAAGCACTTCAGACCGTGATGGAGGGTGTCTAGATTTCCCACATTAGAAGGGAAAGTATTTGGAAGGGACCTGCTGAGGGACAGACTGACATATGACCCCTGACATTTGAGCAGGGGCTGTGGTTAAGTGGACCCACCTGGTCTTGCCACCCAGACCGTACCTTTCCTTTGCCCCAAACTACCTTGTGGCCTCCCAGGAAGCGATGAACGAGATGAACGATGAGCTGCAGGAGAACGCGCGTGAGACAGAACTGGAGCTGCGGGAGCAGCTGGACATGGCAGGTGCCCGGGTACGTGAGGCCCAGAAGCGTGTGGAGGCAGCCCAGGAGACAGTTGCAGACTACCAGCAAACCATCAAGAAGTACCGCCAGCTGACCGCCCACCTACAGGTGCCTGCCCACCCTGTGCTATCCAATGATCACCCCAGGGCTCGCTTGTGACCCAGCTTTGCCTCACTGCTCGTCTCTGCTCCCAGGATGTGAATCGGGAGCTGACAAATCAGCAGGAAGCATCTGTGGAAAGGCAGCAGCAGCCACCTCCGGAGACTTTTGACTTCAAAATCAAGTTTGCTGAGACTAAGGCCCATGCTAAGGTTGGGAGAGTGGGTGGGCCTGAGGGGGCAGTGCTGGGGAGCCCACCTGGTGTGGGGTTCTGGGCTTCAGATCGCTCAGGGAGGAGGTGCTTTGTGTAGTGGTTTGGAAGACTCCTGCCTGGGCTTGTCCCAGAAGCAAGGGACCTGGTGGAGCAAAGTCTGGCGGTTCTAGGGCTTTCTCCACCCTGGCTGAGAGTCCTGCTCCCTCTGCACCTCACAGGCAATTGAGATGGAGTTGAGGCAGATGGAGGTGGCCCAGGCCAACCGTCACATGTCCCTGCTGACAGCCTTCATGCCCGACAGCTTCCTTCGGCCAGGTGGGGACCATGACTGTGTCCTGGTGCTGCTGCTCATGCCCCGTCTCATTTGCAAGGTACGGTCAAACAATCACAAGTTCAAGAGAAATCTACTGAGCTTATTGTGAACCAGGCATGGAGGATGCTGATGGAAGGCAGTGGTTCAGTGTTCCCTGCCTGCAGAGAGTTTAGGATGTAGTGGAGGAACACATAGCCAACGAAGCCATCAGTGAATTTAATTTATATTACAAACCGTGTGTCCTGAAAGAGGCAGTTTCTTTGAGGGAGCACAGTTGAGGATCTAACTTAGATTGGGAGGGAGGGTCACTGCAGAAATAACATTTGAATTGAGACCCAGAAGGTGACTAGGAGTTAACCAGGGGGAATGATTGACAGGATAGCATTCTACATGGAGGGGATAATAGGAACAGCTGCTCACAGGACCCTTTCATTCCCACGTCCTAAATCCTCATGACCTCCAATAATCACACAATTACCCTTTCCCAGTGTGAGACTCCCTTCCCATCCAGGAGCTGTTTCTGTCTTTCTCCTCGTGTCCATGTCCCTCGCCCAGTTGTTAGGCTCTGTGTCCTGTTTCTGAGTCTGTGCTCCCCATGCCTCTGCTCTGAGTCCCAGGTCCCTGTTGCTTCTTCCCACAGGCAGAGCTGATCCGGAAACAGGCCCAAGAGAAGTTTGAACTAAGTGAAAAGTGTTCAGAGCGGCCCGGACTGCGAGGAGCTGCAGGGGAGCAGCTCAGCTTTGCTGCTGGGCTGGTGTACTCGCTGAGCCTGCTGCAGGCCACACTGCACCGCTACGAGCAGTGAGTGACCCCGACCCCCACACCAGGGCTGTGGGTCTCAGATGGACTGGAACTGAGATTGCCTGGCAGGCTCTGGGCCTAGGCTGACCGTGGCCTTACAGAGCCCTTCTCCGCCTCCAGTGCCCTCTGTCAGTGCGGTGTGGACGTGTATAAGAAGGTGGGCAGCCTGTACCCTGAGATGAGTGCCCACGAGCGCTCCTTGGATTTCCTCATTGAGCTGCTGCACAAGGATCAGCTGGACGAGACTGTCAATGTGGAGCCTCTCACCAAGGCCATCAAGTACTACCAGGTCTGGGGCAGGAATTCAGGCGGGGGCAGGAGGGAGCCCCTGGTGGGGGCTAGTGCCAGTGCATCCAAGTTTGTGCCCCAGACTGGCTGCTTGGGGCTTGGTGTGCTCTTAGGTGATCTTGCCTCATGACATAGTTGCTCGGGGGCCTCACATTCTCTCGCACCTCTGAAATCCTGTGCTGACTGGGCTCAAACTGTAGTTTGGGAAGAGCTCTCCTCCCACCACCTAAAGGCTGTTTCTTTGTCATCCTCCTCAGCATCTGTATAGCATCCACCTTGCCGAACAGCCTGAGGACTGTACCATGCAGCTGGCTGACCACATTAAGGTGAAGTGTCTGGGCCAAGGGTTGAGCCCCCTGTAGAGATCAGGCCCCCAAAAGGCTAGCACACAAGCCCAGGGCAGGCCCACCAAGGCCAGATCTGGGGAGCCAAAGAACCTGCTCTGATAGGGCCTGCAGAGGGTGGGGGACTTCTAAGACATGAAGATGGGGCCGAGCGGCCTGTGATGGGGGCTGATGACCACATGCTTCTGTCCTCACAGTTCACCCAGAGTGCCCTAGACTGCATGAGCGTGGAGGTGGGACGGCTGCGTGCCTTTTTGCAAGTGAGAGCACATCTAGATCTGTTTGAATGTCCTTTCTTTTCTAGACCCCACCTTGTCACCCCCGGCCTTAATGCTGACTTGGTTCCCCCACCATTTCCTATTCCCTGCATAGGGTGGGCAGGAGGCTTCAGATATCGCCCTGCTGCTCCGGGACCTGGAAACATCGTGCAGTGACATCCGCCAGTTCTGTAAGAAGATCCGAAGGCGAATGCCGGGGACGGATGCTCCTGGGATCCCAGCTGCTCTGGCCTTTGGAGCACAGGTTTAGGGCTGCAGGCGAGGAAGGGAGGGAAGCTGGGTGGAACCAGGAGGGGCCTAGCATGTCAGGATCTGGTCAGGGACCAAGAATGGTTTTGGGGTAACTGGGAGCTGGGGTGCTGGCCCCAGGGTGGTCTCCTGACTCTGGCCTGTTGCCACAGGTATCTGACACGCTCCTAGACTGTAGGAAACACCTGACGTGGGTGGTGGCCGTGCTGCAGGAGGTGGCAGCCGCTGCCGCCCAGCTCATTGCCCCGCTGGCGGAGAACGAGGGGCTGCCTGTAGCTGCCCTGGAGGAGCTGGCTTTCAAAGCAAACGAGCAGGTGGGCCTGGATGGCTGGGCAGAAGTGAGGGGAGTCAGGTGGCTGGTGTGGGGCTTTCACTACGGCCTTTGGTTCTGCAGATCTACGGGACCTCGTCCAGCAGCCCCTATGAGTGCCTGCGCCAGTCGTGCACCATCCTCATCAGTACCATGAACAAGCTGGCCACAGCCATGCAGGAGGGGGAGTACGATGCAGAGCGGCCCCCCAGCAAGGTGGGTGGGGAGCCCCAGGAGCAGACCTGCTGCTGATTGTGGGACCGCTGGGAGGTAGGAGGGAAGAATCTGGATAGCACGGTCCTGCCCAGGAGGCAAGAAAAAGATTTTCCCTATGACCACATCTCTCTGGAAAGGAGCACATTGGTGATCTCCTCTCCCCAACCCCCCCCTCTGCCCCACCCCAACACAGCCTCCCCCGGTTGAGCTGCGGGCCGCCGCCCTTCGTGCCGAGATCATGGATGCTGAAGGCCTGGGCTTGAAGCTCGAAGATCGAGAGACGGTTATCAAGGAGTTGAAGAAGTCACTCAAGATCAAGGTGAGGGGAGGGGAGGCCCAGGATCTGGGAGGCCAGGAAGTATGGTGGGATACAGGCAGCAATGAGCATTGCAGATGGGACTGCGATGGGGTCGGGGAGTGAGAGGAGTGGTGGGGCATGTGGTCGTGGGAGCTCTAGGGGAGCTCTTGGAGATCTTCGATCCCCTGTGCCGTGGGAGGACGTGAGGGAACTAGAAGCCGTCTGCCCTCATCCAGGGAGAAGAACTGAGTGAGGCCAACGTGCGGCTCAGCCTCCTGGAGAGGAAGCTGGACAGTGCTGCCAAAGATGCAGACGAGCGGATTGAGAAGGTCCAGACTCGGCTGGAGGAGACGCAGGCGCTGCTGCGGAAGAAGGAGAAGTCAGGCGCCTTCCCCGGGGCCAGGCTACCCAACTCTCCCTGCCGCTGAGGCTCTCTGCCTCCTAACCCAGCCCCTGCCCAGGCCCTCCCGCATCGAGACTCCCCCCCAGGGGAGCAGACTCTTTTGTCCTTTCCCACTGCCAACCCCATTGTGCCCCCGCCCCACTTAAGCCCATGCAGCCCTTGCCTCCTCCCCAGCAGGGCTGTTGCATGGACCTCTCAGGACTGGCCTCTGAAAAGTAGGGGTGGAACTTTGGGGAGGGGAACCCTGACGAAGCCCAGGTTCTCTTCACAGAGAGTTTGAAGAGACGATGGATGCTCTCCAGGCTGACATCGACCAGCTGGAGGCAGAGAAGGCAGAGCTAAAGCAGCGGCTAAACAGCCAATCCAAGCGTACCATCGAGGGGCTCCGGGGGCCCCCTCCCTCGGGCATTGCCACCCTTGTTTCTGGCGTCGCTGGTGGTGAGTACAGAGGGCCAGGCAGCACTGGCCCAGAGCAGAGTGAATGGCCCTCCTATCATGGCCTCCATTTGACTTCTGCCCCCTCTCGCTGCGCCCCGGACGTTCACCAGGAATGTGCTTGCTCATTGTCAGTCACTTTGTGCCAGCTTTCACCATGTCTCACCCTCGCACTCTGACCACAGCAGGGCGTTACCAGGTTGTCAAGAAGCTCAGAATAATGACAAAGTGAGACCCTGGTTAGATATCCCAAAGGGTTAGCAGCTGGACTCCCTCTGCTGGGGCACCCACCTTGCCTGACACCTGTTCATGATTGCTGCTCTGCTCAGCCTCTGCATTTTCCCCACGGAATTCACGTGGCTTCCCCTGAGCTGTGGGTACCCCCATCCTCTACCTCTCCCTGCACTTATGGCACTTCCCCTAAGCTGTGGGTACCCCCATCCTCTAGTTCTCCCTGCGCTTAAAGCACTTCGCCTAAGCTGTGGGTACCCCCAGCCTCTGCTCTCCCTGCGCTTATAGCACCTCCCCTAAGCTGTGGGTACTCCCATCCTCTGCTCTCCCTGTGCTTATAGCACCTCCCGTGAGCTGTGGGTACCCCCATCCTCTGCTCTCCCTGCACTTATAGCACCTCCCGTGAGCTGTGGGTACCCCCATCCTCTGCTCTCCCTGCTCTTATAGCACCTCCTTTAAACTGTGGGTACCCCCATCCTCTTGCCCTCCCTGCGTTGAAGCACCTGGTCTCTGGAGGAGAGCAGCTTTGTTCAGTCTGGGCTTTAGGTTATAGGCCCAGGAACCCTGACCCTCTCCATGCTGAATTCTCCCAGTTTCATGTGGGGCTTGTGCCCTGACTTCTGCCTGTGCCCAGTGTGGTCAGGATTCCTTGCCAGGAGCTTTTCTGGCTTTAGGGCTCAGTCTCCCTAGTTTTCTTGACCACAGAGGTGACCACTGCCTACTTGGTTCTCATGTGCCCTGTAGTTTGTTTTTTGTTCTCTTCCGTTTCTTACTTCCCCTTCCCACTTCCAGAAGACAAACTCCTTGCCCTGGAATGAAACCCTCAAGGTGTCTAGACTGGCCCTGTTGCTCCTGTGTCTGGTCAGCTGTCCTCACTTGGGCTCTTGTTCTCAGTAAAGCCCCCTGATCTCAGGAGGTGACCGAGTACCTTGGCTTTAGGCTCCCGAGGTACAGACAGCTCGGTGTTCCTCAGGGCAGTCTCCAGAATCACCACATTCTATTGTTTTAGCACAGGCTGTAAACACTGGTTCTGAATATACGGAACTTTGAGGCCTTTGGCCTCAGGGCAGTGGGAAACCTGAGGGCAAGGGAATGCATCTGCATCCTCAACTTAAACTTCGCCGGTGGTGAACACTGAAGGTGCAGACAGGTTAGGTTCTCTGGAGCCGTCCATGCCCTTCTTGGAGATGGAGTGTGAGGCAGGGAGGCGGGAGCAGCCTCAGGCCTGCGTGCTTTCTCCAGCGCACACACCCAGCTGCCAGTATTCTCCACAGTTCTCCCAGTCTCTTGGCCTCACGCCTCTTCCTGTTTTTCACCCGTATCTGCTCTCCCCTAAATGTGAGTGCAGGGAAAGGGTCTCATTAGAGAAGGTGGTGTGATGATCCTGAAAGGGTTTTCCTGTGGATGGCATCCAGGATTCCTCTGGTGTGTTCCCCTTCCCCCTAAATGACCTAACTCCTCTCTCCTCTCTCCCTGCTTTCCCATGGTCTCTCTTGAGCACAGAAGAACAGCAGCGAGGTAGAGACCCACCCTGGCTGTGGTTGCCAGGGCTGCTGGGAATCAGGGCGGGAGAGTGACCACGCCTGGAGGTGGAGGAACTTAGTATTGGAGGGGAGGCTGAGGAGAGGGGAGGAACCATGGCGGGGCCCACCTTTGACCCTCTCCATCGGGGCTGATGACAGTGGTTGTGGCTCCTACAGCAGGACCCCCTGGGCAGCCTCTGGGCTCTGTGGCAGGCCCGGAGCTAGTGAAGGACTCACCACTGCTGCTTCAGCAAATCTCTGCCATGAGGCTGCACATCTCCCAGCTCCAGCATGAGAACAGCATCCTCAAGGTGAGGGGGCCACAGGGCGGGTGGGATGGGAGCTGAGCATACCTGCCCGTTGGAGACAGATGGCAGGGGCCTTCTATCACTTCTGTCACCACCCCTCTTTTCTCCCTAACAGGGAGCCCAGATGAAGGCAGCCTTGTCAGCCCTACCCCCTCTGCATGTGGCAAAGGTGTCACTCCCATCTCGCGAGGGCCCTGGCAGTGATGTAGCAGCTGGAGCATTGTATCATAAGACTAGCCAGCTGCTGGAGACGTTGAATCAGCTGAGCACGCACACCCACGTGGTAGACATCACTCGCAGCAGCCCCGGTAGGGACCCGCTAGCTTCTGAGATAAATAACACACCCCGTCCCTCTGCCCACTCCAGGCTTTAGCCCCTACCCACACAGTCCCCACACCATAGAAGCTCTTTCTGCAGTGTTCTTTGGCCTCAGTGTTGAGTTTGCTTGAGTCACCTACTCTCTCTGAAGTGCTCCTCCCAGAGAGGGCCCAGGACCTGCACTCCTGACCCTTAATCCCATTTAGCTGCCTGCCTCAGCCTTGGTGGGCCTCACCAGCCTTCCCCTCCTAACAGCTGCCAAGAGCCCGTCGGCCCAGCTCCTGGAGCAGGTGGCTCAGCTCAAGTCCCTGAGCGACACCATCGAGAAGCTCAAGGTCAGCTCAGACCCTGCGCTTCCTGGCCCTACAGAGCGGGCTGTGGAGCACTCCCTGGTGGAGCCCTTAGCACAGTTGTTTCCACAGGCACTTCCAGGATTCTCTGGGCCCAGCCCTGTGCTAGCGGACACGTTGGGGAGGAGGTGGAAGGGAAGGCAGCATTCCTGCCTTGGGAGCTCACAGTCTAGGCGCAAACAGAAGACAAGTTCTCGTCAACCGAACGAAATGAGATAGGGTCATTGTAGAGTATGTGGCGTAGGCCGCAGCTTCTGTCAGAGCCGAGATCACTGTTGGGGGGATGGGGGGATGGCTTCCCAAAGGCTGAGGAGTCTGAGTTGGGCCTTAAAGGGTAAGAAGGATTTGTAAAGTAAGGAGGGATGTTGGGTTGGTTTTTGGGGTTGGAGGTGAGAACAAAAGTGTGGGGATAGAGAGGGATGAGTCATTGCTCCCCTGGCGTTTGTGCTTTTTGAGATCGGAGAGTATTGTGTTAGCTGTGGGAGTCCTCTTGATGAACCCTTGGTTCTCTCTTCCCCTCAGGATGAGGTCTTCAGGGAGACAGTATCTCAGCGCCCTGGAGCCACAGTCCCCACTGACTTTGCCACCTTCCCTTCCTCAGCCTTCCTCAGGGTAAGAGAGTGCATGCGGGAGGGGGATAGGACAGTATGGAGGGCTCAGGTGGCTCCTCCCAGCCTTCCCCCACAGATTTGAAGGGGCCCCTGGGGGCTCAGGCCCAACAACTGCACACCCTGAGTTAATTGGCTAGGTCTTACTTGCAGATAACTAAAAAATGTGTGCAATGCCTCTAGAAATTCCAATATTTTAGCATCTAAACATCTTCCATGACTTGACACCAAGAGAATCCCAAAACTCTCTTGTTAGACTATATACTGAAAACTCTCTTGTTAGACTATATACCCCAGTTTTGATTGGAAAATGTGGTCACCATAGCCTAGGAACCCAAAAGCCACAGTCTCCCAGGACTGCCTTGGCCTCAGTGCCCAAAGTCCCCAGCAGTGGCCCATAGCTTGAGTGGCTCCCTGACCTGGGGTCCTATTCCCCTCGTATCCCCCCAGGCCAAGGAGGAGCAGCAGGAAGACACAGTCTACGTGGGCAAAGTGACCTTCTCGTGTGCGGCTGGCCTTGGACAGCGACACCGGCTGGTGCTAACCCAGGAGCAGCTGTGCCAGCTTCACAGCCGCCTCATCTCCTGAGCACTTCGGCCCCTGCTGTCCCCTTCTCAGCCCTCCTGGTGCCACTCTGCCCAGTGCACAGCCACCTCAGCCAGCCCCAGGTAGAACTATGTGTCTCAAGCTGTTCCTGTCCCATTTACCTTCACCCCATCCTGGCAGTGCTCCTATCCCAGGTTCCCCCATTCCCTGGCTTCTGCCAGAATTTGCTGTTCAGCTGCTCCCTCCTACCTGAGGGGCCTCAGGGCATGTGGGGGGCAGGCTGAGGCCCCACCACCAAAGGTTGAGTGAGGTCCCCCTGACTGAGGACTTCACCCTTTGATTAAAGCAACTTCTGCTTCAGTGCTTCCTGTGTGGTGTTGGGAGTGGGACTCGGGCCATCTGGCTCAGGGCCGGAGTGGAGGAGAAGGGATGCTGAGAAAGCTTTGGCTGGGTCACATTTGAGAGCCCTTCTCTGTACTGGCCAGTAGAATGCTGTGTCCCTTAAAATCATGTGCAGCAAATGACTCTGAGCAAGGGGAAAGGGCTAGCCCAAGGGCTAGGCGCCTACGTTCGTTTGTGGAGTTAGGAGGGCTGGAGACTGTGTCGCCTCTGCCAGCTTCACCTCTGCTGCCTGGATTGACCACTCTTCTTCAGTCCACTTTTTGGAGCTCGGGTCATGATGCGATCACCACCCCCAGTGACTTTCTGCCACACTGACCAGAGTCATCACACAAGACCTGGGGCCCCTTAGAAAGAACCTTTACTAAACAGCACAGGAAAGCCAAAGCAGAAGACCAATGAGAAGGGATAGAAGGTACAAAAGCTGTTACCAAACCCTGCTATAAATTAGTTTCACCTGAGGAGCTGCTTCGGTTTCCTCCCCCCCCCGCCTCTGGTCTGTTCTCAACTGCAGATGGGAATAGTACCTTACAAGGTTGTTGGGAAGGCTTAGTGAGATAATGCGTGTCAGCACCAAGGTGTCAGCATCGAGCACAGTGCCCGGCGCATAGTAGGCTTTCTTCTCTTCAGTACATGCTCCTGCTGCACTGCTTTATATCATGAAGTATCTGTTTCCATTGGAATTGTTAGCTTATCTGTCTCCCCTTTTAGACACACTGAGAGTTCTTTCAGGGTATCTTCCATCTCTGTCTCCCCAAAAGCACAGGGAAATGGCTATGTTTGAGAGAACAGTGAGTTTCCATTTTGGACATGAGTTTGAGGTGCCTGGGAGAGAGCCTCATTGGCAGTTGGATCCGCTTGGAACTGGAGCTCAGCAGAGGAGCCTTAAAATCTCCCTCCTCCCCCACCATACGCACATTTTAAATGACCGTAATTGTACCCATACAGCATTTGCTTTATGTACATACATAATTATTGTTTTCAGAATACAAAGAACACACCATGGAGGAGGAGTGAGCACATAGGCTCTCAGTACTTAGTCACTAGTGATTATATGGATTTTCCTTTTAGGATTTTCCATTAGGATTTAAAGATGTCCTACCACGGCCCTGCAAGAATAGAACTGCCTGGGAGGGCAGTGTAATGAAAAAAAATGGGGACCCAAAGTTAGGAAGTGAGAAGACAGAAGTCAAGGAGAGAGAATATGTTTTGAAACTAGATAAAATAAGGATTTCCTTTATCCAGAGTGTAGGCATCCAAATAGGTGCTAAGGAAAGAAATTCTACCCTCTCATTTCTTCCTCAACAAACCAAGTAGATGCTGCCTGCTCATCTGAGAAGGGGAGCTCCCTCTGCAGCATTGTCTGAGCAAAGGTGGGGGAGAGGGAGAGGAAAGTGGTGGGAGAACAACCTGCTTTTGAGCTACTCTGGGTGCTTGGTGTCAAAGCCTTCACTTTGGGGAAACTGTCAGATAGCTGAAGCTGTGACTCTCCAACTTCATAAATGATGATAGATGTAGTAGCAGCTTTTTACTGAAGAGCTCCATGGGTTGAAAAAGAAATGTTTATGGAAAGGGACCAGGCAGATACCCAGGCAGCAAAGCAACATGGATACTGAACAAGAGCCAAGGGCTTTCACACTGCTCTGCCCCACAGTCCAGGTTAAAAACTCTAAATCCTTTGACTTTAGGTTAAATATGGGGCAAATACAAAGTAATGCCTTGCTTTAAAAGCAGCAACTGGATGGAGCCTCGAGAAGATAAACACTTCTCTAGATTATAACTTAGAACAGCTCCTTGAACTTCCTTCATCCAAGCCATACCTGCTGGTCAAAGATATTGCACTTTTCAGCAAACAGAAAAGAACAGTGGAGGTGTCACCAACACAACCCTCTTAACACTAAGGCCAGTGTGTCCATTTTCAGAGACTTGGCATAGTGGAGAAGGAAGTAGCAAGGATTCTGTGCCCCCCCGCCCCGCCCCGCCCCGAAATTGCTGCTGTATGGGACTTCACACAGAAGCACACAAGGAAATAAGTCGAGGAATTTGAAAAGTGGAGAAGAATTTTACAGATACTAGAGACCATTTCCTCCTCAAATAGACTGACCTTTTCAGCCCTGCAATAGTCAGCCACAAGTATGATACAAAAAAAAAACCCGAAAACCGATTGCCATTGAGTCAATTCCAATTCACAGCGACCCTACAGGACAGAGTAGAGCTGCCCCATAGGGTTTCCAAGGAGTGGCTGGTGGATTCAAACTGCCAACCTTTTGGTTAGTAGCCAAACGCTCAACCACTGCGCCACCGGGGCTCCATACAAGTATGATAAGACCCGTCTTTCCCACCTTGTTAATGAGCAGGCGGCACTCTCTTGGCTGCACAGCACGTAACCACAAAGGGGAGTGACATAGCCAGCTTGAATGGCATGGGGAAGCTACGAAAAAGATTTTACTTCTGGGGAGGGAAGCAGTTTCCAACTTCTCTTGAAAATTGATACCCTCAAGGTCACTTTCATGCTTCAAGTCAGTCCTGATGTCCTGCCAGTGCTGTACATAGTAGGATGGCTGTGGTGCCAGGTTTGGAACAGCTAGATGCAGTGCTAAAGTCTCCCAAGTTATTGCTCACAGAGCTGGTGCTGGTGCCATGAAAGGAGCAGGCGAATCCCTGCTTAAAAAGATACCTGCATCACTGCCTCCATGGTTAGATTTGGCATAGGTGGTGGGGTTATGTGATTGCTGATGGCAGAAGCAGAGAGTGGTAGAGGAATAGTGACTTCTCCAGATGGGAGTATGAGTACACTTAGGTCCACAGTCCCTGTGATCCTGGGCTTGCAAATACCTCTCTTCTTGGTCATAATGGTCCCATTACTCAACTTGATGATCTGTCCTCCCTTGAAGCCCAGGTACAACTTGGGATGAGTGTCCATTTCCTGAGATTCTATGGGTATCTTGGATACCTGCTTTACCCACTTGAAGTGATCTTGTAAAAAGATATTAGAGTTAAAGACATCACCCTAATTTATGAAGCCAGTGACAAGGAAAGCACTATGCCTAGTGCCATCCTGGATTCAGCTTACAAAATAGAAGCTGAAGTCTGTCACTGTCTCAGCAATGCCAGGATATTGTTCTACTGGTGCTTGAGCAAAGAGCTCCCTTGATATTTTATATTTGAGGTTCATATATGCCGTCTCCCCTTTTGAAGTGGTTTGGAGGTGACCAGTCCAATGAGGCTGGCCTGGTCATCCTAGTCTGGGATTGGTCATCCTGGCAGCAATCAAGGCCAACTCAAGCAGTTGATCAGAAACCAACAGGTGGAAATTAAATTTTGTCACTACATCTGAAATCATGGAGTAAACACAACTTGCCTGCCAAATTGTGAAATCAAACTGTTTTCCAAAGTCCCAGTGAACAAAATCCAAGACAAATAGCTTTTTAACCCATCTTTTTTTGTGTGTGTGTGAAAAAGAAAACAAAGAAAAGACTGTATGCATTTGTTAAAACCTATAGAACTGAACATAAAAAAAAGAATTTTACTGTATACAAATTTCAAAAAGTGAATTTAAAAAAAGAACAACAAAGAACACTTACATTAACAAAATGATAAGCCATGACCACAACTTGTTAGACAATGTTTTCCTGCATATTAACACAGTGGTATTGGAAATTCACTTTTCAGTGGAGGAAGAATGCTCATTTCCTATTTTAAGAAGTAGGTATTTGGGATCCTATTATAAATAAAGATACACTGTCTGAAAAAGTATCATGCCCCGCCCTCCCCCAGGGCCAAGTGGGAGACAGAGTCACCAAAGGTGCTAAGGCCAGAATTTACTTGTCCATTCTGCTCTTGATGGACATTAGGTTTGCTTCCAGGTTCAAGCACCTACAAATTATGCTATATAAACATCCTTTTTCATCTTCCCTGGTAACCAGTTGCCACTGAGTTGACCCTGACTCATGGCGACCCCATGTGTGTCACAGTAGAACTGTACTCTATAAGGTTTTCAATGGCTGATATTTTTCATGAGTAAATTGCCTGTGAGTGACCTAGAACTTTTAATCTTTCGGTTAGCAGCCGAGCGCGTTAACTGTTTGCACTACCCAGGTACACATATGCAAAAGTTTTTATAGGAGTGAAATTGCTGAGTCATAGGGTGTGTGTATTTTCATCTTTTTGAAATAATACTATCTTGCTTTGGAACAGTGCTGTACTGCTTTACACTCCCACCAGCAGGATGGGTCCCTGTCTCAGTTACCTAGTGTTGCTGTAACATAAATAACAAAAGCAGGTGACTTTATTTTCTAACAGTTCTGGAGGCAGAAAGTCCAAATTATGGTCTCAGCCATATTGATTCCTTCCCTGTCGGTAGCCCCAGGCATTCCTTGGTTCCTTGGCTATTCCTGGCTTGTAGTGTAGATGATCCTCACATGGTGTCTGTCTTCTCTCTTGTGTGCATCTCTGTTTCTCTTCTGGTCTTTTTGTTGTTGTAGAATTTATTGTATTTGTTGTTGGGAATATACATATACATAGCAAAACATACGCCAATTCAATAGTTTCTACATGTACAATTCAGTAACATTGATTACATTCTTCAAGTTCTGCAACTATTCTGACCCTGCTTTTCTGAGTTGTTCCTCCCCCATGTATGCTGAGCAAATAATCCAAGAAGTTGGACTGTCTGAAGAACGGGGCATCAGGATTGGAGGAAGACTTATTAGCAACCTGCGTTATGCAGATGACACAACCTTGCTTGCTGAAAGTGAGGAGGACTTGAAGCACTTACTGATGAAGATCAAAGACTACAGCCTTCAGTTTGGATTACACCTCAACATAAAGAAAACAAAAAATCCTCACAAATGGACCAATAAGCAACATCATGATAAACAGAAAAGATTGAAGTTGTCAAGGATTTCATTTTACTTGGATCCACAATCAATGCCCCTGGAAGCAGCAGTCAGGAAATCAAAAGACACATTTCATTGGGCAAATCTGCTGCAAAAGACCTCTTGAAAGTGTTGAAAAGCAAAGATATCACCTTGAAGACTAAGGTGCACCTGACCCAAGCCATGGTATTTTCAGTCCCATCATATGTATGAATAAGGACAATGAATAAGGAAGATGGAAGAAGAATTAACATCTTTGAATTGTGGCGTTGGCGAAGAATATTGAATATACTACGGACTTCCAAAAGAATAGACAAATCTGTCTTGGAAGAAATACAACCAGAATGCTCCTTAGAAGCAAGGATGGCAAGATTACTTCTTACATGCTTTGGACAAGTTGTCAGGAGGGATCAGTCCCTGGAGAAGGACATCATGCTTGGTAAAAGTATGGAGTCAGCAAAAAAGAGGAAGACCCTCAATGATAGGATTGACACAATGGCTGCAACAATGGGCTCAGGCATAACAACGATTGTTGAGAATGGCACAGGACCAGGCAGTGTTTTGTTCTGTGGTACATGGGGTCACTATGAGTCAGAACCAACTTGATGGCACCTAACAACAACTACAACACTGTCCCCTAAGATTCCTATCTAATATTTCAATTTGATTCCATACAGATAGATCTTAAAAGAGCATAATGCTCAAGGCAGACATTCTTTACTAGTTAAGAGAAACTATTGTTTGGTTTTAAGAAGATTTCAGGGGATATTTTTGGTTTAAGGTTTAAAGATTATCCCAGGACAGTAGTTTCAGGGGTTCTTCCAGCCTCTGTTGCTCCAGAAAGTCTGGATTTCATGAGAATTTGAAATTCTGTTCCATGTTTTCCCCCTTTTGATCAGAATTCTGCTATAGAATCTTTGATCAAAATGTTCAGTAACATTCTGGTCTTTTATAACTCAGACATGATTAGATTTAGCATCCACTCTACACTGGGATGACCTCATTAACATAAAAAAAAAACCCTTTTTACAAACAGGAGCACATCCATAGGTATAAGGGCCAGGAATTCAACACATATTTTTGGAGGACACAATTAATCCATTACAGTCCCCTTGGCTGGACTCAAGTCTGCCCCCTTGGGCAGGTGAGGCCATGAAGGCATGAGGAAGCTGGGTTGGGGAAGGCCTTCAGAGCCAGTCTAAGGAGTTCAGATTTTATCTTGATTGCACTGGGAAGCCACTGGTGATTTTGGAATAGGGAATAAAATGCAAAAACAAGGGTTTTAGGAAGTTAAGTCTTTAAAGCTCTCAGTTGGTTTGTGTTGGAGGAGAGGATGGTAATGGTGGTGGGGTTGCCTGAGGCCAGCAGCAGGACTCAAGTTCACGGGAGAGAGGAGGAGATCTGTGGGGAGAGGGCACAAAGGGGGAACTGAGCAAATGCCAGAGGAAACAGAGAAGCAGAACATCCCAGATCTACTAACTCTTGTCCTTAAATGATTCAGTTAGACTCACACTGCTGGTGGGGGTTGTAAACCGGTACAACCACTCTGGAAAACAGTGTGACATTACTTAGTAAAGATGAAGATGCACATACCCAATGACCCAGCAGTTCCAAAATATACTAAAATGCAACAAACACATCAACAAAATAACCCCAAAAGAAGAAGGGAGGCAAGTGTTTCAAGAAGGAAAGAATTGTCAACAATGTCACGTGCAATAGAGAGGTCCATCAAGAAGAGAACTGAAAAGTGTCCACTGACTTTGGTAATTAGGAGTCTGATAATGAGAACTGTGTGTGACACTGTGGGGACAGACATTGGAACACAGTCTTCTGCGGGCTGAGCGGGTGGTGGGAAAAGGAGATTGAGCACAGGGCGTGCTGTCAGGGTGTTTGAGAACAGACTCGGGCACACAGAAACATTCGGCATATGATAAAGGTAGCATTTCAAGCCAGTGGGTAAAGGATAAATAACAAATGATGACATAACATTTGGGAAAAATAATAAAGTTAGATTCTTACCTTACACCATACACCAAATTAAAGTCCAGATACATTGAAATTTAAATATAAAAAACAAAACCAGAAAAGAACTAGAAGAAAATATAAGTATATATATAAACTTGAGGATGAGAAAAACTCCAAAGCAGTGCTGGAAAACAGAGACAGGAGCACAGTAGACTTCTTTGATGTCCAGCTGCTCCCCCTCAACTCCCTTCAGGTAGTTCATGGCACTGCCATGCTCTAACAGAGTTGGCCTCACCATGGCTGAATGCCCTGAGGTGGGCACAGTTAGGGTCAGCAATGCCCCTCACCCTCCCACCTTTGGGTTCTGTTCTATAGAACAAGTGCACGATAGTCAATTGGGAAACCAAATGCAGCTGTATTAAATTGGTAAGGAGCTAGAAGCCCTGTGGTAGATTCTTGGATTTGCTCTCTTAATCTCCTTTTCACCCTCCTAGTTGGAGAGATTGGAAAGACAAAAACCTTCTTTCCCCGAATCTGTTGCTACTAGAGTTGTGGATGTGAACTGGATTCCACCAGCTAGATACCGTATGTCACATTTGCTGGGAAACCTGCATCTCAATACAGGGAAAAGAAGTAAGTAGAGTGGGAAACCGCCAGGCTCGGAGACAGTGGGACCAGGGATCAACAGCAGGACATGTGGCAGTTGGTAATTGGGGGACTTCAGGGCTGTGCTCCTCACCCCTCCTCCCTGCCTCTTCCTTGGTTCACACAGAACAGTTGAATGACTGCTCTCCTACAGCAAGTCAGAAAGGCTCTCAAAGTAAATATGGAATGTACTTTGTGATAGCTAATGTGGCATTAGGGCTGGACAGAGAAATAGGCACTATTCTAGCCAACTCCCAGTGGACTCTGGACACAAAGACACAGCCTCCCCACCCCATTTCCTCCATCAGGAAGAATCCTCAGCTCACAAGCCTGTTCCCTGCTTCAGCACCAGCCCAGGGTGACACTCTCAAATTTCTGCATCAAAGGAAAACAAAAAACTAAAATATCATGAACTAAATGTCCAAACGAAACAAAACCTGAGTGGGTAGAAACCAGAGGGAGTGAGGAAGGTTAAAGAACTTTTAATGAAAAATATATAAAGTTTTATATTTGTTAGAATTATTTAAGGGAAATCTCCAGTGGAATAAAAATGGTATGTAGAAAATACTAGAGGGGAAAACGGAATAAGAAGAGCTTGATCTATCTTGTAAAAGGCAAGAAAGGGGAAAAAGAAATAAGACATAACAGGATTGCAAGAGTAATATGAAACAAACCAGTGATCACAACTAATGTGACTGAGTAAAAAGTGTGGCTATATTTTATTTTCAAGAGAATTTTTATACCTACAAATGACAAAAATATTATAAATAAAAGGATTAAATAAAAAAATTTCCAAATTCAAAAATAAAAAGGGCAATATTCATTTTAAATGGGACAAAAGAGATATTCTTTATTTTTTGAACATTTTATTGTGGTTTGGGTAAAAGTTTACAAAGAAAATTAGTTTCCCATTCAACAATTTGTACACATTTTGTTTCATGACATTAGTTGTAATCCCCTCAATTTGACAGCACTCTACCCACTTCCTTCCCAGGTTCCCCGTTTCCATTTGCCCATCTTCCCTGCCCCTTCCTGCCTCCTGAACTTTGGTTTTGGGCAAACGCTGCCCTTTTATTTTCATGTGGTTGATTATTCTGAGGAGCACTTTCATCATGGGTGTTATTGTTCACTTTGTAGGCCTGTTTATTATTTGGCTGAAAGGTGATCTCTGGGAGTGGGTTCAGTTCCAGGTTTGAAGGGTGTCTAAGGGCCATAGTCTCAGGGGTTCCACCAGTGTCTATCAGATCAGTAAGTCTGGTCTTTTTTATGAATTTGCATTTTGTTCTACATTTTTCTCCCACTCTGTCCAGGACCTTCTACTGTGATCCCAACCAGAGCAGTCGATAGCGGTAGCTGGGCATCATCTAGTTCTTCTGGGCTCAAGTGTAACAACGATTGTGAGGGTGGCACAGGATTAGGCAGTATTTCATTCTGTTGCACATGGGGTCACGATGGGTCTGAACTACTCAACAGCATCTAACGACAACATTACTGTTATTGCAGGATTGTGTATGTAATAG
This sequence comes from Trichechus manatus latirostris, assembly GCF_000243295.1. Classification (NCBI taxonomy): domain Eukaryota; kingdom Metazoa; phylum Chordata; class Mammalia; order Sirenia; family Trichechidae; genus Trichechus; species Trichechus manatus. Next base: position 8,203,655 of record NW_004443940.1, read on the forward strand.
TTTTTGCCATTGTTGTCATTTACTCTTGTGTACCTCTCAGTGTCTTCCTTTGCCTTGGTCATGTTGTGCTGACATCCCCCATATTGTGTATTGCCTTTCCCTTCACCCAAGTTAATACGTGTCTGCTGTCTAGTTGGTGATTTACCCTTCCTCCTCCTTCCATCCCTTTTAACCATCAAAGAATAATTCTGTCTTTTTATAATAGTGGTCTCATACAAAATTTTTCCTGTTGTGATTTGCTTATTTCACTCGGCATAACGTCCTCCAGATTCATCCATGTTGTGAGATGTTTTGCGGATTCATCATTATTCTTTAACGTTGCATGTTATTCCATTGTGTGTACATACCATAGTCTGTTTATCCACTCATCCGTTGATGAGCACTTACATTGTTTCCAACGTTTTGCTATTATGAATAGTGCTGCAGTGAACATGGATGTGCATATATCTTTTCATGTCACAGCTCTTATTTCTTTAGGATATACCTGGTAGTGGGATTGCTGGATCATATTGTATCTCTATTTCTAACTTTTTAAGGAAATGCCTTATCGTTTTCCATAGTGGTTGTACCATTTTACAATCCCACCAGCAGTGTGTGAGAGCTCCAGTCTCCCCACACCCTCGCCAGCATTTGTTTTTTGTTTTTTTGATCATTGCCATTATTGCTAGGGTGAGATGATATCTCACCGCTGGTTTTTTTTTTTTAAATTTTGTTGTACTTCAGGTGAAGGCTTACAGAACAAATACTTTCTCATGAAACAGTAGTACACATGTTGTTTTATGACATTGGTTAACAACCCCACAACATATTAACCCTCTGAATTCTCAACCTTTCTTTATTTTTTATTTTGGTGAAAATACACATAGCCAAAGATACACCATTTCAAAAATTTCTACATACACAGTTCAGTGACATTGACTACGCTCTTCCAATTGTGCTGTTATTCTCACTTAAGATGAAGGCTTACAGAACAAAAT
>NW_004443940.1:8208852-8257596 GCF_000243295.1 Trichechus manatus latirostris
ACTCCATTTGGTGCTTGGCTGAGTTCTTTATCTCTTCATTTGATGTTTTAGGGTTTCAGAATTGTTGTATTCTCTGTTTGGCTTAGTTTTTTTGGTCTTTGCTGTGGAGGGATGGCGTGGTGCTTCTGCCTAGACGGCCATTTTTCCAGAACTCCTCCTCACTGCTGTTTTGATTTGCATCTCTCTAATGGCTAATGAGCTCTAGTAGCGCAGTGGTTAAGCACTTGGCTGCTAACTGAAAGGTCGGTGGTTCGAACCTACCAGTTGCTCCTCAGGAGAAAGATGTGGCAGTCTGCTTCTGTAAAGATTACAGCCTAGAAAACCCTATGTAGTCGTTCTGCTCTGTCCTACAGGGTCACTATGAGTTAGAATCAACTCGATGGCAGTGGGTTTGTTTGTTTGTTTGTTTTGGTAATGGCTAATGGTCACAAGCATCCTTTCATGTATTTGTTGGCCACCTGAATGTCTTCTTTGGTCAAGTGTCTGTTCATGTCCTTTGACCATTTTTTAATTGGATTGTTTGTCTTTTTGTTGTTGAGGTGTTGAAGTTTTCTGTAAATTTTAAAGATTAGTGCCTTGTCAGATATGTTGTTGCCAAATTTTGTTTCCCAGTCTGTATGTTCTCTTTTTACTCTTTTGGAGAAGTCTTTTGATGCACAAAAACCAAAAATAAATCTGTTGCTGTTGAATCAATTCTGACTTATAGGTAGGTCCCAGTCGTCTAGTTTGTCTTCTGAGGTTTGTGTATTTTTAGTTGTGTTTGATAGCCTATTTATGCCATAAGTTAGGGCTCCTAGGTTTGCCCCTATTTTTTCTTCCATAATCTTTATAGTTTAGGTTTTATATTTATATCTTTGATCCATCTTGAATTAGTTTTGTACATGGTGTGAGGTATGGATCTTGTTTCATTTTTCTGAAAATAGATAGCCAGTTGTGCCAGTACCATTTATTAAAGAGACTCTCTTCCCTATTTAATGGATTTCAGCCCTTTGTTGAAGATCACTGACCATAAGTGGATGGATTTACTTTTGGTTCTCAATTCTGAACACACTGAATGACATAACATCTTAAATACACAAAGCAAAACTTACTAGAAATTCAAATAGAATTTGACAAAGCCACAATCATAGTAGAAAACTTAAACATCTCTGACAGAATCAACAAATCAAAAAGACAAAAATATTTAAATAAATAAGGATAAAAGTTTTAATAACACAATTAACAAGCTTGATTTTACACACACACACATAAAATTTGGTACCCAGTAGAGACTACACATTCTTTTCAATTACCCATGAAACATTTTTTCAACATTTTATTATGAAAAATTTTGATCATGAATAAAAATTGAAGGAATTGTACACTGAATACATATATGTCCACTTAGATTTAATAATTGTTATTAGTTTGCCATATATGTTTACTAAAAATGGGAAAACCTTTTGAAGTGTGATGCAAAACTCAAAGGCAATAAAACATTCAAAAATTCTATTAATTTGACTACTGTATTAGTTTCCTAAGGCTGCTATAATGAAGTACCACAGATTGGGTCACTTAAAGCAGCAGAAATTTATTCTCACACTTCTGGAGGCTAGAAGTCTAAATAAGTCAAAAAATAAGACAATAAGGAAGAATTTTTCCTTGCTTTTTCCAGCCTCTAGGAGTTCCAGCTATTCCTTGGTTTGTTGCAGCCTCACTCTGGTCTCTGCCTCTGTCTTACGCTGGGTTCTCTAGAGAAGCAAAACCAATGCAGTGTATGAATACATATATAAAGAGATTTTTACCAAGGAAATGGCTCACACAGTTGTAGAGACTGGAAAGTCCCAAGACCGTGGGTCACCTGGAGGCTTCTCCTGACTCATGCAGCCACAGGGGCTGGCGAATCCGAGATCAGAAAGTCAGACTGTAGGCCTCTGGCTCACAGGCTGTGAAAGCTGACGAGTCCTGAGACTGGCAGATAAGATGGCAGGTAAGCTACTAGCTCAAGTCTCACGAATCGGAGGTCAGATGAACAGGAGCCAGCTGCAGGATCCAGAGTGAGCAAAAGCCCACAAGTCTTGCCAGAAAGTCCACCTATATTGGATGCAGGTCACATCCCCAAGGAAAATCCCTTTCAGTTGATTGGTTGCTCACAACAGATCTCATCATGGAAGTGGTCACATTATATCAGGTCTCATTATGGAGGTGATTACATCATTAAAAAGCTGTCAAACTACATCATAACTGCCAAACCACCAAGGATCATGGCCCAGCCAAGCTGACACACAACCTTAACCATCAAAGCCTCCATCTTCACATGGACGTCTTCCCTGTGTTTCTGGGTGTCCTCTCCTCTTCTTAGGACACCAGTCATAGGACTTAGGGCCCACTCTAAATCCAGAATGATTTCATCTTGTGATTATTAACTAGTTACATCTGCAAAGACCTATTGCCAAATAAGATCACATTCTGATAATCAGAGTGGACAGGAATTTTGAGGCGACACTATTCAACTCACTACAACCACATAAAAACAAACATTTCTGCAGAGCATAAATGAACCAAGTCCAAAGACAAATGACTAATGGGGCAAACTATTTGCAATTCACATGACAGTCAAAGAGCTCATTATTTAATATATAAAGATATTCTACAAATCAATTAGAAAAAGAACAACCACACAATATAAATATGGGCAAAGGATAATCATCATAGAGTTGCTAATAGTAATGTAGTAAAAAAATATTAAAAATCTAAATGTCTATCTGTAGAAAATTAACTAAATAAATACATGCCCTTTGACTGAATAATTGCACTTCTATGGATTTAGCTCAAGGAAATAATTAGACTAGTAAACAAAGATATATGTACAAAGATGCTTACTGAAGTGCAGTTCATAATGGGGAGGAATTGGAAGCCATCTAGAGAATTAATTTATCAGTAGGAGGTTGACTAAAGGAATCGTGGAACTTCTACAATGTGAAATACCACATAGTCATTGAAAATAACGGTGCAGAGCTATGCTTTTGTTTGACTTGGGAAGATACTGCTGGTTCATTGTTAAGTGACATCAGTAAAGTATGCATGGAATACAAGTAAGGAGGCATTTACGTGTGTGTGTTTGTGACCGTGCATGTCTGCGCACAGACACGTGTCTGGAAGAACATGCAATTCTTCCATAACATTCACAAAGGTTTTCTTCAGGTGATTTTGAGTGACTTTCTTCTATATACTTCACTGTATTGCTTAATTTTAAACAATGAGCATGTATTATTTTTATATCAGTTATTCCAGATAAACTTTCCCCAACCCCCACCGCTACCCAATGTAATAATAAGAGCAAATAAACTTCAGGGAGTATTGTCCCAAAAGTTTAGTCGATCTGAACTTTCACTCCTTTGTCTCTGATTTACCTCTTCCAGCTTCTGCACATTCTTGGCTCTTTGCTTCTCGATCTTGAACAATCCATTTATCTGAATTTGTAGATTGTTGGCTAGAGCTGCTTTTGCTACCAGGTTCTCCTTCTGAAAGTCAACTACATCAACTTGCTTGTTTATGCAATAGGTATGATTCTCCAGTGGTGGTTCAGTGGCAGAATTCTCGCTCCCCATGCAGGAGACCAGGGTTTGATTCCCAGCCAATGCACCTCCCATCTGTCGGTGGAGGCTTGCATGTTGCTATGATGCTGAGGAGGTTTCAGCAGAATTTCTGGCCTAAGATGGACTAAGAAGAAAAGATCGAAAATCAGCCACTGAAAGCCCTGTGGATCACAATGGTCTGATCTGCAGTAGATCATGGAGATGGCGCAGGACCTGGCAGTGTTTCCTTTCATTGTGCGTGGAGTCGCCATGAGTTGGGGGCCAACTTGACAGCAGCTAACAACATGATTCTCTAACAACAGCTCAGGTGCCTACAAAACATAACTTTATTTTCTAAGAGTAAACTTAATTTCTATTATAAGCCTGCATTTGGCCAAGTAGTGGAAACAATCTCTTTCAGTTCAGCCCCCCATCCTTTCCCTGGGCTGCATTTCAACTTGGGGAGTTATAATGCTGGGGCATTGGGGCAGGGTGGGCATGTGATCTGGGGACATCTATCCACACTGGCATCCTGAGTGTCTGTGTCCCTGTGTGGTCTCTGCCATCTCTTTGTGTGGCACATCTTCCCCACCCCAGTGCTCTTCTGGGTCCGGTCCTCTCAGCTCACATCATACCCTTCTTGGGTGCTCTGGCTCATGGGGTTGCTCCCATTGCCCCCTGGGATTCAGAGAACCTCTAAAGGCTGTCTGAGGCCAGTCTTGTTAGATTCATCATGGAGTCTGTCTGCTTCTTTTGGCTCCCCCCAGGAAAGAGGGCACAGGTCTCCTCAACTGTAGAATTCCCCCAAACCTATGCAGGGTTTCCGTCGCTCCCTCCACCATAAGCCAGGACCTGGGAGAGGAAGGGGCTCGACCCCCTTCCTTAGGAGCTCCCCCATCTAAGGCAGCCTCTTCCTCTCAACTCTCATTTTGCTCAGCTAGTCTGGGAGCAGTGAACCTTCGCCATTACTCGTTTCATCTTTCCCCAAATCTGTAGTTTGATCCCTGCCTTTTTCTACAGGGCCTGGATTTGTGAAATTCAAAAGACAGTAAGTCTCGTTCTTTTTCTTTCTGATGGGCCACTGCTAATCTTGAGGCTGTGAGCAAAGGACACTCTGGCTTTCCTGAGGAGGAGGAAAGGTCCCAGGCTCTGGGGACAGAACATACTGGTTAGTAGGGCAGAATTAATTAGAGCCCGCCATCTGTACTGCAGCCTCCCCTGTTCTCCTGTGGGGACTGAGTCCTTACTCTTCCTTCGACTCACTCTGAATCCTGGCTCCTGCTCCTAGACCTTCCTCCCAGGGTGCCCCATTTCTTACGGCTTCCCTAGAGCTCTCAGCTTTTCTTCTGCACTTAACAGCCACCTTCTCTGGATCCCCCCACAGCCCTATCCTGGGATCTCCCTCCTCACCCTGCCCCCTGCACCCCAGAGGGCCAGAGAGCCATATCTGCTCCAAGGTTGAAGTGGGGTGGAGGCGATGCCCTTGCTCCCTTTCCCCAACCACCAAAGTCAGCATCTGAATATTTTGCAGCCCCAGTGGTTTTCCCATGGCTTCTTTTCCTTTCTACCATTCCTCCTTGTTCATATTCATGCTATTTTCAGTTGAGTTCTTGTAAGTAACTTCTCAGCTGGCCTTCCTACCTGTGCTACAATCCACTCTGTAGTTCTGTTCTTGTACAAACTTCCATTGGACATTCTTTTGAATTCAGACACACACACTAATGTTTATTCCTCTCCATAGAACGACCCAAACCTTTATCTACCTTTCCAGGCCCAGATCTTTATCTCTCCAGCCTGTCCTGTGCCCAGGTAAGCAGCTCATAAGATCCCTGGATATGCAATGCTCTCCCACTTCTTGGATCTTTGTTTTCATGGCCCCTTCTCTCTGCTTTGAATACTTTCTTCGCAGCTCTGCTGTTCTAAATCCTACCCCATTCTTCACTGTCCATCCTCAAGGCCATTTTCTCTACGCAGCTTTTCTTTAATACACAAAGCCTAGCTAGAACCTGGCCCTTAGAAAGTAAGCAGTGAACATTTGTGGAATAAATTAATCCTACAAACACATGTGGTTTCTCTTTTTGCTGAACCCATCTGTCTTAGTTTTCTAGTGCTGCTAGAACAGAAATACCACAAGTGGATGGCTTTAACAAACGGAAATTTATTCTCTTGTAGCTTAGAGGGCTAGAAGTCCAAATTCAGGGTGCTAGCTCCAGGGGAAGGCTTTCTCTCTCTGTCGGCTCTGGGGAAAGGTCCTTGTCATCAGTCTTCCCCTGGTCTAGGAGCTTGTCAGTGCAGGGACCCTGGGTCCAAAGGATGCGTTCCACTCATGGCTCTTTTTTCTTGGTGGTAATGAGGTCCCTCTCCTCTCTGCTCGATTCTCTGTTTTATATCTCAAAAGAGATTGACTCAAAATACAACCTAATCCTGTAGATCGTGTCCTGCTTCATGAATGCAACTGCCTCTAATCCTGCCTCATTAGCATAATAGAGGTTAAGATTTACAATACATAGGATAATTACATCAGATCACAAAATGGTGGACAACCACACAATACTGGGAAGTCCCCCCTCCCAACTGACACACATTTTTGAGGGACACAGTTCAATCCATAACACCATCCTTCCCTTTGTGCTTCTCAAGATCTTCCTGTGAGTCTGTCTAATCCCTGGCCAACTGGAAACTCCCTAAGAGCTGAGACTGTGTCATGTGGCCTAGGCTGTCCTGATTTGCCCTGAACTGAGGAGTTTCCTGGGCTGCAGAACTTTCTGTGCTAAAACCAGGACTGTGTTGGGCAAACCCAGATGAATTGGTCTCACTAGTCTTGCCTGTCTTTGATTCCATGGATTATCAAGAGAAACTAGCAAGTAGGGTTAATGTGATGGCTCAGCCATGGCCTCCGAAGTGCGTCTTTCCACATGTCTGCCTCAGACAGGCCCTATGCCCAAGGTGTGGCTTTTACCCTGAGGGAAAACCCCATGTGATCTAGGAATAAAGCAAAGACTTGTTAAAAATGGTGACGGGCCACCTGATCTCCTCTAACTTCACAAGGGAGAAGAAGAATCAAGATCAACAGCCCAAGGCTGATTCCTATGAGACAGAGGTCAGACATACCTCCTCTCTCCAAACTTTTTACCAATTCTGACATCAGCCATCCCTCCCACAGCACTCTCTACTTCTCTGCTTGCTGGATTCAATAATCCATTGCAATGGCCACACAGAACTCACACACAATACTCATGATTATGGGGTTTGTTAGGGAAGTAACAGGTTACAATTCAGGGTCAGGAATGACTCAGGATACAGTACTTCTGTCAGGACAGCTTCTTAGACTTGCCCACAGGCATGCCTCTCTCAGGCCCTCAGCCTCTCGGCCCTCGGCCCCTTGGTCCCTTGGGCCTCTTGGGCCTCTTCCCCGCACGGACAAGTGTTACAAATCTCTTTAGCTCCACAGATAAGTGCCCAGAGGCACCACACTACATGAGTAAGTCTCAGCCTAAAGGCACTCAGCCCTCTTGCTCCGTAAGTCAACATACCCACTATAAATGCCTTGCTCTGTGGACTGGGAAGCCCACTACGTTGTCTCTTGCTGTTCTCCTGGCTCTGCTGCTGCCATTATCCGCCACCACTTCTCCGTCGTCTTGCGCCATCTCCAGTTACAGCTGTCTATCTCCTGGGTCTAGGAGGTTCTCAACACAGGGACCCTCAGTCCAAAGGACTCACTTCACTCCCAGCTCTTCTTTCTTGGTGGTAGTGAAGTCCCCCCTTCCTGCCTCTGGAATGGCTTATTTTAAGCCTAGCAGGATGGCAAAACTAACCAATCCCGTTGCTAGGGTTTCATACACCTTATTTGCATGGTCCCACACCCCCAAGGGTGCCATGCACCTTATTTGCATTATTAGCAAGCTATCCAATCCCCTTGGTGGGCCAAAAGCATCTCATCTGCATAGTCCCACCCAGTCATTTGGTGGGAGTTACAAGACCATGGTGAGAAAGGCCAAATAAAAGTGATCCATTGCACTGCAGGACTTTAAACAAGGAGATACATTTCCTACCTGAAAGGGGAGGTAAACCAGTAAACCAGTTGCCATCTACTATGACTCACGGTGACTCCATGTTTATCGAATAGAACTACACAGAATTTTCAATGGCTGATTTTTCAGAAGTAGATCACCAGGCTTTTCTTCTGAAGCACCTCTGGGTAGACTCAAACCACCAACCTTTTGGTTAGCAGCCAAGTGCTTAACTGTTTGTGCTGCCCAGGAGCTCTGAAAGGGAAGGTGGACCCTGAAATATGGAGCTGAAGATACTCAGAGAATCCACAGAGCGGACTGTGGAAGAAGAAGGATTGAGTTCATCTTTTATGTTCTTCCTTCTATGACTATGAGTCCGTGGACAAGTAATACATTCTCTGAGCCTCAGTTTCTATATCTGCAGGATGGGAACACTAACGCTCTCCTTGCAAGACTGTTGTGAGAGAAGGTGTGTATGTACTAAGCCCAGCACCTAGTGCCTGGAGATGCCGTGACCTTTGGGGAGTTTCCCAGCATACTCCTCTTCCCCACTCCCTGACACTATAACTCCCTCCCCTCCACTTGTGTTTCTTTCGTTTCCCCTCACTTCCCACTCATTGCCTGTCTCTTCTCTCTTCCCACCTCCCTCCAAACTTCCTACCTTCCACTTGTTCCCTTACTTATTTCACACTCATCCTATCTTTCTCATTTTCAGAAAAGGAATTAATAGAAATGAAGCCAAAAATCAACACAAAACTTATAAAAATCACAAAGTATACAACGTTTTCCTTGCAGGCTCTGGTTTGTTCAAATGCTTTCTTTGTTTGTCCATATTCTTCTCTGAGAGGAGCCCTGGATGCCAAGTGGTTAAGCACTTGGCTGCTAATGGAAAGGTCAGTGGTTCGAACCCCGCAGCTGCTCTGCAGGAGAAAGATGTGACAGTCTGCTTCTGTAAAGATTTACAGCCTTGCAAACCCTATGGGGCAGTTCTACTTTGTCCTATAGGGTCGCTGTGAGTCAGAATTGACTCATCAACAGTGAGTTTGGTTTTGGTTATTCTTCTCTAAAGAGTCAGGATTTGTGGTTTGCAGAGCTGGGGTGGCAGGGGGATGCAGAATGCCCTCCTTAGTCTCAGGCCCATGGAGAAAAGAAGGAGAAGGTCTGACATCTTTTCTGAGGATTGTCTGTTTTAAAGGAGCTGATTCTCTCCTGGTAAATGCTTCGACTCTGTTGTGCTTGGGCAAGCTAAACAGGGCAAGTCATAAACCTCCCTAGGATGTACTGATTAGATAAGCCAATGAGAACCATGGAAGACTGCAGACTTTAGATTAAAAAACATAAACTGAGTGTTACTTTTACAGTGTCTGTGAATAGACAAAGACTTTTTGGTTCTAAAATGGTTGGTTGGTGAGGCAACAGAGGTGGAGCTATGTTAATAGCAAAAGGGAAAAAAGGAGAGGCAAGTGAGTTCTGACCGTAAGGCCCACCCTAAAGGGATTGGATTCCAGGGCCCAGGAGCAACAGGCCACTGCACTGGTGGTGAGTAGAAGAACCAAAACCAAACCTATTGCCTTTGAGTAGATTCTGACTCATAGTGACCCTATAGGACAGAGTAGAACTGCCCTATAGAGTTTCCAAGGAGTGGCTGGTGGATTCAAACTACTGACCCTTTGGTTAGCAGCCGAGTTCTTAACCGGGGTGAGTATACTGGGTTTTATATATATGGAGTGACAGCTCGGCAGTAGGTTCTGGTTTGGGGATGTGAGCAAATAAACCAAGTAGCGTGGACAGGAACCCCCAGCCCACCAAGGGGCAGGTGAGATGTTGTTGCTCAAGGCCCCTGCCAGACTTAGAAACCATCTGCCTGTTGAAGTTAATCCAAACTATTCCAACACAGTAAGGGACAAGTAAGAGAACGACAAAGTTGTCTTGCAGTGGTGTTGCTGTTCTGTGCTCCCTGGCCCCACCTCCAGTTTCCTCTCCTTCTGCATTTGGGTAGCTTTGAACAGCAAGGAGGGAGTGTGTACATGCTTGTGCATCTGTGCAATGTCAGACTTCCAAAGTGAGGGTGTGAGATTGGTCTCTAGTGATGTTCTTGGCACAGAAGGCTCCCATGCTCTTGAGCCACGGAAGTACCGAGGTCTGTCTTGTGCCTGCTTCATGCTTCTTCCAATTCAACAAGGGCTATTTATAGCACCTTCTCAGACGGCATAGGAGTCCAAGAAACATGGGACTTAGATAAGTCCCTACCTAACTAACCTTTTGGGACTGAAGGAGGCATCCTTTTACCAAGGATCTTCTTCTTGGGGTCTTACGAATGAGAGGAGGGAATGTGCGAAGAGCAGGGAGCTATTCAACGTGGGCTGCCTCCTTTTCTCTCTCCTTAGATGTTCAGGTTATGTAGTTCTTGCTGGAGATCAGTTGGCTGTCCAAAGAAAGGGTCACCCAGCCCTTGCTGAATTCTGGCTGAGAAACCCAGAGCCCTTAGCTTTGTGGGCTCTCACTGCTCTTTTAAATGTGTTCTATGGAGCCACATATTAGTAAAGGAGCCCTGGTGGCACAGTGGTTAAGTGCTCAGCTGCTAACCAAAAGATTGGCGTTTCGAACCCACCAGACGCTCTGTGGGAGAGAGATGTGGCAGTCTGCTTCTGTAAAGATTACAGCCTTGGAAACCCTATGGGGGCAGTTCTACTCCGCCCTATAGGGTCGCTATGAGTTGGAATCTACTTGATGGCACGCAACAACAGCAACATGTTAGTCAGCATCCTCCAGAGAAACAGAACCAACAAGACACACATACACACACACACACATAAGTATATATATTTATATATATATATACACACACGTATATATATATTTTTATATATACATACATACACGCACACACATATACAGAGAGAGAGCAAACTGGCAAGTCCAAAATCCATAGGTCAGGTGACAGGCTGGAAACTGTCAGAATGCTTAGTTACAGTCTTAAGGCAAAATCCTTCTCCCTCCAGAAATCTCAGTGTTTGCTCATAAGCCTTCAACTGATTGGATGAGGCCCACCCACATTGTGGAGGGTAATCGGCTTTACTTAAGGTCAACTGATTGTAAATATTAATTACGTGGAAATAGCTTCACAGCAACATCGAAACTAGTGCTTGACCGAACAGCTGGGCACCATAAGCCTAGCCAAGGTGACGCATAAAAGTAACCATCACAAAGGTCAGATTAACCAGAGCGGCCAACAGAGCCCCATAGTCATGAGGAAATTCACCAGAAGCTGAGACCATGTAGGAGGAGGGTGGGCGTTGCCTGAAACTGGCAAACGGGTCGCCTCCAGGGAGGCGGGTTGGGGCAGGAGGGAGAATCATTTTCTCTGTATTCTCTTTTGTACCTTTGAACCTGGAACCTTGCATATGTTCCTATGTTTCACCTATATACCTGTCCAAAAGTATAAATACAATAATAAGATTTAAAAAAAAAAAAATAACCCTTACAGGCTAGATCTTGTTCTGCCCCTGGATGAAATTTAAGGCCACATAATTGTTCTGGCCACTCTTGGTCTCAATCTCATTTCAGTAATTATAATATTCAGTCCCATGTAATAATCTTAACTTCAGTCTTTGTTTAAAGATGAGGCCTCTTGGAGCTGTTGAAGAAGGGAAGACTGTGGTGGTTGGTGGTCTGGATGGGAGGCCCTCATTTCTACTCTTCCTCCCTTATTTAGCTAACAGGGGTCTCTGACCTCTCCGGGGTTGTCACCTAGGGAAGGAGAAGAGGTGAGAGGAGTAGGAAAATTCTCTCTCCACATTTATGATCTCCACCCTCACCTGGGTTCTCAGTGGAACTTGACGATTCTTTTACACATCCCTGGTCCAACCTCTTCTGTTACTCCCCTCAAAGGCCAACCTTTCCCACCCTCCTCCGAATGCCTTCTCCACCCCACCCTTCTCACCTCAGAAGTGGATGTTACCTCTTTCCTCTCAGAGAATGTCCGAATGTTCAGGTGGGGATTTCCTCTGCTTCTGCCCCCATCCGCCATCTTTCCCTGTTTCCCTGTGTTGAATAAAGCTGCCCTCCCCCTCTGGGCTTGCTTCACCTCTCCTCGATATAATGAATTCCCCAAAGCCAGAAGGAACAGAGCAGGTTCACCTAGGATGCAAATGCTGGTGTTTGGAGACCAAGAGTCCTGTTTTGAAAAGGACTGTTCATCGTTGTAGCTTATATAATACAGCTCCTTGTGCTTCTTGTCTACATTTAACATAAGCCCGATTAAAGTGATAAAGGAATATTTTTGTTAGTAAAATTGTTTGGTTTTGAATAGGTAATATATCCCCCTGGTGTACAGTATACACGGTACCCTGCACCCACCTCCCATCCCCATCCCAGAAGCATCACTGTTACCAATTTCTTGTGACTCTTCCCTCAAGAGATGGTGCACCCATAGGCACAGCCCACACACAAATGGTGGAAAACCGTAAGCACTCTCCCACACCTTGATTTCTTTTGCCACTTAACAATATTTCTAAAAGATCTTTCCACAGCACTATTTAAAGTCTCCTCGCTGTATTGAAAAGCTTCCTGGTTTTCTAACGTACAGATACAATTTTTTTTTTAACCAGTTCCCTACTGATGGAGGCTCAGGTTGTTTCCAATGCTGTGCTGCCATGAGCAATGCTACAATAATAACAGCTGGCACTGAGTGGTTACTATGTACCAGGCCCTCTTCTAATCCCACGATAAGCCTCTGACATAGTACAGGGAGGTAAATAACTGCCCCAAGCTGCACATAGTCTTTGTCCGCAGGTGGGAGCGTGTCTGTGAGGTAACTTTCTAGACAAAGAACTGCTGGTACCCAAAGGTATGTGCATTTTAGAATTTTATAAATATTGCCAAAGTGGCTCTGTCTTAGTTTCCTAGTGTTGCCTTAACAAAATACCACAAGTGGGTGGCTTTAAAGAACAGGAATTTATTGTCTCAAGTTTTGGAGGCTAGAAGTCCCAATCATAATCTCGGCTCTAGGGGAGGGTCTTTCCTTGTCGGTAGCCCTGGCGTTCTTTGGAGTTCCTTTGCTTGTACATGGATCCTCACGCAGTCTCTTCCCGTGTGTGTGTGTGTGTGTGTGTGTGTGTGTGTGTGTGTGTGTGTGTGTGTGTCTTTCTGTCTGTTTTCCTTTTTATATAATGGCACTTAGAAGGGATTAGGTTTAGGACCCACTCCAATCCAGTACCTCATTAACATTACAAAAGAAAAACCATATTTCCAAACAAGGTCACGGGTACAGAGGTTAGGACTTCAACATATATTTTGGGGGGACACAGAAGCTGTGCCCATCTAAATTCTCACCAGCAAGTGGATGTCTGAGGGCCGAGTTCCCTGAACTCTTGCTGTTGTTTGCCAGTCTGAAAGGTGGAGAATGGCATCTCATTGTGGCTCCAACTTGGATTTCTTTCTTCCTTTCTTTTTTATATGTGTGATGTTGAAGAGCTTTTCAAATGTTGAAAGGCCATTTATTTACTAAAGAGGCTTTTAAAAACTTGATAAAATGGTCTGGAAAAGTCGATCTAGAAGAATCTATGGGTAAGGTCACCTGAATTTCTTTAAATTTTTATTTTATTTATACATATTTTGAATAGGTAATTGCAGTCACAAGATTCAAAATTCAAAAGGAGTACAACGGTATTGAGTAGCAAGAACCGCCCTCCCACATTTCTTCCCAGCTCCCCGATTATCGTCGTGAACTCAGTCAGGGCTCCATTTCTCCCACCTGCTCCCACGGTCTCACCCTGGGACCATGCCATCACCCTGAGCTGCTCCATTTCTAAAATATTAAAGTCAAACACCTGCCTCTGACCCCATCCCCTGTCTTCTCAACTCCACACAGCACTAGCCACCTGGTCCTTCCTTTCCTAGCCAGCTGAGATCCTCACCCCTCTGGAGTCTTCCGGTCCTTACACCCCTGAAATATGCCCTTTCTGTTTCATAGTGTCAGGCCACCCCCAGAATTGCTCTCATTTTAAAAATCTTAAGCAGGGTTCTTGTTGTCAGTTGCCATTGAGTCTAACTCACAGAGACACCTGGATGCAGAACTTGCTCCATAGGGTTTCCTTGGCTGTAATCTTGATGTAAACAAATTGCCAGGCCTTTCTTCTGCAGTACTGCTGGGTGGGTTCTAACTGCTAACCTTTAGGTTCAAGTTGAGTGCAAACTGTCTGGGCTACCCAAGAACCTTGAGGGTAATAATAGTTGTTACTAATCAAGTGCTTACATTTACCAAGCACACTTCTAAATGCTTTATATACATTAGCACAGTTAATCCTGATCATAAACTTATGAGATAGATATTATTATTCCCATTTTACAGATGATGAAACGGAGTCTCAGGGTTGTAAGTAACTTGCCTAAGGCCATGTGATGTCCTGCTCTTAACCACTTCCCAACCTTGTCCTTCATAAATGATGATAATGACCTCACAGGTTTGCTATGAGGATTAACTGAGGTAATATATATAAAGCTCTCGGCCCAGAACCTGGTGCATGGTAAAAGGTCAGTAAATTCTAAGCTATTTTTTAGCCATGATTATTTGGTCATTCTCATTCCAAGTGCTATTAAATTATAATTAAAATTTATATAAATTTTAAACATTTTTAACATAACTGTCTTATTCAGTTTTACCATTTTGGTGCCCTGGTGGCGCAGTGGTTAAGAGCTCGGCTGCTAACCAAAAGGTCGGCAGTTTGAATCCACCAGTCACTCCTTGGAAAACCTATAGGGCAGTTCTACTCTGTCCTATAGGGTTGCTATGAGCCAGAATTGTCTCGATGGCAATGGGTTTTTTTTTTTTTTTTGGTTTGGTAGTGGACTTGATGGCAACGGGTTTTTTTTAAAGGGATTTTGTCACTATTGAAAATGAAATCTTTCTTTCCCATTATATCTTTTACTCAGACAGAGTTGGTGTCCCCAGGTTCTCTGTAATGAAGAACCCCCCGGCACCAAGAGGAGTGGTTTCCCAGAATCCTCTCATTTTAGGCTTCCAGTATGATGATTACTTGACTCATGTCATGACTCTCCAACAGGAAGTGAGGCCCAGGGTGGGAGAGCTTTCCAGGATCACTCAGGTTGGCCAAGGTGGCCAGAGCACAGCCTGGGGGACGGGAGGCAAAGGGCCAGTCCTGGCTGGGTGCCTGCTCTGGGTCTGTCCTGGAGCCTGTCTGAAGTTTCTTTGTGGCCTCAATGATTCCCAATCATGTTTACCAAACAATGGCTCCAAGTGTCAGCTTCCCCAAGGGCCAACCTTGCCACATTGGGGGTCTGGCTTTTGCCTTCGAGTCAATTCTGACTCATAGCAACCCTATAGGGTAAGGTAGAACTGTCCCACAGAGTTTCCAAGGAGCTCCGGGTAGATTTGAACTGCTGATCTTCTGGTTAGCAGGCGTGGCTCTTAACCACTACGCCACGAGGGTTTCCTCCTGCTCTTTTGGAAATGTATAATCTGTAGAGTTCCCAGCACAATCGACCCTCTGCCGGAGTTCACCCTGGGCCTCCAGAGGGCAGCAGAGGACAGGCACAGATGAGAGAAGAAGACTCTGGTCCAGGGCCTGCAAGAGGATTGTGGTTCTCCGAGTAGAAACCAAATGGCTGCTCCACTCCTGCCAGCTGCTGGAAATACCACTTGTCCCCCTCCCCATGTCCTCCGTATAAACCTGTCAGGAGCTTCCCCAGAGCGTAATAATTATAATACTAAAACCAGTTGCTGTCAAGTCTACTCAGACTCATGGCGACGCCATGCGTGTCAGAGAACTGTGCTCCGTAGATTTTCAATGGCTGATTTTTTGGAAGTAGATCGCTAGGGCTTTCTTCCAAGGTGCTTCTGTATCCAAGTACATTAACCATTTGCACCACCCCAGGGACAATTATAATACTAGCTAATACTAATTAAGTATTTCCTGTGTGCCAGGCATTGATCTAAGGATTTTATATACATTAATTCAATCAGTGTTCTTAACTATTATTATTAGCCCTATCTTCAGATGAGGAAATTGAAACAAACAAACAAAAAAAAATAGGTAACTTGCCCAAGATCCCACAGGTAGGGGAGCTGGGATTTGAACCCAACCATTTATGAGCCAAGTTGTATTCTAGGTGTTTAGGTATACATCAATGAACAAGATAAAATGCTGGCCATATTGGAAGAATAGACAATATACGAATAATAAATAAATAAACACATAGTATGATTTTGGATAGTAGTACAGGCCATGTAGACAAATAAAGCAGGGAAGGCCTTCTTGGGTAGGTGGCATTTGACCAGAAAGCTAGATACACGAGGGAGCAAGCCATGCTGAAAGCTGGGGAAACAGCAAGTGCAAAGGTCCTGAGGTAGAATGAGCTGGGGTGGTAGAGGAACAGCAAGAAATGCAGTGTGGCTGGTGTAGAGGGAGCAGAGGTCTATACTGCTGCTGGCCACAGACAGCAGCAGCAATCAGGGAGTAGATAGTGACAGGGAAGGGAGCGGACTCATCCATGGCATAAGCCTAGCCTCTTATAGTTTCTTGGCTTCCCTTTAAGATGTCTCTCATGTTTTCTACCCACCCCCCTGATAAAGTCCTGACCATCACAGTATGTTCTTATGTGTCTTAGCTGGTTTTGAACCATATCCTCAACCCTGGATATGATTCAAAACCAGCTAAGACAGATAAGAATCTGGGGCAGTCAGTCTCGTACCACCAGCCAAAGCTTGGCACAAACAATCTGGAAGCCAAAAATTGCACGTACTGGAGTGAGCCTTGCCCAGCTAGTAGGGAACTTCTTGCAGGTAGAGGTTCTAGATAAGCATGCTGGTCCCCCCAGAGAATCCTTACTGCCATTGACTCGAGGGCCTGGACCCCACAGGCCTCTCCAGGGTTGGAAGCTCGTTCTCTCTTCGTACAACTTTCTCCCCCATGCCAGGGCCCTGTGTCACACCTGCCTAAACCCTGCCAGATGTTAAATCTGGGGTTAGATTTAGATGGCATTTGGCGAGGAGATTGAAGGGAATCTGTCCCCATGAGCAGCTACCCCTGTCCATCAGGTCTCCAAAGGAAATGGAAGCACAGAGGTGAAAACTGCAAATTACTAAGAATCGTTGGTCCCCACCTCTTTGCAGAGCCCTGATGAGCGAGATGGGCCCATGTGGAAGGCTGTTTTTGCCTGTGGGTAGAGGCCGCCTAGAGCTTACACCCAAGGGGGGGCTGAATGGTCTAATCCAGAATTTTTCGACTTGGCACTGTTGACAGTTGGGGTTAGATAATTGTTTGCTATAGGGGGCTTTTCCGTGCATTGGGAGTCCCTGGGTGGAACAAATGGTTAAGCACTCTGCTGCTAACTAAAAAGTTGGCAGTTTGGATCCACCCAGAGGTGCCTTGGAAGAAAGCCCTGGCAATCTGCTTCTGAAATGTCACAGGCATTGAAAACCCTATGGAGCACAGCTCTACTCTGACACACATGGAGTCACCATGAGTTGGAATTGACTCGATGGAAACTGGCTTGGTTTTAGTTTTTGGTTCTGTGCATTGAAAGATGTTAGCTCTAGAAGGAGACTTAGATACCATTTGGTCCAGTCCACTCTGTGCAGGCTGTTTCGTTAATTAACCAGCATTAGGCTTCACAGTCCTTAAGTTCCCTCTATGCTTGGAATCAAATGAGAAATAAGACACAGAAGTCAGATAGCTGGAAATTAAAATAACTTTATAACAGATAAAGCGGATTTGAGAACATGGTTTAGAATGTGCAGTCACAACTAGGCTTCTCATTCTTTTCTCCACAATCAAACTTATCTACCTAGAACTGGAAGTCTCCCTGCCCTGCTAGTCAAGAACTAGCCTGGATACATCTACTGAGAAGATGAGAGGAGAGAGGGGAAGCACAGGACTTCTCTGGGGCGGGCAGTTCCCAGAAAGAGAAAACACAGAAGCATCTGGGTCATGACACATGCCCATTTTCTTCCCCAAATTCTCCAAGCAGATGATCCACTCACCCTCCCATAGGAAGGAGCAAATAAGGAGGTAGAGAGGTGAGCAGAGAGTACTTTTCTCAAGACTTTAGAAAAGTCAGAAGTTCTTATGTTATAGAGAAAGGTAAAACTGGTTGGAGGAAGAGAGATGGGTTCCCCCTAAAGAGCTACCATTTCAGTGCAAACTCTGCTTCAAGAGAGATGAAGTCTTTCCCAAGGCCACATGGCTGTGGGGACAGAATAAGGTTCTCCAGACTCCTAATGCAGAAGTTTTACCATTCTCACTTAGTAATCACAGCAGTTCAGGTTCATCCAATGTCATTGGCATAATAATCAGGAACAAGACTCTCCATCATTCAGGACGTCTTCTAACCTCTTCCTCCATTACCACCACTGCCTTCACTACCTCCATCTACTCCCTCACCACTACCACACTGCCATTTCCACCACCAACACCTCTACCTCTACCACCATCTCCATCATGGCTACCACCTCCCCTTTGGGAGCAGGCAGCCTGCAGAGACACCTTGGGTGGAGAGGCAGGTGTAAACTGGTAGACTACTCAAATGGCTCTGGTCTCTAGAAGTCTCCAGAGTCTCTGAGATTGAGGTCTCCCAGCTCTTAGTGTCCCCTGACCATCCCACCCCCAAAAGAAAAAGATCATCTTGGAGCATTTTATGAAGACCGAGATAAATGCTGTCTTAGCTATCTAGTGCTGCTATAATGGAAATACCACAAACATATTTATTCTCTCATAGTCTAGGAGGCTAGAAGTCTGAATTCAGGGCACCAGCTCCAGGAGAAGGCTTTCTCTCTCTGTCAACTCTGAGGGAAGGTCCTTGTCATCAATTCCCCTGGTCTAGGAGTTTCTCAGTGCAGGGACCCCAGGTCCAAAGAATGCACTCCACTCCTTGTACTTCTTTCTTGGTGGTATGAGATCCCTCTCCTCTCTGCTCACTTCTCTTTTATATCTTAGACTGATTCAAGATACAACCTAATCCTGTAGATTTCGTCCTGCCTGATTAATATAACTGCTTGTAATTCTGTCTGATTAACATAATAGAGTATTTACAACACATAGGATAAATACATCAGATCACAAAATGGAGAACAACCGCCCAATGTTGGGAATCATGGCCTAGCCAAGAAGACACACATTTTGGGCGAACACAGTTCAATCCATAACAGATACATAAACATACACAACATGCATTTATACAAACTCATTAGCCACAAGTACAGACTGCCATGATTTCAAAGGCATGCCCTTCATCTAGCAGCTGTAGATTTAGGTTCCTGAAATGCGATAAGACTTATCGGTGGTATCTCAGCAATCCCTCAAGCTCTAACAACATAAAGGGTGAAGACACTCAAATGAGCTGTAATTTTGGGTGCCAGCCAGCCAGGATCACCCCAGTATGTGACACCAGGCCCAAACTCTGCAGGCTCCTGAAAATGCCACCGTCCCTCTCTGGGCCTCAGTTTTCCACTACATAAAATGGGAGACCCTGGATCATCTCTAAGGTCCCTTCTAGCTCTAACATCCTTCCGAGACAGGATCCAAAAAGGATTTGTGGTAAAAAACCACGTGGGGAGATAAACTAGCATTTTGAAATCAAGGCTGGAATATGCCATTGCCATAAAAAAGATCACCAAGTTAAAATCCAGTAAGAAATATAGATGTCTGCCTACAATGGTGGCCCGCTCTGTTCAGATCCTGTCTTATCCTGGTCCATCAGCCAACCAGACATCTGTCTCTGACCCCGCCTGGTCACATGGCTGGCTGCCACTGAGCCCCAGAAGTCAATCTCCAGTGCCCCAAATACCATTCAGTTTAGAAATCACAGAGTGTCCTTCTTGCCACCCAATAGGAACAGAGCAAGTGACTCGGGCCTTCCTTGGATTTGGCATCCTGGTTTCCGGTACCAAGAACGTGAAGGTAAGTTCGCAGCTTGGAACTTTAGAGAGACAAGACAAAGCTATGCAGAAAACTGTGCCTTATAGGAGGAACACAGAGTATTTAGGAATGAGCTTCACACGCATGGAGAAGAAGAACACCAGGAAAGCTGGATAAATCCTCCAAATGAGCACTAGATATTTTCCTTTCCTTTAAAAAGTATACCGTATTAGTCACCTGGTGCCTGAGCTCACTTCAAATTAATAGAAATGCCAGGAGACTCTTGCTTTCTCTGACACCCTGGCGAGTTCGATCTGTCTTGTTCTCATCCAATGGAATTGAGACTCTTTCTCTTTTGGCATGTACATTTCTGTTGTCTTTGTCGAATTTATGGGACCAGCTGAGATATTTATAAAGTAAGCAAAAGCCTTGAGACTTGCCTCTTCCCCCAGAAAACTGTGGGAAAATAGATGACATCTGCTAATGTAACGTCTTGGGATGGAAACCGAATAGTGACTAGGCTCCTTTTGTTCCACGCTTTTGTTTTTAGGTTTTGGATGCAATACCTGGTTTTGTTACTGGTGGTTTGCTTAGGGACATTTTGTTTGCTTGCTTTGTCTTTCTGTCCTGGGGCAGGGTGTTGCACTTTGCAGGGTCCAGAGACAATGGACAAGCCATTGGTTGGGAGGGTGGTGTTTCCCTGGCTTCCAGCTTAGCTTTCTAAAGCTCAGCATGACCTCTTGTCATTCTTGTCAGTTCCATTCACAAAATGATCCCAGATGAGCCCTTGGGGAGAGCCTTTACTGAAATCCCTTGGGCTACCAGACAGGTTCACCAGTTCCATGCTCTTAAAGGTCAAATGGCTTAAAGGACGGAGAGGGAGGAAAAGCTCCCACGTGACTGACTCATGAATGTGACACAACATTTTTTCTAGTTCGTTTCCTTCCAGATACACGGGTGTATAATCTCGAGGATTTATCACAATGCTTTGCCCTTCTTCCCTAGTAATTAAACTATTTTGTTCTGCTTGTTTCCAGTGTCTAGTGCAAATATCTGGAACAAAGTGGATAGTCAATAAGGATTTGTTGAACTGAATTGATGTGCCCTTGTGGATGGTGGGGAGGGGCATTCAGTGGCCGGTGATTCAATCACCAAGGTTTTGATGGCCAAAATGTGCTGTGTGTCAATAAAGCTGGCTGTACCCCCGCCTCCTGGCTGCACTGGACGGGAAGGCCGCCGGGCAGGGATCAGTTCTTTGGTTTGGCATTCTGGTTCTTACCCTTACAGACTTGGGGCATTGATTTTGTCAGAGGGTTTTGGATTCTTGGGACCCCAGATGTGATTCCAGGCTGGTGGTAGGGGCAGGAACTGAATAGAGGAGCTTAATGACTTTGGACAAAAGAGAATTTGGTCTGATCTCTCACCACAGAGCCACAGTCACAGGGAATCTGTGATCTAAAGGTGGATGGGAGAATAATGGTGATCTAGAGAAACAGACTCTAAAGACAACAAGGAGCCTGATGGCACAATGATTAAGTGTCTGGCTGCTAACCAAAAGGTCAGCAGTTCGAACCCATCAGCTGCTCCATGGGAGAAAAGACCTGGTGATCTGCTCCCATAAAGATTACAACCTAGGAAACCCTATGGGGCAGTTCTACTCTGTTCAATAGGGTCGCTATGAGTCAGAATTGACCCAACAGCACACAACAACGACAGAGAATTAGACCCTGAAGACGTTAACATTGTGGTACATTCCTTTCTGGAGGTCTATCCAGCTCACAGCAGTTCTCCCTCCCTTACCCAGGAGGGGCTGGAAGTAGGAAAAACTGCTGTCATTAATTCTTCGATTTGCTATATGCCAGAGGCTAGCATGATGCTAGCACAATTTCTTTGTAGATGATTGTAGCAGTACATGATCGTGCTGGTTAGTATTATCTGGACTCAAGTAACTGACATCAACTGACGCTAACTTAAGAGAAAAAGAGGGATCTATTATAAGACCACTGGGGAGTCTTGTGGACAGAAATTTAGCCAGACCCCAAGAAGGACCTGGAACTCAGAAGTGGAAGACTGTCAGAAACCCACATCGGACCCCTTCTATCTCTCATGTCTTCACTTTTCTCTTCCTTCCTCCCTCCCTCCCTCTCTTCCTCTGTTCCTCTTTCCCTCCCTTCTTCCTTCCCTTCCTTTCTTTCTTCCTGTCTCTCTCTGTGAAATGGGAATAATGCTACTTATATGGTTGTTGAGAAGATGACACTAAGTCATACATGCAAAGCACTTAACAGTGCCTGACACGTAATAACAGAAGCTGTTATTATTATGTTATCTAAGCTTTAAAAGTTACAGAAGAACCAACTCGAAGGCACCTAACAACAACAACAAGCTTTAAAATTTATGGTCATTCTCTTATAGCTTCTTTAGTTCTCTAATACATTTTTAGTTGGGTTCCTTTTTCATTTCTAATGTTGTTTACTTCTTTTTTTATTGTGATTTAGCTGAAAATTTACAGAGCAAATTAATTTCTTGTTCAAAAATTTATACCCAAATTGTTTCATGGCATTGGCTTCAATCCCCTGTCCCCCGAGTCTATGGTCCTTTGCCTTCAAGCCTGGGAACTTCATCCCGTGGGTGTTTAGTTATGTTTAAGAGGTTTCCCTGTGCCACTTGTGTGCTCTGTTGTCTATATTAATATATGATGAGCACCTTCAGTCTTATGTTTAGAAATTTCCACTCCGGTGGGTGTGTTCCCTTACCGCTCCCCCCACCCCACTTCTTGGCATATCTATGTATCAATTCATAGATTATTGTTTGTTGAGTCTATTGTTGCAGGATTGTCTATGATATAGTAAAAAAAAGAAAACCAAATCCATTGCTGTCATGTCGATTCCGACTCATAGTGACCCTATAGGACAGAGTAGAACTCCCCCATAGGGTTTCCAAGGAGCAGCTAGTGGATTTGAACTGCTGACCTTTTGGTTAGCAGCCATAGCTTGCTGTAGCTCTTAACCACTGGGCCACCAGGGCTCCTTTTTAACACTTTAAAAAAAAGGTCTTTTGCAGCAGATTTGCCCAGTGCAGTGTGTCGTTTGATTTCTTGATTGTGGATCCGAGTAAAAGGAAATAACTTGAAACTTCAGTCTTTTCTCTGTTTATCGCAATGTTGCGTATTGGTCCAGTTGTCAGGATTTTTGTTCTCTTTATGTTGAGGTAATCTGTACCGAAGGCTGTGGTCTTTGATCTTCATCAGTAAGTGCTTCAAGTCCTCTTCACTTTCAGCAAGCAAGGCTGTGTCATCTGCATATGGCAGGTTGTTACCGTAGTTGTCCTTTTACCCTGCATTCCTCTCAGTGTCCTCTCTTGCTTTGGTCATGTTGTGCTGACTTCTCCCATATTGTGCGTCTTTCCATCCACCAATATTAACTTGTGTCTACTATCTCTTTGGTAATTTTCCCTCCCTCCCTCCCCACCACCCCCATCCCTGGTAACCATCAAAGAGGCTTTTTTTTTTCCTATGTATAAACCTTTTGTTGTTACTTTATAAAAGCAGTCTCATACAATATTTATCTTTTTGTGGTTGACTTATTTCACTCAGCATGATGCCCTCCAGATTCACTCATGTTGTGAGGCATTTTTGTGTAATGTCATTGTGTAGTGTTCCATTGTGTGTATGTACCACAGTTTGTTAATCCATCCATTTGCTGATGGGCACTTAGGTTGCTTCCGACTTTTTGATATTGTGAATAATGCTGCAATGAACATGGATGTGCATATGTCTATTGGTGTCAAAGCTCTTATTTCTTTAGGGTATGTACCTAGAAGTGGGGTTGCTGGATCATATGATATTTCTATTTCTAGCTTTGTGTGGAAGCACCATACCATTTTCCATAGTGATTGTACCATTTTACATTCCCACCAGCAGTGTATAAGAGTTCCAACCTCCCCACATCCTTGCCAACATTTATTATTTTCTGTTTTTTTGATTAGTGCCAGTAATGCTGGGGTGAGATGGTATCTCATTGTAGTTTTGATTTGCATCTCTCTAATTGCTAATGATCATGAGCATTTACTCATACGTTTGTTAACAGCTTGAATGTCTTCTTCGGTGAAATTTCTGTTCATTTCCTTTGCCCATTTTTTAATTGGATTTTTTGTTGAAGTGTTGAAGTTTTTTATAAATTTTAGAGGTCAGACCCTTGTTGGATATGCCAAATTTTTTTCTCCAGTCTGTGGGTTCTCTTTTTACTCTTTTGGAGAAGTCTTTTGTTGAGCATAAGTGTTTAATTTTTAGGAGGTCCCATTTATCTAGTTCATTTTCTTCTGCGTGTGCATTTTTAATTACGATTGGTAATCTATTTATGCCATATATTAGGGTGCCTAGCATTGTCCCTAATTTTTCCTCCATGATCTTTAAAGTTTTAGGTTTTATATTTAGGTCTTTGATCCATTTTGTGTTAGTTTTTGTATATGGTATGAGGTATGATTCCTGTTTCATTTTTCTACAGATAGATACCCAGTTTTGCCAGCACGGTTTGTTGAAGAGACTGTCTCTTCCTCACTCAGTATCCTTTGTCTAAGATCAGCTGCCCATAGGTGGACGAATTTACGTCTGGGTTCTCAATTCTGTCCCATTGGTCTATGTGTCTGTTGTTGTACCAGTACCAGGCTGTTTTGACTACGTTGGCTGTATAATAGGTTCTGAGATCAGGAAGTGTGAGGCCTCCTACTTTGTCCCTTTTTAATAAGGCTTTGTTTATTCAGGGCCTCTTTCCCTTCCGTATAAAGTTAGTGATTAGTTTTTCCATTTCAGTGAAGAATGCTGTTGGGATTTGGATCAGGATTGCATTATATCTAAATATCGATTTGGGTAGTATTGACATTTTCACAACGTTAAGTCTTCCTGTCCAAGAGCATGGTCTGTTCTTCCATTTATATAGGTCTCTTTTGATTTCTTGCAGTAGCGTTTTGTAGTTTTCTTTGTGTAAGTCTTTTACATCCCTGGTTAGATTTATTCCTAAGTATTTTATCTTTAAGAGGACTATTGTAAATAGTATGTTTCCCTGATTTCCTTTTCACAGTTCTCTTTGTTGATGTAGAGGAATGCAACTGATTTTTTTATGTTAATCTCGTATCCTGTCACTTTGCTGAATGCTTCTATTAGTTCCAATAGCTTTCTTGTGGAGTCCTTAGGATTTTCTATGTATAAAATCTTATTATCTGTGAATAGGGATAGTTTTACTTCTTCCTTACCAGTGTGGATGTCCTTCATTTCCTTTTCTTGCCTTATTGCTTTCACTAGGACTTCCAATACAATGTTGAATGAGAGTGGTGATAAAGGGCATCTTTGTCTGATTCTTATTCTCAGGCGAAACGCTTTCAGATTCTCTCCACTGAGGACAATGTTGGCTGTTAGTTTTTCATAAATTCCCTTTATTATGTTGAGGAATTTCCCTTCTATTACTATTTTTCTAAGAGTTTTTATCAGGAATGGTGTTGGACTTTATCAAATGCCTTTTTCTGCATCTATTGATAAGATCATGTGATTCTTTTCCGTTGTTTTGTTTATGTCATGGATTACATTGATTGATTTTCTAATGTTGCACCAACCTTGCATGCCTGGTATGAATCCCACTTGATCGCGATATATTATTTTTTGGATATGCTGTTGTATTCTATTGGCTAGGAGTTTTTTTGTTTTTTGGGTTTTTTTTTAATCTTTTTATTGTACTTTAGATGAATGTTTACAGAGCAAACTAGCTTCTCATTAAACAATTAGTACACATACTGTTTTGTGACATTGGTTACCAGCCCCACGACATGTCAACACTCTCCCTTCTCGAAACTTGGGTTCCCAATTACCAGCTTTCCTGTCCCCTCCTGCCTTCTAGTCCTTGCCCCTGGGCTGGTGTGCCCCTTTAGTCTTGTTTTGTTTTATGGGCCTGTCTAATCTTTGCTGAAGAATGAACCTCAAGAGTGACTTCATTACTGAGCTAACTCCATACTCTTGGATTTTCTCCAATCTCTGTCAGGCCAGTAAGTCTGGTCTTTTTTTGTGAGTTAGAATTTTGTTCTACATTTTTCTGTAGCTCTGTCTGGGACCCTCTATTGTGATCCCTGTCAGAGCAGTCAGTGGTAGCCAGGCACCATCTAGTTGTGCTGGACTCGGTCTCACGGAGGCTGTGGTAGTTGTGGTGCATTAGTCCTGGACTAATCTTTCCCTTGTGTCTTTGGTGTTCCTCATTCTCCCTTGCTCCTGACAGGGTGAGACAAGTGGAGTATCTTAGATGGCTGCTCACAAGCTTTTAAGACCACAGACGCTATTCACCAAAATAGAATGTAGAACATTTTCTTTGTAAACCAGGTTATGCCAATTGAGTTAGATGTTCCCTGAGACCATGGTCCCCACAGCCTTCAATGGCTAGGAGTTTGTTGAGAATTTCTGAGTCTGTATTCATGAGGGATATTACTCCTTAGTTTTCTTTTTCAGTGACGTCCTTGCCTGGCTTTGGTATTAGGGGTATGCTGGCTTCATAGAATGAGTTCGGGAGTATTCCTTCCTTTTCTATGTTCTGGAATAGTTTGAGTACAATTGGTGTCAACTCTTCTCTGAATGTTTGATAGAATTCCCCAGTGGAGCCATCTGGACCAGGGCTTTTTTAAAAAAATTTTTTTATTGAACTTCAAGTGAAGGCTTACAGAACAAATAGTTTCTCATGAAACTGAAGTACACATGTTGTTTTATAACATTGGTTAACAACCCCACAACATATCAACCCTCTAACTTCTCAACCTCTTTTTTTTTTTGGTGAAAATACACATAGCCAAAGATACACCATTTCAAAAATTTCTACATGCACAGTTCAGTGATATTGACTATGCTCTTCCAATTGTGCTGTTATTCTCACTTAAGATGAAGGCTTACAGAACAAAATAGTTTCTCATTTAACAGTTACTACACATGTTGCCCTATGACAATGGTTAACTATCTCACAACACATCAACAATATCCTTACTCAACCTTGGGTTCCCTATCACCAGCTTCCTTGTCCCCTTCTGCTTTCTGGCCCTTGTCACTGGACCCCTGTACCTCGTTAGTCTCATTTGGTTTTACGGGGCTGTCCACACCCAGGCTGAACCGTGAAGCTCGGAGGTAACTTCACCACTGAGCTAAAAGGGTGTCTGGGGGCCATACTCTCGGGGTTTCCCCAGTCTCCTTTAGGCCAGTAAATCTGCTCTTTTTTTTGTGGGTTAGAATTATGCTCTGCATCCTTCTACAGCTCTGTCCAGAACCCTCTGTTGTGATCCTGGTCAGAGCAGTCAGTGGTGGTAGCTGGGCACCATCTAGCTGTACTGGACTCAGTCCGGTGGAGGCCTTGGTAGCTGTGGACAATTAGTCCTTCGGACTAATCTTTTCCTTGTATCCTGTTCTCTTCATTCTCCCTTGCTCCCGAAGGGAGGAGACCAGTGGAGTATCTTAGGTGGCCGCTTACAGGCTTTAAGACCCCAGACACTACTCACCAAGGTTGAATGTAGAGCATTGTCTTTGTAAGCTGTGTCATGCCAATTGAGCTAGATGTTCCCCTATGGACCAGGGCTTTTTTGGGGGGTAGTTTTTTTTTATTTTATGACCCTTCCAATTTATTCTTTTGTTATGGGTCTGTTCAGATTTTCTATCTCAGTTTGTGTTCATTTAGGTAGTTGGTATGTTTCTAGAAATTTGTCCATTTCCTCTAGGTTTTCAAATATGTTTGGAGTACAATTTCTCATAGTATTCTGTTATAATCCTTTTTATTTCAGTTGGTTCTGTTGTAATGTCACCCATCTCATTTCTTATTAAGGTTGTTTGCAGCTTCTCCTGTTTTTCTTTTGTCAGTTTGGCCAGTGGCTTGCCAATTTTATTAATTCTTTCAAAAAAAACAGCTTTTAGTCTTGTTGATTCTTTCTATTGTTTTTCCATTCTCTGTTTCATTTATTTCTGCTCTAATTTTTATTATTTCATTTCTTCTGGCAATTGTGGGCTTCTTTTGCTGCTCTCTTTCTGATTGTTTGAGTTAATGTTGTTTACTTCTATCTTTTCTTCTTGATTAGTCTTGAAAATGGCTTGCCAATTTTAATTTCAATCATATAATTGCCTTTTGGATTATTATTGTCTATTACTTGTTTGTTATTCCATTGTTTTTTGCTGTTATCTTTTATATTTACATTATTCTAGTTTCTTTGGGTTTTTCCTCTGTGTTCTTTTTCTAGCTTTTTTAGTTGAGTGCTTATTTTTCAGTTACCTTTCTTCCTTTCTTCCTTCCTTCCTACCTACCTCCCTTCCTTCTTTCGTTTCCTCCTTCTTTCCTTTCTTTCTTCCCTCCCTCCCTTTCCTCCTTGCTCTCTCTCTTTCTCTATCTCTGGTTCCCTCTAAGCGCAACTATACCCCATAAGTTTCAATATATAGCAGTTGTAAACTTTGAGTTCTAAGTATTTAATAATTTCTATGTGGTTTCCTGTTAAACTCATGATTAGAAATTATTTTTAGTTTCCAAAGATATATATATATTTAATTTTATTTATTTTTACTGTAAAGGTATGATATAGATTCTTTGAAATTTACTGGGGCTTTTCTGTGGCCTAGTATATGTGATCTCTTTGTAAATGCTCCATTTGTACTTGAAAAGTAAGTGCATTCTCTATTTTTTGGAGAATATATATATATATTTGAGCTTCTTCAAATTGCTCTTACCTTCTTTAGCTTTAATTTTTTTTATCTGTATTAAGATGCCTCTCCATGATGATTGTAGCTTTGACAATTTCTCCTTGAAATCCAATTATACATTTTGAGGCTATGTTTGTCTTTTACTTTATAGTCATGAAAGTAGAGGAGGAGAAGGTTGGGGTAGGAAAGCTGGACCCTGCTAACTACAGGAGGAGACGTCAGAATCCAGAAGGTAAGGCCATTTTGATGCAAATCCCAGGAGGGACTGAGAACTCCTTGGGCGATCTTATAAGGACCCTTCCATCTGGGGAATCTAAACAGCAGGTCCCCCTGCTGAGCTGTCCTCTGTTTCTCCTCCAGATCTGGTGGGAAGAGCCTTTACCTTGTGTTACAGGGTCTGCATAGTTGAGATGTAGACAGAAACCAGCACTCTACCTGTATGAGTTAGGGCATACGTTTCCCCAACACAGAACAAACTCGCCTCATTTTACAAGCTCTGCCAACCATAGTAGATTCCGAAAACAGCAGCACAGTTAAAGCCAGTGTAAGAGGATGTCGAGTGAGAATATTTCTCTTGCTTCAGAATTGCTGACCAGGACCCCAAACTGAGGATTCAGAGACCCTGAGCACCCCGCACTCTCCAGAGAAGCAGCCACAGGGCTTGTGAAGAGGCAAGCAGAGGGGGCTGCTGCCCCGCCCGGTGCCCCAGCCCCACCCAGTGGGAACCACTAAGCTCGTTGCCCAGCTGGACGCTTGCTGAGCTGTAGAGTGTGTAGACCCACCCTGGGGCTGCCTTCTGAGAGTGTGGAGTTGCTAGGAGAGCGTGACATGCGTCCTGAACCAAATTCTGCAAGATGTTTGCAGTGAGAGGAGAGGTCCCACAAAACCAGGAAGGAGAACTCAGGCTTGGGGTAGCAATGTATCAGTCACAGAGTAGACACTCAACAAATCTGTAAAAGATCTAAGCAAATCTTAGACTTGCTTCCCCAGGGTTCTGCTTGGTGTGGTTTCTAGGTAGTATCTCCTACCAATGAATGCCCAGCCATCTAGTATCTGCACTTCAGGAGTTTGAACCAAGAGGCAGCTTTTTCCCCAGGAAAAAACAAATAAACTCAAGTTAATATAGATCTTGGCCTAAGAACAGGAAGTTTAATTTCCCAGACTGCCACAGCCTTTCAAATGTCAGTTACCGTTCTTGGTCTTCAGAAATGGTCTTAATAACCAATGTTTGTTGACCAGCCTGCTCTTGAGTAAATTTTCACCCAGGGATTCCAGATTCAAAGCTATCCCAGACCAGTGATTTTTAAACATGTTTACCTCAAGCCACTTGAGCAGGGCAAAAGATCTTCCCACTCACTTACCCCACCCATTCTCACTTCCCTTCAGGAAAAAAAAAGAAAGAAAGGAAGGAAGGAAGGAAGGAAGAAAGGAAGAAAGAAAAGAAAAAGAAAGAAGGGAGGAGAAGAAAAGAAAAAGCGTAAAGGTCCAAGAGAGGAAAGTAGTTTTAGTGGATGTAGGTGATTCCAGCTAGAGCCTTAACATCAGAACATTATAAGTCAAAGACATTGTTGGTAGAAATAGTCATCACTATGCATTTTAGAATTAACCAATCAATCCACAACAGATAAAAGACATCCACCCTAAAGCTATATTAGCAGAAATTTATAATTAAAAAGAGAGAATAGTAGCAATGGAAAATGATGGCCGACTCAAGCCAACACTGATGATAAACCTGTGACAGAATGTCCTTCCTGAGAGTGGAGGGGAATCCGGCTGCCTCTGTGTGCACAGAGCTAGCGAGGCCTCGTGTGCTGCCCAGGGTTAGTAGAATACTGATTAAGAGTCCTTGGTAACTCTAGTTCTTGAAAATTTTAGTTTAAGGAAACCAGCTTTGAGAAACACTTAGTAGTTTATTATGATAAGCAGTCTGAGTAGTTCCTGGTTGTTAGGAACAATCGCAGTCGATGGAAATGCATACTACGTTCCCATAGTAACCAAAGAGAGGACTTGGCATTTTGGAGTCCACCTGTGACCCACTGAGGGACTCTCTTCTGGACTGTGTGTCGTAGGCCGTATCTGGCCACTGATGCTCTGGATAAACAAGAATGAGGAGATGGGCTCTCTGTTCATTCTGACAGAATTCTAACTGTAGCACCAAGGGTATCCCTCTAGCAACTGTTCAGCTGGTTCAGAAACAAAATTCTGTCAACTCAAGCCTAGGGGAAGTGGCCCTGTCCAGGTCCTGTCCACATCTTCTGTTCGCTTCTGGGGCACCATCTCTCTGTCACTGGCGAATTTTGACGTGAAATGGCTGTTTTCAGTAACCCTGCCTCCACCTCACCCTCCTTTGGTGCTGTGCCCACAGACTGCCATTCCATCAACACGGGGCTTCCAGTCCCCAGTTACCCTCAAAGAAAAAGAGACCAGAAAGGACATCTTTCTGACCTGCAAAAAGTCCGCTGGGGCCTGCGGCTGGACAGGCAGCACCAGGAGCTGACGGGTCCCAGAAGCAGGAGCAACGGTGGGGACGACAGAGTGGATCAAGTCAGTAGGACTCGTAAGTTCCTTGAGGGGCAAGAACGCATTCTGGGGAGCCATCCTGCTGGTAGATCCAGACGGGGCACAACAGGGCAGGGAGATTATCTGGAGAACGTGGGTAATGCCAATGGGCTCAACCCTTCAGGCCCCCCCTGCTCTGCTTCTATCGCTGCTCAACCTCTCTGCTCCCGGATACCTTCAGTCAGGCTGAAGCCCTCTGTCTCTCACCGGTGACTTCAAGACCTCCATTCTGAACCATTCTGTGTTGATTTCACAATTTAATTCTCAGAATTATTTCCTTCATTTCCAAATTCCTAGGGGCCACGTGGCTGTTGCCCCTAAGAACCAGTAACAAACATGACTGCTTGGCACAAGGCATTGTGCTCAGTCAACTGGATTCCTTATTATATTCCCTCTTTCCCCTCTCCTAGCCTGAGCTTGAAGGAATGGGGCAGAATTATCCAGTCATCCTGCATGGCAGCTTGCAGACCCCTGGGAAGCTTCCTCCCAGTACACAAAGCCCCCAAGTCCCTCCTCTGCTACTGCAGAAGTCGGTGTTGGGCTAATTAAAAGCCAGTCTTTTGTTCCTTTCTTTGGAAAGAAAATGATCAATCTTAAGAGGAGTGAAAAGGAGTAGAATCCATTAAGCACAACTGTGACATTTCATCCTTTCTAAACTTCACTGCTATTTCTGGGGACACGATTTCACCCCCAGCGTTATCACAGATCTACATAATGAATTGTATTCAATTGGTTTCTACTGTGTATTTCCACTTTCTTGAGCATGGCAAAATTAGTTCCTCTTACTCTAAACTTTTAAAGGAGTGTCAGAGGCAGTGACAGTGTCTTAGTGTCCCCATGGGAGGAGACCTGACCTACTTCCCCCCAGAGGCACTCTGAATCACCCCATCCACAGCTGCACTGTACCTCCTCTCAGGGCCTCTGAGTCTATCAAGGTCTGTGGTTTTTCCAGAGTGAATGTGTTGATGTGGGAGATGGGTTCCCAGGGAATTCTTTGGAGGAGTCCAGTGTAAGTGAAGGGCTCTGATTAAAACATGCGCACGTGCACACCCATGCACACATATACACACAACGTTCAAAGGTAGGAACATCAGAGACCAAGAGGAAAGGAAGCCTGGTGGGGAAACCTCCTGCTCCCCATGAAATGGTCTCTGGGGTGTTCATCTGTCACCCCACCACCTTCCCCACATTCAGGGTCGGGGCCATTGAGCCAGAGAAGAGGAAAATGGTTTCGAGTTGGTGCTCTTTGCTCAAAGGGTTTGCAGGAGCGACAGGGTGAATCACAGAAATGGTTATGCGTGGTAGATTAGGTTGCTTTGGTGGTTTCTGGTTCAGGTAAGGGGACACTGGTTTTAACTGGGAGCCAAAGGGGAGACAATGGAGAACTCTTCAGGTACGAATCTCTTCCTTCACAGCCTGCTGTGTACCTGGTTCCCAGACTATGTGCGTCACCAGCTTCTCTGGAACAGAGGAGAGAGAATGGGAGAGCCTCAGAGGACGGGGAATTTCAGGCTGTTTTTCAAGCTGGAGTAAAGTAACTAGTTGCTGTCAAGCCGACTCCAACTCACGGTTACCCCATAGGTGTCAGAGTAGAACTGTGCTCCACAGGGGTTTCAGTGGATGATTTTTTGGAAGTAGATTGCCAGGTCTTTCTTCCAAGGTGCCTCTGGGTAGATTGAAACTGCCAAACTTTCCATTAGCAGCTGAGTGCTTAACCGTTTGTGCCACCTATGGATTCCAGAGTAAAGTAAGGACCCCTTTTAAAGGGGAAATTAATTCTTGTGGACTCATGAAAATGCATTTGTAATTTGTAGAGCCCCAGTGGGCCACATACCCCAGAATGAGAATCAATATCTTAATTAACTAGAGTTTATTCTATGAAAATGTCTTCTAATTATGAATTATAACAGAAAAGTTTTGCTCTTATACCTGATAAAAGAAATATATTTAAGATTATCGTCAAAATCAAAACACAAAATTTTAAAAATCAGGTAGAACCCACATACCTCTAAGAATACATTCAAGACTGTAGTTTAAGGGAGCCACAAAGCCTGCCAGCAAAGCCCACAGCCTCGTGGCCTGTTCTGTGGCCCTTGGGGGCTGAGTTTGCTCTGCCATTCTCCATGGGGTGGTAGAAGGTTCACCCTCCAGTCATTCACTTCTTTCAGGAAAACTGGGGCATTGTATGCATAGTACAGATACAAGCCCTGTGCCTGCTGTGTCACAGTGACCTGTGGGATGGAAGTTAAAACAGGGCAGGAATCATCTTACCTGCATATTTGACAGACTCTCCCACATTTCCTTGTTGTAGGATGCCTGACTCCATGTGCTCTTCCTCTCGGAGCATCTTGTCCATTCTCTGAATCCACCCAGACAGCCCAGGCCGGGGGGTCCAGCGGGCCCAGTCACATAACCCAAGCAGGAATGCCCACTATGAAGAAGAGGGGGATCCTGTAGAACAGTGGGGGACTGGGTAGGGGGCAGTGGCTGGACGTGGCTGGCCCAAGCATGGGGCAGGCTGTGCAGATGAAGGAAGGGGGGAGACCCCCTCAGGTCCTGCCTCACAGAATAATTATAGCAAGGCTCAAACAAGACAGTGTTTATGCCTTTATGCCTGTAAAAGTGTTCTGCAAATGGTAATTCATTTTAATTTTGTTAAATAAACAGATAGTATTAATAACCATTGGAAGAAAGGCCTGGCAATCTGCTTCTGAAAGGTCACAGCCATAGATACCCTCTGGAGCACAGTTCTACTTTGCACATGTGGGCTTGCCATGAGTTGGAATCAACTCAATGGCAAAATGTTTGGTTTAATAATCATAATATAAATTTGAAACCAATGCCAAGTAACTCACTTTCTATTCCACAAACCAAAAACAAACCAAACCTGTTGCCATGGAGTTGAGTCTGTCTCATGGTGACCCAGTGTATGTCAGAGTAGAACTGCTCCATAGGGTTTTCAATGGCTGTAATCTTATGGAAGTAGATCGCCAGGCTTTTCTTCCACGGTGTCACTGGGTGGATCTGAACCACCAACCTTTCGCTTATGTACACGTCAGGGTTCCTAACCATCAGGATAGTTTTGAAATACAAGCCAGCTGCCTGATAGGGTTCTTGACACCTTAGGTGTGGAATGGGCCTTGGGTAGCTGCATTCTTCTTTTAGGTTCCACAGTGTACCCCTAGTTAAAGATCCACTGTCCTAAAGAAACCCAATGCTTCTTTGAACCACAAAGAAGCCTACAGAACCTGTATAGTCCCTGATTTCACCCCAGCCGAGACCCAGGGAACAGCTGTTCCTATATCGCCCAACAGGCCAGGGGCAGGAAAGAGGCCAGCCCCAGGTCTCCCGGTCCTTCTCATGCTGGTTCCATGCCCTATACGTGGAAGCCAGCCCACTGCTTCAGAGCTGCCTTCTGGATGGATCATCAGGCCCCTTGGAGAAAACCTCCTGCCCCAGGGGTAGACAAGCCTATAAAGGGATAAGTATAAAATGGTGCAGAGGTGCAGTGAAGGCGATCTGCACACGGAATTATGGGAGGACCAACAAGGAGGTGTACCTATGCCAACGTGGTGAATGGTGGGAGAGGAGGATCAACACTGGCTTCCTGGAGGAGGTGACACCTGAGATGAATCTTAAATGATGAGTGGAAATTAGCTAGGAAGGTGGCCAGAAGAATTAAAGAAAGGAAAATATATCTTCTCAATCAATCCTCAGACCAACAGTAAAAGGAAAATATTATTATTTCCATCTTCAGATTGGGAAACCAAAGTTTAAAGAGATATAGTGCACTTACCAAAGTCACACAGCGGGTAATCAATTAAGCTGGAATTTGAAAACAGGTCTGTGATACCAAAGCCTGTGTGTGCTCTGTCCGCGCTGCTTTCCTTTGTAAGATATTATTGGTCAGTCACCATGTTGGGCACAAGTGAGAATTACGCCCTTCCACACAGCCAAATTGTGTCATGGGAGTGGGGATAGGTAGGTGGGGAATTAATACGCCATAGCAGTTGATTCGTTTATTCTCTCTCTCTCCTTACCCTTCCCCCCAGCCATGTGAACACAACTTAGGAAGTCAATATTTAGCAACTAATCAATTTTTACTCAAGCAAAGCGTATATGATGAGTAGAATCAGAAAGTTGTGGTGACAATTCCTAAGAGCTGTGCTTTCTGCCCTCTGGAGAGGCCATTAGAAGCAAGAGGATTAGATGTAGCTTTAGAAATATGGTTACACACTCACTTTTCTAGGCTGCTAGTAGGAACTGGAGCCAAGTTCCAAGAGAAAAAAGCTCAGCCAAGCCCAACCTGAGGCAGGTAGACCCTGGAGTCTCAGTATCTTCATCGGCAGAGTGCAGGTTCTCGTAGGGTGAAGAACTACTGTCTCACTGCGCCCGGGACTGAGCGGTTTCCTGGGACATTGGGCTTTCAGTGCTAAAACTGGGTCTGTCCTGGGCAAACCAGGACAGTTGGTAATGCTAAACTGTTATGAGTTGCTAAATGAGCACAATTGTGTGTTAGCTGCAGTTGAGTTGGCCCCTGACTCATGGTGACCCTATGCACAACGGAACGAAATACCACACGGTCCTGTGCCATCCCCACAATCGATTGTCGACTGGACCATTGAGATCCACAGGGTTTTCACTGGCTGATTTCCAGAGGTAAATCTCCAGGACTTTCTTCCTAGTCTGTCTTAGTCTGGAAGCTCCGCTGAAACTTATTCAACATCATAGCAACATATAAGTCTCCACTATCAGTAAGTCAGTAAGGCTGGACTTACTCTTCTCTCTTGTCTTGTCCTTTAACACCTTAAAATGTGGATCTCCTGGAATTATGATTTTGCTTGAGGTGCATTGGTCAGGAATTGAACCCAGAACTCCCACACAGAAAGGGAGAATTCTAGCACGGAACCACCACTGCTCACATAAAATACTTCATATGGTGCCTGATGCCTGGTAGGCGCTTAACTTGTCTCCCCTGAGCCTTTACACACATTAACCCAATTTAAGAGCAAGGAGCCAAGACCTTTTCCTTCTACAAGTGGACATTTGTTTGGTTTGGCCACCCTCATTGGTAGAGCGAGCCTTATGAGATCCTTCTGGTGGGAGGGGTGTGAAAAAATATGAAGGCCTTCTTCTACTTGCCAGATATTGAACAACTCTGGGGTAACTAAAAGATTAAAACACCCCAAGAGGAGCAGTAAAGGAGAAAAAGGTTATTTTTTAATCCAGATATTTGAGCCTCACATGGTTTCAAAGCCTTAGGACCAAAAAGATGAGTCATGTTGTCTTTCTTTTCCCCTTTCTGATGCAGAAGGAGCAAGGCTTGGGATAGCAGATAAGTTTCTCTCCAAAATACCTCCTCCACTAAACTCCTTAGCCAGGCTGTGTTTCAAGCGTAGGAGCAAACACACCTGGGTTTCCTTTAGAACTTGAAGCTTTAAAATGGGGCTAGTTTCCTCACCTTTGTCTACTTCACTAATTTGAATCTTGACGGGACTGGTGAGGCAGGAAGAAGAAAGAGGGAAAGGAGGAAAAGGAAAAGGGGAAGGGATGAGGAGTATTCCAGACCTTTTATGCCCCTCAGAAGGAGACGGGCAGAAAGGCAAATTAAAATTCCCCCAAAGGAAGGCTGGACTTACTCTTCTCTTCTTGTCCTTTGACACTTTAAAACTCGGATCTCCTGGAATTACCAACGTACACAGCATTCCCTCCCCGCAACCGCGAGGGTTATTCTCCTCAAACCAAAACCAAAGGCAAGACACAAACAGCAGTAACAACAAAACCTGTTAGAAGAGAATCCTGTTAGCGACCTTGAGGGGAAACTAGGGTTGGAAGGCAGAGTTGCAAGTGAACCAATGAAAGTCCTAATAAATATATATAGTTTTGATAACCCATATGTTAGCCAGATCCATCCTATTCCCAGAGAGATTGCTAAAATGGATTCAGCCTCCTTGCCCACATTCTGGCGGACACCCGCAGCCTTTGCCTGCATTTCTGAGAATTCGCAAAGCTTTACTAATCGTTTCAGGCTGCAGTGCTTGCTGGTTTGCAGCCCCCTCGATCATTTTGTGCTTTGCTCATCCAGTGACGAGACGGCCCCCATCCAGTAAAAGCATGATTATGTTTTCTTCTTGTCCCAGCTGAGGTTATGTCTCCCCCAGCAGCTTCAGGTTGAATCCACGCCCACTGTTGGGCAGACGCAGGCAGACGCAATGTGGCTCTCCCTGTTAGCTATAGAACAGAACAGCTATTACCTGTGGCATTTCTCATTACGTGGATTAACTTGTGACACGCTGCATGCATGTAGGACCGAGGTATATTAGAGCACCCAGCATGTAGTGTGCTAAACTTTCTGGGGGCTGGAGTAGGGGGCAGAGAGAGGGTAGGGGATTGCATGGGCGTTTAGAAACTGAAAAAGTCTGACTCCGTGGAATGTGTAGAAGGGACAGGCTGGTGATTGGTAATGAGGAAGGAAGGCATCACACCTGCTGGCAACAACAATAATGTTGTTAGTTACTGTCAAGTAGGCGCCAACTCATGGCGACACCATGTACAACAGAACAAAGCACCGCCCCGTCCTGTGCCGTCTTCATGATCATTGATATATTTGAGTCCATTGTTGTGGCCACTCTGTATTTGAGTTTCTTCCAACCTAGGGGGCTCATTTTCCAGCACTATATCAGATCATAAACGTTCTGTTGTGATCCGTAGGGTTTTCATTGGCTAATTCTTGGAAGTAACTCAGCAGGCCTTTCTTCCTAGTCTGTTTTGGTATGGACATTCCACTGAAACCTGTCCACCATGGGTGACCTTGCTGGTATTTGAAATACTGGTGGCATAACTTCCAGCATCACAGCAACACGCAAGCCACCACAGAATGACAGACTGACAGATGGGTGGTGGAACAGCAATAAGAGTGATCGTTTATTGAGTGACTATTATATGCCAGGAGCCCTGGTAACGTAGTGGTTAAGAGCTTGGCCGCTAACCAAAAGGTCAGCAGTTCAAATCCACCAGCCACTCCTTGGAAACCCTATGGGGCAGTATCTTAGGTTGAGTTCTCTGGAGAAGCAAAACCAGTAATATATATATATATATATATATATATA
The DNA here is from genome assembly GCF_000243295.1 of Trichechus manatus latirostris. NCBI lineage: Eukaryota > Metazoa > Chordata > Mammalia > Sirenia > Trichechidae > Trichechus > Trichechus manatus. The sequence continues at coordinate 8,246,662 of NW_004443940.1, forward strand.
TATAAACCAAACCCATTGCCATCGAGTTAATTCCGACTCATAGCGACCCCATAGGACAGAGTAGAATTGCCCCATAGGGTTTCCAAGGAGCACGTGGTGGATTCAAACTGCCAACCTTTTGGTTAGCAGCTGTCGCTCTTAACCACTATGCCACCAGAGTTTCCATATATATATAGAGAGAGAGATTTTATATCAAGGAAATGGCTCACATGGTTTTCAGAGGTTGTAAAGTCCCAACTCCTCGGAGCAGGAAAGAGGCTTCTCCTGACTCACATAGCCGCAGGGGCTGATGAACCCAAGATTGGCAGGCCGGAGAGCAGAGCTGTTTCTTACAGGCTGTGAAGATCCACGAATCTCAAGATTGGCAGACAAGACCGCAGGTAAGCTGCTAGCTCAACTCCCAAGAACCAGAAGTCAGACGAACAGGAGCCAGCTGCAGGATCCAGAACAAGCAAAAACCCCTGCAAGGAGAGCAGGAAGGACTAGGTGGCAGAGGGCCGAGCGATGAAGGCTGAGGGGGCAGTGAGCCACCACAGGCCCCACCCCAGCTGGTACCTCTCAGCAGATCCCATCATGGGGGTGATCACATATCAAATCTCATCAGGGAAGTGATAACAACATTATACAACTGCCAAAACACTGAGAATCATGCCCAGCCAAGTTGACCAATCTTAACCATCACAAGCAGTTCTACTCTATCCGATAGGGTTGCTATGAGTTGGAATCAACTCGACGGCAGCAGGTTTGGTTTTGGTTTTTATTATATGCCAAGCACTGTGCCAACCACATATTATCTCATTTAATCCTCACCACAATCCAGTGAGGTAAGTGTGATTATTCCCGCTTTGTAGATAGGGAAACTAAGGCTCAGAGAGGTTAATGCCTTGCCAGGATCCTATTGCTAGTAATCAGCAGAGTTGAACACAGGTCCAGCCTCCTAAAGCACCACGCTAATAGAGAGAATCCTTCTGGCAACCTCCGTGATCTGTCTTTGGATGTTTCTCTAGGGGGGTCCAAGGGTCACTCACAGCCGCTGCTTTGGTGTGGCCTACAGTGGCCGCTCAGTGGTACTCAGGAGGAGGCGAGCCAACTTCGGCCACAGTGCAGTGCAAGCTATAGAGCCCCGAATGTTATGGTGGCTTCGCCCCTCTCTTCCCTGCTTGACGAGGAGCGCAGCAAGGCAGGGATTTCTGTGACACCCGATCCAGGGGTCTGGGTGGTGGTGGCATTTGTCGGAGCCCAGCATCTCAACACATGACCCTGCCCCTCTGCATCTGCTTTCTCAGCTTTAAAATGGGCATACTTGATCTTCAAGCCCCTGATATGAAAATGTGGCAAAGGAGGAGCCAGCGAACAGGGCAGTGTGGGGTGGAGGATGCGAATCCTCCAGACTTCGTTCGTTCACCTGCTCTGCAGCCTGGGGGGCCTTAAAACCAAAACACCCAAACCCATTGCCATTGAGTTGATTCTGACTCATGTGTTACAGAGTAGGGTTTTCTTGGCCATGATCTTTGCGGAAGCAGATCACTAGGCTTTTCTTTTGCAGCTCCGTTGGATGGGTTTGAACCACCGACCTTTAGGTTACTAGCTGAACGCTGACAGTTTGTGCCACCCAGGGACCATAGCTGGTGTAAACTAGGTCTCAGTTTTCTCATCCGTGAAATGAGGATTTGGACTCGGTGATCTCTAAGCTCCCACTTAGCCCCGAGACTTAGCGGATTCAAGGTCTGAAGCCCCTTGGAGCGGCTGCAGTGACCTCTAATCAACCTTGGCACATTCTAAGTACTCAGTAAGCACTTGTTGAACCGAACCCAGGAGATTAGAAGTTTCTCGGAAGAGCAAAATAATTTCCCAGTGGAGTTCACCGCACACCCTGAAGTGACCAGTTCCCACTGCCCCTGGGCTCTCAGAAAATACCCACCGAGTGAGGGCACTCGGCACTTTGTCTTAGAGGTGGGTGAACAGGAAGAGTGTCCGGAGCTTGGGCTTGAAGTTGGGGAAGGAGAGAACCTGGCTACATGGAACATGACCGACCCAGCACGGCTCGCTGTAACACTGTGATACCCCAGCACAGCTCCCCCCTGCCCACCCCTGTATGGCGGACAGAACAAGGCCCTGTCAGGCCACTCTCCAGCCAGCTGACCTGCTGCCAACTCTTAAGGAGGCCCTGGGGAGTCTGAGGCAAATCCTACTCTGCCCTAGGAGAGAGGTGCCTGGGCTCTGCCTGGAGCCCCTGGCACGGTGGGCAGGGCTTATGGGGGAGGAGGGAAGATGGCAGGTCTGCCAGTCGTCTCGCAGGTCCTCAGCCGCCAGCCACCGCCTTGCTGCTGTGGGGACCAGGCTTCCTGCCTGAGGCTCTGCCACAGCCCGAGCCTTCTCCCCCCAGTGCACCTGGGAGTTAACTCTCTGGCTGTCTCTTACTCACACTCACATACACAATCTCTCTCACACTCACAGTATCTCTAACTCATTCTCAATACAGCTTTTTCTACTACAGACAGAATTTCTCAATCTCTCTCACACTTAGCACATCTCTATTCGCTCTCACATACTGTCGCCCTCTCTCTTTCCACCACCTCAGTCTTTCACACATTCCTACACACACATACACACACACACACTCTCTCGCTCTCTCCCTCTCTCCCTCCCCTGCCTCCCAGGGCCTTCTGCTTTCCCCACGCCTCCCCTGGTACTTAACTGGAAACAAAAGTAAGTTTGTTGTGCCCAGCTGCCTGCGGGGAAGAGGACCAGCGCGTGGAGGCAGCAGCCAGGGTGGCAGCAGCAGAAACAGGCTGGGGCCAGGGGCGGCCCTGACAGCCAGAGACCCCAGCACTCAGCTATTCCAGGGAGCAGGTAATTCCCCACACAGGGCTGGTTCAGGCATCTGCTCTCCACCACGTCTCTTCCCTCCATGATTGTTTCATTTATCTGCCGTCTTCCCTGGCCTTGAAGGGGGAAAGGGACTCCTAACTAAGGGAACAGTAGGCACAAAGCTCAAGGTGTGGCAGGCCCTCCTTTTCAGAGTGCGTTGCATGCGTAGTCTGATGCGGTTGGGGCTCGGGGGGCTCGGGGGGCTGGTTGAGGGACAGGACATAGTCTAAAGGGCAGGTTAGGGCCAGATCACAAGGGGTGTGTGAGCTGTGAGCTTTAGACGATAGAAAGCCATTGAAGAATTTTCAGCTGGAGAATAATATGGTCAAATCTACGTTTTAAAAGACTAGTTGTCGAACTCCAATCCTGTGAAGACTTGGTACTCCTCTTCCAGAATCAAGCAGTCATAGTCTTCTGCAATCTGAAGGAAAAATAAGATGAGAGAGAGACTTTTCTCTGTGTGAAATGTTACTTCTATCAAATTTCCTTAAGCTTTTGGTGTCTGGTAGCAAGTGTCAGCATTCACTGCAGCCAACGAAAGGATACGCGGTAAATGGAATAAAAATTCAGAAATAAAGTACCACTTAAATAAATGAAGCCCATCGATCTATATACAGATAAAATAGTAGTATTTTCTGCTAGAAAGATTGCTTTTAACTCAAGCGCACGATATTTTATGGTGCTCCCCAAAGAGCACCATGACTCTCAGGAGTCCACCACGAGAACATGTTAGAAATGTTTTTCAATGTTCTAGAATGAAATGTCTTAAAAGCAAACTCTGCTGTTACATAGGGAATGGGGCGGGATGGGGGCAGCCGGGGGCAGCCAGAGACATTGGGGGCAGTAGGTGGCTATAGCCGCCATCCAGGCAAGAGGTAATGAGAGCTGAACCAAGGTGGTGGCAATGGATGAGGGAAAAAGGAGAGAGAGCAAGAACTATTTAGGAGGCAAATGAAAGAAACTAGTGTCTGATTGGCTATGGATGGTGAAAGAGAAGTCTTCAGGAGTTGGCCCTTCAGGAGTTGTCTGGTTGGCTGGGTAGCTAGTGGTGCTTTCAATCAAAACAGAGGACAGCAGAGTTGGGGTGCTGGGTAAAGAAGGGTTGTGGGCTGTTTTGAATATGTTGAGATTGGCTTGAGAAGTCTGCAGGACTGCCAGATAGAGAGGCCCAATGGCGGTGGGAAACGCTCAATACAGGCTGGGCCTGGCGACATGGGTGACCTTGTCTACAGGGTGGCACCATGAAGGACATGAGTAGGGAAAGAGAGAAGAGGAGTAGGCCAAGAAGGAATCCCGGGGAAGCCCAACATTATGAGTTGGCCAGGCAAGAGGAGCCAGGAAAGCATACTGAGATAGGAAAAAAAAGAAAGAAAAATAACCTATTGTCATCAGGTCGAATCCGACTCATAGCAACCCCATGTGTTACAGACTGGAACAGCTCTATAGGGTTTTCTTGGATGTAATCTTTAGGAAAATAGATCACCAGGCCTTTCTTTCACAGAGCCCCTAGGTGGGTTTGAACTGCCAACATTTAGGTTAGTAGTCAAGCAGAAACTGTTTGTGCTACCCAGGGACCTGAGACAGGGGTGAGATAGGAAAAAAATATCAAGAAAGTGCTGTGCTGTGAGATCTAACAGTAACATTTCCATTCAGAAGGAGCAGTCACCTCAGCTGATGTCCCAGAGAGATAAGCCAGACCATAGCTTCATGGCGCTGTTGGTTTTGTTGATTTTATTAATTCATTGGTTTGACAATAAGAAAAAACAAGAGAGCTCTGAGGGCAAGGGCTGTGAACTTGGGTGTGTAGTATAAATGAGAGTAGCAGGTTTTTACACATTAGGGAACGGTGAGGACTGTGGCAAATCACAGATCGTATGTCCTACCTAGGAAAGGCAGCCATCACTCAGCTCTGGTTAACTGTCATCAAGCAGGAATGTGGATGCAATCATCAAAGTGTCTGAACTTTCAAGAAAAGCCAGAGATCTGGATTTTTATACGAAATCTCACAATTTGTTTATGCTACCAATAATTTCAAAAACTTTTATACTCTATGAGGGCTGAATTAAACACATCTTCAAGCCACCGGTTTGAAATCTCTGTCTTAGTCAATGTCCTTAGTGTGACGGGGGCTAAAGCAATTACTGCAGGTTAGGTGAGTGGGTGAGGAGGAATAAAGTGAAGAGAGAGTGAGCATTAACCACTCTTTCAAGAAGTTGGGGGTAAGGGCCACATAAACCAGAGACTCCATCAGCCTGAGACCAGAAGAACTAGATGGTGCCCGGCTACCGCCAATGACTGCCCTGACAGGGAACACAACAGAGAGTCCTTGACAGAGCGGGAGAAGAGTTAGGAGCAGAACTCAAATTCACATGAAAAGACCAGACCTAATGGTCTGACTGAGACTGGAGGAACCCCTGCAGCCATGGCCCCTGGATGCTCTGTTAACCCAGAACTAAAACCATTCCCAAAGCCCACTTTTCAGACAAAGATTAGACCCTGACTATAAAACATAAAAACAATACTCCTGAAGAGTGTGCTTCTTAGTTCAATCTGATACATAAGATCAAATGGGCAGCTCCTGTTCAGAGGCAGGATGAGAAGGCAGGAAGGGACAGGAGCTGGTGGTTGAATGGACACAAGAAACCCAGGGTGGAGAGGGGGAGTGTGCTGTCACATTATAGGGATTGCAACTAATGTCACATAACAATAGGTGTATAAATTTTTGTATGAGAAATTAACTTTAGCTGTAAACTTTCACCTAAAGCACACACAAAAAAAATGTATGTCTTAAAAAAAAAAGTTTGGGGTGAAGGAAGGGGCAAGGTGAGGAGGAGAACTTGGGAGGCAGGCAGCATCAGGGGAGGGTGTTTGGGGTATAGGAGAGCTGTTTACAGGCTGAAAGAAAGAGAGAGAAGGTGAAGACTCAGGTGAGGAGGGGCACCAGGGGATGGATGAGCCCAGGGATTAAGCTGGAGGAAGGATTTCTTTTGTTCAAAGATGAACTGCAACAGGGGTAAGGATACAGAGGACTAGAAGAAGGACATGGGAAGTTGATGGATTTCATGCCTGGTGGCCTTTATTTTCTTAGGGTAGTGGGGTAGGAGATGGATCAAGAGGCTTGAAGAGAGGGGCAGAGGTTAGGAATGGCATCGAGGGATACAGGAAAGGGCTCTAACAAGGATGAGTGGAAGGCTGCTGCACTTCTGAAATCTGCTGAGGGTGGGAACACTCCACTTGCACAGTTGGGTGGTTTTCTCCAGTGGGGCTCATGAGTCGGGATACCAGGGTTGGCCTTGAGGGTGGTTAAGCACTTGTTACCTTCCAGGTCCGGTATCAGGTGGTTTATGCACTTTATCTGATTTATTCCTCCCAACCACCCTGTTCTCTCAAGCTGAGTTCACTCATGAGTAAGTGGCAACTCTGAGGTGCACACCCATGTCTAGCAGGATTGAAAGCCCAATGGGCACCCTGCCTCCACCATACCCCTGTGCCACATAGCCTCCCACTGTCAATGGATTCTTGTTTGGGCATTGACTGGGTAGTGTGATTGGAGATCAAGGAGTAAAAAAGTGAAGGGTGTAATGAAAGAGTGGCTGAAATAACTGGCCATTAGGGGCCCATGGAGAAAGAAGTGAGGGCAGAAGGGGCTGATAAACTAAAGGGATAGAGAGGCTGGGAGGAAGGGGAAGACTCGATGACGTCCAGGAGAGAGTCAATGAGAGCTTGAACAAGGACAAGGGCAATAGGGCTGGTGAGGAGGTAATGTATTCTTGAGACCTTTCAATATTGGATGGAAGTGAGGAAAAGGGATGAGTTGAGGATGACTCCAGTGTGTCTACCCTGTGCAGGTGGGTGGACAATTATGCCTTTAACCAAGATCTGACCCTGCTTACCTCTTCAAATTCATGTCATACTATGCTCTCCCTTGCTTACCATGTCTAACCACACTAACCAGCACATTCCCATCTCAGGGTCTTTGGAACATTTGGAACGCTCTTCTTTCTCTCACTAGACAATATGCTTGAGAGAACATGGGCATTTAGGCCTTCTTCACAGCTTTATTTTCCAACACCTAGAACAATGTCTGGCACATACTAGGCATTCGTTAAACATTGAGTGGAAGAAAGAATGAGTGAATGAATGGATGAACACAGGAGACGTGTGTTGGGAGGTTCAGTGTTGGAATGCTGAGTATCGAGGTGCCTGGGAGATACCCAGGAGGTGACAACCAGTGGGTGATTGGAAGGCAGGTTGGAGCTCAAAGCACAGGCTGTCAGCCTGCCCTTGATCTCCCTGCATGTGAAGAAGGTGGGCCCACACGGCACATGGTGCAGGCACATCCTTTTCATTGACTGACTGCCCTTTGAAGGCCAGTGCACTGGGAGTTGACTAGTTTGGGGGTCAGTGAGAAAAAGGATCCCTCTGGGATTGTTAGGCTGAAGTTGGGTCAGAGTCTTTCTCTTTCACTTTTCTATTCTGTGACCGGGGCTTGATGCTGCCCTGGAGTCTGAATTCAGATTAAATCCTTCCATCTCTTTTATCTCAAAGACTATCTTGCCCACATCCAACCCACAGTGATATGAGTCCAGCCTTACTCAGAAGCTGGACTTAGTTCTACTGAATCAGGAAATACTTCTCCCTGTGTTTGGTTCCTGCTCTATTTCCATCGGCTTTGTAGTCCTCCTGCCTGCCATAGGACACTCAGCAGACCCTGCTGCCCTCCATTTGCAGGGTCTCCAGCTGCTGAGCAGCTCCAGGACATCCTGGGGGAGGAAGATGAGGCTCCCAACCCCACCCTCTTCACAGAGATGGACACTCTGCAGCACGACGGAGACCAGATGGAGTGGAAGGAGTCAGCCAGGTGAGGCAGGAGCCCCAGGAGGGACATGGGGGTGGGGACTGCCCACTGCAGTCTACCCGGGATCCAGGCTTGGCTGACCCTCCTGGTGGAAAGGGCCACAAACCAGTGACACCTCAAATCTTGAGTTCTGTCAGGAAGCTTCCTGATCCCCAAAGACCCTCCTACCTGCCTTTCTTGGTGTCCAGAACTGTGCTGGACACTAAGGAGAAAACAAAAAATTTTTGACTTTATCTTTATCCTTAAAGAAATTAAAATCCTAGTGGGAATGTAAAACCCATGAGGCCATTAGAGAATAATGCAAGGGCATATATTCTTCAATGTCAAATAGTTCAAACTAAATGCTATCAGAGAAGGGAAGATACCAAGCAGGATGGGGTAGATAGGGAGGCTTCTTGGAGGATGGAAAATGTGTGCAGGCATGTTAAGTCTGAGTGGCAGTGAAAATCCAGATGTAGACGTCCAGTGGGCCGCTGAAGAAAGAGACTTGGCAGAGTCTGAGGCTGGCGCTGCAGAGTTGCAGCCTTGGAGGAAAGCGTAGGAAGCAGAAAGAGCTCCGTATATGGGGGCAGTAGAAGGAAGAGGAGAGCCAGAAGGCTGGAGGGGAGCCAAGATGGTGAAGTCATGGGAGTCAAGAGAGGATCAAGGGGAGGGGTGGGCTGGCCATACCCCCAGTGCGTGGGACAGACTGGCCTCAGAACTGAGCTGGATTGGTCGGCAGTCTCAATGCTGCGAAGAGCCCAGGGAGAAGGAAGGATATGGTGGGAGGCAGCATGAGGGACTGGTGAGAGGAGAAAAGACCCTGGAGAGGAAATTGAGAGAGTCTGGGAGACGAACTATATCGATGTTTCTCAACATTTTTACATTAAGCACCTCCCCCCTTGCAGAAAAAATTAACTTTATTAAATTAAGATTTAATTTATTTCTAAGGAGATAAATAAAATACTAAGGAATGATATTTTGTCAGATAGGGTTGAGCTTTGGAGGACTACAAACCGTTGTAATATCATAGATTTTTTGCTCCTTCAAGAACCAAGTTTCTCTCCCCTTGAGAGTGATATCGCCCAAGCTGAGAATGCACAGGACCAACTCTTCCCCCTGCCCCCTGTGCCCAGGATTGGTTCTGCCTGGGGCCCACCAGGACTCCCAGAGCATGACAGCTGCCCCCCACCATGGCCTGGGCTCCTCCCTCTCCCATTTCTATCATCTAGAAAGGGAACCTGGATAGTTGCTATGCAGAGTGAGAGGGAGCAGATTTTGACATCCCCAACCTTCCGTTCTCTGATTCTTAACTGGACTGTAGTTTCTGGAAGAAAGCAACTGGGTAGACTAGCAAATCTCTGTAGGCCTTAGGGAAGGAAAGAATCCCCAGCCCCACATCCTGAGCTTTACTGGCCCAGTCTTATATCTGGACCCTGTTGAACCTCTTCCTATTAGCCCATTCACTGAACCCTTATTGTTGCTAGCTGCTGTCTAATTGGCCCCTACCCATGGTGACATGCACAACGGAACTAAATGCTGCCTCATCCTGCATTATCCCCATGAACAGTTGAGGATCAGACAGTTGTAATCTACAGGGTTTTCTGTGACTGATTTTCATAAGTAGGTCCCCAGACCTTTCTTTTTAGTCTATCTTAGTCTGGAAGCTCACTGAAAACTTGTTTTGCATCATAGCAACATGCAAGCCTCAACTGACAGATGGGTGGTGACTGTACACGAGGTGCATTAGCCAGCAATCAAACTGGGGTCTCCTACATGGAAGGCGAGAATTCTACCACTGACCCACCACTGCTCCCCACTGAGCCCTTTGTTGTTGTCAGGTGCCATCCAGTTGGTTACAACTCACAGCCACCCTATTTACAACAGAATGAAACCCTGTCTGGTCCTGCATCATCCTCACAATTATTGTTATGCTTCAGCCCATTGTTGCAGCCACTGCGTCAATCCATCTCACTGAGGATCTTCCTCTTTTTCACTGACTCTTTACTTTACCAAGCATGATGTCCTTCTCCAGGGAGTGGTCCCTCCTGATAACATGTCCAAACTATGTGAGATGAAGTCTTGTCATCCCTGCTTCTAAGGAGCAATCTTGCCATATTTCTTCCAAGACAAATTTGTTCGTTCTTCTGGCAGTCCATGGTATATTCAATAATCTTTGACAATACCATGATTCAAAGGCATCAATTCTCCTTCAGTCTTCTTTATTCCTTGTCCAGCTTTTGCATGCATATGAGGTGATTGAAAATACCATGGCTTGGGTGAGGTGCACCTTAGTCCTCAAGACAACATCTTTGCTTTTTAACACTTTAAAGAGGTCTTTTGTGGCAGATTTGCCCAATGCAATACGTGGTTAGATTTCTTTTTTTTTTTTTTCCTTGTGCTTTAGGTGAAGGTTTACAGCTCAAGTTAATTGCTCATTCAAAAGTTTATACATATGTTGTTTTGTGACATTTGTTGCAATCCCCACAATGTGAAAGCACACCCCCCTCCCTTTCTGCTCCAGGTTCTCTGTGTCCGTTCGACCAGTTCCTGTCCCTTCCCGCTTTCTCATCCTGTTTTTGGACAGGAGCTGCCCATTGGGTCTCATATATCTGAATGAACTAAGAAGCATGTTCCTCGTGTGTATTGTTTCTTGTTTTATAGTCCTGTCTAGTCTTTGTCCGAAGAGTGGGCTTTGGGAATGGTTTCATTTCTAGGTTAATAGAGCATCTGCTGGCCATCGTTTCAGGGGTTCCTCCAGTCTCTGTCAGACCATTAAGCCTGGTCTTTTTACGTAAATTTGAATTTTGTTCTACATTTTTCTCCGGCTCTGTCCAGGACTCTCTGTTGTATTCCCTGTCAGAGCGGTCATTGGTGGTAGCTGGGCACCATCTAGGTCTTCTGGTCTCAGGCTGGTGGAGTCTCTGGTTCATTTGGTCCTTTAGTCATTTGGGCTAGTATTTTCCTTGTATCTTTGGTTTTCTTCATTTTCCTTTGCCCCAAGTGGGATGGGACAAATAGATGTATCTTGTCATTTGATTTCTTGACTGCTCTTTCCATGGGCATTGATTGTGCATCCAAGTAAAATGAAATCCTTAACAAGTTCAGTATTTTCTCTTCTTATCATGATGTTGCTTACTGGTCCAGTTGTGAGGATTTTTGTTTTCTTTATGTTGAGGTGTAATCCATACTGAAGGCTGTAGTCTTTGATCTTCATCAGTAAGTGC
>NW_004443940.1:8257696-8281680 GCF_000243295.1 Trichechus manatus latirostris
TGAAGGCTGTAGTCTTTGATCTTCATCAGTAAGTGCTTCAAGTCCTCTTCACTTTCAGCAAGCAAGGCTGTGTCATCTGCATATCGCAGGTTGCTAAAGAGTCTTCCTCCAATCCTGATGCTGTGTTCTTCTTCATGTAGTCCAGCTTCTCGGATTATTTGCTCAGCGTACAGATTGAATGAGTACGGTGAAAGGATACAACCCTGATGCACACCTTTCCTGATTTTAAACCACACAGTATCCCCTTGTTCTGTTTGAACGACTGCCTCTTGGTCTTGTACAGGTTCCTCATGAGCACAATTAAGTGTTCTGGAATTCCCATTCTTCTCAATGTTATCCATAATTTATTATGATCCACACAGTCGAATGTTTACGTGTGTTTTATTGACTATGCAAAGGCATTCGACAGGATCTAGAAGGAGGCTTCTCTTGAAATATAAAGGGGCCGGGCAGTCACTGTCTGCAGGGTGGTGGGTTTCCCTACAAGGCAGGCTTTTTGAGAACAGCATCTGAGGAGACCCTGGAAGATTCTCAGTATGACCTGGCTCAAACCAAAAGTGAAAGGAAAGTGGTATCTAGACGTTAAAATGACTGAACCCAATTCCAAGCAGATCCTAGAGAGGTGCAGCTTGAGAACCAACTCACAACGCAGTGGGGGCAGAGGAGCTGAGGGCTTCCCCTCATCTGAGTGCCCTTGCTCTACTTTTGCCCCAACCTCCTTTAATCGTCTCTCCAGCTAGCTCCATCCAATTTCCAGCTGTTTGTGGCAAGCCTCTAATGAGGTCAGAAGGAGGGTATGACCGTTGTCCAAGAAGTCCACCATAGCCTGGACAGTTTTTCTGGGTCCTCCTCCGGGCAAACTGCAACAGTAAAGGTGCTTGGGGCCAGGCCCGTTTAGGGTGTCACCCCCACCAAAGAATAGGAAGCATTTCCCTCAGCTAACAGACTGTGGGATCCATAGGGAAGCCAGAGGTCTTGGAAGTTTCCAGAATCTAAGAATCAGAAAATCCTAGGGGGTTTTGGGTCACCTCAGAGTAACAGGAGTAAACAATGTGTAGGGGGAGGGAACAACCCCTCACAGATGCTTAGGCCCCGGGAGGGTGGTAGGTCCAACTATACCCACATCAAAGAGAATGGGGGCAGGGACCCTTTAATAAAAGTATTTAATTTGCTCCAGGGAGTGTTTACTTTATTGCATTAGGAGATTAACAGAGTGAAAATCTCAAATCCGCAAGGAATTTTCCCCGGCGGTGCTTTGTCGGGGGTTATTAGTCTGGGGGATGTTTTGGGCCCTTGAAGGTGTCCCTCCTGGATGGATTTAAGTGGCTTTTTGAGCTGTGCTGAGCCTTACTCTTGTGCACACAAAAGGGACTGTGTGTGCTGACGTCATTTCTAATGTGATCAATGCGGATAGGTCAGACTGTTAATAATATAGATTTTTTTTTTTTTTAACTCTGTCTCTAGTATTTCCCTGCGGAAATGCAGCCAGCTGTTTGCTGATAATGACCTTGCCTGAAGGGGGGGCTGGATCAAGTGGGGTGGGGGCAACCCCCTGTCTGAGCAAACAATTTATCCAGAATTCCATTCTCTCTCAAGCCTGTGTCCACCTGACTGCAAGGGGAGGGAAGAGAGGGAGAGTGACCTGGGTTGGAGGCCACCCAAATGTGGAGGGCCCTTTGGGGTTACTCAAAAATAACTGGAGCTTAATGCCTCCCAAGAGCTCTGAAAGCAAAGCAAATTCCAAATCCAAGCTGCCTCTGATCTCAATTCAGAGCAGACCAAAAGCATGAACCTGCCAGAAGGTTCTTAGGAGACACACATGGTCTGAGAACATTCCTGCGCCAACCAGGAAAGGGCAGAAAGAAGGGCAGCAGAAGTGGGTCAGCTTAGTGAGGTCAAACCAGATCAGCACATTTGCAAAAGCCCTGAATGGGTCTCCGCATGTATCTTGAACGTTCTGTTCAACGTTGAAGCTGTTCCCCTTTAATTAAGATCGTGTATAATGCCCTTCCAGCATTATCTTCCCTCTCCATCTGGAGCACAATGCACCCCCAGCCCTCTGGTCTCACCACGCATCTGGAACCAACCTTATGGATCCGGACCTGCCCACTCTACGTGTAAAGCAGAGTAGGAAGCTGAACTCCCAGCGCAGAAATGATCAATGTCGTTCATTCATTCAACTGATGTTTACTAAGTGCTTGCAATCTGCAAGCCCTGAGCCAGGTTCTGGAGACACAAAAATGAACATGGCAGATGCCATCCCTGCCTGCTCAGGCTCACGGCTTAACAGGGCAGATAAGTGCATAACCAAGCATTTCATGATGAAGTGCTACAGAAGCACAGTGTAGGGCCACCTGACCCAGACAGGAAGACAGGAGGGTACAGGGAAGACTCCCAGGAGGAAGAGATGTTTAAACTGAGACCTGAAGGATGAGTCGGAGTTAGCCAGGAGAGGGTAGGGATGGAGGAAGAGGTCCCTGATTGGGGAAAATGGACATAGAGGAAGTGGCAGAAGTCCCTGTGGCTGGACTGTAGAGCCAGGAGCAGGAAGTGGCCGGGGCGTTATGCATACCCTGGTGTGGAGTTTGAACTTGATGTTGTGAACTTTGGAGGACCACTAAAGGACTTTAGGTCAGCAAGAGACAGGCTCACGTATGTGTTTTAGACTGATCACTGGTTTCGGTGTGGAGAATGGATGAAGGGAGGCAACACTCAGCCAGCTAGGAGACTGGTCCTGACCAGAGATGATAAGAGCCTGGACTAAGCTGTTGGATAGAAAAGAAGGGTGGAGTTGAAACACACTTTAACTGATAGACTTGACAGAACTTGATGGCAGATAGCATATGGGGGAGAAGGATAGTCAGGGAGATACCCAGGTTTCCAGCTTGGGCAAATGGTTAACCTGTGGTAGCAATTTAGAAAACACAAGAAGCATCGTAAGGTTTTATTTTGTTGGCTGTTTTGTTTTGTTTTAGGAGAGGTTGATGATGAGTTCTATTTTTGGCATTTATGTCTGAGGAAACTCCGAGTGAAGATGTCCAATGGGTCATCATGTAGATATATAAGTCTGGAGTTCAGAAAAGAAACTGGGTCAGCAACATAGATTTGTGAGTCATCAGCATCTGGATGGAAATCAAATCCATAGAAAAGGATATGATTCCTCCAGAGACCTGCAAAGTGAGAAGAGAGCCCAGAACAGAGCCCCCAGGGACACCAACATTTAAGAGATGGGCGGAGAAAGAGGAGCCCACAGAGGAAACACAGAAGGAGCAACCAGAGAGGTAGGAGGGGGAACGAGAAGAGTGTGGAATTCCTGGAAATCAGGAAAAGACATTCAAGATGGAGTGAGTGGCCAACAAGAACAAATGCATAGAAAGTTTGAGTGGGAAAAGAACTGAAGGTTAGAGCAACTCTGGCAGCCTCAGTGGAGGAGTGGGAGCTGAAGCTGGTGGCAGGGGGTTGAGAAGTTAGAAGTAAGAAGGCGGGTTCAGCAAGTGTGGACAATTCTTCCAAGACACTGGTCAGTGAAGGGGAGGAGCTAGAGAAGTCTCTCAAGGGCACATAGATGGGGTCAAGGGAGGCTTTTGTTTTTTGAGGTTGAGAGAGAGCCAAGCATATTGAATGCGATAGAAGGGGCTAGAAGAGAGAGGTTTAGAACTGCAAGAAGCTGATAGGGGCTGCGGCATGGAGGAGGGTCCTGGGCAAAGGTGGAGGGGCTCCCGGTCAGGAAGGCTGACACCTCTCCTCCTGTGACAACGCTGAAGGAGCAAAGGGCCAGGTGGCTGCAGCAGGTTTGGAGGCTGCAAGCAGGGAGTTGAGAGAGCTCCAGGCTGGTGACTTCCAGGCTGGTCTCTAGTTTGAGGAGGAGGAGGAGTGGAAGAAGTGATTGGAGAAGCAGGGAATTGCCAGGCAGTCTTGCAGGGATGAAGCAGGCAATTCTGGTTTACTGCAATGGAGCTGTGCACAGATATTTGTGGTCAGATGAAGGTTTTTAAAGTTGTTTGACTTTGATCTTCTACTTATCTGCTGATCTGGATGACTGTACTATTTGTCATTATCAAGCTGATTTCACATCCAGTATCTAACTTGGTCCTGCTCGCTGTCTCCACCTGTCAAACACTGATATCTGAAGTTTATATGAATCAGAACCTGGCTCAAGTTCCAGGTAAAATGGACAAGATTTCCCCAGGCCTCAGAGGCCCTAGGCTCCAGCCATGGCTTTCCCCTGCTAGCTGTGTGAATGCAGAATGGGGGCTGTGCTGGGGGCTTTCCTCCCCCAGACACAAGGTGATCGCTGACACCACAGCCCTGGGCAGGGCCGGGCCACCCTCAAAGGTCCTGCAATCAGGTTGGTGGCTCCATCCACACCGATGGGGAGAGCCAGGGAGTGATGCAAGGCCATCACCTGTGACCACAGACAGTAGGATCAGATTAGTTGGCTAGTGAGCATGATAGCAGGGCAGGGAATGGAGGGGGGATGGCAGAAACTAGGGCACTCAGGCATGACTGGCTGGCAGCTCCTCAGAACCCTGGAAGTGGTCAGCAAGAGGGACCACTGCCCACCAGCCAAAGACATCCTTGGAGAGCTCCCACAGTGCAGTTGTCAGGAAGGGAGGAGCCCCACCATCTGAGCACCTTGCATGCTAAGGGACCTCAGTTGAGATATACACCCACTCCTCACTTATTAACATGGATAGGTTCCAAAGACCAGGTCATTATGTGAAAATCGGCATTATGCGAATTTTGGAGAATGACAACAGCAGATCACAAAATGGAGGATGACTACATCATTACATAACTGCCAAATTACATCATTACATAACTGCCAAACCATTGAGAATCAAGGCCCAGTCATTCTACTCTTGCCTCGCACCTTTGCGTTCATTTCTGGCAGATGTATGTTGTTAATGAGCAAAATAATCAGACAGTAGATTTTTTACTATTGTCGTGAATGCAAAATATCAGATAACAAGATAATTGATAAATGAGGAGTGGGTATATACACATACAACCAAACCAAACCCATTGCTGTTGAGTCAATTCCAACTCATAGTGACCCTATACTCAGGCTATGAGTATGTATATATATATGTGTGTGTGTATGTGTGTACACACACGTATAAAAACCAAAACCAAACCCATTGCCGTAGAGCCGATTCTGACTCAGAGTGACCCTACAGGACAGAGTAGAACTGTCCCATAGGGTTTCCAACGAGCAGCTGGTGGATTCAAACTGCCAACCTTTTGGTTAGCAGCTGAGCTGTTAACCACTGTGTGACCAGGGCTCTGTGCATATACATACATACATACACACATATATATATATATACTTTAACTTTATTATGGAAATTTTCAAACATCAAAAGTAGATAGAAATATTATAATGAATCCCCATGTACCCATTACCCACCCTCATCAATAATCAATATTTATCTGTTTAAACCACTTTTTTCTTTTGTTTTGTTTGCTTTTGTAGTTTGTTTTTGCTGGAGCATTTTAAAGAAAATTCTCGACATAAACATTTCAATGCATTTTTTTTTTTTTTTACAAAATTAGGACTTCTTTTGTATACACAACCACAAATCATTGTATTATCTAACAAAATTAAGAATAATTCCTTAATATTATCTGATATTAGTGTAGATTTCCTCTATTATCTCAAAAACATCTCTTTTTACTGTTGGTTTATACAACTCAGAATCAAAACAAGGTCAACACATTGATTTTGGTGGCTACGTCTCCCCATCTTGTTAGGATTGGAGCTATCAGAATCCAGAGATGCCAAAGGAACAGTCCCTCCTGAAAAGTCTCTGGCACAGCACTTTGTGCGAAATCAAGCACCCTCCGTCCAGTCTGTCCAGCTCCAGCTCTCACAGCCTAAGCTCAAATGAGCTGTCAGGGCCTGTGTATGGTGCCCAAGGTGGACAGAAATGCCACAGTCATGGTTAGGATGTTATAGGCTGCCAGTAATAGAAGCCCACTCACACTAACTTCTGCTAAAGGAAGGAGCATCAGCAGAATTCTGGGGTGACCTCATGGTACCTGGGGAGGCACGCTGTCCTCTTTCTCTGCTTCTCTCTGGGCATCTTCTTCACTCTTCCATCACTGCAGCCGGCTTCCTATGCTTGTCCCTGCCCTTGGCCAATCCTCAGCCTTCATGTTTACATCTACTCTACTTAAGGGACCAACCCAGTGTTGGTAGCTCTTCCTCAGTCCCAATTCCTATTTCTTCAGAGAATCTGGTTTTTCCAACTTTGCTTGTTCCATCACTGTAACCCAGATCAGAGTTATGAGGAAGGCTGGTCATGTAGCATAAACCTGGCTTAGGGAACCCATCCCCATGGACTGCAGGCTAAGTGGACACCCCAAATATGCATTTTACACCTATGTAGTAGTGAGGACGGGGTCCTTGATGGTGCAAATGGTTAATGCACTTGGTTGCTAACCAAAAGGTTGGAAATTCGAATCCACCCAGAGGTGCCTTGAAAGAAAGATCTGGAGATCTACTCCTAAAAAATCAGCCATTGAGAACTCTGTGGAACACAGTTCTACTCTGACACACATGAGGTTGCCATGAGTCAGAATAGACTTGATGGCAACTGGTTAGTCATAAGGATATGTACTTTATGTAATCAATCTTTTGGCCACAGTTGGTGTTTCTAATGCTAACCAGAACTTCCAGAATTCTTTAAGTTGCCTGTGAGTATACAGGTGGTGAGGTTTTGCAAACCCATCCCCCTCTTGGACAAGCACCGCAGAGATCATGCCCTATCTTTGTACATGGGAATCGTCTGATGTCACTGCACCCCTACATCAACCCACCTGGCAGTGGAAAAGGGGAAACTGACCTGTAGGTCTAGGAGAACTTTGGAAAGATTGCCTTTTCCAGACTTTTCTTTCATTCCCAAAACATTTTAGGGGATGTTGTGTTAGGTCCTATGTGAGAATTAAAATGAGTAAGATATAACTCTGTTCTCAAAGTGTTTTATGATCTAGTAAAGGAATCCGCAAACTTTTTCTGTTAAAGTCCAGGTAGTAAATATTTTAGGTGCTTTGGTTCGTTTGTTTGTTACATGTGGTCTCTGTCTTTCCTCCTCCTCTTCCTCCTCCTCCTCTTCATCTTCCTCTTCCTCCTCCTCCTTCTTTTTTTTTTTTTTTTTACAACCCTTTAAAAATGTAAAAATCATTCTTACCTACCTGGCGATGCAAAACCAGGCTGTGGGGCACTTTAGCCCATGGACCATGGTTTGTTGTCCCTGAACTAGTGTAAAAGGCAAACGTGTGCTCATATACATGGATCATAAAACCCAGGATGATATATGCGAAGTGCTGACAACAGGGACTCTAAAGTCAAAAGACTTGCCCTCAAACCCTACTTCTTATAAGCTGCATGACTTTTAGCAGGCTCCTTGTCCTCTAAGAGTCCCTGTTGCCTCATCTGTACAGCAGGAATAGTAACAGACCTGCCTCATGGGATCGATTTGAGGATTAAATGAGATAATGCATGGAAAGTGCTTAGCTCAGTGCCCAGCACATAGAAAGCGCCCATTAACATTATTCCTAAGGGCCATGTGACAAATGACACAAAGTGTGGTGGGAGTCAGAGGAAGGAGCCGTCTCCTCAAGCTGGGTGCCTGAGGAAGCTTCATCATGGAGAAGATGGCCTTTGAACTAGGCCCTGAATCAGCGGAGGTGGAAGGGAGAAGATCTAGGTGGGGGAGAGGGCCTCTCCTGAGAGGCTTAAACAAGGGAAGTTTCAGCAAGAGAAGTTTCAGCAGACTCTGAGGGAGGCTGACAGGTGTGTAAATGGTGGTCCCATGGGGCCATTACAAACACATCCTGGCCACACAGGCAAGTGGCCCTCAGAGAGGTTTGGCACCAGAAGCCTCTCTCTGGAGGAGCCAGTTTAGAATTTGCTAGTAGCTTTGTCTGGTGGCGTGCACTCTGTGACAGGCTCCCTTCATGCCGGAATGAAGACATGACATACAGCAGGAGGGACCCTTCGCTGAATGCACAGGATTGGGAGCAGAGCCCCCCCACCCCCATTGCATTCACCACAGCTCCCTGGAATGCCACTCCACTGCCCCCTCCCCGCAGCTGCACCACCGCAGTTAATGACTTTCTGGGAGAAGAGGCTCTCTAGTAATGCCCATATTGCACAAGGCCCTCAGAGGAGGCTCCTAAGCCAAAAAAGGAAAGACTTTCAACCACAGGGGGTTGGCTAGTCAGCCATGGAAGATTGTGGTGTTGAATCTAGAACAGGCTAAGACAGAGAGCCCTACCTGTCTGGTCCTAGTCGCAGGCACATCTCATCTGCAGAGAAGGAGGCTTCCAGCCATCTTATCCCAGATCATCTTATCCTGAATCACTTAACTAATGTGCCTTGTTCTGATTCTACGCTCAGCAAACAGATTGCTGATGATGATTTGGCTTTCCCTGTATTTCTGGCTATAGTGAGAAATAGCAAGGGCTAGAGGATGAGAGTAACCAACACCTTTAACTGTTATAAATCTCATCAGAAATTAAATAAATTGGCTTTTGGGTTTATACATTAGCCTTTGCGAACTTGGTTAGCATTAGTCAGCAACCCTAAGCCCAATCATTTCTGGGACACTAAAAAGGACACATTCTAAGTCTGGACCGGGGAGGATCTCCCAAGAAGCCTGGGTGGCCTTTCTGGTGCTCAGCAGCCCATCCTGGTGCCTCTAAACTTCTTCACATGGATGTTGACCCATGACCCATACCTGTCCACTCAGTCTTTTATCCTTTATATGCTTTCAAATTCACTAACAAGGTTGGCTTGTGGGAATACACACCATCTGTGTAGTTTTAATCAGTTGTAGAAACAACTTTTTGGGCTGAGTATTTCACATACGGAGCTCTGGTGGCAGAGTGGTTAAGAGCTCAGCCAACATATTTTCATGCATGAGTTTGTCATTATATAGTGTGAATTTACCAAATAAATTGTAGGGATGGGCCAGAATTTGCTTTGGACTTCCCCTTTTGAAAAGACTTTTATCTCCCGTAAATCATTTCTTGGTGCCTCTGTCAAAGACAGAGCCTAGGGAGTAACCAATGATTCCTCAGACACCTCTAGGTCAATTCCTACTTGGCCTGCAAAGGGAATTAACACTGGCCTTCAGCTTCTGCTAGGAAATGTGGGGTTCTGTTATGACTCATACATGAAGTTCAATAGCTCTGCTGGATAAGGAAGAAAAACACATATTACTTTTTAGAACTGAATCTGTTAGAGTCACAAAATTTATTACAAACAAGTCTTGGACAGAAATCTGCAAACCGTGCTCAGTTGGGTTGATGCCTTTTCTGTTTGTTTATGGAGCTAATACCTGGTGTGTGTCTAACAGTCCAGGTCCCGGGTGGCCAAGAAGACTAGTTGTTTTTGCTATCTTGATTTAATAGAGGATGTTTCAAGGAGGAGACGTGATTGCACCCACTCCTTCCAGGTAGCCTTGCTCCTGTATATGCAGAAAGCTAAAGAACAGGTTGTCGGGAGACGGCTGCACAAGAATATCCAGCCAGATATTTGTGGGATGGTGAGGAGAGCAACCAACCAAAATGGCCCCATGACTGGGACACATCACACTTTTGGGTAGATGGGGCTGGGTATGGAGTAGCAAAAGGGTCTTCAATGGCAGGTGACAATATAGTTGATCTTGTGAATTTTTGAGCAAAAGAAGGGCTATATAAAGAATTGATTGAACAAGAGAAAGACTATTGGGGAGAAAGGTTGAGCATGTTCTCAATCAAAACATTTGGACCTTCTTTTGATCTCTTCCTTGTAAACTCTTATGTTAATGCAACTTTTAGAAAAACCTTACTATTGGTATCAATGCACACTTGGATCTACTATAATTTAAATGATGTTCCTCAAAACAGATTTTCAAGTGAAAAAACGTCAGCTATAACTTGGTGAGTCTTGGAGGCAAATGTCTGTCTCGTCTCTGCTCCAGGTGCCATGTTTCAGATCTTTGTCTCCCAGGCCTCCTCTAATCACCCTCTCCATTAGTGTCCCTCTAAACCCCTGGCCCAGCCAGGTGTCTTGTTCCAAAACTAAACCCACTGCCATCAAGTACATTCCGACTCATAGCGAACCTATAGGACAGAGTAGAACTGCCCATAGGGTTCCTAAGGCGCAGCTGGTGCGTTCAAACCGCTGACCTTTTGGTTAGCAACTGAGCTCTTAACCACTGCACCACCAGGGCTCCAGCAGTCTGGTTAACTGGTCTCAGATAAATGAATCGAATTGAGACATTACACATTGATAAAACAAAGTACTCACAGTCTGGCAAAGGAAAAGATGTCCAGCCTTAATAGTAAATTAAAAAAAAATGCAAACATGATATAATTTTTCAATTATCAAATGAAAAAAGGTGAAAAAGAATGAAAATGCTAGAGTTTGAGACTTCAGGGAAATGTTCAGCCTCATGCACATTGGTGGGAGTGTAAATTGTTACAAGTTTTCTAGAAAACAGTTTGGCAATGTATGTTATACATTTAAGAATGTGCAGACTTAGCAATTTCATTTCCTAGAATTTATCCCAAAGAAATGATTAAGCAGGGGCCAAGGATATTCAAAACAGCCTTGTTTATAATAAATAATAATTAGAAATAATCCAAATGTCCACAAACAGGATTGTTCCTATCGATTATGGTACATTCATACAACGAAATAATAAAGAGCCTTTAAAATATTATGTACCACAATGAATTTTAATTGTATGAATAGTTATAAACATGAAAAGATGTCTATTAGATATTATGCCCTTAAGGCCCTTAAAATGCTACTGGTGTAAAAGTGTGTGTGTGTGCACGCACGTGTGTGCATGCATATGTGCACACAGGAAGATCTAAAATGGTAGTCATCAAAATATCAACCATGGTGGCCTCTGGCTGAGGGGGTTTTGAATGACTTATTGTTTCCAAAATTACAAAAGTAATATTCTTTCTTTTTAAAAAAAATGTTGACAATAGCCAACACTAATAGAATATGTGTATTATGGGCTCTAATTGTTACATAACTAGTACTATCCTTAAAGAAAACAAAGGTGATAAAAGATTAAGTAACTTGTCCAAGGTCCACAGCAAATAAAGGATGGAGCTGACACTCAGAATCTGGCAGTCTTGCTCCACAGGCTGTGGTCTCTTATACTAATTAACCCAATTAAAGGATGAAAGTCTCCTAACCAGCCCCCTAAGAATCTCACTCTTCTCCTCAGAAGTAGCCATTGATACCTGTTTGACATGTATCCTTCCAAAACTTTTGCTGGGCATTTCCTAACACACACACACACACACACACACGTTTTTCTTTTTAGTACAATGGATGGTCCATCCTGTCAGTATGCACAGTTTGCCCTTACACTTTTTACCTCTGGGGTAGTCTACAGCATGGACATGTGGGATTGAGGCAACTATTCCCCTAAGAACTGGGGGGTACCAGTTATTCACCCACAGATGTGTAATTATACTCCTCTCATAATTTCCTGGAAATGGAATCACTGAATCAGAAAAGATACCCGCTTTAAACATTTCAAGAGGCTTCCCAATTACCTACACCAACAAGGTTGTGCCATTGTTATGGATTGAATTATGTCCTCCAAAAATGTGTGTCAACTTGGCTAGGCCATGATTCCCAAAATTATGTAATTGTCCACCATTTTTTCATCTAATGTGATTTTCCTATGTGTTGTAAATCCTACCTCTATAATGTTAATGAGGCAGGATTAGAGGCAGTTATGTTAATGAGGTAGGACTCAATCTACAAGATTAGGTAGTATTTTGAGTCAATCTCTTTTGAGATATAAAAGAAAGAAGCAAACAGAGAGATGGAGGACCTCATTAACAGTAAGCAAGAAGAGTCAGGAGCACACGCGTCTTTGGACCCAGGGTCCCTGTGCTGAGAAGCTCGTAGACCAGGGGAAGATTGATAATGAGGACCTTCACCCAGAGCTGACAGAGAGAGAAAACCTTCCACTAGAGCTGGTGCCCTGTATTCAGACTCCTAGCCTTCTAAGCTATGAGAGAATGAATTTCTGTTTGTCAAAGCCATCCACTTATGGTGTTTCTGTTATAGCAGCACTAGATAACTAAGACAGCCATTAAGCCTGCAGTATGAACAAACAAACAAAAAACTCTCTTGCCGTAGTGCCAATTCTGACTCATAAGTGACCTCCTATGTTGCAGAGTAGAACTGTTCCATAGGGTTTTCAAGGTTATAGCCTTTTGGAAGCAGATTGCCAGGCCTTTCTTGCAAGGTGCCTCTGGGTGGGTTCAAATTGCCAACCCGTTGGTTAGTAGTGGAGTGCTTAACAGTTTGCACCACCCGAGGACTCAACCTGCAGTATATGAGTGCCCATTTCCCTGTATTTTCACTGACACAGGAAGTTGTCAATCTTTTTAATTTTTGACAATCTGCAAAATGAAGAATGTTATTTCATTTGTTGTAATTTAAATGTCCTTGCTTACTAGTGAAGTTGAGCATCTTTTCCTATGTTTATTGGCCATTTAAATTCCTTGGAATTGTTCACTTTTCTATTGGGTAGTTTGAGTTTTTCTCATTGATTTGAAGGAGCTTTGTTATATTACAAATATTAGTCCTTTGATGCTCTGTTTGTTGCAAATATTTTCCCCAATATATTACTTTTCTTGTAACTTGGTTTATAGCTTATTTTGTTTTCTAGAAGTTTTAATTTATTTTATTTTTATATACTCAAATCTATTTTTTTTCTCTATGGTTTTATGTCTTGTTTAAGGAGTCTTTCTCCACAATCACGGATAGAAGAATCTTCTGTATTCTCTTCTTGTACGTTATTAGTTTTGTTTATAGATTTATTTTTTATATTTAGACTTTAGTCCACATAGAATTTAATATTGTGTTTGGTAAGAAGTTGGGACTTAACTTTTTTTTATTTTTAGATTGATCATCTTTTAAACAAGTCCTTTTTCAAAACCTGAATTCCCAGGTGGGTCCAGATCTGTTTCTAGACCGTTGATCCATCAATTCCTCGGTCTACTCCCAGACTGGAATCACGCTGTTTTAATTACTCAAGCTTTTCAGCCAGTTTTTATATCTGCTAAGGCTTGTCCCACTCATATTCTTCCCCTTTTTTAAACTTTCTCTGACCATGTTCCAACGTTCACTTTTTCAGAGGAATTCGCTAATTATGTTCCAAAAATACTCCCTTGGGATTTTGATTGGAATAGCTTGAAGCCACACTGTAATGTGAGGTTGACATCTTACAAAGATGAAGAAGGAGTCCCCAGTAGCGCTGCCCTCTGAGGGGTAGGCGTGCTTGGTGTTGCCTTTGCCCATTGTCCAAGGCCTTCCCCCTTGGCCTCTCTATCCCAGCCTCTGATTCCCAGGCTTCTGAGAAAAGACAGCTTTCTGCACATCCTTGGTTTAAGCTCTTTCCTTCCCCCATGACATTTGGATTTTAACCTGAGCTTTCAGAGCCAAAACCCTAAGAGTGAGAATCATGGAAACCTCAGGCCCTGCAGCAGAACCTGTGGGGAAAATACTTGTTGTCCCTGCTTCTAGCAAATCACACCTGTAAGGCTCAACACTCAATGCCTCACGAGTGACCAACCCTGGGTTCCAGATGACACTTTTTGTTAACCGCTTTATTGAGGTATAATTTATGTACGGTAAAATTCTCTCATTTTAAGTGTACAGTTAAATGGCTTTTTGGTACATTTACAGAATGTGGAACCATCACAACCCAAATTTAGCTTATCTCCATCACCCCACAAATGGAGCACAAGGAAATCCCTCAGCCCGTTTATAGCCGTTCTCTGGATGCCTCTGTCCTGAGCATGACAGTGTCAGGAGGAGTGGGGGAGACAGTCACGGGGTCCCCAAGAGACCATCTGCCTGTGGGTCTAGGACCAACATCCCAACAGTATCCACAGCACAACTCCCAGGCTCCTCCTGAGGGTACTGGCCAAGCTGAGCCCCATCCTTACCCCTTCCAGGTGGATAAAGTTTGAAGAAAAAGTCGAGGAAGGAGGCGAGCGCTGGAGCAAGCCCCACGTGTCCACACTGTCCCTGCACAGCCTCTTTGAGCTCCGAACCTGCCTGCAGACGGGGACTGTGCTGCTGGATTTGGATGGTGGCTCCTTACCACAGATCATAGGTGAGGCAGGGGCTGCCGTGGGCATCTCTCCTGCAGTCCTCACAAACCAGGGCAGCTGCCCCTCTTTGTGCCCAGCTGGCCCGTCACTGACATCTGCCTGATTCTGCAGACCAGGTTTGCTATGATGCTCCCAAGGCAGCATCACAGAGGCTCCCAGTTTCAGCCCCACAGCTGCTTAGAGAGGAAAAGATAATCCTCATAAATACCATCCACCAGTAAAGTAAAAGTAGGGGCAGTGGTAGTTCAGTGGTAGAAGTCTTCTGTGCAGGAGACTCGGGTTCGGTTCCCAGCCAATGCACCTCAAGCTCAGCTGCCACCCATCTGTCAGTGGAGGCTTATGTGTTGCTATGATGATTAACAGGTTTCAGCAGGGCTTCCAGACTAAGACAGACTAGGAAGAAAGACCTGGTGATCTACTTCCAAAAATCAACCAATAAAAATTCTGTGGATCACAGTGGTCCCATCCTGTAGTGCATGGGGTCACCATGAGTCGGGGGCTGACTCCATGGCAGCCAAAACAACAACAAATGTAACAAAGAGGAAACGAGCCTGTCAGCATGGTCAGAGACAGCTATTGCCAACCCGTTCCTATTCAGGATAAATGCATCGTCATTCATCATTAGGAAATTAGCTTTTATTTAGTGAAGTGGCAGAGGGAGGAGGTAGCTTGCCTTTTTGTCCCTGAAATTTTTTATGAGCTTTATCCTGGCACATTCAATTTTGCCAGAAATATTTTGTTCAAATACTTTTCTAAAGAGAATTCATTTAGGACCAAAACCATTTAGCACAGTACTTTTGTGCTTGTTGGGACCCTTTCATATATACTATTTCATTTCCTTTTCATGATAACCTTGATAGAGCAGAGAATTCCACACACATTCATGTACCTGCAGACACGGACACATACGTCTGTTACCTACAACGAAACTGAAGGTTCGTGACCTGACCCAGATTCCACAGTTAGGGGCAAAGCCAGGACTTCTGCTGCATTTCCTGCCACCTCTAGCTCACTTTTAATTCCACTAGTGACAAATGAAGCTGAAGACCCTCACACCCTGCGTCCACTCTGCCCAGCTGTGTCCCACGTGGACGAGGCACTTTGTTTCCCACACAGATGACGTCATTGAGAAGCAGATCGAGGATGGCCTCCTGCGGCCAGAGCTCCGGGAGAGGGTCAGCTATGTCCTCCTGAGGAAGCACCGTCACCAGACCAAGAAGCCCATCCACCGCTCCTTAGTGGACATTGGGAAGTCAGTGTCTTCCACCACAAGTGAGTCAGGCCATGCATGGTAGACACTGGGCATTCGGGGGGCCAGCGTCAGGCCCCGGTGCCAGTGGGCCCACCTCAGTGGCCAGCGGTGTCTCGGCGGCTTGGAGGCTTCATTATGTCCTGAAGAAATGCTGAGGTTCTGGGAAGCCCTCCTCAGCCCCCTTCTCTAGCAGGCTTTCATGGACCCCAGCCACACTCCAGTGCTGTCCCCACCACCAGAGCAGGACATTTCTAGGCAGAGAGGTAGTTCTCAGCCTGGGCTGCACATTGGAATCACCTGGGGTTTGAGCCATGTACTAGTACCAGGACACCCCCTCACCCAAGAGTTGCATTCAGTTGGTCTGGGGTATGGCCTGGACAGCAGGATTTAGAAAGCTCCCCAGAAGATTCTTATGTGCAGACAAGGCTGGGAAATGCTGGTGGAGGAGCTTATTTATGGAAACGGGCTTGAAAATTTCACACCCAACCCCCAAGAGGAGCCAAGAGCCTCAGCAGAAAATGGCGCACATCACGGTGGTCGAAGGGGCTAGGTTAGTATCGAGGGCCTTTAGACCCGGCAGCTGGTGTCATTCTGATTAGCAGAGCCTGGGGCCATTAAGGAAGGGTGGACTGTTCCATGGTCACATCTCAGAGTCCAACCCTCCACGCTCAGAACCTCAGCAATGCCCAGGGACATTAGGCCTGCTGAACCTGTCAGACAAACACAATAACCAGAACGAAGTTGATAAACTCGCCAAATAAAGAACCTTGAGAGTGTCTTTAAATGAGCTGATTAAAAATGGAAAGTGTTCCGCATTATCACAATACCTGAAGATAGATATTTAGCATTTTGCTACATGCCAGGCACTGTTCTGAGCACTCCACACATGTCAACTCACTTCAGCCTCTCACTAATCCTGTGAGTTAAGTACTGTTCTCATTATACTCATTTAACAAATGAGGAGCCTGAGGCACAGAGAGGTTAAGTAACTTGCCTAAGGTCACACAGCCAGAAAGTGGTGGAACAAGGATGACCTAGGCAGTCTACTTAATCAGTTTTGTATCTATCTCACTTTCAACAGTACACACATTTTCCCTGTAATCTGGTTCACACTATTAACTTGCTTCTAAAACAAACAACAGAAACAACAAAAAAACGACTTTCCTTTTGGGGAAAGAATCTTTTTATTTATTTTTTAAATGTTATTTTGTAGCTATTATTGAGAATACACACAGCAAAATATACACCACTTCAACTGTTTCTACATGTACAATTCAGTGACATTGATTACATTCTTGGAGGTGGGCAACCCTTCTCACCCTCCTTTTCTGAATTGTTGCTCCCCATTGACACCACCCCCTAAGGTTCTTACCTAATTTTTTAAGTTGCAGTTGTCACTTTGATCCCATATAGATAGTTCTTGAAAGAGCATAATGCTGAAGGCGGACATTAAAAACCCTTTTTTCCCTGGAAGGGGAAGAGACGTGTCTTGCAGCCCAGCTTTAGTTCAAATGATTATAAACTTCCACCGTGCTTATCAGAGAGGCTGCACTACGCCAGCAAGGATGCCCAAGCCAAGTGTTTTCTATTTCTCCTCCCAGATCGCAGCCCTGCCCGCAGTCCTGCAGCTGGCACAAGTCTGCACCATTCCACCGAGGACCTGAGGATGCGAGAGAGCTCAAACTACGGACGTCTGCGTGAGTGTGTCCTCTGCTCCAAGTGACAAGTCTTCGTGAGGGTGTGTCTCTGTCCTGAGTGACAGAGTCTGCGTGAGGGAGTCTCTGCCCCGAGTGATGGAGCCTGCGTGAGGGGGTCTCTGTCCCGAGTGACGGAGTCTGCGTGAGGGGGTCTCTGCCCTAAGTGAGGGAGTCTGTGTGAGGGTGTCTCTGCCCTGAGTAACAGAGTCTGCCTAAGGGGGTCTCTGCCCTGAGTGACATAGTCTGCATGAAGGTGTCTTTGTTCTGAATGACGGCCTCTTTCTGGCTGTGGCAGCTGTGGAGTGTAGACATTTTCATAGATGCAGTCAAGGAGATAAGGCCCAGGATCTGCCTAGAATCCTCAGGATGTGCCTCAGGAGAAATCGGACTTTCACCCTGAAACTCAGCTGCCCTCAGGGCCGGACTTACTACCATAGTCTTCTAAACAATGACTGAGAAACACAGCTCTAAACCAAGTCCTGGCATAATCAATACCCAATCCTACGTTCTAGGCATTTTTAACTTAGTCGATACCTTTGCTTTCACGAAACTGATTGTTTTCCCTATTTTTGGTGAAAGGCCTTCCTAGAAACTAAATTAAAAACAGGATAGGTCCTTTCCCAGGCCCCATGGCATGATGACAGCCTCCGTCATAATTAAGATGAGATGCTGACAGACGCACACCCCCTATGTGCTGGGAAAGTGTCAGGAGGGCTTATGAGGTGACAGGTCGCAGACCCGGCTTTTCAGGCAGTGTGGGATGAACAGTCTGGTGAGTTGTAGGAACTTGGAAATGAAGAGTAAAAGAAAAGCAGTGTGAAGGATTGTCTCCCTTTGAGCACTTTTACTAAAATGCCAAGATAAGAGCAAGAGCAGCCAAGGGCTGGGCCTCTGACCAGGCCCAAAGAGTGATTGTGAGGCCCCATGGTTGCATGGTTTGCTCCTGCCCTTTTCTCTCTGTATCTAATGGCCCAGATCACGTGGTCTTCCTGTCCTTGGTTATGCCAAGTAGGGGTCCACGTAGCCACAGTCAGGAGCTAGCGACGCAATGTGGCTCCGGAAAGAGCCTTCCACACAGTTTATTCACGGTTTCTGAAGCCACCTCTGTGCCCGGTACTGCTCGGTGCTGGGGACACAGATAACAGGCACAGTCTCTCTTCTTGTAGGAGTAAGTGATTACAGCTTTGTGTGCAATGGGCTGTAGTCCAGGTACACACCCCTCACTGTGGTGGCCCAGCCCACAGACCCCACCCAGGAAGACTCAGCAAGGAGGAGACATGGGACTGAGCAGAGGTGGAGACCAGAGCAGATCAGGAGTGAGATGGAAGAAGTGGAACCCAGGGTCTGGCCAGTCTTGCCAGACAGTTGGCGTTGAAGGGCAGGAAAGGAGATGATGATGGCTCACGGGGGCTGCAGGATTGGGGGGGGGGGATGTTTTGCTTTGGTCAAGAAGATGGGAGAGGCCTGTGTAGCAGCCAAGAGAAAAGACCCTGTGGGAGCCTGGATTCCCCTAACGGGCCTTCTTTCCCTTCTCTCCTAGGTCACGCCCAGAGCAGAAGCATGAATGACATTTCTCGAACACCAAACACAGACCAAGTAATAAAGCCCTCGCACAGGGCTGCGCTGGAGGGCCAGGCTGAGGCTGGGGCTGGGAGGAGCCTTTAGTTTCAAAGGCAGGGAGCCCCTACAGGGAGAAGCCCACTCCCATGAAGGAGCAGGTATCCCAGGAGGGACCCCACTGGGGTCTGGGTGCCTTGGTGATGCTGCTCAGCCTGTTAGCCAGGTCCTGGGAGGAGCAGGGGACAGAGAAGCATGGTCAGATGAGGAGCCAGCTGTCACTAAGCTTGGAATTTGTTGGAAGCTTACATAGGTTCACCTCCCCATGACGGGGGAGCACCTTTAAAGATGGGCTGGGGGATTTAGGCTGGCAGACGGAAGGCGATGGGGCCTCCTTGTGGGGACAATAGTGATAGTTAATTAACTGGACTGTCAGGAGATCGTGTCTTCTTCCTAGGGGAGGGCAGGGGAAAGTGTTTGTCTCCTGCCAGGTTCAGAATCCTACAAATAGGTTGAGCCCAAGTTCTAAGGCCCACAGCCCAAAAGCCCCTTGATTAGGCCTCCTGAGGAGTCCAGAGAGGCCCCCTTGATTCAAGCCCTGCACACCTCAAGGGCAGGTGGCTTCACGGTCCCCTTTTCTGTGCCCCGGAGGTAGGAGGAAAGGTGCAGAAGGAAACCTGATACTTGGGGAGGAGTCCTCAGGGGCTTGGTGACCTCCAGGCCTTCAATGATATGCCCAAGCTTGGTGGAAAGCAAAACAAAAGCCATCCCTCAGGTCAGTGTTGTGAGAGCTGTCTGGTGACCAGAATAATAAAATAATAAGAACAACAATGACAACATCAACCAACATTTAAGGTCCACACACTGCATGTATGACGCTGCTGAACATTTTCTGTGCTTCATGAAGGTGTTATTATTATGCCCATTTTACTGATGAGAACATTGAGGCTTAAAGCGGTTAAGTAACACGCCCAAGTTCACACAGCTGAAAAGGGGTAGAACCATGATATGAACTCAGGAAGTCTGACTCTAGAGCCCTTAATTTGGGAGTAATTTAGGTACAGGTATTCTGGAATTTTGGGAGAAAGCCCTGGTTATCTCCTTTTGAAATGGCACAGCCTTGAAGAGCCTATGGAGCACAGTTCTACTCCGCATCACATGGGGTTGCCACAAGTTGGAATCAACTCGATGGCAACCGGTTTGGTTTGGGTTTTATTCTGGAATATTGTTCAGAAGGAAACACCACTTTATAACAGTCATATACACAGACAATGGAGCCAAGATAAGAAATCATTGCCTAGTAGAAGTTTTTCACAACCTATTTTAATGAACGAGTAAATGGTAATAATAATAATAACTATCATTTTTACCAGGCAATGCTTCCTTGATTTAGGGCTTAGAACTCAGCACCTGACTCCAGTGTCCAGCTCTTCTAACTGATGCCCCATGCTGCCTGTCTTCGTATTTACAGCATCCGTGGTTTAAACTCCAGTGAACGCCCTTTAGATACAAGCCCAGAGGCATTTGCTTTATAGGCTCTTCTTTCATCTTTGGTTTTCGCAAAGCTACTCCATGCCAGCCTTCAGTGACGGGCTCCCAGTGAGCCGAGTGTGGATTCAGACAGGAAGTGGGGTCATCAGGGCCCTGGTCAGACAAGCCCATGTCCAGGCTGTGGTCAAGCCAAGGTGGCCAGATTGCCAGCATGCTCCCGATCAAACATGTCACAAACGCGAGGAAGGACCAAGGTTCTGTTTCAACTCCTTTTGTCTCCTGGCCCTGGTGTTTATTGGGCACCCCAAAGGGTTGTGTTCAGAGTAGTGTTCTTCAGGGCTCTCCTGCCCACCCCACTTCGCCTCCTCTCCCCTGGACTCACCCTCTGCCTGATGCTCAGGGCCATGGAGGTGGCACAGGGATGGAGCCCTCCGTCCCGAAGAACTCTGCTGATTAATCAGCTGACTATGCTGGGACAAAGAGCCTTTTTGAGTCAGGGAGACTGGCCTTCCCGTTAACTCTTGCCTTTGCTTATTCTTACCATATTAGGATCCTTGGGGCTGTTGCTGGTTGCCTGTGGTTGTGGAGAGTTGTTTGCTTTTTTTTCTGATTGGATTTAAAAGATTATAAAGGTTCAGGCTTTGCTTACACGTGTATCACACCCTGTGTGTGAGTCTAATCAGGAAGCAGCTGTGGGCCCAAAGGGGCAGGACCCAGTAGCCACGTACATGACCACAGCAGTCTCCTTCCCCAGGGACCTGTGTCTTTGCAGAGCTTGTGAGAAACAGATATTGCTGTGCACACAGGGGAGACTCTGGCGGGGAAATCTGACATCCACAGGACCTCTCTTTGGCACTCTCCTCCACCTTCAAGGCCCTTTCCCCCTTTGTTGGCCCCTGCGGACTTCAACCAGCCTTGCCCTCCCGAAATGCTTCTTCTCCATCCTCTCTCATCAAAATTATCTTTGTCCCTTGCCTGTCCCTTCATTGTCCTAAGTGAAAGCAATCTGATAAACTAATTTATTCTAAGATGCTAAGGACTGAAAAGAGATTGTGTGTGCCCACCCCTGGGCTATTTTCATCATAAAAGAGGACACCAGAGGAGTCAATGTCTTCACCCTAAGAAAGAGTCATAAACCAGAGAGTAGGAACAAGATGGTGCAGAGGGCTTGTCTCCAATACCTCTCAGATCAGACCCTGCTCGGTCTGCCTATTTTGTCTTCCTGCCCTGAACAAACACTAGTCAGAGGGACTAGAGGGTGGCCATCTTAGTCGTTTCAGTTGGAAAGTCTTAAAAGTTATGAAAGTCTCCTCAGGAGGTCCCCTGGGGGTGGAAGGCTCCTGCAGACATGGAGGTGGGGCCCAGGGGTTCCAACCCATTTGCCCTGACAATCAGAACATGCCTTCTCCTTCCCACAACCACCAAAGGTGGAGGCAGAGAGAGGAGGTCTTGGCGGCTGGAGTGTAAGAGCTAAGACTCATGGTCGACTTAGGCCAGAGGAGAGTGGCTGAGGGAATGAGGCCTGAGGCACAATGCTGGCAAGCCCCCTGGGGCTTTTTTCTCTGACCCCTCAATTCACATTTCAGTTGAGAAAAATTTTCACCCATGAAGGAATGTCTTAGGGGTCAAATCTTTGGCAGTTCCTTCTATAATTAAGCCATCTACAAAGGCTTAGTTAGTCCTTGGGGTTAATCAACTTTGAATCTCTTCATCTAAAGCATGGGAGAGAGTGTTCAGTTACTTTTTTCATTCTCCTGAGACATGTTGGGAGAATTTTTAAAGTTAGGCCTCTGAAAGGAGTGAGGGAGTGAGAGCTGAAACCACTGGGTGTGGGGTGTGTCCATGGACATCTTGTCTTCCTCTTCCTGATCAGCGGAAAAACAAATTCATGAAGAAGATCCCCAAGGACTCAGAAGCATCCAACGTGCTAGTGGGTGAGGTGGACTTTCTGGATCAGCCTTTCATCGCTTTTGTGCGTCTCATCCAGTCTGCCATGCTGGGAGGGGTGACCGAGGTACCCGTCCCCACCAGGTAAGCAGCCATTTAAATCTGCCCACCACGCTCAACCTAATGCAGCCAACAGTCCAGGCAATCAGCAAGCAGTGATGGTAGAGGTGCCCCTAAAACATAGAAGGAAAATTAGAGAATTTTCTAAGGAGGGAAATCTTCTGACTAGAAAAGAGTTTTGGGAAGTTTATTGAAAATGATCACAAATGAGGCAATGTTTGCACAATATGATGAACATAACCAATGTCACTGAAATATACATGTAAAAAGTGTTGAACTGGTAAATGTTTTGTTATGTATATTTTTACCACAGTAAAAGTTTTTTTAAAAAAATCACAAAAAAGAAGGATGCCAGCAGCTGGGAGAGGTGCTGTTCAGTGGGGTTGGGCAGTAAGACAGTGCTCAAGGGGGAGATGTTTCTCCAAAGCAAACATAGCATTCATAAGAGGGAAGGAACAAGCTTATGGTCAGCTAAAAAGTTACGAATACTGCTCAGTGCCAGAAAATCCTTCTGTGCACCTGCTTCCACCTCCCATCCACTCCTTCTATTTTTCCTTCTCATTTTTCTCCTTCTCTTCCATCTTCTTCATCTTTTCCTTCATCTTCTTCTTTGCAGATTTCTGTTCATACTGCTGGGACCTTCTGGGAGAGCAAAATCCTACAATGAGATTGGCCGTGCCATTGCAACCCTCATGGTAGATGATGTACGTGGTAACAAGAAGCATGTGCTCTTGGACATTATGGCCCCTGCACTAAGCACTATGCATTCATTCATTCATTCACTCATGCATGCATGCATCAGGAAGCACATTTTGAGCACCTGCTGGGTGCCAGGCTCTGTGCAGAGTCCTGAGGATTATGAGCATCAGGCAATAGTTGTGCCCTCTAAGAGCCCCAGTCAAGTGGGAGAGACAGATTTCTAATCATAAAATTAACTGCGGGCTAACTCTGCCAAGGAGTCACAGATGAGGGGACTTTAAAGCTATGGGTGAGCAGGAGTTACGAAGCCACAGCTTGAGCCTGGGAGGTGGGCATTCCAGACAAAGGAGACAGGGGCAAAGGCTCAGAGATGGAGACACTGGATGGAAGTGGTTTATGGAGGCTCAGTGTAAGAGCTTCGAGGGCAGAAGGTGACACCAGAGAGGGGAGCCGGAGATTACACAGAGCCTTGTAGGCAGAGCTGAATGTTCACACTCCAGGGACAGAGTATGACGGGGAGCCTAAAGGACTTTAACCACGGGCATGGCCTGATCAGATCTGTGATTCAGAAAGCACACCTGGAGACAGTGTAGAAAGACAGCCTGACCTTCCAAAGACGAAGGGCTAAACTGTTGCTGTCCAGTCAGTTCTGACTCATGGCGAACTCCTGTGCATCAGCGTAGAACTGAGCTCTATCGAGTTTTTAATGGCTGATTTTTCAGAAGTGCCTTCCTTCCAAGGCACCTCTGGGTGGACTCAAACCTCCAACAGTGGAGTTTGTTAGCTGTATGCACCGCCCAGGAACTCCGATGAAGGGCTAGGAAGTAATGAACAGACTTGAAATACCTGAGCTTCTTGGACTGGGCTTTGCAAAGGTTCTCTAAAGCGCTGTTCTGTGGAAAACCAAAATCAGAAAGGCTAAGCAACTCAACCAAAGTCCGACAGCTAGAGTATGGAGGCCTGGCCCTTCAGGCCTCCCCATTCCCCAGTGTGCCGTATTTCACCTGCCTCCTTGTATTCTCCCCTTGAAAACTGAGAGCGGGTTGGCAGCGGGAACAATGGTCCAAAGTGATTTTCTTTGAAACTGTATGTGATGTGCTCCTGAGGAGTGGGTAAGAAGGGCAGGTCAG
>NW_004443940.1:8281780-8290067 GCF_000243295.1 Trichechus manatus latirostris
GCCCCCTTCCTCTTCCCCCGTCAGCTCTTCAGCGATGTGGCCTATAAAGCCCGCAACAGGGACGATCTGATCGCGGGAATTGATGAGTTTCTGGACGAGGTCATCGTCCTTCCCCCTGGAGAATGGGACCCAAATATCCGAATTGAGCCCCCCAAGAAAGTGCCCTCTGCTGACAAGAGGTGTGTATTTTAGGCGGGGCGGAGTGGGAGGTACCAAAGGAGCTTCAACTCTGTGTTTCATTTCTGAAAAAATATTCTGCAGCAAATATGGGTGAATATGAACATTTGTCCAATCCGGGTGACCTGTGTGTGGGTGTCGTCAGATCCTTTTCTGCAACTTTTTTCGATCTATTTTAGGATATTTCGTCATTTTTGTTGGACAGGTAAGGGATGCTCTGGGGACAGGCAAGACTGAGAGCCCCACTCTCCCGCCCACCCTTCCTGCAGGAAATCCGTGTTCTCCCTGGCGGAGGTGGGCCAGATGAACGGCTCGGTGGGCGGTGGCGGCGGAGCGCCTGGAGGAGGCAGCGGGAGCGGGGGCGGCAGCGGCGGCGGGGCCGGCGGCGGGAGCGGCGGGGATGACGACGAGATGCCAGCCATGCATGAAATCGGGGAAGAGCTTCTCTGGACAGGAAGGTGCCCACCCAAGGCCTGACAATGACCGCTGCTGTCCTTTAGACGTCTCTGCTCACCCACCCTGTTAGGAGCCTCCCCCACCCCCTCAGTGTGCTCTTTTCCTCAACGCCCCTCAAAGCCCCTCCTGGATCCTCAAGAGCCGTTACCTCAGAGAAGCAGACCCGAGACCGGGACACAAGAGAGGAGGAACCCAAACTTCTCTCTAGATACTCTGTGGTACCTTTCGATTTTTTTTTTTATTTTATTTTTTTTAACTTTCTGTTACCTATTCAAAAGCTTTTTTTTTTTTTTAGAAAATTCTCCTGGCTTGGCTTTCTTTGTCAGCTCTTGGTTGATCTAGATATAAGAAAGGACATAGTCCTGTCAAGCTAAATGTAAATTGCTATTTTGAGAAGGGAGTTGTGGTTTAGATGCCCTTGGATGGCTGAGTTGGTTCTATGCCAGTGGTTCTCCAAGAGGCAGGAATTTGGCCCTCTTATCCTCCACCACCTGGGGCATCTGGCAATGTCTGGAAACATTTTTGTCATAACTAGGGTGGCGGTGCTACTGGCATCTATTGGGTGGAGGCCAGGGATGCTGTTAAACACACTACAGTGCACAGGACAGCCTCCAACAAGAAGGAATTACCTGCTCCAAAGTGTCAACAGTGCTGAGGTACTGCCTTAGGCACCGTGGGGACTACCATCCCCAGCAGACTCTGCCCTAACCCTAAAGTCGCTACTTGGTTTTTCCAGAAATCAAAGAAACCATTTACAAGGTTCAACATCTGCCCTTAACGCATCTGTGCTGTAATCTGGGTTGTCTCTGTCTCTTAGTTGGTCACACCTGTGTTCACCAAGCACAGGAGCCCTGTGGATGATCAGGAATGTGAGGAGTGCCGCCATCTTTGGACCCCAGGATTTCCATTCCCCATGTACTGCCAGGTCTACCCTGGAGATATTCCCATCAAGCCTTCTCTCTCCCATCCAATCAGTGTCTATGACCATCCTTCCCAGTGTGGATGGTGCTAACCACAGATTCTCAGTCCTGCAAGAACCCATCCCTGGTCCTAAATGTTCTGGTGGAAAGATCCTTGTCCCCACCTATCCCCTGGTCCAGCTCTTTTCCTCACCCAGACTCTGCAGGCTCCCGTAGATAGCTCTGTCGCTGCACTGGTGTCAGTGGTGAGAAAGCAGCCCTGGGCCTGTCTCGAACAGGTTCTTCGGCGGCCTGCGTCTGGATGTCAAGAGGAAGCTGCCCTGGTTCCTGAGTGACTTCTGCGATGGCTTCCACATTCAGTCCATCTCTGCCATCCTCTTCATCTACCTCGGCTGTATCACCAACGCCATCACCTTTGGTGGGCTTCTGGGGGATGCCACCGACAATTATCAGGTATGTGTGAGCTAGAGAAAACAAAACAAAAAACCATTGGGTCAAATCCAACTCATAGCGACCCTATAGGACAGAGTAGAGCTGCCCCACAGGATTTCCAAGGAGCAGCTGGGGGATTTGAACGGCCGACCTTTTGGTTAGCAGCTGAGCTCTTAACCACTGCACCACCAGAGCACCTCCCCTGCCCCCTCCCCCGCAGGGGTGCACTGTTCTTGGAGTTAGAGACATGGGTGCAAAGCTCAGTAAACTATGCTGCCACCAGGTGGCGGTGAGAAGCTATAGTCCATAATCCTAATGCCAAGGCTCCAGACTCAGGCCGTAACTTTCTGTAATCCTTTACCAGACTCAGGCCATGACTTTCTGCAATCCTTTACCCTTCAAAATAATAATAATAATAATCTAACATCATTATAAGATCTGAAGCTAAATCACGTTATTAAAAACCAGATGTAAGTAAGGATGACGCAAATAGGTCAAACCTTTACTTTGTTGTTTGGTACTTCCCCTGAAGCTATTTGAATGAACTTCATCAGTACAATTAACCGAGTTGCTCTTGCTAACTGTGGCCTTCTCTGCACACTTTTTTTTTTTTTTTTTAACTAATCTTGAATTCTTAGCTTGAAGTTAAGACATTTTTAGAAGGTCTGTAAGCTGTTATCATGACAATAACAGGCCTCCCTGGGGAAAACCTCAGCTCAGCAGAAACACCAGTCCCTATCAGAGAGGACCCTCCCCTGTGGGGCCTTCAGGATACAGCCCTTGGTAAGCTCAGAGCACCAAGGTGAAGACCTGTTTCCCAGATAAACTGGGTTGAGGCTGTCTCCATCCCACACCTCTCTCCTAAGCTTCCAGTATCCAGCTGCCTCCTGGGCATGTCCACAAGGCTGCCCCTCAGGATCCCCCAACTCACACAGTCGACACCGCATTCATCATCTTCCCTCCAGACCTGCTGTCTTGGGCCTTCCCCAGCTCAGCAAGTGGCACTGGTTCACCGAGCTGTCCACACGAGAAACTAGGCCTCATCCTAGACTCAGGATAAATCCCAGCTTCCCGATGTGGCTTCCCAACGCGCCCCCACTTGCCTCTCAAGCCTGTCTCCCAGCGTTCCGTTCTCAGCCTTCTCACTCAAAGCCTGGCTTTCTGTTGCCCATCAGTCCTGATCCTCTGTCAGTTTTTCAAGTGCGTGCTCCGTTTCAGCTCCAGCCTTCGTACACCCTACTCCCTCTTCCTGGGACACCCTCTCTCATCACTCTGCCTTCTCTATTCCCCTGGTCAAATCCCCACTCATTTTTTAGATCTCAGCTTCCACATTTCTACTTCCAGGGAGGTCTCCCTGACCACCCTTTCACTCCTATTGTGTGTACCTATGGCACCTGACCTCCTCCCAGCTTATCACACTCCTTGCCAGGACGATTTTGACCCCAGGAGACACTTGGCAACATCTAGATTCAGTTTTGGTTGTTATAACTGGAGAGGTGCTACTGGCATCTGGTGGGTAGAGGCCAGGGATGCTACTAAACACTCTACAATGCACAGGACAGCCCCCTACAACAAAGGATTATCCGGCCACAATGTCAACAGTGCTGAGGCTGAGAAACTCTGCTGTATGGAAATTGCCTGATTACTTGTCTGTATTTCTACTAAATTGAAAATACATTATCTTGTTTGCTGATGGGTTCCTACTACCTAGCACATAGTAGGCACTTAATAGATTTTGAATGAATGGTTTAACTTCTAAAACATCATAGGTACCTAACATATTTGAATGAATGAATAGTTGGATGGGCGAATGACTGTCCCCTGAGAGTAGGATGGCTATAGGGGCAAGTACATCCATTGGCAGCACTGCTTTCAAGGTCTTCGGGTACCAAAAGGAAGTCACACAGGACCTTTATCCAAATGGAATTAGAGAGTGACAGACACTGGCAGTGGTGGGAAGGGAGGGGTTGTGGACTAGGAGATGGGAGCAGAATTTGGGAAGCAGTGGGCCAGGAGAGGAAGCATGAGAACAAAGGGTGAGTATTGTGGCCTTGGGCCCTTGGGAGATAGCTGGGTCCCAGAGACCCCTTCTCCCACCTACGCCCGAGCTACAAATCCTCGGCCCACAGGGAGTGATGGAGAGCTTCCTGGGCACTGCCATGGCCGGCTCCTTGTTCTGCCTCTTCTCGGGACAGCCTCTTATCATCCTCAGCAGCACAGGACCTATCCTCATCTTCGAGAAGCTCCTCTTCGACTTCAGCAAGTAGGTGCCTCTTCGTGCCCCCGGTACCTGTCTTGACACTTGGGGCTGAGCCCAGAGCAGTGTGACAAGGTCCAGTCAGGCGACTGGCCCCAAAGTGGGGAGAAGGCACCAAAAAGTCATCTTTAGCTATACGAAGGGCTGTAGGTAGGGCGCATTGTTGCTGGCTAACTTCCTCCAGCTACCTGCCTTTGGACCACCTTAGGGCATATTAGCATAGGGTGAAACCCAGTTAAAACAAGAGAAGAAAGTTCAAATCACTCTGCTTGCGAGTAATTATGACTTGAGAGTCAGGGTGATGCATTTGAAAGGCCTTGGGCTGGAGATCAGAAGGGTGCATCCTGAACAGGCACATCACGCCACCACTCCAGGCCCAGTTGTCCCCAATACAACCTGAGGGTTTAGACTAGACCTTTTCTAAGGCCTCCTCCAGATTTGTATTCTAAAATTCTCTATTTTTCCTTCACTCTGGGTGTTTGTTGCCAAATGCATGGGAACTGAGGGTCTTAGCACCTCCCTGCCTCCCCCATGAGATCCTCCCTCAGAATTCTCAAAGACCATACAAACCCACCTGGGAATTCTCCCTGTCTCCAGCCATCTCACAGTCCTTAAGAACATGTCTGTGCCACAGGAAAGACAGATGAGCCACTTAGGGTAGGTCTGGGAAGCCGAGCACAGCCAGGAGTCCTGGGCTAGAGGCCGCCTGCCCTCCCTCTGCCTTCCAGAAGCAACAGCCTGGACTACATGGAGTTCCGCCTCTGGATTGGCCTGCACTCAGCCGTCCAGTGCCTTATCCTGGTGGCCACAGATGCCAGCTTCATCATCAAGTATATCACCCGATTCACCGAGGAGGGCTTCTCCACCCTCATCAGCTTCATCTTCATCTACGATGCCATCAAAAAGATGATCGGTGCCTTCAAGTACTACCCCATCAACACGGACTTCAAGCCTGACTCCATCACCGCCTACAAATGCGAGTGCGTCGCCCCTGACACAGGTGACCAGTAACCCCAGATATGCCTTGGGCCCCCTCCCACCCACCCACTCTCTACTCAAATGCAGAAAAGTGATCCTGCTTGGGACTGTTCAGCCAAGCTGTTCAGTGTACTGTCCCAAGGGAGCAAATCCAGGGCCTTGACCCAGTTTTTGGAAGGAGGCCAATGGGATAGTAGCTCTAATAAGGGTCACAACACCAGCCCAGGGTATGATCAGGAGGGAGTAGGGATATCCCAGGAAGGGCAGCACACTTTGCGTCAGTGTGTGTGGGGATGATGTGGAGGCTACATCTGCCAGCAACGCTGCCCAGGGGTTCCTGCTCCAGGACAGAGGTAGACCTGCTGGTGCCTGAAGTCCCTCCCAGCTCCATAAGTGCACAACACTGTGAGTGCTTCCTGACACATCCCTGCCTTTTCACCCAGATAAGACCACACCAGAGGGTTGAGCATCCCAACAACTGGAACATGTCCGGGAGAAGGCTGGCCAGGGTAGAGGGCTTGGAAACCATGTCATTTGAAGAAGGGTTGGAGAATGTTATTCAGCCTCTTAGGTGTATGAGAGGTATGAGAGATGGACAGTTGTGTCACCCAGGGGCCAGATTCACCCTGGGTAACTTCAGGACACAGAAGGAGGACCAAGGAGCAGAAGCTCCAGGGAGCCAGATGCTGACTGAACTTAGGGAAGAATTTACAATGGTGGGAGCTGCCACCATGGGAGGTCTCGGCCCCCTTGGATGGTAGAGAGTTACTTGAACACTAGCTGTCCGTGCATCTGCCAAGGGTGTCGAAAAAAGGATTTCAGCACTGGGTGGGAGCTTTACTCAGCCAATTGGTCAACCTGATAATACCCAATGCCATTCCCGAAGAGCTCTTTTCTGGCCAAAAAACTGTCATCTGTAAAGTTAGGACATAAGATATGAGCTTCTGAACCCCTGGTCTCCTTCACAGTCATAACTATGCCCCTAAAAACCTTCAGTGAAGTGCCCAGGATGTCTGTGGAGCAGAGGCCAGAGATCCATCCACACATCTCCAAGTACCACAAGGCTGGACCTATAAAGAGCCGACTAGGTCCAGAGACTGTCCAGGGTCACACGAAACCTGTTTCCCTAGATGTAAAAAAGGGTTGTCAATGCTAGCTCTGCTCCTCTCATGAGATTTCCAAATCTGTACCCAGATTAGGTTGGAGGAAATAAGTAGATACTGGGTTGTTCAGCCCCTTCATACCCTTCATACATACTACCAATAAAACATGGATCGTAAGTCAATCAAAAACATTTCCTGCACAGTTGCTTTGCTCCCTGCTTTAAACTAGACCTTGTGGAAGATAAAGATGTCCTGCCCTCTAGAAGTTTGTCTGGGTGTACCCCCTCTCCCTCTGTCACTGCACTGATTTTGTAAAGAAGTCTAGACATAATTTTTTTTCTATTAATTTTGAGTTATTCCATTAAAATCCAATGATAGGTGAAACTATCCTTTGTCCTGAGCCAGGACACCTTGCTTTCCCACAGCATCACAGAAAATCCTACTTGCCTGCAGGCCCTTTTCATTCCGTCCCCAGAGCAAATGCTCTAACCATGAGCTGGTCCCCTGGTGCCCTGATGGCACTCCCATTTACTGTTTGTGCCCTCTTGACTGGATCCATTGCATTGAACACAAATATTCCCACAAATGTGACTTTTAGAAGTACATGTCCTTGAACTATTTTAGAAACAGTTTAAATCCTGGGGTCGGATGTGTCGCTTTGGCCATTCTGAGAATCATCTGTCCAAGGAGTAACCAAAGCCCAAAGGTATCCCAGGAACAGGTGATGTAAGAGTGTATAAGGTGGGATTTGGAGGGCCTAATGAAGCCCACGTGACTCCAAATAGTGTCCCCTCTGGCCTTGGCCAAGTGCCTAATGCTGCCTCATTCTTTTGGATCATGCTCTTGCTGTGGTGTTCACAGTGTGGTCTCCCGACCAACAGCTTCAGCACCAGCTGGGAACTTGTTAGAAATGCAAATTCTCCCCCCCAACCCCCCACCTCCGGACCTACTGAATTAGAGAGTCTGGGGTGGGGCCCAGCCATCAGTGTCTTAACAAGCCCTCCAGGTGATTCCGATGCTTGCTCAAGTTTGAAAACCATTGCTCAATTGAACTATTAATTACTAATAAAAACCAGTTGTTGTTGAGTTGATTTTGACCCATTGTAACCTCATGTATGTCAGAGTAGAACTGTGCTCCCTTTTCCAGTCTGATTTTTTGGAAGTAGATCTCCAGGCCTTTCTTCCAAGGCACCTCTGGGTGGACTTGAACCTCCAGCTATTTGGTTAGCAGCCTAGTGTGTTAACTGTTAGCATCACCCAAGGGATTAGCCACTAATCCTGGTAAGATTCGATTTTCAGTTTCCTCATAGAAAGTACAGAAACTGAAAACAGGACAAGTTAGTTTTGATTAGGAGAATATGGAAAGGAAAGTTCTAGGCATTTAGGTGATTTGGGAGGGGGGGATGTAACTGAGAGATGTTTCTTTCCCAGTCCATGGGCCACCTACTTACTAATTGTTCCATAATCCTAGTCTTACTGCAAAACCTAGTCTGCAGAACCTAGGCACATTCTCACTGCTTGTCCCTCTTCAATATGTAAACTTGTTTGGGGGCTCTCTGTCCCTCTCTTTCTTTAAATCAATAGACTTTGGTTTTAGAGCATGTCTTAGTTATCTAGTGCTGCTATAACAGAAATACCACAAATGGGTGGCTTTAACAAACAGAAATTTATTTTCTTATGGTTCAGGAGGTTAGAAGTCCAAATTCAGGATACTGGCTCTAGGGGAAGGCTTTCTCTCTTTGTCGGCTCTGGTAGGAGGTCCTTATCTCTTTTGATCTTCTGCTCCTGGGTGATCTTCATATGGCTTGGTGTCCCACCACCCCCATCCCTCACTCCCCCACCCCCCTCCCCATCTCTGCTTCCTAGCTTGCTTATTTAATCCCTTTTATATCTCAAATGAGATTGACTCAAATACATCCTACACTAATCCTGCCTCATTAACATAATAAAGACAATCCATCCCC
>NW_004443940.1:8290167-8309564 GCF_000243295.1 Trichechus manatus latirostris
ATACATATTTTTGGGCGACACAGTTCAGTCCATAACAGAGCAGTTTTAGGTTTACAGAAAAATTGAGCAGAAAGTACAGAGTTCCCATGTCCCCCTCTCCCCTCCACATACAGTTTCCCCTATTAGTAACGTCTTACATTATCCGGGTGCATTTGTTGCAGGCACTCTCTTCCTCTCTTTTTTATTTTAATTTTGTTTCTATTGTAACTGATTTGTATTCTATTTGATTGATGCTGCACACTGATTTGGCTGCTTTCAATCCCAAGTGAGTACCACTTTGTAAACACTAGAATTTTAAAATATTTTAGCCTTAGATCCTCTCTGGAATTTTCCATGTTGTATTTCTTCCATCTTCATCTCAAAGTGGCTTTCAGGTAAACCATACAAAGTTCTATGAAAGAATGTGTAAGCCTAAGCCAAAGACATCAAAAGAATGTCTAGTTCTGAAAGGCATCTGAATAACCCAGGCTCAAGCTTTAGCCAGGGGTCCTCTAGCACTTGTATGGGTAGCCCTGAGCCAGCCCCCTTGCTCACCTTCTCTGTCCCTTTCCTTCGTTATTCATCATGTTCTCTTGGTCTAGAGTGAGGAAAGGCAGTAGATGTCCCTGATTTCTAATAAGTAAAGCTTTTCTTCAGAACCATTGTAACAAACCTATGTGTTTGTAGAGCTTTTAGGAATACTCTGCCCTGGGTCAAGACTGAATTCCTTGGCTACCTTCAGCTGCCCTGGAAGTCCACAACATAAAGGGGGCCTGTGGTTGCCTCCACCCTTGTGCACAACTTGTCGGAAGTTGGGGGAAGCCTTAAGAGTAATCTCTAATTCTTCATAGACACATCCAAACTCCCACAGGGATCGAGTTACTGGGCTGAGGGCTGAGGGCTGAGGGCTGGGAACCATGGTCTCAGGGGATATCTAGCTCAACTGGCATAAAATCGTTTATAAGGAAAATGTTCTACATTCTGATTTGGTGAGTAGAGTCTGGGGTCTTAAAATCTTGTGAGCAGCCATTTAAGATACGTCTAAGGGTCCCATCCTGTCTGAAGCAAGGGAGAATGAAGAAAATCAAAGACACAAGGGGAAGATTGGTAAAG
This sequence comes from Trichechus manatus latirostris, assembly GCF_000243295.1. NCBI lineage: Eukaryota > Metazoa > Chordata > Mammalia > Sirenia > Trichechidae > Trichechus > Trichechus manatus. The sequence goes on from NW_004443940.1 coordinate 8,291,260, forward strand.
GACTAATGGACCACAACTACCACAGCCTCCACCAGACTGAGTCCGGCACAAATAGATGGTGCCCAGCTTCCACCACTGACTGCTCTGACAGGGATCACAATAGAGGGTCCTGGAAAGCTAGAGAAAAATGTAGAACAAAATTCAAACTCACAAAAAAGACCAGACTTACTGGTCTGACAGAGACTGGAAAAACCCCAAGAGTATGGCCCCTGGACACCCTTTTAACTCAGTATTGAAGTCACTCCTGAGGTTCACCCTCCAACCAAAGATAAGACAGGCCCATAAAACAAGCAATAATACATGTAGCTCAACCATGTGTATGAGACCAAATGGGCACACCAACCCAGGGGCAAGGACAGAGGTGACAGGAAAGTTGAATGAATGGAAATAGAGAACCCAAGGTCAAGAAGGGGAGTGATGATACATCGTGGGGTTGGTAACCAATGTCACAAGACAACATGTGTATTAATTGTTTGATGAGAAACTTATTTACTCTGTAAACCTTCACCTAAAGCACAACTGAAAAAACATTGGAAAAAAAAAATCTCTTCTTCCTCCTGGGTCCCTAGCCAACTGTGGACAGCCAGCAGGAGCCAAATGGAGTTTGCAATGCATTTCAGACTTATTACCAGTAAAACTGGTTCAGAGAACCAAGACCAAACCAAACTCATTGCAGTCGAGTTGATTTCGACTCATAGAGACCATATAGGACAAAGTAGAACTGCCCCGTAGGGTTTCCAAGGAGTGGTTGGTGGATTCGAACTGCCGACCTTTCTGGTTAGCAGCTGAACTCTTAACCACTTTGCCATCAGGGCTCCGTTCAGAGAACAAACTTCCCCAAACACACTGCAGTAGAGCTGCTCAGTTGGCTGTCATGTGGAGGAGGAAGGCCTTTCTCCTCTGCCCATGCTACACAGGAGCAAGAGAGAGGGCACATGGCTGTCCTCTGAGTTTGCCTTTTTAATGAGTAGCCATATTCTCTAGTGAGCTTCATGAGCTTCCCCATGGAGGGTGGGAGGAGGACAGGTGAGGCAAGCCAAGTGGGACTGGAAGGCGCCACATGGAAACAAGAGGAGGGAAATTAGGGTTCCTCTCAACTCTTCTCATGGCCCCTGAAGTGAACCCTCATAAGCTCCACTTACAGTTAGGGACACTGAGACCCAGGGGAGGGAGTACCTGCAGGTTCAAGAACAGCTGAGAGTAGAACTTTTGAGTTCCTTATTCTCCCTCAGGTCCTAGACCCGCTGCCTTTTTTCTCAGCTTACATTCAAGGGAAGATAATATCAAAGCCAACAAGTTCTTACAGGCCCAGCTGACCTTAAAGAAAAGCATATATGGACAGGAGAGGGAGGGAAAGGAAGTGTCCGTGGAGGGTGCAGCCTGGGGGAGCTCTCTGCGTAGGGCTGGGAGGACAGGTGATAGGCTCGGGGGCCAGCCTGCCTGGGATGGAATCATGGTTCCACCAAGTACAAGCTGTGTGACCTTGGGCAATGGACAAGTTACTTAACCTCTCTGGGCCTCAGCTACCTCCATCTGTAAAATGGGGATACTTCGTGGGGATTTAGGGACTTAACTAGATAATATATATATGGGTTTGGCATAGTGTGTGGCATAGAGTAAGTTGTTTGAAAATATTTTTAAGTCTAACAGCACAGAAATGTGTCCATTGGACAAGAGGGACTCACAAGGTACATTATTCACTAACTTGTCTTAGGCTTTGTCTTAGCACTGGATTTCTTATTTCAGTTTTTAAAACCAGCCCTCAGCGTCAGGCAGGAGCTGTCCTACCCTGGCCCAGCTGGTCTATCAGAGCTATGGCCCAGGCTCCTTCCCACCATTCTCTTCCCTTGTTGGCACTCTCGGCAAAGTAAAGAGAGTGGTGGGGTGCCCTCACAATTAAAGCCAATCCTCGGCTTTACTCCTGGAGGGAGATAGGAAGAGGGTGGGCGCCCAGGGGGTGCTGCAGGCTCCGGCCCAGCTGCAGCTGACCGTTCCCATGTCGTGTGCTCATCCACAGTGAATACAACCATGTTCAATGCTTCAGCCACGCCGGCACCAAACACCAATGCTTCTCTGGTAAGTAATTTTCTCTAATGTCAGAACTTCAAGTACTTTTGTTTGTGTGGGGAGCAAGGAAAGAGTTGGGAAACTAAGGTCAACTTACAGCAATCCAGCCTTGCAGAGGTCCTACACGTGCTTGCTGGGGTCGCATGCAAAGCATTGTAAAGCATATGCATTTTAGCAGCTTGCCTCATTCTAGTAAATCCAGGTGCATAAATATTGTATATATATGTATATATGTATACATATATATATGTTGTGTGCTGTCAAGTCGACTCTGACTCAGAGTGGAACTGCCCTATAGGGTTTCCTAGGCTGTGATTTTTTTTTTTTTTTTTTTTGATATTTTATTGTGGTTTTGGTGAAAATTTACACTGCAAGTTAGGTTCCTCTCGGACAATTTCCATACAAATTGATCAATGACATTAGTTACATTTTTCACTTTGTGCCAGCATTCTCATTAGTTGCATTCTGGTTGTTCCATTTCCAGTACTCTAGTTTCTCTGCCCCCTTATCTTGTCATCTTTGCTTTGGATTAAATGTCGACCTTTTGGATTCATACAGGTGTTTTTTTAGTAGAGTGCCAGTGTAACGGGTAATAGCCTTTATTTTGTGTGTATTTCTGTTAAAAGGTGATCTCGGGATAGTTTTGGTTCAAGGTTTAAAGAGTGTCTCAGGGTGGGGTAGTCTCAGGGAGTCCTCTGGTCTCAGGTGGTCCAGTTAGTCTGGCCATCTTTAAGAATTTGAGTTTTGTTCTGTATTTTTCTCCCATTGTAACCAGGATCATCTATTTTGCCCTCCATCGGATCACTCCATGGTGGTAGCCGGGCACCATCTAGTTCTTCTGATCTCAGGGTAGTTGAGGTCATGGTTCACGTAGGCTATTAGCCTTGTATACTTGTTTCTTCTCTGTGATTTTGGTTACCTTCTTACTCTTTTGCTCCTGACAAGTAGAGACCAATAGTTGTATCTTAGATGGCTGCTCACAAGCTTTTAAGATCCTAGGCGCCGCTCACTTCACTAGGATACAGAACATGAACTTTTTGAGCTATATTATGCCAATTGAGTAAGTTGTCCCGTAAGACTACGGCCCTAGGCCTTTAAACTCAGAAAACCGATCCCGGAAGGTGTTCGGTTATGTCTGAGGGTTATTCTTTAGTTGTGTCTTCAGTAAATATATGTGCCTGCCTACACATATGTGGTTGGCAGTTCGAATCCACCAGCTGCTCCTTGGAAACTCTATGGGGCAGTTCTACCCTGTCCTATAGGGTCACTATGAGTCGGAATTGACTCGGCAGAAATGGGTTTGCAACGGGACACATATCTGGGCTTACATGTACATATAGATACTTCTATCTGTTCTCACATATGCGTACACCTGTACCTACCTGTATATGTATATACCTATACCCATCCTTATGTGATCCTAGGTGCGTTTTTTGTTCTTTGTTTATTTGTTGCCCTCTTATATATGTCAAATTCTTTAGCACAGGCATCCTTTTCTCATGAGCGCCTCTTGACAGCATCATTTACCTTGTCGTGCTGTGCTCACTACACCCACATTCGGTGCTACTTTTCCCATCACCAAAAATAACAAGTATTTATGATCTAGAGCGTGCTTCCCCCTCCCTCCCCTCTTCCCCCCATAGCCACCATTGAACATTGGTCTCTTTATATATGTCTGTTCTTGTCTTCTTATAAAAGAAGGAGTATACAATACTTGTCCTTAGGTGCTTGAGTTGTTTCACTTAGCGTTATGACCTCCAGGTCCATCCATGTTATAATATGTTTCTTGGACTCATCGTTGCTGTTTATGGTTGTGTAGTATTCCATTGTATGCATGTACCACATTTTGCTTATCCATTCATCTCCTGATGGGCACTTCAGATGTTTCCTTTTCTTTTTTTTTTTTTTTTTTTTTTTTTTGCTATTGTGAATAAAGCTGCAATGAACATAGGTGCGCATATGTCCATTCATGTCACTACTTTTAGGTCTCTAGGGTATATCCCTAGGAATGAAATCTACGCTGTAATCCTTATGCGAGCAGATTACCAGGTCTTTTCTCCCACGGAGCAGCTAGTGGGTTCGAACAGCACGCCCTTCGTTAGCAGCAAAGCACTTAACAATTGTGCCACCAGGAATCCTTTTGCACTTCTTAGACCCTGGGTTTTAGGCATCTGGGACACCAGGACGAAATGAGTAAAGTGACCTGGAAGGGTGTGAACCCCAGTGTGTGAAAGAGGGAAAGGGAAGGGCAGAATAAATGGGAGATGCTTTGGGCAGGAGGAGCCCACAGAACCTGTGGTTAATTGTGCTGGGAGCCAGGGCTACTGAGAGAGAGGGGGTTTCCCCAGCACCGTCTTCCTTGCTAGCAAAGCGGTGCATCCTAGCACACAATGAAGAAACATATCAGCAGTTAATGTTCCCAGGGAGCTGCCTGCTTGTCATTCCTCGAGCCATTGTGTCCACAGGAACATCACTAAGTTGATGAGGGCACCATCATGGGACACGAGGGCCAGGGCATCTCAGAGGGCAGTGAAGTGGGTGGAGGCTGCCTGGGAATTGCAGGTGGGAGGGGAGGTGGGGCTTGGACACACCAGACCCACCAGGAAGACCCTGACTCTTTCTCTCCTGTGCTTGGTCTCCAAGTACAACCCCCTTAACCTCACAGGGTTGGACTGGTCCCTGCTGAGCAAGAAGGAGTGTCTGAGCTATGGTGGGCGCCTGCTCGGGAATTCCTGTCAGTTCATCCCAGACCTTGCACTTATGTCCTTCATCCTTTTCTTCGGGACATACTCCATGACCCTGACCCTGAAGAAGTTCAAATCCAGCCGCTATTTCCCTACCAAGGTAAGCTCACCCTGCAGTTAGGAAAGATTCTGGTCCTCTGACAGGATGGACACCACATCAGCACCAGCCCATGGAGGTTTTCCAAGGTCCATTCTGTTTGCTGCAGAAAGAGCACAGATTTTGGAGTCAAGGGGAACTGGGTTCAAGTCCCCTTGACAACAATTGATATTGTCAGACTTTTATCTTTAGCCTTTCTATATTAGTAGTATCTTGTTGTCGTTTTAAATTTTTTCATTTCTCCAGTGACAAATGAGGTTGCAAACCTTATCGGGTGTCTATTGGCCACGTGGCCATTTGACTTTCTTCTTGGACGTGCCTGCTGGAATCTCTCGGACGTTTTCTATTGGGTTGTCTTTTTCTTTCTGACTTTCAGGAGTTCTTTATATATTCTAGATAAAAACACTTTTGTGGTTGTATATGTTTCACATATCTTCTCCTGCTCTGTGACTGGGCTTTTTACTTTCTTAATGGTATCTTTTGATTAATAGGAATTGTAAGTTTTACTGTAGTTAAATATATTAAAATTGTTCTTAAGGGAAATATTGGACAAAAGATATCTTCTAAAAGCTTCTTTGTTTTTCCTTTCACATCAGAATTGTTTTTTTTAATATGAATAGCTAATTGTTCCAGCACTTAATTTTTTTTTTTTTTAAAGACTGTTCTTTTCCCACTGTAGTGCTTCCTTTGCTGAATATCAAGTATCCATGTATGCCAAGGTCTATTTCTGGGCTCTTTATTCTGTTTCATTTTCTTTACAGTATATTTTGATTAACAGAAATTCTTAGTTTTACTGTAGTCGAGTATATCAAAATTGTATCAAAACTTATTTCTTTACTTATCTGTCCTCATACCAATATTACATTGTTTTTCTTTCTATAGCTTAGAGTAAGCCTGAACATCTTGTAGACCAAATTCTCCCTCTTTGCTTTACTTTCTTAAGAGTGTCTTGGCTATTCTTAGCTCTTTGCATTTCTCCTTGAATTTTAGAATTGTCTTAAATTTCACCAGAGTCAAAACTTGTTGGAATTTTGGTAGGATTATAATGATTCTATATATCAACTTGGGGAAAACTGACATCTTTCAAATTTTGAGACTTCCAATCCACAAACACAGTATAATTCTCCATTTATTTAGATCTTTTTTTCTCTCCATTATGTTTTATAGGTTTTGATTTTGAGGTCTTGCACATCTTTTGTTAGATTTATTCTTAAGTATTTTATTTTTTAATGCCATTGTATATATGAACTGTTATCTTTTTATTTCATTTTCTGTTTGTGGCTGGAAACACAAATTTATTAACCAAAGAAGCGCTTGCTATTTTGAGAAATGGCTGTGTCAAGAGGAGAGGCACTTGGAAGAATTTTAGCTATTCTTCCCCACCATAAACCCATCAGCACTCTCCTAAAGCCATCTCAAATAAATACAATCACTATAATAATGATGATAAGAATCCTTGATATGAACAATTGAGTTTTTCCCAGTATTTTGTAAGAACTAAATAAAAGCCTCTTTAGGAAGCTTTGTAATATACGTACTAAGTAAACAATTGTATGCTTGCAACACAATGCATCCTCAAGACAAGTTCCCTCCCTGCCTCCCCACTTCTGACCAGTCATAAACCTAAATCTGTTTTTATATAGACATTCTAGAGCAGTGGCTACTTCTGAGAATGTCTATCTGTTGCTTGCAAGATAAAAATAATTCACTTAGTGTGAAATTCTTGTGCCACCAGTTTTTTCCCTCAAATCATTTACAAATTGCTCTGTGGCCTTCTGGAATTTAGTGTTGCAGAGAAGAATGAGGCCACATCGTTTCACACCCTTCAGTGTTGGGGAGATGAAAAGCAGTGGGTGATAGTGTAAATAAAAAGCCAGTTGCCGTCAAGTGGACTCTGACTCATGGTGACCCCATGTGTGTCAGAACAGCACTGTGCTCCATAGAGTTTTCAATGGCTGATTTTTCAGAAGTAGATCACCAAGTCTTTCTTCCGAGGTGCCTCTGAGCGGATTGGAACCTCCAACCTTTCGGATAATGTTATGGATTGAATTGTGTCCCCCCAAAATGAGTATCATATTGCATTGGGCAAATCTGCTGAAAAAGACCTCTTTAAAGTGTTGAAAAGCATAGATGTCACTTTGAGAACTTAGGTGCACCTGACCCAAGCCTCATATGCATGCGAAAGGTGGACGGTGAATAAGGAAGACCAAAGAATTGATGCCTTTGAATTATAGTTTTGGCGAAGAATATTGAATATACCACAGACTGCCAGAAGAATTAACAAATCTGACTTAGAAGAGGTACAGCCAGAATGCTCCTTAGAAGCAAGGATGGCAAGACGCTGTCTCAGGCCCTTTGGACGTATTATCAGGAGGGACCAGTTCCTGAAGAAGGACATCATGCTTGATAAATTAGAAGGTCAGTGAAAGAGAGGAAGACCCTCAACAAGATGGATTGCTGCAGTGGCTGTAACGATGGGCTTAAGCATAGCAATGACTGTGAGGATGGTGCAGGATGCGGCAGTGCTTGTTTCGGTTGTACATAGGGTCATTATGAGTAGGAACCAACTCCATGGCACCTTACAACTCCCTTTCACCAATCCCTGGTAACCACTAATAAACTTTGATCTATTAAAAAAAAAAAGTCAACTTGGCTAGGCCATGATTCCCAGTATTGTGTGGTTGTCCACCATTTTGTCATCTGATGTGATTTTCCTATGTGTTGTAAATTCTACCTCTATGATGTTAATGAGACAGGATTAGAGGCAGTTATGTTAATGGGGCAAGACTCAATCTACAAGATTAAGTTATATCTTGAGTCGATCTCTTTTAAGAGATAAAAGAGAGAAGGGAGCAGAGAGACAAGGGGACCTCATGCCACCAAAAATGAAGAACCAGGAGGGGAGCGCATCCTTTGGACCTGGGGTTCTGCGCTGAGAAGCTCCTAGACCAGGGGAAAATTGATGACGAGGACCTTCACCCAGAGCTGACAGAGAGAGAAAACCTTCCGCTAGAGCTGGTGCCCTGAATTCAGACTCCTAGCCTTCTAAGCTATGAGAGAATGAATTTCTGTTTGTTAAAGCCATCCACTTGTGGAATTTCTGTTACAGCAGCACGAGATAACTAAGACAGTTAGCAACTGAGCACATTAACTGTTTGTAGCACACAGGGAGTGTAAATAGGTACATCCAATCTAGAGAGCAACTTGGCGCTCTGATAAAGCTGGAGATAGAGATGATCTTCAACCCTCCACTACCACCCCCAGGAAAACACCCTAGAAGAATTCTCACACGTGTACAAGAGTGTTCACAAAAACATTGACTCTAAGCAGAGAAATTGAAAATAATCTCAATTTATCTACCTATAGGGCAATAAATAAACACATATTGAAAAGTAATCATCCGCACGTTAAAGGACAACAAATGTACATGGACTACAGCTGCCGCTCACCACGAGGAAAATGATCACAAACATAATGCTGAGCAAAATCAAGCGTGAGGCAGAAGATTACAAATAATATGATGCCATCTTTGTACAACTAAACACATGCAAAGTAATGCCACATATTGTTTATGGATGTATACGTATTTAAGGAGCCCTGGTAGCACAATGGTTAAGCACTTGGCTGCTAACTGAAAGGTCAGGGGTTAAAACCCACCAGCGGCTCCATGGGAGAAAAGACTTGGCAATCGGTTCCCAGAAAGATTCCCATTACCTGTTGCCAATGAGTTGATTCTGACTCCTAGAGACCTGATAGGACAGAGGGGAACTGCCCCATAGGGTTTCCAAGGCTGTGATCTCTTTTTTTTTTTTTTTTTTATTTGTACTTTAGGTGAAGGTTTACAGAACAAATAGTTTCTTATTAAACAGCCACTACACATATTATTTTATGACATTGGTTAACAACCCCACAACATATCAACACTCTCCCTTCTCGACCTTGGACGACCTTTTTTTTTTGTGAAAATATACATAGCCAAAGATACACCATTTCAAAAATTTCTACATGTACTATTCAGTGACATTGATTATGTTCTCCCAGTTGTGCTGCTATTCTCACTTTAGATGAAGGTTTACAAAACATAATAGTTTCTCATTAATCATTTAGTACACATATTGCCCTACGACAATGGTTAACAACCCCACGACATGTCAACACTGTCCTTACTCAACCTTGGGTTCCCTATCACCAGCTCTCCTGTCCCCTTCTGCCTTCTAGTCCTTATCCCTGGACTGCTGTGCCAAGGCTATAATCTTTACACAAAGCAACTGGTGGGTTCAAACCACCAACCTTTCGACCTTTCAGTTAGCAGCCAAGCACTTAACCACTGTGCCACCAGGGCTCCTTTCCCATAAAGATGACAGCGTAGGAAGCCCTATGGGGCAGTTCTGCTCTGTCATATAGGGCCCCTATGAGTCGAAATCAACTTGACAGCACGCAACAGCAACAAACGTATTTAGTAAAAGTGTAAAGACACTCCTGGGTATCATAAGCTCCAAATCAGGCCAGTGTTTCTCTCTAGAGGGCAGGGACAGGTGTGTCAATGCGTAACAAAGGAAGCATCCACTGAGCAGGTGGCGTTTTATTTCTTAAGGTGGGAGGGAATTCACAGCTGTTTACTGCATGCACCTTTACATTAGATTGAACCAGTGAAATTGCCTATATTGAATTGTTTTTGACCTATAAAAATGGCAAACTCATATGGTTTAATGTAATAATTTTTTGACTTGGATGCTATTGTAGAAATATTGTAGAAAAGGAGATGTAAACCAAACACACGACTTGCTTCTGCCATGACCAGTATTTATAGTCATAATAATATAAAGCTGTTGTTGGTTTTCAACTTTTAGGATCAGCTTATAGATAAAAGACCAAAGGCACATGTTGGAAGAACAGACTATGAGTATTCTCAGCTTGGACAATGTAAAGATCAAAGCAAAGGTGCCACAAGTGGAAGATGGTAGGGGTAGAAGAAAGGTGGTAGGAAAGTTAGGTGCAGGGACCCCCACCCAGAATGACAGAGAGCAATAGCTACTGGCAAAGTTAATGGAAAGAGAAAAATACATCTAATTTTATAACTTGGGAAACCCTGGTGGCGTAGTGTTAAGGGCTATGGCTGCTAACCTAAAGGTCAGCAGTTCAAATCCACCAGGCGCTCCTTGGAAACCCTATGGGGGCAGTTCTCCTCTGTCCTATAGGGTTGCTATGAGTCGGAATCAACTCGACGGTAACGGGTTTGGTTTTTGTTTTAATATAACTTGAAAGTACAGAGGACACCTGAAGAAGGATTGTTAAAATAACTATGCAAGATTGGGAATGAGGAGCGAGCAGGAGGGATAATGCACTATCCCTAACTTAACTGCCTCCTTACTTAAACTAGGCAATGCCTTAAAATTAGTAAAGCAAAATACAAAAGTATAAACGTATTATTTAATGACACAGAGAAAACTACCAGGACACTTAAAACCAAGGAGATGTAAGTGCGTGTGCCTGGAAGGTGGGACTGGAGTGATGGGAGTTAAGGTGGGGGACTTTGATTTTCACTGTAAGTCTTTTTAGAATAGTCTATTTTTCAAATCGAGTACATACATTATTTTATTAACAATGTTAAAGGAGAGTAGAAAGACCAGGAAAAGAATTCAATGTGCCATCACTTGCCCCTGCCCTTCTTAACTTTCCCAGTAGTTTCTCTAGAAATTGCTATCTCTGAATAGATATAAAACGGGCGGCAGGATGGACGTCAGGACCCTCCTCTGTCCTGAGACTTCTGAATGTTGACTGGTGTGAGAGGCAGCCAGAGGGCACTGATTGAGGAAGGATAGGAGGTGAGGTCCAGAACCCAGCCTAGGAAGTCCTGGAAACAAAGGCGCAAGGGGCAGAGGACCTTTAGTGAGTAGAAGGTCTGGTCCCCAGCAGAGCTTGAGGGCTGCCCTCCCAGCCCAGGTGGGAGTGCAACCATCTGTCACACATTTTTAGGAGCTAGGGTTTCCTTCCGAGTTCAGCCCTTGCCCTCACCACAGCAGACCCAGTTCAGTCTGCCATACCCAAAACTGTCTTCAGCAATGGCTGCCATGGCCGCATGGATAATACAGTCAAACCTGCAAAAGCCAGTACCTGTGTAAGGCAGAAACCTATCAGAGAAGGAAAACTCAAATATTTTCCACTAAAACGAGTGACAGAAAAGTGGTAAGACTGCACCCTGTCAAAGGCAGAAAAGTTGCAAGACCCAGAAAAACAAGGCAGTTCCGTGGAGTTCCGGCTCTCACAGGGTTCATTGTAACAGCTCCCACTGTGACTACTATCTACCATATGTCATAGCTCACTTACACCTGTGAGGTAGGTACTATCATCATCTTCATCTTACAGATGAAGAAACTAAGGCTCAGAGAGATGACAAGCCTTCCCCAAGATCACACAGCCAGCAAGGGGCAGAGCCAGGATTTGAGACTAGATCTGCCGACTTAAGAGTCCAATCTCTTAAACCATGCTGAGTCTTAGGACTGAGTCTGCCGTGAGCTGGGCAGGTGCTTCGCTCACTTACTCATCTCCTTTCTGCAGGTCCGGGCCCTGGTGGCCGACTTTTCCATTGTCTTCTCCATCCTGCTCTTCTGTGGAATCGATGCCTGTTTTGGCCTGGAAACCCCTAAGCTGCACGTGCCCAGTGTCATCAAGGTTTGCCCGTTGCCCCTGCTCTGGGCACTCTCTTCTGCCTGCCCACCAGCTGCAGGTCCTTCCCCTTACGCTGGCCAAATCTTCTCCTCTCAGCCAAGCGGCCTTGGTGGTCCTCTGTGTGTGCTCCACCTCCTCCTCCTCACAGCCCTCCCTGGGGGGTAGAGGGGTCCTCGCAGATCTACGGTGGTCTCAACTTCCAGTAAGGAACTTCCTAAAACCTTGAGATGGTGGGGTGTAGACATGTTCCCAATGAAATCTTGTTGTGAAGCCACAGGGTGGAGAAGGTGCTGGAATCCACCTCCAGCACTGCTAAAGCCCCTTGATTTCCACTTGAATGTCTCCAATTGCCTGACCCATAGCAGTCTAAAGGTTGAGCCAACTGGGATCTGTTGGTCCCTTAGGACAGAGGTTCTCAAAGTGTGGTCCCAAGACTAGCATCACTTCATCACCTGGGAACTTGTTAGAAACACAAATTCGGCCCCATCCCAGACCTATGGAATCAGAAACTGTGGGAGCGGGGCCCACAATCTGCACTTTAACAAGCCCTCCAGGGGATTCTGAAGCATGCTCAAACTTGAGAACCACAGCCTCAGAAATTACCCGTTAGTCCAGAGTTGGTGCCCTGTGGTTGTTGCCAAGCTCAAGCCCTGCCCCCTCATAAGGAGCAGCAACCATCTAAATTAGGGTGAGGGTTTAGGTTCTAGAACCAGGTTCTTTGTGGTCTTGACCTTGGAGATATAATTTCAGGGTTCTCCTAAGTAGCTTAAGCAAGTCTTATACAATTCATATTGGCCTTTAAAATTAAAATATCCCTTTCTCTTCAATAAAAGATCAACTTCAGCCCAGCTCCTGCACAGCTTTCCCTTATTCTCAATATGCAGAGTTTGAATTGATGAATATCTTCAGTATTTTACAGAAAATTCTATAATGCTCCACAGACAGGTGACTCAGAGGGGAGGCAGAAGGGTCAGGGACTGACCCCATCAAAGTTCTTTTTGCTTGCATGTTAGGCCCCATTTCTGCTTTTTGCTATTTCACAATTAGTGACTCCCCACTTCCCTGTTTCCCAGCCAACCCCAGGGCCACAGCAGCAAGTTATTTCTTTAGCTCTACAAATGCCTTCTGTGTTCATACTCCTTCCCAGGTTTGCCTGCCTCCTTAGTCTCTTTACCCTCAAGTTGTAGTTACGTAATGTCTTTAAGGGAAAAGATTGCAGTTGAGAAGTACAACAGGTGGGGGAGAGGCAAAAGGGCTGGGAAGTGGACGGGATGTGGGGGAGAGGACAGGCCCCTCTCCTTTGCTCCCGCTCAGCCCACACGGCCTGACCGAGGCTGGTTCGTGGCCCCCTTTGGGAAGAATCCGTGGTGGGTGTACCCGGCTAGCATCCTGCCTGCCCTGCTGGTGACCATCCTGATCTTCATGGACCAGCAGATCACGGCCGTCATTGTCAACCGGAAGGAGAACAAGCTGAGGGTAAGGCTGGTGCTCGGAGCAGAGGTGCAACCTCTTTCTTCCCACAAAGTCAGAAGGAATGAAGGAGGGAGATGGTGCTTCTTCCAATATTTGGGCCCATTTGTGAAGGAAATTATGAGACCAGAAGACTGGAGTTCCCACTTTGTGTGTCTTGGGGGAAGTACAACCTCCAGATGCAGGTAATGACAATGAGGCCAGGGCAGCTTGACCCGAGGACCAGGCGGTCCAGAAGAGCCAAGGATGGGGGCCTGGGCAAAGGCCCGTTTCCTCTCCCAAAGTGACCCTCTGCACCTCCACCTGTGTGCCTCCTGCCAGTGAACTTGGGAGTCTGAGCAGATCCTGACAGGGGGATTTTGATCTGGAACAATGAACAGAGGAGCTTCTTTGGACCTCCTGGTCCCCGCAACTCTCTCCCTGCCTCTGAGTCTGAGAATATTCAGGTCACCCCCTCCCCTGCCCCTGTCCATATCCGCTTGGGCTGGGTCTAAGGCCTGTCCCAGCTGGGACCCCTCATTAAGCAATTGCAGAGATATCTGGCCACTGGGTGAGAGCCCTTCTCCCCAGGATCACAATCCAGGGTCTCTCTAAGCCTGAACATCCCTCTCCTCCCTCGCCTGTGTCTCTTCCCTCACCAACCCTTTCAGACAAGGTGGCAAATGAAGCTACCTCTGGGGTGGTGAGGCTTGTCACCTCTGAAATCCTCACTAGGGAGCACCTCAGGGTTGTGGCCCCCTCAGAGTACCCTGTGGAAAACCAAGAGAAGCTCTTAAATCTTTTCCACAAAATGGCAGCCTTGGGGAGATTGCTGTCACCCACACCCCTACCCCTGATGGTCAGGAACAGGCTCCCTAGACAGCTTCTCCCCTTGCGCCACACCCTGCAGAAGGCAGCCGGCTACCATCTGGACCTGTTCTGGGTAGGCATCCTCATGGCCCTGTGCTCCTTCATGGGGCTCCCCTGGTACGTGGCAGCCACAGTCATCTCCATCGCCCACATCGACAGCCTCAAGATGGAGACGGAGACCAGCGCTCCTGGGGAGCAGCCTCAGTTCCTGGGGGTGAGGTAGGAGGGACTGGGGATCATGGAGAGTGGTCAGGTTGTGGGAGAGGAAGTCAGCTTTGCTTTTACCATCAAGGCATTTGGGTAAAAAGGACCCCCTGTTCAGCCCAGGAACCACCAGGATAGGAGTGAGCTTCCTGAAGGGAGTTCGAAGTGGTGCTTTCTTCCTAGTAGACTCCAGGCAGACATTCCCCGCCCCCGTGCACACACATGAGCACCTGTATAGGTCACTCAAGGCCCCCACAAGACCCCTTTCTGACCTGTCCTTTTGTCTTCTCCTCAAGACCCTTGTGCCCCCATCCACACAGCCCCCCAAAGCCCTCCTGTGAGTTCAATCTTGCCCAATCTCCATTCCCTTGGGAAAGCCTTCCTGGGAGCCCCCTGCTCCCCGGCCTGTGACCAGGGCCTGTTTCTTCCCTTGGCTTCTCTCATGCCCCATGTCCAGTCCCTGACCCATTTTAGAAGTGTGTCTTCTGCCTCTTAGGGCCTCTAGAGCAAGCAAACACCAGACACTTATGAGGGCTGTTATAAGAGCTTCTCCCCACAGCCTCGGGAACTGGGCCCTTGCCTGCCCAAGTGAGGCTTTTCCACCAGGTTGCAGCACTCAGGACTGGCCAGGGCAGTGTCCGACCCAGACCCCAGAGCTCCAACCTAGGCAGACATTGCTGGGCCTGGGCACCCGGGAAAATACACCTGCCCCCGGTCCCTGGGTGCCTGCTCTGCCAGCCGGCCAGGACTCTTTGCCCACCACATGTATGCCTGGCCTGAGTCCTCATTAGTCATGCCCCACAAAAGTATGGATTTTATTATAATCAAAGGACAGGGATTATTGTTGTTAGGTGCCACAGAGTTGGTTCCAACTCGTAACGATCCTGTGTACAACAGAACGAAACACTACCCAGTCCTGCACCACCCTTAAACAATTCTTGCTATTTCTGAGCCCATTGTTTCGGCCACTGTGTCAATCCGTCTCATTGAGGGTCTTCCTCTTTTTTGCTGACCCTCTACTTCACCAAGCATGATGTCCTTCTCCAGGGACTGGTCCCTCCTGATAATGTGTCCAAAGTACGTGAGACCAAGTCTCACCATCCACACTTCTAAGGTTACTCTGGCTGTACTTCTTCCAAGAGAGATTTGTTCGCTCTTTGTGCAGTCGATGGTATATTCAGTATTCTTCACCAGCACCAAAATTCAAATGCATCAATTCTCCTTGAGTCTTTCTTATTCATTGTCCAGCTTTCACATGCATATGAGGTAATTGAAAATACCATGGCTTGGGTCAGGCACACTTTAGTCCTTAAAATGACATCTTTGCTTTTTAACACTTTAAAGAGGTGTTTTGCAGCAGATTTGCCCAATGCAATACATCATTTGAGTTCTTGACTGCTGTTTCATGGGTGTTGACTGAGGATCCAAGTAAAATGAAATCCTTGACAACTTCAATGCTTTCTCCATTTATTCCTTTGTGTAGTCAATAAAACACAGGTAAACATCTTTCTGGTATTCTCTGCTTTCAACCAAGATCCATCTGACATCAGCAATGATATCCTTTGTTCCATGTCCTCTTCTGAATCCGGCTTGAATTTCTGGCAGTTCCCTGTTGATGTACTGCTGCAACCGCTTTTGAATTATCTTCAGCATGATTTTACTTGTATGTGATATTAATGATATTGTTCGATAATTTCTGCATTCTGTTGGATCACCTCTCTTTGGAATAGGTGCATATATGGATCTCTTCCAGTCACTTGGCCAGGTAGCTGTCTTCCAAGTTTCTTGGCATAGACAAGTGAGCACCTCCAGCACTGCGTCTGTTTGTTGAAACATCTCAATTGGTATTCCAACAATTCCTGGAGCCTTGTTTTTTTTGCCAATGCCTTCAGTGCAACTTGGACTTCTTCCTTCAGTACCATTGGTTCTGGATTATATGCTACCTCCTGAAATGGTTGAATGTCAACCAATTCTTTTGTGTATTCCTTCCATCTCCCTTTGATGCTTCCTTTTGATGGTTTCTAAATTCAGCTGGGATATACTCAAGGTCATTCTTTGGCTCTCATGGAGTTGTTTTAATTTTCCTCAGCATCAACTTTAACTTGCATATGAGTAAGTGATGATCTGTTCCACAGTCGGCCCTTGGCCTTGTTCTGACTGATGGTATTGAGCTTCTCCATCATTTCTTTCTACTGACGTAGTCGGTTTGATTCCTGTGTATTCCATCTGGCAAGGTTCATGTGTATAGTCGCCTTTTATGTTGTTGAAAAAAGGTATTTCCAATAAGTATGTCGTTGGTCTTGCAAAATTCTATCATGTGATCTCCCATTTCATTTCTATTACCAAGGCCATATTTTCCAGTTACTGATCCTTCTTCTTTGTTTCCAACTTTTGCATTCCAATCACCAGTAATTATCAATGTATCTTGATCGCATGTTTGATAAATTTCAGACTGCAGAAGTTGATAAAAATCTTTTATTTCTTCATCTTTGGCCTTAGTGGTTGGTGTGTAAATTTGAATAATAGTTGTATTAACTGGCCTTCCTTGTAGGCATATGGATATTATCCTATCACTGACAATGTTGTATTTCAGGATAGATCTTGAAATGTTCTTGTTGATGATGAATGGGACACAGTTCCTCTTCAGTTTGTCATTCCCAGCTTAGTAGACCATATGATTATCTGATTCAAAATGGCCAATACCAGTCCATTTCAGCTCACTCAACGGCAACAGGTTTGAGGTTTTTTTTTGTTTATTTGTTTTAATGCCTAGAATATCAATCTTCAAGCATTCCATTTCATTTTTGACAACTTCCACCTTCCCTAGATTCATACTTCATACATTCCATGTTCTGATTATTAATGGACACTTACAGCTATTTCATCTCTTTTTGAGTCGTGCCACATGAGCAAGTGAAGGTCCTGAAAGCTTTACTCCATCCACGTTATTAAGGTCAACTCTACTCTGAGGAGGCAGCTCTTCCTCCATCGTTTTTTGAGTGTCTTCCAACGTGAGGGGCTCATCTTCCGGCACTATATCAGACAATGTTCTGCTGCTATCCATAAGGTTTTCACTGGCCAGTTTTTTTTAGAAGTAGATCACCAGTTCCTTTTCCCCAATTTTTCTTAGTCTGGAAGCTCCACCGAAACCTGTCCACTGTGAGTGACCCTACTGGTATTTGAAATACTGGTGGCAAACTTCCAGCTTCACAGCAACACACAAACCACCACAGTACAACAAACTGACAGACAAGTGGTAGAGGACAGGGATAATAAGCACTTTATATCACATTTAATCCTCACAACAAGCCCACGAGGTAGAGGCCATCATTATCTCCGTTCTACTGATGCTCCAGGTGGTTAGGGACTTGCCTGGGACCACACAACTATTAAGTGGAAGAGTCAAGATTCAACCCAAGTCCCGTCTGGCACCCCAGCTATTAGCCACAACACTAAACAACCTCCTGAGAACACCCCTACAAAATGTCCTCACCTCAGCCAGGGGCTTCCTTTCCTCACAAGTGAGGGTCAGCTGGGCCTGTCCTCATGCAGGGGTATAGTCCTGGAATCAGGTAGCCAGACAGACCCCAAAGCAGAAGTTCCTGAGGCCCAGGCCTTGGATACAACCTTCATGGGCCCACAGAGGGGCAGGAGGGGCTAGAATGGTCACTGAGCATCTCCTAGTTCACCCCAGCCTCGTCCTCTTCTTTGCCAGGGAACAGAGAGTGACCGGCATCATCGTCTTTATCCTGACAGGAATCTCCGTCTTCCTGGCTCCCATCCTGAAGGTGAGGCACCACACCCCATCCACTCACCTCACAGGCCCTCCGCCTGAGAAAGCACTGGGCTGATGCCTCAGGGGTGGGAAGAGCGTCATTATTATCTGTAATGCTACGTCATTTATCATCATTGCCAAGCATCCCTTCCCACCCCCTGAGTCCACCCTCACCTTTCTGGAGGGCACAGTTCCCTCTGAAAGTTCTGTCAAGTTCTATCCCTTGCTGAGATCAGGAGCTTCTGGTTTATGGTTCGCTGGAGGCCTCCTTGCTCACTTTTTTCCAGGGCGTAGAACTTGCAGGGGGAAACAGTTAATGGTGATGGTTGAACAGCATGATGAATATAATTAATGTCACTAAACTGTACATGTAAAGATTATAGAAATGGCAAACATTTTGTTACCTATATATTTACCACAATTTAAAAAA
>NW_004443940.1:8311384-8344441 GCF_000243295.1 Trichechus manatus latirostris
CCATTGTGCTTGTCAATCCTGATAGTGTTTAACAGGCAAGCATTTGTATAAAAAGAAGCTTGGATCTAAGAACAGCATACTTCAGGGACAAAAAGTCCCTGTAATCATTTGGCACATAGCAGAGTTTATGTTCCTGTGTTAGAGAAGCAGACCTTATGTGATTCCTAGGCACGCTCCTGAATATGGTCAGCTATATTCTGTCGTTTCACACCAGCTGACAACAGAAGTACCTTTTTGCCACTTTACTGTGTCATTAATATTTGAAAAGAGCTCTTCCCTGGGGACCCAAGGAAGATTTATGCTAATTAATCTAGAATTCTAGATCACAACCTAATCACTCGTACTAATTTGACATCATGGGCTTGTTCATATTTGAATAGATCACAGAGCAATTAGAAAATTTCACTACAACTTCCCTCCTTTTGTTCCATTTACAACGCGATCATTTATTTTATGGACACATATATTATGAGTAAAGGTTTTCTAGGCTTTTTATGCTTATGTATTTGCCATATCTGATTGTGATAAATTGTGTTTTGCACTGAATTGCCTTAACTTCCTAACGTAGATAGCATGCCCAGGAGTATAATTAAAATAACTGACATGAAAGCAGTCGTGTGCATATGATTTGCCATTGCCAACGCTGTTGGTGGTCATCAGCTTTGCATGGTTACATTGCCTGTTCCTGGGGATACGTCATAGTTCGACATTTTCTGCAATAATGGAAATTCCCTTCTGCTTCAGCTCTTGAATCAAATGTTGCAACTTTTTCCAGCTATGAAATGTATTTCTGTATTAATTCATGCATCTTATAAAAAATAAATGGGCTTTATAAATGGGATAAGATGCCAGGTGTGGAGAAATATTCACAGAAAACTTTTCGTGGGTCCACATAGCTCTGAATGCTGTGATAGTGTCTCTGTATTCAGTCACAAAAGGATTTGAAAAATCCGCCTGCCTTGCTCTTGTACAGTAAGAATGGAAAAAAGCAGAATGTCATTTCATTTAGCCACCAGTTCATCCATTTGATAAATTTAATAGCAGACTTACCTGGATTTTTATGGATCCTAAGATTTAGGATTTCTGATTTGGTTGTATCAAGGTATGTATATTTATAAAGCTAGGCTTTCAAAATTGTTATTGGTACTAAATATTAGATTGATTTTAAGTTAAAGAAAAGACACTTAACAGAATCATTCATCATAACCAGTTGCCATCAAGTCAACTAGATAATTGATGGATAATTTCATGTCTTTCGTATAGCCAGTTGAAGAAAAATATAATTGAATCCAGAGCTAAGGTCCTAGGTTTAATCCCAGCCCTTATTTCCAGTGAAGAGAATTTTTCCATAAAGCTTGGTTAACTTTTTGCATCTGTAAGTTTCCCCATGTCTGTCAAATTAGGCACAGCTGAGTATTAGACCCACAGGCAACTCATACTGCGGAGTAGGGAGCCATCTACCCAAGTCCATACTTCAGCTGAAATCTTTAATTCTTGTTTATGTAGCCAACAAAGCAGTCCTCCAGATGCTACTAATTTACAGGGTACAAACTGAATCCTAGTTCCTAGTTAGTGTTTCTATTTTTATTGTTTCTATATCAGTTATTGGAGCCCTAGTGGTACAGTGGTTAAGAGTTCAGCTGCTAACCGAAAGATCGGCAGTTTGAATTCACCAGCTGCTCCTTGGAAACTCTATGGGGCAGTTCTACTCTGCCCTATAGAGTCACTATGAGTTGCAATTGACTGGACGGCAATGGGTATATCAGTTATTAACTACATCTGTTTGTGTACCAATTCCTCCAGCAGAGTTCTGCTGTAGTGTGCCTCAAATTTTAATAAGGATAAAAATCACCTGGTATCTTTATAAATAGGGAGACTAGGTGGCACAAGAGGTTGGCAATCAGTTGCGACCTAAAGGTTGGTAATTCAAACCCACCCAGCAGCATCACAGAAGAAAGGCCTGGCAAACTGCTTCCATAAAGATTGTTGTTGTTATTAGTGCCACTGAGTCTGATCCAACTCATGGAGACCCCACGTGCGCAAAGCAGAACTGCTGCATAGGGTTTTCAAAGCTATGACCTTCTGGAAGGAGATCAACAGGCGTGTCTTCTGAGGCACCTCTGAGTGGATTCAAACAACCAACCCTTGGGTTAAGTAGTCAAGTCCTTAACCGTTTGCGCCACCCAGGGACTCCTTTCCATAAAGATTTCAGCCAAGAAAACCCTATAGAGCAATTCTACTCTATAACACACGGGGTCACCATGAGTCGGAATTGACGATGGCAATGGGTATCTTGTTAAATGCAAATAATGATTCGATAGGTCTGGGGTGGGGCCCAAAATGCTGCAATTTTAACAAGCTTCCAGGTGATACCAACGCTGCTAGTGCAAGGACCACACTTTGAGAAGCAAAGAGCTAAATCATCTCTCTTCTCTCTCTCCCTCCCTGCCTCTCTGTAGGTATCTGTGATGAATGGTTCTGCTGACATTAGATACAGTAATGTTTATTATTAGAGGATTGGTGATCCTCTCCAGTCCTTCCATCAACAATTTTCAAACATTTGATTATCTTGCCAAATGAGGGCACTCGGGGACGAAGTGGGCATGATTTTGATGAGCAGCATTAACAACTTCCACACTCAGCTCTGCAGATTCCCAGTCCATCCCAAGGTTTTTGTTTCTTGGATTGCACCTTGCCATAGCTTTTCAGGACTGTAGATTTCTGCATTCTGCCTCAGAGGAATTCCTGACAGTGTCAGAAGTTCCCCCTCTGGGCCCCAAGTATTCTTCTGGTCTCAGCCTCTAATTGTACAAGTAGGCTGTGATCATTGTTAATTGCTTTAACTGGTGGTACAAAGCTGATAGCAGACGTACCTTTTTGCCACTTTGCTATATCATTAATATTTGAAAAGAGACTTTCCCTGGGGATCCAAGGAGTATTTATGTGGCTTAATCTAGAATTCTAGATTACAACCCAGTCATTGGTAGGAGTTTGATGTCATGGACCTTTGGGATTTGCTGGGAAAGCTGCTTGAGCCTGCAAATCAAAGGACTGAGGACAATTTCCTAGGCTTGATAATAAGGTGACTTCATAATTAGTTACTGGTAACTACAAATTATCTAAGACTTGGCCTAGTTCTCCTGTTTGATGTGGACTTCATACTCATTAGGGCAAAAGGCAAGTTTTTAAGCCATCTTAAATTTGTGTTATTACAGAGTATAGATAATTTTTTTATTTAAGATTTTATTTCTCCCTCAGTTGCTCCCATACTTTCAGGGTGATTCGGACAGTGTTGCTCATTGAAACTTTTACCTTGTTTCATGAGTCGGCAAAAATCTCACAAGCCGTATACAAACAGAATCATGCAATGGCCCTATATTTACGTTCTTTACTTTTAGTTCATATAATTAGTTTACAACATATGGATCCAAATCACGCTTTGTGTTAAAAAATGAACACAGTCTTGTTTACTTAAAAGAAAGGTTATTTATTTAGTTGGATTTATTGACATTCTTAAATGGCATCTAAAAGTTGGACAAGGAGCCCTGGTAGCACCATGGCTAATCGCTCGGCTGGTAACCAAAAGACTGGGGTTCAAACCCACCCAGCGGCTCCACAGAAGAAAGACCTGGCAATCTGCTCTTGTAAAGATTGCAGCCTAGAAAACCCTATGGGGCGGTTCTACTCTGTCACATAGGGCTACTGTGAGTCAAAATCAACTTGATAGAACCCAACAACAACAAAAGTTGGCACTCTGTATTGGCATAGTGTTTTGTGCTCTCCGAAGAGCTCCTTCAGGGTAACCCTGAGTGCAAGATAGAGCAGCCTTTGTTCATAGTGGTGAGTCACAGGTCCAGACCAGGGAAAGCAGAAAAGAGGCAGAAAGCCAGCTTAGATAAACAGCAGAGAAATACCTCAAAAGGTGTTTAAAGATTTGTAATGATGACGGTAGAACAGTATGAATGGTGTGATCCCATTTTTGTAAAAGCAAACAAACTACCTGTGTGTATGTTTAGAAGGAAGGGTACCCACCAAACCATTAGTGGTTAGTCGGTAGTTAGTTTATACACTTGTGTTCTGCTTCTTTTTTCTGAGCGTGTGTGATGGATGAGGAGTCCCTGGGTGGTGCAAACAGTTTAACACGCTCAGCTGCTAACTGAAAGGTTGGAGGTTTGAGTTCACCCAGAGGTGCCTCAGAAGAAAGGCCTGGTGACATGCTTACGGAAAAATCCTATAGGGCACAGTTCTACTCTGACACACATGGGGTCGCCATGAGTCAGAGTTGACTTGATGGCAACTGGTTATGATGAATGATTCTGTTAAGTGTCTTTGGTACTCAGAGCCCTGGTGGCGCAGTGGTTAAGGAGTCAGCTGCTAACCTAAAGGTTGGCAATTTGAACTCATCAGTCGCTCTGCAGGAGAAAGATGTGGCAGTCTGCTTCCATAAAGATTACAGCCTGGGGAACCCTATGGGCAGTTCTACTCTGTCCTGTAGGGTCGTTATGAGTTGGAACCGACTCGACGGCAATGGGTTTTTGGTTTTGGTTCTTTGGTACTCCCTGCTAATGTAGATCAGCTCACTAAGTGTCCCAAGCCCCCTGCAAGCCTCCACTCTGAGCAGCGCAGCTTCAGGAGGGCGCCCTCAGCTGGGACTGAAGGTGGGAAGGGGCTGACAGGAATGATGGGGAGGGAGAGTGTGTGGCATTTTCCCACTTTACAGAAGTCGTGCCTCCAGCAGACCACATGGCACCCACAAGGCCGGAAAGCGGGCAGGCAGGGAGAACAGCTGCACTCTGGACTAGCTACCTCAGCTATAGAGAAGGGACAGCAGAGCCCCAGAGACCCTCATCTTCCACCCCATCAACACTCTGGCTGCAGTCTGTTCCCAGATCCTCAATTCCTCCAAACATCCAGCTCCGCCTCCACGCGGGGAAGGCCAAGGGCAGGCCAGGCTGCCTCCATGGCTTGGCAGACACCGTCAGCCAGAACAGGGCAGCCACAGTCCAAGGTTCTGCTTCCCTGCCTCTCATTTCAGTACATCCCCATGCCGGTGCTGTATGGAGTCTTCCTCTACATGGGCGTGGCCTCTCTAAATGGCATCCAGGTAAGGCTTTCCCCTCCCCAGGCTGATCTGAACCCGCAGTCAGCGTCCCACGTCTGGTTCCATGTCACCAGGGCACTTTCCCAGTTCAATGAAAGAGTAACAGTAATAATAACACTGTCATTTACTATGTGCAAGGCAAAACAACTATAGTCAGTGCCCTCTAGATGTTATATAATGTAATCTACATAATCACCCTGTGAGATAGGTCCTCTGATCCCCATTTTACAGATGAGAAAACTGAGGCTCAGGATTCACAAGCCAGATCTGGCTGACTCCAATGAGCATTTCACTTCGCCACTCAGCCTCCCTAAGGCGACTCCCACAGAAGAAGACATTTTGTTTTGCTTTTTATTTACTGCGATACCCCGGATAGTTTGTGTTGCAGTTAAGTTGCCTTTTCCTTGGGACAGTGTTCATTTGCTGCCAGTTCCAGGGCTATACCTCGCACCCAGGGCTCAGGGCCCCACTGATGCCCCACTCTGTGTCCTCCTAGACACCTCCAGCCCCCCTCCTGTGCGACCTCAAGGCCTGACCAGGGCCCTCCTCCGTGGGACTCCCCCCGCCGCGGCCCCCTCCCCCAGCCCCAGTCCCCAGCAGGCCCCACCAGGGCCCCTCTGCCCGGCTGAGGCGGCGCTCTCCTCGCAGTTCTGGGACCGCTGCAAGCTCTTCCTGATGCCGGCCAAGCACCAGCCTGACCACGCCTTCCTGCGGCACGTGCCCCTGCGCCGCATCCACCTCTTCACCCTGGTGCAGATCTTCTGCCTGGCGGTGCTCTGGATCCTCAAGTCCACCGTGGCCGCCATCATCTTCCCCGTCATGGTAAGGTGACCCGGCTTCCCCTTCCTGCTTGGGGACTCGCCTCGCGGATGGCAGAAGGCCTGACGGCCTCGGGGCCACGGAGCAGGCACGGAACAAATCCAGGTCAAATGAAGGGTGGCGGGGGCGTGGAGAGGAGGGAGGAGTGTCTGCGGTGGGCGCACCCTGCCTTGACCCCCACGCCTGCCCTCGCCCAGCTAAGGTCGGGGGTGGGGGGCAGCGCAGCAAGAGTGCAAAAGCCACCCCACCTCACTGCTCCACTCCGGGGGGGACAGAGAAGCTAACAGATTCAGGAAGGACACCTCGCTCCCCACTGCCACAGTTCAAACCAGTCTCAGAAGTAGACCGGTGCTAAATATAAATCTTTTTCACCTTTCAAAATAACTGAATTTGAACAGATAAATAGTGGAATAAAAAAAGAAGAACTAGGATCAGAGATCAAGAACTTCAAATCCCAATGACATTAATGTAACATTTGTGTATGCAGTTCTTTGAGTGTTCTTGCAAATTTTATGTAAGTTTGAAATATTTTAAAAAAGAGAGCGAAATAGCTAACAACTTGATGTCTCTGGCCCCTAGATGGCCGCACCTGGGCCTGGGGGTGGAGGAGAAGCCCTGGCTGGGCTGGATTAGGGCCCAAGTGAGGATTCAGAAGTGGAACTTGACAGTCCTTGGAGTCCTGGAGGGCTCAAAGTTCATGATCCACGACTAGCTGCTCACTAGAATCACGTGGGAACTTTTAAAACTACACTGGCCCAGACCTCACCCCAGATCAATTCAATCAGAATCTCTTGAGGAAGCCCAGACAAGGGTGTTTTCAGTAAGACTATGGGTGAACATAAATGTGCAGCCAGGGTTGAGAACCACGAGTCCAAGGGAGTGCCCTTTTGGGCTTCAGATAGGTGGGGGAAGGGAGGGGAGAAAGTATAATAGTAACAATTAGAGTCCACTGAGTAATTTCCTTTGTCATCACACCAGTCCCTTAAGTACTGTTGTTGTGTGCAGTCCATTCGATTCTGACTCAACAGAGAAGCTGACTGCCACATCTTTCTCCTGCAGAGCCACTGGGTGGGTTCGAACCACCAACCACAGGCACTTCACTGTGCCATCAGGGCTCCTTGAAGTACTATTAGTAACTCTGTTTTTCAGATGAGAAAACTGAGGCTCAGAGAGGATGAGTGAGTGACCCAAGTCACACAACCAGGAAGGGGCAGAGCCAGGATCCATCCCCCCACCCCATACACTGACTTATTTTAAGTTTACCTACAGTAACATTTATTATTTCTGGTTCTGTGAGTTTTGACAGATGCATGAGTGGTGTTCCACCACCACAGTCATGATACAGAACAGTTCCATCACTCCCCAAATTCCCTCACGCTGCCCCTGTGTAGATACCCCTCTCCCACACCCATCCTTAGCAACCACTGGTTTGTTTTCAGAGCCAGGATTTTTAAAACCCAGTTCTGTCCAACTCCACAGCTCTCCTTGTCCCCAAGAAGCAGTGTCAGCGAAGAGCCAGCGTTTAGTCCAGCTGGATGGTTTTCTCCCCGACGCATTTAATGGCCAGTCCTTGGTGGTGAAAGGACAGTATATACAACTAGCTACCTTGGGCCCACGGAGCTCATTAAAAAATATCAGCTTTAAGTTAGAAAAATCTTCTCTCAATGAGCACGTTTTTCCCTTTAATTTGTTCACCAGGAACAGAACTCAACTTTCTAAACCTTTCTTTAAGAATTCCAGATATCCCAGCATACTTTTCAGATAATCAGCTTTTGTTAACAAAGAGATTTGCAGCTCTCAGAATTGGGGGCAGAGGAAGGAGTGAATTAAAGTAGTGGTTCTCCAAGTGTGGTCCCCAGACCAGCGGCATTATCATCACGTGGGAGCTTGTTAGAAAAGCACACTCTCAGGCTCCACCCCGGATCTACTGAATCAGAAGTTCTGGAGGCGAGGCCCAGCAGTCTTGTGTTGTAACTAGTACTTCCGGTGATTCTGATGCAGACTAAAGTTTGAGAAGCATTGATTTAAAGCAGACTAACAGTAGAGTTCTCACCTTTCACATGGGAGACCTGAGTTCGATTCTCAGCCAATGCACCTCATGTGCAGCCACTGCGTGTCTGTCAGTGGAGGCTTGCGAGTTGCTATGATGCTGAACAGGTTTCAGTGGCACTTCCAAGTAAGACAGACTAGGAAGAAAGGCCTGGCGATCTACTTCTGAAAATCACCCAATGAAAACCCTATGGATCACAGTGATCTGATCTGCAACCGATCGTGGGGATAGAACAGGACTGGGCAGCATTTCATTTCGTTGTGCATGGGGTCTCCGTGAGTTGGAGGCCAACTTGATTAACAGCCAACAACAACATAGCTCTCCAGCCCCCAGTCTCCTCCCTCAGCTGATCACAGGCCCTGTCTCTCAGTCACTGATAGATATAGTCACTTACCTGAGGAATGGCCAGATGGGAGGAACCAAGGTGAAGGGCAGGGTGAATAGTGGTGTGCAGGAGCTTTGAGATGGCTCCAAAGTCTCCTGACCAGAAAACGTCCCTGAACTAGCTCAGTGAGGGGAAAAAACTGTACCCAAGTGTGGGGCATTGAGCCCACGGTTCTCTGAACTCTCATAAAACTTCAGCCTCTCTGTCTGTCTCCTCACCACAGATCCTAGGCCTCATCATTGTCCGAAGGCTTCTGGACCTCATCTTCTCCCAGCACGATCTGGCCTGGATTGACAACATCCTCCCAGAGAAGGAGAAAAAGGAGACTGACAAGAAGAAGAAAAGGAAAGGGGCCCATGAGGACAGTGATGAGGAGGTGGGGAGGATGTGAGGCCTGGGCAGAGGGAGAGATCAAGAGACCCTCCCTCCACCTCTGCCAGGGCAGGAAGGGGATGGCTTCTCAGGTAGCCTGCAGCACCTCCAGGGCCCAGTACAGGATGAGCTGAAGCTTCTGCTTGTCTTGGTCTGGGGCACTAAGAGCTCATCTGTCCATGTGAATATCCCCAGGGTGGGCCAGAGTGAATAGAACC
This sequence comes from Trichechus manatus latirostris, assembly GCF_000243295.1. NCBI lineage: Eukaryota > Metazoa > Chordata > Mammalia > Sirenia > Trichechidae > Trichechus > Trichechus manatus. The sequence goes on from NW_004443940.1 coordinate 8,320,330, forward strand.
CCCTCTCCAAAAAACTTGATTGGCTGTGCCCATTTGCCCCGTTACTGTGGGCTATCAACAGCAGTGCAGTCCTTGAGGGAACCTGACAAAAGACTGGGCTCCATCATGGGAGGAAGTTATGAGGACTGACCTCCAGAGAATGGAGGTTGTCTGGGAGAGGGGTCGGCTGAGGACTCATGAGGAGACAGGGCATGCACTGGACCCCTGGACAGGCGGGTTTGCCTGGCCAGCCCCAAGGGTATAGTGGAGGAGGGTGGGGAAGAGGCGTATCTCCACGCTGAATGGAGAGTGGCTCTATTCCCCAGATGCCTGGGACCACCTGGTTGTCCCATCTACCCCTTTCTTATCCCATGTTTCCTTCCTGTCTACCCCCCAAACACTCAGGGAGTCAACAGACAAGGAGCTGGTGCAGAAATTATAGTAAATCACAAAACATTAGGCTGAAAGATCGTATAGTTCAAGGGCTCATTACAGATGATCAAACTGTCCCCCAAAAGGGGAGTGACTTACCCAAGATGGACATATAGCTGAATGTCTAAGAAGGAATTAATAGTTTCTGACTTTGAATCTGACGACGGTCTTCTCAATATACTAAGCTGCCCATGCAGTCCTCTCACACCATGTCCGGCTCCCACTCTCCCAATTTGACCCAAGCCCCCATCCCCTGCATCCACCTTGCCCAGTTCTACTCATCTTGCCTTTTGCAAAATGAAAGCTGTTCATAAGCAAAGGCAAATCCTTGCTGACGAATTGGTGACGACTGAACCATCTCTGTGATGGTAGTGATCTGCTAAACCCTCCCTGCTCCTTGATTACTGTCCTCTTCCAGGAAAGAAAGAGTCCCATAATTCACTCACATGTTTTTTGGCAGATGATTTGCAAAGGTAGGTTCTGGAGAAAGCAAAGAAACTAAGTCGAAATGCCTTTTAAAGACAAATATTTATCCTTTCATTGATTCATTCAGTAAACATTTGAGTGGCTACCATGTGCCAGAAACTATTTCAGGGCTGGGAAAAAGCATCTCTAGATTATATGTTCAGTGAAAAAACAGGATTCAGTTTACACAACTTTATTTTACACATGTTTACAACACAGCTATTGTGTGAGGTTCATTTCCAAATGACTTGTTACTGTGGCAGATGGAGCTGTCTAATAAGTAACATTCCTGGGAGGATTCTTTTCCTTCCTGTGCAGTGTCTAGGCAGCGGGCTGTGTGGGTTGCCCTCAGTGGGCCCCAGAGCATTTGTAGTCTCCTGTTTAGCCTGGACATGAAGAGGATGGTGGTTTGCCTACTATGGATGCATGTATTTTTCTTCTTGGCAAGAAAGTCAAAGCTGTTGTATTGGTGGTGTTTATCCGCTTTTCCCACTGTTTCTCTCCAGCCCCAGTTCCCTCCTCCCTCAATTATAAAGATTCCCATGGAAAGTGTCCAATCAGATCCCCAAAACGGTATCCACTGCATTGCCAGTAAGTAAAAACACATGGTGTCTCTCCCTTCCTATTTACTACTAATCCTCCAACCCTTCTCCGGGAGGAACTTCCATCATTAACTCAGGGGGATTTAATGGTCTTGGATGTTAGAGGACTCCTGTGCTAGGCAGAGTTCACAGAGAACTGGGCCCCAAGAATTGGGACTCCAATCAGATGAAACTCCTACATCAAACCCTGCAGACACTAATGATCAATCTTCACTTTAGGCAAAACACTTCATTCCTTCCACCTCCTCTCTTGGATAGTTTCAGACAATGTCAACCCAAACATGGCCCACTTAGCCTGCTCATACCCTCCAGTGGTTGTTGAAATGATTGAGAGCTCCAATCAGAGTTGAGTTGTCCCCTTTAGACAACCAGGTGGCATGTGGATTACAAATTAATCAGAACTGAAAGTCCCAGTGTTTGGGTTCGGATTTTGTATAAATCAAAGCACCTTCTACCTGCTGAAGGGGAGGCTGCCTGGGAGACAGCAAACATTGCTTATGAAGATGCTGAGAGATTCCGTTGCTACCTTTAACCCCTCCCAGCCTCAGTTCCCTATGGTCATCAAGGCACATCCTGTCCTGGGAATATTTGGAAAGATCTCAGCCTAGATCTCCACCCCAGTGCTCTAGATATAGGGGTCACCACTTTCCTCAAAGCCCCAGGTTAGGGGTGAGTAGCCAGGGGGTCCCACCAGCACCAAGGGCCCTTGAAGGGCTTCTCATCACCACTTTCCACCATAGCTACCTCTTCCTTTTGAGTTTGTCACTCTCCTTCCCCCACTCCCATATGTCTACTTCCATCATTCTTTCTCACTCTTCCTGGTCCTCCCCCATTCCTCAAACCCACCTAACCTGGCCAGGAGCCTTCTGGATTAAGGGATAATTGAGCCAGAAGCCACCTAGCTCTGAGGCCCCAGCATTCCTCTTGTTTAGTGTTGGCCACTAGGTTAGAGAATAGAAAAGAGAAGAAATGGGTGGGGTGCGGGCACTAGAGAAATAGGATGTTCTCCAGTATAGTCCCTAAACCTGCTCCCCATCTCACATGTTCATTTCCTACCAGGAAAAAGATCTTCCAGTTGGAGTTACTCACTCTGATTCTTCCTTCAGTGACTCAGAACTCGATCGAAGGTAAAAGCCATTAGGTAGACTCCTTGGGTGTTAGATGAGAGACAAGCATCGGCCAAGAAGGTCGAGGACTGGGATTTCCCAGGCTAGCCAGTGTCTTGGTAAAAGGCCTTTGGTGGTCCACCACTCGGAAAAAATGGAGACAAACTCTGATGTCAGGTAACAAATTTGCCCTCTTACTGACATAAGAAGTTACAACACACAAAGTTATTCAATATTAGAAAAGGAAATGTTTACAAAATATTAGGTAGAATAGAAATTAAAAGTAAATACTGAGAAAAAATAAACAACCTAGACGTAATTTAAGTATACAGTATTGGAAGCCAGGATAAATGAATTCTGAGGATCAAAAGACCAGGTACTTTAATACTCCAAGGAACAAAATAACAGCATGGTTAATTAGCAAAGGTCTGAAAGGTTATCAAGGAAAACTAAGTATCAAAGATTCAGTGGAGATAGGAACTAGACTGACAGTCAAGATTCAAGGCTCAGGTTCCAGGAGCCCCCATGCCAACCGCGAGAGTCCTTGGTTTTTAATGAGACGCCACCCATGCAAAAAGTGAGACCACTAGATGCAAAAAACCAAACCTGATTCCGACTCATAGCAACCCTATAGGACAGAGTAGAACCGCCCCATAGGGTTGCCAAGGAACAGCTGTTGGATTTGAACTGCAGACCTTTTGGTTAGCAGCCAAGCTCTTAACCACTGGACCACTAGGGCTTCACACAAGGGGGGCTCAAAAATGGAAAAGAGGAATTCAGAGGCAAGAAAGTCTTTGCTTCAGCCATTGCTAGGGAGGATGGTAGGGGGAGTCCCATTCCACACTGTCCCCTAAAATGGATAGGAATCTTCCTGTACTGGATCAAACGTTAGTAAAAGCACAAGCTGTTGCAAGTCTGGAGGCAGATAAATCTCCAGACTTAAATGGCACTCACCCAAGACCCTTTAGGAAACATAGAAGGGATCCTCTGAATTATGAGTCAAAGGTGTTATCACAATGCCAGGATGAGAAGACTAACATATCATCAGTACAACCTTCCCACAGCAGGGGACCCAAGGACGATCTAGCCCCCACCCATCCTACCTACTTTCACCTCCCAGCTCCCAAGTCAGGGCTCTTAACACCACTGATCTTTACATCTAAATGTGTTAGGAGGAAAGCAGTCTGTCTATCCTGATTTATTGTCATTTAAAAATAATCTGCACTAAATTGAATCTCTAATTGCCCCACTTTCAGGCAATGGAGGTAGAATTTGGATCAGGAAAAGCCCTTTCCAAAAAATCTCTTAAATCACACAAAGCTATAGTCCAAGGTCAGAAATGCAGACATTAGTTATCTGGAGATGGCATCTCCCAACTACACTGCTGTTTTACCAAACCTATGAAAATAAAGAGAAGCAAAGATCACGGAATAGGTGGAGTCAGTTTCAGTGAAGAGAAAGGTTCAGAAACATGATCTAGTTTAACAAAGAAGCATCAATGGTCTACCAGACAGGTGTTTAATCAATGATATAGAAAGGTAGGCATGTAAACAGAGATACACCACCTTGGGCCAGGAATAATGGGAGAATAGACTGGTCTAAGGGATCGATTAGCCTTACCTAGAGAATCTAGGAAAATCTCAGAGGCAGAGTTTAACCTGAGCAAGGCTTGGAAGGATAAATAAGAATCTGTCAGATGTACAGAATGGGGAAGAGTAAACAAGGAACAGCATTTAAGGTGGTGGAAACAGGCTTGAAATAACATTGGAAAACACACGGAATAAGGAGTGCATAGAACCTGGGGTAGGGGGGCAGGAGGGAGGAGATAGTTAACCTTTAGTCAAACTAGAGAAGTAGGCAGGAGTGTGAGCATAGACGGCCTTGTCTTCACATGCTGAGGAGCTTGGATTCTATCTGTTGAGAGTGAGGAACAAGGAAAAATACCAGTAGAGGACCAATCAGATTTGTGATTTAGAAAGTTCACTTTGGCAGCAACTTGAAAAGGTTGAAACAGGGTGAGACCAGTTAAATGACTGTGGCTAAAGTCAAGCCGACAGAGGATACTGCTGGCTTCTGTGATGTGTTAAGAGTTCATAAGTAAAGATAGAACTATTTGCATTGGAGTCCTATTCTGGGGATGGTGTTAAAAACACCAAGTGTTAGACAAATGGTTTTTCTTTCCTTCCTTTTCTCCCCCAGCATCACCTTGCACTTCAAAATTTCCTGTCCAGCTTCACCTGCTTTCAACTACTCACGAAGCCCAGTCTTTATGATGCCCCAGGTGAAGATAGAGATGGAGTCAGACTATGACTTCACGGATGTTGACAAATATCGAAGAGAGGCTGATGGCGAGACCACCCTCTAGGAAGACGCAGCTTCTCCCAGATGGTGGATAGAGTGAGGGCTTGGTTTGGTCTTAACTGTGAGAGTCTGGGTCAAAACTCTTAACTGCTCTATGCCTCAGTTCCGTTATTCATCAAACAGAGGGAGTCAGTCACTTGATAAAAAACTGGGTTTTGTCGATGAAAAGGTAGATGCAAAGCTCTCCTCTTCCCTTTGTAGTTATTAAAAGCTGGAAGTTGAATGCTATACCTTATTTTAAAATGCAGTTCATCGTAGAAACTATAACATTTCTTTTGAAACAAACAAAACAATGCTTGCCTCCCAAAACTATAGCTAAGATAAAGGGGAAATAGTTAAATTTTGTTTAAAACAAATACCAGTTAAGATTTCTCTTAAAGGTTAAGATTTTAAGTATCTCAGATGGTCTTGAAAGGACTACTAAAATACCGTTACTTCACTAGGCCAAGGTTGGAAATTTTGTTTTGCAATTTTACACATTAAGAAATGCTGAAAAGCGCCTATTTTTTTTCTTTCCATCTCAGTTTTCTGAGAGTTATATGAGAAGTTCAAACCATCTGCATTATGGGCCTTGCTATGACACAGAAGTGTGACTGGGCTTTATGAGCTTGAAAAGCCAGTTCCACAGTCTGTTAGTGAAACAGCCAACACATTTGAGTGGATACATATTTTTAAAATAAAACAGGTCTTGTTAAAGTGCAGTCTCAAACCACATGTTAAAGTAACAAATGATCTTTTAAATTAGAATCACTGGCTTTTCTTTCACATCCGGAATCAAATTTTTTTTTTTAGGCATTTGAGTAGGTCCTTCCTGCAAATTTCCAGTGGCCTAATTTCCAAAGTTAAATGCCCATTCATATGAGCATTATGTTAGGCAGAGCTAATGTCAAATTTTGGAAGACTTTAACTTTGCATTATTAAGCTAGTATTTGAAAGGAATGATTGGAAGCAATTTGGGTAGAGTAAAACCAGGGACTAATGAAGCAGACCTTTTCCCCATGAAATTTAGTATCAGTCATTTTATCTTCAAACCACGTTTAACAAACTCCAGCCATGTTTATTTCACACCTACTATGTGCCTGACATCCACACGTAGAAACAATGCATCTGTCATTTACTTTCTCTAGAACAGCTCTGGAAAGTAAATCGTTTTGGTTAGTTGCACATTTACTCAAAATGACAAATGCAGGTGCTTTTTCTTTTTTCTTTCTAAAGACAAATGACACTATAGCACTAGCACCTGGGTACCAGGTCAGTTAATTGCCTCTGTAACCCCCAGAGCCCAGGAGAGTACCCACTCCATAGAAAGCTCTCAGTAAATGTTTGTTGACTTAAATCTCAGAGCTCCTTTCCAAGGGATACTGCCAAGAGGTAAAGCTATAAACCTCTACCACTTCTACTGATAACAGCAGAATCACTTAGCTGTTCACTAATCCAGAACCATCAGCTGATCTTTCGTATAAGTTCTTTATCTTCATCTGTGCCAATCCTGGGAGGGCTAACAATCGACTCTTTAACATTTCAGTTTTAAAACCTAGCTGATTTGGTATAGCACTTTGTCCACATTAAACTATAGAAATATTATGGGTTCAGGAGTAAATGTGCCTGATTAATCAAACAAGCTGGAAAACTAAAATGTTAATTTTTTTGTTGTAATTTGATCGCTGTAATTTTCATCTTATATGTCATTTGGATTTTGTATATACACAGGCATTTTAATTTCAGTAGCTTCTATCAGGTTGTCATATTGTTACTTCTCCATGCAGTAGGTCAGTAATTTTTTCCACTTGTAATATAACCATAATTAAATAAAACTTAATCCTGTCTGTTCATCATGCTCCATGATTAATAATTTGGGTCAATCAGCAGGCATGGCTTACAGACATGATCTATACCTCACTTACAAAAACATCTCCAACGAACAATCAAAAGAATAAAGCCAGTAGGCAGAGGAATAAGGAGGAAGTAGGGCAACTTCCAATTGTTCTCCTTTTTCTTTCTGCCTCAAGCTGCCTACAGTAGGAGCCACCTCTGCCTTAATAAAAGTCCAAATACACAGCCTGGCTGAGAATACACTACCTACTTACCCCAGCCTCAAAATACGCACAGCAACCACCTTCCAATCAAAATTGTCAAATCAAATTAACGCTTTAAAAAAATGCATATTTAGATATAAAGAGAGAGAGAAAGAGAACTTGGCAAGCACATTAGGAAGTCCATCATCACAATGTGTACATTGAGCACATGGTTTAGAAAACATTAAGAACAAGACTATTTCAATGAATCTTACAGAAGAAGCTCCTGGCATGGCACAACCTTTTGGGACAAAAGACTGAAAGGACTAGGCTGGTTTCTCCACAGCTCTTTCAACCTGTTTGTTTAAGGCTAGGGTTGGCTGTTACCAAACACAGGGATATCTACACTGATTACATTCAATAAGAAAAATTACTTCTGGTTAGATGACAACTAAGATAGCAGTAGGATGGTACAATATTTCAGAAACTCATGCCATACCAGACAGAAGTATTTTATTAAAAAAAATAATAAAATAAAATTTAAAAAGCTTTAATCAAAGTCTGCTCAAATTCAATTATTAACTCAAGCTCTTAAAAACCTTTCAGGAAAGCCAATAGGTACATCAGAGAAAAGCAGGCAGCTACTGACAATTCTTTGGTGGAAAAGTAAGTTGCATACTTACAGAAGCTGCCTATTGATTATCAAGCCCAACTCTGTATCAGTTTTGTTTTTCAAAAATAGTTTCAAGATATACCAAGAAACCACATAGACACCCTCTAATAGTACAAAAATCTAACAATAAAATTTAAAGATATAGCAAAAGCCAAATACGACAACACACAGGAATAATTTATAAACTAAGCCTTTCAATCCTGGAAAACTAAAATGTGGGAGACCTCGCTGAATAGTAACATACATAAAACAAGAGCTAGTAACAAATAGAACAACCCTAAATGTTCTCCAAATGACTACCTAAGCCACAACATGACAGCTCAGGAGTACTATTAACATGTAGCTTTCCTTCTTTTCCACCCAATTCAATTTTATTTAGACAAACCTGGTTATCAGTCAATACATGTATAAATCAGGGTAATTTTTTTATACCCAATTACTAACATTTCTTCCTTTTCCCTAATTTTCTCCAGCAACATTTTTCCTTTGGTTTGACAAGTTGAACTTAACAGGTTTGGAACCTGAAGTATCAACTCTTATTGGAGTAGCACTTGGGAAATGCAATCCTAGAAAAGGCAAATTTTAACAACTGAAATGGCTTGACAAACATCCATTCTCACCACGACAATGTCCCCATGTTAATCACTCCGTTAATGGCTGCTCTTGGCTATATCCTAACACCCAGCATGACACTGGAGTGCTCCCCTTTGAGGTACTGCAGAGTTATTATGTGTGCAAATACTCACCCATTTAAGCTTTCCATAAATACAAAGCATCATTTTAAACCATTTCCATACAATAAATAAAATACATTGCATTTCTATTGGCCTGTTTTGCTTCTTGAACTGGCGTGGAATGCTGATGATGACGAAGATACAACAGTTAATTAGATGCTACTCCAAGCTCTTTAGACTTCAGCACTTCCCGTTCTTCGTGCCTCAGCAGTTTTTTTGCAGCAATGATGGTATTCTTCATTAGCATCGCCACTGTCATGGGACCAACGCCCCCAGGGACCGGAGTGATGTACCCAGCTTTCTTCCTGACTCCTACATACAAACAGGAAAGGCACTCTGCTTCAATTATGGCAAAGGAAACGTATGTATGTTAACATATTATGAAAGAAGCATGCAAAGAAAAATCAATAATATACATAAGCACCTTTATAAACCTCAAGCTCACACACAAAAAAACCACATCTACATTACTCAGGAATAAAAGTTTTGAAAACATTAATAAGATAACACACAAATAATGAGCAGAGTTGTTCGATGAGTATTTGTATATCTGAATAACCTATAATTTACCAGCCATATACACGCTTCCTTCCCATTAAATCCGTTTAAAAAGAAACATCTCAGTAGGTTAACTATGTGGGAGGAATAACCATAATAATAATAAGCATTGTCTGAATTAATACCTGCCTACAACATTTTCTTAATTTTAAGAATAGTTTGTCCAAAACATTAAGCAAGGAAAATGAGAAGTAAGATTGCTCTAACCCAATCTTAAAAGGAAAAATACTTAAGATACCTAGGCTTAGATGTGTGGCTACTTTAACTAAACCAAACCAAAAACACTCATTGCTGTCAAATCGATTCTGACTCATAGAGACCCTAAAGGACAGAGCAGAACTGCCCCATAGGGTTTCCAAGGAGCACCTGGTAGATTCAAACTGCTGACCTTTTGGTTAGCAGCTGTAACTATTAACCACTAGGCCACCAGGGTTTCCGTTTAACTGAACAGAAAGCTAGAAATAGGGTTATCAGCGTGAGATTCAGATTAATATGATACTTTAAGGAGTGAAAAGAGAAATCTTCTAGCATATCCCAAAATTTCAGGAATGTGGCTTTTTCATGGACTATTTTAACATTCCAGATCTGTAATCTCACCTCTCAAGGTGAAAATAAGAAATCTATAACCCTTTTTAGGAGGCTCAATGATCTAGAAAAAAATCACTTCCTTAAATTTTCAAAAGTGTTGAAAGTCATAAAGCTGTTTCAACTATGAAATAGGCCTAAGAAAATAAACAACTCCCCGAAAAGATTATACCTGCTCTCCATAATTTTATGCTACAAACACCTAAAATAATTCTAAATAGCTATAATTTAAAAAGACTTCTGGTAAATGGAAAGTATTTTTAAGTAGTATTTCCATGGTAACAAGTATAAAAGCTAAGGAAAAGATATACTCAAACTATTTCAGAGTGTAGAAAAGGAAGGAAAACTCCCAAATTCATTTGATGAAGCCAGCATAACCCTGATACCAAAGACATCACGAAAAAAGAAAATCACACACCAATATCTCTCATGAAGACAGATGCAAAAATTCTTAACAAAATTCTAGCCAATAGAATTCAGCATCACATCAAAAAAATAATACCCCACGACCAAGTGGGATTCATACCAGGTATGCAAGGATGGTTGAACATTAGAAAATCAATCAACATAATACACCACATAAATAGAACAAAAGAAAAGAATCACACAATCATCTCAACTGACGCAGAAAAGGCATTTGATAAAGTTCAACACTCATTCTTGATAAAAACTCTCAATAAAATAGAAATAGAAGGGAAATTCCTCAACATAATAAAGGGCATCTATACAAAACCAGCTCCACGTGTCTGGCAGTTTGTCCTATTGTGGGGGCTTGCGTGTTGTGATGCTGGAAGCTATGCCACCGGTATTCAAATACCAACAGGGTCACCTATGGTAGACAAGTTTCAGCTGAGCTTCCAGACTGAGAGCAGTAAGAAGGACTCGGCGGTCTACTGCTGAAAAGAATTAGCCAGTGAAAACCTTATGAATAGCCGCAGAACATTGTCTGATATAGTGCCAGATGATGAGCCCCTCAGGTCGCAAGGCCCTCAAAAGATGACTCGGGAAGAGAGAACTCCTCAAAGTAAAATCGACCTTAATGATGTGGATGGAGTCGAGCTTTCAAGATCTTCATTTGCTGATGTGGCACGACTCAAAACGAGAAGAAACAGCTAGTATTGGCCATTTGGAATCAGACAATCACAGGGTTTACTATGCTGGGAACGACAACTTGAAGAATGGCATTGCATTCATCATCAAAAAGAACATTTCAAGATCTATCCTGAAGTACAATGCTATCCGTGATAGGATAATATCCATATGCCTACAAGGAAGACCAGTTAATACAACTATTATTCAAATTTACACACCAACCACTAAGGCCAAAGACGAAGAAATCGAAAATTTTTTTACCAACTTCTGCAGTCTGAAATTGATCAAACATGCAATCAAGGTGCACTGATGATTACTGGTGATTGGAATGCAAAAGTTGCACACGAAGAAAGATCAGTAGTTGGAAAATATGGCCATGGTGATAGAAATGACATGGGAGATCACATGATAGAATTTTTCAAGACCAACGACGTACTCATTAGAAATACCTTTTTTCAACTACGTAAATGGCTACTATACACACAGACCTTGCCAGATGGAATACACAGGAAACAAACTAACTACGTCTATGGAAAGAGACGGTGGAGAAGCTCAATATCATCAGTCAGAGCAAGGCTCATAGTGACCCTATAGGACAGGGTAGAAATGCCTCATAGAGTTTCCAGGAAGCGGCTGGTGGATTCAAACTGCTGACATTTTGGTTAGCAGTCGAACGCTTAACCACTGTGCCACCAGGGCTAAACAAATAACACACGTGAGGAACGTGCTTCGAGTTCAATCAAGTATATGAGACCAAATGGGAAACATCTGCCCAAAAGCGAAGACAAGAAGGCAGGAAGAGACAGGAAGTCTGGACGAATGGACACAGAGAACCCGGGGTGGAAAGGAAAAGGGGGTGAGTGCTGACACATTGTAGGGATTGCAACCAATGTCACAAAACAATCTGGACATAAATTTTTGAATGAGAAACTAATTTGTGCTGTAAACTTTCACCTAAAACACAATAAAATTTTTTTAAAAAAAGTTAAAGGAAAAGAAAATGATCTATCTTAAACGAAATTAAACTGATTTTATTTTTAATAAAGGTAGTATTTACTGATTTTATTTTTTAAAAATTATACCATTTACCTTCAAAATCCACATCTCCAACCAACTTGGGTTTAGCAGTTATGGGATCTTGAACTCTATTTATTCCCACATCAATGACGGCTGCTCCTTCCTTGATCATATCTGCTGTGATCAGATTTGGAATGCCTAGAAATACGGAGATACGAATGAGCAATTAGTACTGAAATTCAGATTGTTCTCTAATTTCAATATCAACAGACCTGGCAGGCTCATTAACATTTTATAAAAACCTATAAAAGTATTAACCAAAGAACTACTTAAACTTTATATAGTAAATAGAGGAGCCCTGGTGGTGCAATGGTTAAGAGCTCAGCTGCTAACCAAAAGGTCAGCAGTTCGAATCCACCAGCCACTCTGTGGAAACCCTATGGGGCAGTTCTATTATGTCCTATAGGGTTGCTATGAGTCAAAATTGACTCAATGGCAATGGGTTTTTTTTAATAGAAAATAGAAATATTTTGAAGCTTGAGAAACAACATTCATCCTTCCAGTCTATGGTGGAATATTGGAAACCAGTACTCCAACCACAGCTATAGCCCTACCTAGGGGCATGAGGAATGGAAGGGCAGCCAGGCAGGCAAACTCTGGACTCACAACATATAAGGGATGTATCCTCACCGTTCTGAGGGGAAGTCCTTCTGTCCCCCTCCCTTGTGTTCTTACCTGCAGCGGACACCACAATATCTGCAAGAATTGTATGTTTCTTCAACTGCTCTTTGGGTGTGTATCGATGAGATATAGTAACAGTGGCATCACCTGTGAAGGAAAAACAGGTGTCCTGATTTCTGAATCAAAGCTGGGATTGTTTGTTCAGTCACACACACCACCCCCCACTCCCCGCCACACACACGTATAACCCTCAAACCTACCTTTTTAAATAGTTCAAAAATGTTACTTTTTTTTCCCTTAGTTGCCTTGACTCTGAGTATCTTAGGTCTCAATTAATCATGCCACTGTGGAAATTCAACATCTCTGAAAAACAGCTGACTTAATGCTTGCGCCATATTTTCTAGACAGCTAATTGTTATTTGCTCTTTTTAAATTAATACTAAATTTCTTATTTTTTGTAATTTTAACCCATTAGTCCTAGCTCTATCCTTTGAAGTCATATGGGATTAAACTTCTTCCTTATCCTAGTTAACAGCCTTTCAAGATTTTACCTTTTCTAAGTAAAATATCACCAGAATTACTCAAGGTTTGAAAAAAGTATGCTGAAAGATATCATCTGGAAATATAGTTTTGCCATTATTTCTGATACAATTATGTTAAGATCATAATGACATGTGATGATGTTGATTTACAAGGTTTTTCCTCAAACAAATCAACAGGACTTGATATAATGACATATATTCATATCGATGTAAGCCTTTGCAATGGTCTCAGATTTTTTTCCTACCAAAAGACACAGAATGGGAAACTCTCTTTGAGTAAGAACTGCTTCTTAGCTCTAACTATCAAAGCCACAACCAAAAATTTCTAAATGCATGCCTGTCTAGGTCATTACATATGACTAAAGGAAAATTGTAATTTCTATAAGTATGCTTATACCCAAAATCAAATTTTTATGAGGCACATTCATTTCTGGACTAATTCCATAATAAATAAATAATAAATAAACTCCCTGATGACACTGAGTACAGCTTCTCAGACAAAGGTTACTCCCCAAAGACCTGTATCGCACACAGTGAATACTCTCAAACCCTGAGGTTCTCACAGGAGGGAGAAGAGGACATGCTCTAACAGCCATTCCCTTACCTCCAGGACGTTCGTGTGCCCCATCTGTGTGAAGTAACATTGCAATAGGCATTCCAACATTTTTTGACCTTCCAGCCACAACCACATTCTTCCCTAGGGTTGGAATTCCTATGAAAATAATATATACTGCATTAAAACTAGTGCTAGGCTGTCTCGGAATGAGCACCAAGGGAAAGGGAAATCAAGATGGCCTTCATTTTGATAATGAAGGAAGTCACTAAGCTTACTGCCTCATCAGCCAGCTGGAGCTATCACTTGCTACACACACCAGTCATCAGTTGCCCTCAAGTCAATTCTGACTCATGGGGACTTCATGTTTGTCGGAGTAGAACCGCACTCCATAGGGATTTCAAGGCTGTGGCCTTTCAGAAGCAGACTGCCAGGCCTTTCTTCCAAGGTGTCTCTGGGTGGGTTTAAACTGCCAACTTTTTGGTTAACAGCTGAGTGCTTCACAGTTTGCACCACCCAGGGACTCCTCTTGCTACACACAGTGAAGGTTAAGAGAAAAAAGGAGGGGAACCCTGTAAACTAAAAAATGTTCCATGAACGTGCACTATCACCACCATTAAATCTTAAGTTTCCTTTGCTGAGGCTTCTAGATTAAATGGCAAAAAACAGTCATGGGAAACTGCTTAGAGTGGTTACCTCTGGGGAGTAGGAATACAGGATGTGGGGTGAGGGTATCCATTCTTTGGGACTGTACGAATTTTAACCATTTCCAAGAATTTTTATAATACTAACACAGCCATACCAGTATGAGATATACCTACCGGTTCGCTTAATTATTTCCCACACACCCCAGGGGGTAGCGGGTAACATGGAATACTGGTCCAAACACATTCGCCCCACATTAATTACATGAAAGCCATCAACATCCTTGTCTGGAGACACGGCATTGCAGACCTTCCTCTCATCGATGTGCTCTGAAAAAGAATCAGAGCACTGGCCTTGATTCACCATTACATAGTCAACACTGCTTGATTCCAGCTTACCTGGTTTCTCCTGCAAACCCAATTCCCTTCTACACCTTGCCTCCATGATTTACTTCTCCATCTGCACCAGCTGGGCTCACTTCAAGCCAAACCAAACACCGATATCAAAGTCGATACCCTCTGTACAACTGCTTCCCTCCACTGTCCTTTGAATCAAGATCTCAAGTTAAAATTAAGGGATAACTGGTCCTCTGAGCAGGTCTGTCCTGTATCTAATCGAATATTCACCCTCTTGGTTTACCCCCCCCTTCTAAGTCAAATCCTCCGTAAGGGCCAGGTTTATAAAGTAACAATCCTCTCTACTCCTCAGAAATCATGTCAAATGATGGAGCTCAAAACTCACCTGGAAGAGGAAGCTGAACAAGGAGGCCATCTACGTTGTCATCATTGTTCAGTTTACTGATTAAATTCAACAGTTCTTCCTCGGAAATCGAAGCTGGTTTCAAAATTGTTTCGCTGCTGATTCCTATTATGAGAAAATCTTTAGATTAAAAAAAAGCTTAGGCATTGAATCAGCACTGCTGTTTTGCCTGCCATCTTCATCCACCAGAGGTTTTTCACCATCACACGTATCCTGGTAACTGAAAAGCTGAACTGGCTAAACAGTAACTTCACAAATACATACATTAGCGAATACTATAGCTTGACACTGTATTTACATTACTCCATGTAATCATGAACCTCGTTTTACAGATAAGGAGACTGTGTCTCAGAGAGATTAAATAACAAGGCAGCTAGTGACAAGGTCAGAATATCAAACCCAGATCTTGCAGGTTCCAAAGTCTATGCCTTCTGCTACACCACGCTACCTCCCAAAATCTTAAAAATCATAGCTTGCTATTTCCTGGAGGTGTCTAAAGGCTTTTCAATTAAAATGGCAAGAGATCTCTATTCTCAGTGATAAAGAACAGAGTATACCAAGAGCTCATTGGCCCAGTAACTCTCAGCCCAGCCAAACCAGTAGTTTCACAGCCCTTCGGAGCAGAAGGGCATTTGGCACTGATGCTGACCCCTGGAGAGTGGGCAGAGGCACATCTGAGCCCACCCACCTCTTCTCTGCAGTCACCCAGTAGTCTGGTACAGTAGGACCCAGAACACAAACCTCCCACCACCCAGACTCACCCCTTCTGCATTCAAAAATCCAACTACTTCTTTTTTTGTTTGTTTAATTTTATTTTTCAAGCAAATATACACAGCAAAACCCACTCCCGTTCTGCAGTTTCTAGACATAATGATCAGTAACGTTGATTTCACTTTTACATCGTGTCAACACTCTCATTATTTCTGTTCTGGTTGTTTCACTTCCATTTACTTAATCTCCCTGCCCCTCAACCTTTCATCTGTGCTTTAAAATAGCTCTTGACCCTTTGGTCTTACATAATTTTTTTTTCAAATGTGATACTCAACGGTGACAATCTTTACTCTTTGAGCTAACCTGTTACACAGTTTAAAGGTGACTCCAGGGCACAGTTTCAATTCAAGGTCTGAGGAGCAACTCAGGGCCATAGTCTCGGGGACTCCTCCAGCTTCAATAGGTCCAGACCACAGAAAAACAAACTCATTGTCGTTGAGTCGATTTTGACTCACAGCAACCCTATAGGACAGAGTAGAACTTCCCCATAGGCTTTCCAAGGCTGCAATCTTTATGGAAGCAGACTGCCACATCTTTCTCCCGCAGAGTGCCTCGTGGGTTTGAACCACCGACCCTTCAGTTAGCAGCCAAGTGCTTTAACCACTGCACCACGGGGACTCCTCTCAATAGGTCCAGTAAGTCTAAATTCTTTAAGAATCTGAAGTTCTGTTTCATATTTTTCTCCCTGTTTATCAGGACTGATCTATTGTGTTCCTGATCAGAACGTTCAGGCACCACCTAGTTCCTCTGGTCTCAAAGTCAAGGAGGCAGTGGTTTATGCAGTTAACTACTCCTGTAGTCCCATTCCTTCTGATTCTTGGCTTTTGATCTTTCTCTTTTGTTGCAGATGAGTAAGGACCGATAGTTGTATCTTAGCAAAAATCTGACTACTCTGAACTACATGATTTAACTGGCTTTGGAACCAATCAGTGAAGAAATCGAACGCCATTTCCCAGAAGTCAGAGTCATTTCCTTCAAATCTATGACTGAAGTATGTTCTGTGCCACATCACTGACGTCTCCTCAAACTTCCCCTCCAATGCCCCATTGCCTTAAACTGCAAACGCCCAAACACCTCCATCAGAGACTCTCACTATCGCTCAAGGAAAGGAAATGTAAAATGTCATCAAAGTCATCTGGCAAATGTTAAAACTAAGAATAGAATTTAGCTTATATTTCAGAAGACACCAAGAATACCAGTCACAATCCTCCTGCCCTAGTCTACCAGCCTCCTCAGTAGACATAGCCTGACTTCTTTACGACAAAGGTTTTTTTTTTGCATTTAAATCAATTCTGTTTTTTTAAATTGTGCTTTAGATGAAAGTTTATAGAGCAAATTAGTTTCTCATTAAACAGTTAATACACTATGACACAGTTCTGAATACAGTTCAATTACATTAGTCTCTTCTAATCAGTAAAAAGAACAACAGATTATAATGGAATTTGCCAGAGATAAACCTCAATTTAACAGCAGTTGGGGTTTGAGAGCACCACATACCCACATCTGCAGCAGCCCTGGTTTTGTTGAGGACGTAGGAGTGACTTGCAGGATTCTCTCCAACCAGAACCACGCTCAGGTGTGGCCGTTTGTTGCCCGATGCCACCCACTGTTCCACCTCCTGCCGCACTTCTTGCTTGATCTGCTGGGCCAGTTTCCTTCCAGAAATGACAACAGCTTCATCTCTACAAAGGCAACAGAGTCACAAATCCCAGTAGCTTGAATTTTTGTCAAAAGTAAAGACGAGACTATTAAAAAAAATTGTTATTAAACACCAAAAATTCAAAGTTTAGATTAAACCACATGGTGCCTAATCTGAGGGACAACCAAAATCTAAAAGACAGAGTTAAAGTGGTAAAGTTGTGTTTGGCTACATGTGCTTAAGCAGAGAAAGTTGAATGAAATAGTATCATTAATCTGAAGCTCAGAGAGTTTAAGCAAATGACAGCTAGTACATGGCCAAGCTGGGTCTCATATCCAGATCTGTTCTAGCCCAGAGCCCAGGCTCTTAAACACTACACCATCCTGCCTCCTGATTATTGCCAAATTGATAGGCAAATATGTGTGTATGTTTTTTCACTGTTTTAATTTGCATTTCTTTGCCCCCTCATGAGCACTGATGGTGCAGTGATTAAGCGTTTGGCCACTAACGGAAAGGTCTGCAGTTCGAACCAACGAGCTGCTCTGCAGGAGAAAGATGTGGCAGTCTGCTTATGAAAAGATTACAGCCTTGGAGCAAGGGAAGACACCAAGAGGTACACAACAGTAAAAGACAACCACGGTAAATACTATAACATACAATCCTGCAACAACAGTAATAACAAACGATAATTTATGAGTGGATACATAAGTAGATATGTACGCTGAATAACCATGGAAGTGCAGATGGGAGCACACCAAAGTGCATATATAGGTTTGGCTGTGGATATTTCTACATACATGTTTGTATGTGCAGCATATATATTCATATATATATAATAGAGCACTAAAGGGGGTACGGTCATGGAAATATCCTAGACATAACCAAACACCTCTCAGGACTGAGTTACGGGGCTTCAAGGCTAAGGACCATAGTCTCGGGAGACATCTAGGTCAAGTGGCATAACACAGTTCATAAAGACAACGTACTACATCCTACTTTGGTGATTAGCATCTGGGGTCTTAAAAGCTTGTGAGCAGCCATCTAAAATACAGCTATTAGTCTCTTTCCCTCGAGAGCGAAGAAGAGTAAAGAAAACCAAAGACTCAAGGAAACAATTAGTCCAGAGGGCTAATGGACCACAGGAACCATAGCCTCCTCTAGCCTGAGACCAGAAGAACTAGATGGTACCCAGCTACCACTAACTACCAACTGCTCTGACCAGGATCACAATAGAAGGTCCCAGTTAGACTAGGGAAAAAAAAATAGAACAAAATTCAAATTCATAAAAAAGACCAGATTTACTCATCTGAGAGAGACTGGAGGAAGCCTTGAGAGTATGGCCCTTAGACACTTGGAACGGAAGCCGTTCCCAGAGATCACCTTTCAGCCAAATAATGGACAGGCCTATAAAATATACAATAATACCCAAGAGGAAAGTGATCCTTAGAACAATCATCTATATAAAGCCAAAAGGGCAACCAACATCTGCCCAAAAGCAAAGATGAGAAGGCAGGAAGGGGCAGGAAAACCAGACGAATGGAAATGGGGAACTCAGGGTGGTAACGGGGAGAGTGTTGACACATTGCAGGGATTGCAAATAATGTCACCGAATAATTTATGTATAAACTACTGAATGGGAAACTAATTTGCTCTGTAAACCTTCACCTAAAGCACAAAAAAAAAAAAAAAAAAGGATTACAGCCTTGGAAACCCTATGTGGCAGTTCTACCCTGACCTACAGGGTCGCCACGCATTGGAATCGACTCTACCTCACTGGCACCGGGTTTGGTTTCCACCCCTCACCACCACGAGGTTAAAGTGTTTTTGCTACATTGTTATATGCCATTTATAGTTTGTGTTTTGTGCTCAGTCACATTATAAACCAATTCCTAGTTAGTCAATTATCTTTTAATTTTTATGGTGCTTTTGAATGTATAAATTATTTTATGCAGTTAAACTAAAAGACAATATACTGGACAGGTCAAACCTCAAAATGCCTACTATTCCCCACAGCCAAGACTATCCTGGTAAGGATGGGGGGAGGGAAGAGATAAGAGGAGGATCCTTCTCTTAAATAATTGTGCTCTACCGCAGGACCCCACTGCCCCCTCCACAGCTGACAGACCCGCAGTGAGGATCTGGCCAAGGGCAAAAATTTCTAGGCTGGCCAGCGGTCCAGCTAGAACAAAAGCTGAGCCCAAAGGGAACAGTGGTAATTAGCTGGACCAGTAAGAGCTTCTCTCTGAGAAGGTTCAAACTAAAACCTCAGAGGGCCAGTTAATGGGAGCCACACTCAAAAGACACAAAGAAGCAGGGATAAAGAAAAGCAATCATGTTAATGGGAGACAATCAGAGCAAAGGGTCAGAAGACTGCTACTGGGGGTGGGGCAATGAGGAAATTCAAACCTTGTTCTGGTCTCTGAAAGGCTGTCATGAGAATTGTTTATGAAGCTCTTCCTGTGTTCCATGAGGCCCCACCCAATATGAAAGATTCCTAGTTTATTTCCTCATGCATCCTTACAATAAAGTACCATTACTTAAAGTAAGATAAGCATCTGTTCCGTAAGCAAAAAGATCCCACCGAAAACAAGTCTTTACCTTTAGTTTTCTGCCCCAGGTGTCATATGAGGACTTTTCCAACTTCCAACACCAATGAAACATCAATTTCCCCTTACAGCACGCATTTAATTCTCAGGGATAACATCAAGGTACTGGATATCCTGTACGGTCAGATATGATTAATTGTCAAAACCAGTAAACCAGTTGCCAAGGAGCTCATTCCGACTCATGGCAACCCCACCTATGTCAGAGTAGAACTGTGCTCCACAGAGTTTTCAATGGCTGATTTTTTGGAAGTAAATCACCAGGGCTTTCTTCCATGGCACCTCTGGGAGGACTCAAACTGCCAGCTTTTCCTTTAGCAGCTTAGCACATTAACCATTTGCACCATTCAGAGTTTCCCATTAATTCTCAAGAGCACTGTTCATTAAAATAGAATTTTAAAGCTTTAACAATCAGTCTTTAAACCTACGTTTCACTTGCATTATGATTAAATACCTACTTTAAACCAAATCTCAGTGTCTTAGATATAATACAATAATTTTCTATCTAAACCTTATATTAATCTGTATTTGTATTTTGTGAGGTATTAAGGTCTCATAATTTTATAGCAAACCAAATACTTTTGCCAAGGTTTTATGCAATGATACTAGCATGGCACAAAATATATAATAGCATTTAATATATACCGATGGTATATTAAAGAAATGAAAATATATTAGTATCTACAAATCCATTTCAGAATTAGAGTTGAAGGAGACATCATTAAAAGGGCTTTGCTGATACAAATACTGCAGGCAACATTTCTGATCTATATTAGTACCAGGAACACCTGCCCAAGGCCAGAAACACATTCCAAACCCTGGAACACTGTAGAGTGAAAGACTACTTAGAAAGGACAGTCATTTGAGCATTGTGCTCTTTACAGAATTATCCACATGGGATCAAATTGACAACAGCAACTCAAAAGATTATATAGGAAACTTAGAGGACAGTTAGTTTATGTTAATGAGAGAGGAACAATTGGGAAAAAGGGGGTGAGAATGGCTGCACAACTTGAAGAATATAATCAACGTCACTAAATCATACATGTAGAAATTGTTGAACTGGTGTATGTTCTGCTGCGTATATGCTCAACAACAAAAAATAAATTATTTTTAAAAAGGACAGTTATTTATATTGAATGAAATAACATATATCAAGTGCCAGCCATATATGTTTAATAAAAATTAATTTTTTACTGTCTTGGTTAAAGAGTCATACACACACAGACACACACACACCCTTAATATACAATAAGCATATCTACTGTATATTAGTGTGTGTCTCTGTGTGTATGTATGTATGTGTGTGTGTATGTCTGTGTCTGTGTGTATATATACACACACACATATCCATATACATATATTGGAGCCCTGGTGGCACAGTGATTAAGAGCTTGGCTGCTAACCAAAACGTCAGCAGTTCAAATCCACCAGCCGCTCCTTGGAAACCCTATGGGGCAGTTCTACTCTGTCCTATAGGGTGGCTATGAGTCGGAATCGATTTGACAGTGACGAGTTTATAGGCAGTCCTCAGATTGAGAAGGAGTTCCGAGCTCCATTCCCAAATATCTGTCTTTAAACTGAATTTGTACATAAGTCACAACAGTTAGGCACAGTTTGTATCTTAGTCAACTGTTTTTCTTAGTATATAGTATATAGTGGAACTTTGCTTGCATAAAAAACATCAAAGAAACACTTCCAGATACACTAAAACATTTTTAACATAATAATACAGTAATAATAATATTTTGATGTGTATGTATGTACCTCAAATTTTTAATATAATAGGCTTTGTGGGAGTTGGTTCTTAACTAAGAGTTGTATGTAAGTAGGACGTTCATAACCTGAGGACTGCCTGTATATTAAAAAAAAAATCAGTGAGAAGGGTTTGGCTTGCACTTCATTTTGAAGGCAAAATACTTAGAGAAAATGGTGGCAGCACATTTGGGCTAAAAATGCTACACTAGAGCTAAGGACACAGGCTTCTGGGAGAACCGAGTGTTCCAAGTCCCAGTCCTTAGCTTCCAAAAGCAGGTTCTGGATGTTATGCCAACTTGCTTTAAAAAAAAAAAACTGTCAGAGTAACAAGAACAAAGCCACAATGTAATGAAAATCCTTCATATTGTTTAGCCCTCCTCTAATTCCCACAACTCTGCAAAAAGTGAAACAGCCTAGGGAATGTGTCATTACCTAGCTCCTCTCTTTGCCAAAGGGGAGATAAAGTAACTGCCACCCTGATGTAAACAGGGAAAAGGAGATTCAGCTCAGTCCCACAGGGAATCCAAAAACTGTAACTATATTAGCTAACATTTATTTAGGAACTAAATGCTTTCACAGATGTGTTTTTAACAATTTTCCATTAAAATGATGAATCAACAGACTAGAAAGAAGTCAAGAGGATTGTTCAAATAAAATTCAAAATGAAAAATCAGTAGCATCTTCACTTTCCTCCCAACTTAATAGCTTACAGTACTATAATTTTCCATGAAAAATTAATGAGGTATTTTACAATTCATGATCAAGTTATTTTGGGAAGAGTTCTCATTACTGTTACCTACTGATTACTGGAACCAGGATTGAGTGAAGAATGACACAAAGGGGGATGGAACTAATATCTATTAAACACTAGATATTTTCACCATGAGTCAGAATCAACTTGATGGCAACTAGTAATTTCGCCAAGAGGTTTACATACATTATTCTCACAATCACCTTGGAGCTGTTATAATAATCCTGTTATATAGAAAGGAGTATCTGGGTGGTGCAAATAGTTAACATGCTCAGCTGCTAACTGAAAGGTTGAAGGTTGGAGTACACCCAGAGGTGCCTCAGAAGAAAGGCCTGGCAATCTACTTCTGAAAAACCAGCCACTGAAAACCCTATGGAGCACAGGTCTACTCTGACATACACGGGGTCACTACAAGTTGAAGTCAACTCAATGGCAATTGGTTTGGTTATATAAAACCAGAAAACCAAACCCACTGCCATCGAGTCAATTCCAACTCATAGGGAACCTATAGGACAGAGCAGAACTTCCCTGCAGAGTTTCCAAGGAGTGGCTGGTGGATTCGAACCGCTAACCTTTTGGTTAGCAGCCAAAAGCTTAACCACTGCTCCACCAGGGCCCCTTGGTTATACAGAAGAGGAAAGAAACCAAAGATGGTAGAAACAAAATTCAGACTCAAACCTCTGCCTCCAAAGTTCATTTTTCTCTATATCTCAGTGTCTCCTAGACTATACTACTACTGTCTCTGTGAGATTTATGTTCCTGAAACCTGAAACTTGTGACATGAAAAAACTTCACACCAGTCTTAAAAAAAAAAAAAAAAGATATTCCTTACATTTATGCAGCCAACAGTAATCAAAGCAATACAGCAATACATCCCAATAGCTATAAATACCAGATGTGCAGAACAGGTAATATGTTCTGCTTCAGAGATGTGGAAGCTTAATATTCATTCAGAAAGACAAAGCAAAAGAACATTTGTTACTGGAGAAGGAGAGCAAACTGCTCCAGTTTTTTACATGATGAATTAAAGCATCTTTATAAATCTCTTTTCAATCATTAAAGCCTATGGCCTGACTGGTCCACAGGCACATTTGGTCAGCACTCAAGAAAGGGGTTGGGGTGGGGAGGAGAAGGGGCAGTAATAAAAGATGGAACTTTTGGAAAGGCAGGTCAGGGTAAGACCAAGGAAAGCTTGAATGACAAGGCTTCCTTCAAGAACACATTAATCCAGGAGGTGGGGCCAAGATGGCAGAGTAGTCAGATGCTTCTGGTGGACCCTCTTACAATAAAGACCCAAAAAAAACAAGTGATTCAATTATATTTGGCAATCTGGGAGCCCTGAACATCAAAGGCAGATTTGAGGAACCAGACTGAGTGGCAGGGGGTGGGAGACACAGTTCGGACGCAGCGAGGAGTTGCTAGACCTGACCCAGCAAGAGCCTGAGCCCTTCAGGCCTGAGGAGCTCGTGGGTGAGCAGTGAGGCAGGCAAGCAGCCGTGCTCGGGAGGCACATTTTCTGCACTGGGAGAGTCCCAGTGCCAGAGAGTCTACATGACCACCCAGAAATAGTGAGAAGCAGTCCTTATCAGTAAAATTGCTTAGGGCCTACCATCTCTATCAAAAACACCCCCCCCAGGGAAAAACCCCTCTCCCATTTACCTCTCCACTCCCTGCTCTGCACTGGGTCCCGGACAGGCTTCAGCAATTATTGAGTGCCCTGGGCCAGAAGTAGGATCTGTTACATGCCCTGAGCCATTCTCCCAGCCTTGGAGAGTGAACGAATTAACAAAC
>NW_004443940.1:8345444-8385415 GCF_000243295.1 Trichechus manatus latirostris
TTGGACTGGACTGTGGGACATAAAGTGATAACTCGTGAGGAGTGTGCCTCTTAACTCAAGTAGATACAAGAGACTAAACGGGTAGCTTCTGTCCGGAGGTGAGATGGGAAGGCGGAGAGGGTTATGAGCTGGTTGAATGGACACGGGGAATCAGGAGTGGAAAGCAGGAGTGTGCTACCACAGTATGGGGAGAGCAATTAGAGTCACATAACAATGTATGTACAAATTTTTGTATGGGAAAAAAGAAAAAACACACATTAATTCACATTCTATGCCCCAACAGCATCTTGGAAATGTCTCTTACAGTACTTTTACACTGAGTAGAAATTATATCTGTCTTCTGCTCCTAAACAGGTACATGAGTTCCACCAAGGAAAGAACAGCTTTTATTTATCTCTGAATTCCCACAGCCTAGCCCAGTAACCCGAGCCCTAGCACTCAGTAAGGCTGAGTAAACGTTTGAGCATTAAAGCGACTGCTTAGGACTCTGGCACTAGAAAGGCTCTAAAGGTTGACGAGACAGAGAGTGCAGATTTGGGGAGAGAAATCGCAGCCCTCCTCCCCAAGAGGACTCTCCAACCTAGGTTTACGAATGACAGCCTGAGGTCCAGAAAGATCAGAAAAAACCTACTGCGTCTCTAGTGAAAGATGAATAGAGCTTTCCCTTTCACTTTCCTCTTCCTATTTATCACCTCCATTTACTCCTGCCTGGCACTACTCAGCTCAGAGTGAGGTCTGCAGTCAAAGCCCTGGTGACCACAGTACATTTGTTCTCTTGGTAGTGGTGGCGGGGGTCTGGAAGAGCAGCGCGAGCCACACCCACCTCCCGCCGGTAGAGGGAAGTGCCGGTACCCAACCAGCAAGGCGGCACCGGGATTTCATCAGACTGCATCAACGTCCGCCGCCGCTAGGGTCCCGGGAGGGGACCGCGCGCGGAAGGCTGCTCACTCAGACCCTTCCCAGCGCTTGCTAAAGCGCTCCTCTGCCTTCCCCAAGCCAACTCTGAGCATTACAGCCAAGGGAGGCCAGTAGGCTCTGGCCCAACTCTTTACCTTCTTGTGTCCCTACTACATCCAGACGCCCCCCAGTCCGCCTGCGCCGTCGCGCTGCACCGTCGGCCCAGTCCAGCTGGCAGACTGTCCCCGAGACTGGAGGACGCCCCAACCCTGAGGGAGACCGGCTCCTCCGAAAGGCGAGTTCATGGTACCAGCCTACCGCGCTAAGCGAGAGTCCAAGATGCTGGCTGCTGCCGCGCTCTGCTGCCACGTCGCCCAGCCACACCCACGCCCCTCGGTGGCCACCACCGCCCAGGGCAGAGAGTCTCAAGAAGAACGCCCCTCGGAGACCCTCGGGCAGTCCTCCCCCCCCCCCCGCCGCCACCGCCTTCCGTTCTCCCCGGCTTTCCGCGCTGACTCAGTTCCCTGACCCTCTTACCGCACTGCCGACAGGTGGAGGGAGCGATGGCGGGGACGGCAGCTCTGCGCTGGCCGGAGTAGCCGGGCAGCAAACGTTGCCAAGAGAGAAGAGGAAGCCATGACCGGTGCCGGTGCCCGCGCGGGAGAGAAGCGCGCGCGCGAGCCGCGCGGTTATACCGCGGCCGCGTGGCGGGCCCCGCCTCCTGCCAGCACCCATTGGTCTCTGCTCCCCTCCACTTGCTCTCTGTTGGGCCTGCTGTAACCGAAGTAGCCAATCGGTTGTCTTTATTAAACGTAAGCAAAGTCCTGTAAAGCCCTGCTTGTGATTGGAGCAAGAGGAGCCAGGAGCAAGGCCCTGGAAGGCTCCAAAGCCTTGGTAGCCTGCGGTGATTGGCTGAGGAAGGCAAGCCCCTGTCTGACGCAGCTGGTGTCACCGAAGCCGGGCCAACACTGGTGAGATTTCGTTCATTCATTGATTGAACAAATATCTGAACGCCTACTGTGTGCCAGGCACTCTGCCAGGCACTGTAAAGGGTGGATAAAAAGACAGGCAGATAGAATACCCAAAAACCAAATACGCTAAGTCGAGTCCATTCCGACTCACAGCGACCCTATATGACAGAGTAGAACTGCCCGATAGGGTTTCCAAGGCTGCAAATCTTTACAGAAGCAGACTGCCACATCTTTCTCCCCCTGAGTGGCGCGTGGGTTCGAATCGCCGACCTTTTAGTTAGCCGAGCGCTTTAACCACTGCGCAACCAAGGCTACCTGGCAGATAGAATACCAACTAATAAATGTAGAGGAATGACGGAGTTAGAAAATCACCATTTCGCAAAATCATGCTAAAAATTGATTCGGCAAGAATTACCAATGGATATCAAAATAACTGGGTGAGAGTTTGATGAGGTACAGGGTATTTGCATATAGGGTTGCCAGATTTAGCAAATAAAGATACAAGATGCCCGGTTCAATTTGAATTTCAGATAACAAACAATTTTGGGGAGTCATACTAAAAAAGAAAAAAAGTATTCGTTGTTTATCTGAAGTTCAAATTCAACTGGGAGTCCTGTATTTCATCCTGCAGCCCTATTTACATAGTCTCAAAGCATCATCCTCACAAAATACTTATACTAATTACAAAATTACTAAGTGGAGAAATGGTAAATTTACAGTGGAGAAACCTGACAGACATCACCTTAACCAAGTGGTCAAAGTTAGCACCAGTAATGGGAAAGACACGTCATGTGCTTCCTGATATGATGCTCTGAGGAGAACATGTCACTTCATAACTTAATAAGTCTGAAAATATAATGAAATGAGTTTTCTTAAACCATTTAGTCACCTAAAAAAATGTCACAGATTTCTCATTTTCACATTGAGAAGAGAGATCACAGACCTGGAATATTTAAACAGCCCAGGAAAAAAGCCATATTCCTGACATGTTGGAAAATGCTAATACATCTTCATCTAATCATGCAGAAATATCAGCCAAGCCCAAACTGAAACACATTCTACAAGTAACCTGTATTCTTCAAAAATGTCAAGGTGATGAAAGACAAAAAAATGAAGAGCTGTTCTAGATTAAAGGAGTGTGTCATTCTGGATTGGATTCTTGACCAAAAACCTTTTTTTTTTTTTGTTTTATGCTATAAAGGACATTATAGGACAATTGGTAAAATATGAATAAAGTCTTCAGATTAGCTAATGGCTTTGTATCAATGTTAATTTCCTGATTTAGATGACCATACTGTGGTTATGTACTGTGATTCTATAAGAGAATGTACTTGCTTATAAAGGGACATCATGTCTGCAACTCACTTTCAAGTGGCTCAGAAAAAAAAATGCATATATAACATGTTAGCAATTGTGGGATCTGGGTGAAGAGTATACAAGCATTCTTTGAAATTTTCCTGCAACTTTTCTTTATGTCTGAAATTATTCCAAACTTTAAAAAAAAAGCACGATTTCTGCCCTCACAGGACTTGGGGATAAGGCAGACATACAGTGAACAAGAAAAGAGACTAAGAGAAGGACTGTTGTGCTGAACACTCAAGACAGCGGATATGAAAGGCTGTATAGCTCAGAGCATGCCCTGCAAGTCAAACGACTGAGCATGTGATCTGCAAAACCTGTACCCAGTGTGAAATGGTGGGAGTAGTAGCATCAGAATCTGTATCACTTCGCTAGAGGGAAGGATAATGGGAATCAAGATCAGTCCAAAGCTTATCCCTGTGAGGTGGAGGTCAGACGTACCTCCACTCTCCAAACTTTTTACCAATTCTGACACCAGCCATCCCTCCCACAGCACTCTCTACTTCTCTTCTGTGTTCGATAATCCACTGCAATGGCCACATTGAACTCACAAACCATACTTACAGTTAAGTGGTTTATTAAGGAACAGGGTACAACTTGGGATCAGGATCAACAGGCTACAACTCAGAATCAGGATCAGGAAGCATGTAGGCAAAGCCTCCCTTCTTCAGTGTAGGACGGCTCTCTCAGCTCCTCTCAAACATGCAGGCCTTTTTTCAGCCCCCTGAGAACAGGCTCTCTTGATTCCCTCAGGACAGGCTCCTCTCAGCCCTGCCTTCTGTTGCCATGGGCTCTGCCACTGGGCCCCGTCTCAGCTTCTCGCTGTCTTCAATGTTACAGCCCTTGACCTGTGTTACAGCTCTTCTAGGAGGTTCCTTGACTCCTCTCTCTCTCTGCTACTTCTCTCTTCTTTCTTCCTTCTTCCTGCTTCTCTGTCTCAAAAATCTAAGTGTGGTTGGCTGTTTATACAGTCGTCCCTTGGTATCTACAGGGGATTGGTTCCAGGAACCCCACAGATAGCAAAATCTGAGGATGCTCAAGTCCCTTATATAAAATGGCATAGCATTTACATATAACCTACACACATCCTCCTGTATACTTTAAATCATCTCCAGATTACTTATAATACCTAATACAACATAAATACTACGTAAATAGTTGTTATATTGTATAGTTTACGGAATAATAACAAGGAAAAATGTCTTTTTTTTTTCTGAATATTTTCTATCCGAGGTTAGTTGAATCTGCAGATGCCGAACCCACGGATAAGGAGGGCCAAGTGAATACACAAACTCCTCAACAATTTCAAGGCATGGCCTTCCCACCGGGCCCACAAACTGACCAATCTCTCCTCTAGGTAAGTCACAGACACTTCATTTGCATAGTAGACTACAGATACTTCATTTGCATAGTCTATTGACCAATCCCTACAAGGTGCATACCAATCACAGGGCAGGCTGCAACCCAGGACCAGAAAAAAAAAGTATGAAACCAAGTTGTTCACAATTTACCCAGGAAATGTAACGAACTCTCTGGGGTAGAAAACTAGGGCAAAAGTAACTACTCAAGGCCCAGGGGAAAAATCTCTCAAGCTGTTTTTCCAAAGAACCAAGGCAGAAGGCCACATAAAGGAACTCATTTCACCACACCCAGCAAGCTGTGGTGAGGAGGGGTCCAGGCTTTATAGGTCTGTACATGTTGCAGCAGTGGCTGTGAAGAGGGAAAGGAGCCAGGCATGACCTGCTTTTAAGAAACCTAACTCTCTCCCCCTCCTGAAAATTTTTGGAAATTCTATTTTCCAAAAATGTGAATTTTCTAGAATGAAACCATGAGAACATTATTATATATTTTTAGTGTACTTAACAAAAGGAGTTGCTTCTATGCTCCAATAGTATTATACTGAAATATCATTTGGTTAACAAAAGTATTTTATGCTCCAATTTTTAGTCCAAATTCTGTAGGGTGGAGGTGCTCAGGCCCTTTTATACTCCAGCCCCAACTAGCCTTTCTGCTTACTCTCTTTGCCCTGCCCTCCACAGAGCATATCCAATAATACTTTTACATGGTGTTTGGTTGCTACTATTCGCCAGCCAGAAATGCCCTCCTCTTACTGATCTGCAAAAAATTACTACACATCCCTCAAGGGTCCAACTTCAGACTGCCTGCCTTGAAAATGTTGGTTCTAGCCCTCCACTTGAAGTGGGCCTGAATGTTTCATAGACACGTAAGGAAGAATCAAGAACACACAGAGACAAAATAACTTAAAAATACAAGTAGGTGAGAGAGAACTGATGAGCAGGGGAGGCCCTGGCAGTGGAACCTACAGAGGAGGAAGCTATGTCTAGATGGAACCACAGAGCTTAGGAACTCCAAACCATTTCACAGACTGCTCAAAATTCCATTGTAACTGACTTACCTGAATAAATCAACAAGCTCTATCATCTCAAGCACTTTCTAAGTAAGGATTGTGCCTATTACTGAAATTTCACCCCTCATAACCCAGAGCTTATAATCAGTCAACATGCACCAGTATAGTCACACTCGTTCTTATAATATTGAAATATTTCAGTACAAATTGCTAAAATTTGCTCCCAAGCCCGCTACCTTGCCCCAGACCCCTTCAAGACCCTAAAATCTCCCTGAGAACTGATACCTGGAACATCAAGGCCTCCATCATCTGCTTCCACAGTAGGCCAATGTGGGCCATGCTCAACACCATAACACATATCTCCTGAATTTCTCTCATCTCAGAACATACTAATTCTTAGCCAAGGTGCCTTCTGTTTCAATACCACTGAAGTAGACAGCACTAAGGCAAAGCAGCCCAGCTTCTGATACACCCAGCCAGAGAAAGCTATGCCTTTTTTCTAACAAAAAGAATCCATATCCATATTTTTTATTTAAAACATACACACATATGCACTGGAAACTATAAAAAAAGACTAAGAAGCAGAAACAAAAGGTATCTGCATTAAAAAACACCAAGGACTAGAGCCATCTCCTACTTGGCATCAACTGCCCTCAGACCCCTTGTGAAGCCCAGGTCGTCAAAAAGAAGACCAAGAAGTTCATCTGGCACCGATCAGATTGATATGTCCAAATTAATCTTAACTGGCGCAAACCCAAAAGTATTGACAAGAGGGTGCAGAAAAGATTCAAGGACCAGATCTTGATGCCCAGCTTTGGTTTAGGGAGCAACAAGAAAGGGAAGCACATGCTGCCCAGTGGCTTCAGCAAGTCCCTGGTCCACAATGTCAAGGAGCTGGAAGTGCTGCTGATGTGCAACAAAGCTTACTGTACACATTTCCTCCAAGAACTGCAAAGCCATTGGGGAGAGAGCAGCCCAGCTAGCCATCAGAGTCACCAATCCCAATGCCAGGCTGCACAGTGAAGAAAATGAACAGACAGCTCACTTGCAAGTTTTATTTGTGCTAAATAAAACCATAAAAACTATGCAAAATAAGGAAAAAACCAGGATTAGATAAATGGCATTGTACTAGGAACTGAGGATGTAAAGAAGTGGAATAAGAAGCAAACTCGTCCTAAATAGGTTTCTAGCCTGGTGGGATGAAAGGCAAATCCTGTCAGCAGTTGGGTGGATAAGTAAGCATAATTAACTGGTGCGTACTGTGCTTACTGGTGAATCTGCCCCTCAGAGGAGGAGAAGGAGAAAGGAAGGAAGAGGGACGGTGGGAAGGCAGACAAGAAAGAAAACGTAGAGAGGAAAGGAGGAAGGAATGGGGGGAAGGAAGAAAGAAAAGAAGGGAAAGAAAAGAGGTAAGCTTGTTAAGAGTATAAACTTCAAAGAGATTCCATTTCCTTAAATATTCTGTAAACCTTGTTAGGATTTCCTTGTGCGTTCAGGCTACCACATTCTGCCAAATGCAATGTGTTCAGCTGGACAGAACTCAACAATTTCACTTGGGTTTCACCTGTAGTGAACAGTATCCTCCCTGGGTTTCACCGCGTCAAAGATACGGTGAAATGCAGGTGAAACTGTTCACTACAGATTAGTAAATCCGCACAATTAAGCCCCTGCATACCTTGCTTATTGGGTAATCCATCCCTGTCTCCTCCTCTTTTTTCTTCTTTTTACCTGCTAAATAGAATTTGTATCAAATTTTTACCACTTAGAAAAATCCTATATACTTTTTAAAAGGAGAGAGGTGGTATTTTACAAAAGTGCTTAAAAATAAAGGATTCTGACAGCAATACCAAAAACTATTATGGAAAATATTGTTCATCTTCCTTAACATCAACACTTAGATGCCAAACCATCATGCTTTTGTTTATTATCTCCTTACGATTAATTAAAATAAACTAAAACCTGTATATTATCATGGAAAAATAATTCTACACACTTTTCACCTGTCCTGACTTTATTAGATTCAAGATTAAAGGTGGTAGTAATATCAGGGCGACGATTTGCAGCAAAGAACAATATAACAGTCAGCATTTACTATGTGCCAGGCACTGTTCTAAGGGCTTTATGCTTAATAAGTTGTTTAATCTTCACAATAACCCTATAAAATCTACTGTTATCCCCATTTTACAGATGAGGAAACTGAGGCACAGAAAATATACTTGCCAACTTGTTAGTAAATGGCATTTGTAATTTTCAAATCCATCTTTCTTTTTTAAAACACAGAAAAATAATTTTTGAAATGATCTTTAAGAGAAAGAATTCAACAATGTAAACTTCAGTTTCTGAGACTAATAATAGCTAACATGTAGCAGGTACTGTTCCAAGTGTTTTACATGTATCATCTAATCCTCACATCTGTCCTATTATTATCCCTATTTTACAGATGAGGCACAGAGAGGTTAATATTGCCCTAGGTGCACAGCGAGTATGTGGGAGAGTCAGGATGTCGTTGTTATCAGCTGTCATCAAGTTAGCCTCCTTTGCTTTAATCTTTACAAAGCAAATGGTCAGGTCTTCCTTCTGCAGAGCCCCTGGGTGGGTTCGAACCACGAAACTTCCAGTTAGCAGCTGATTGCAAATCACTTGCACCACCCGGGCTCCTTACAGTTAGGATAGCAAAGGAAAATAGCCAAATATATATATATATGTATGTATATATGGCTCTGATGGCACAGTGGTTAAGCGTTTGGTTGCTAACTAAAAGGTCAGCAGTTCGAAACCACCAGCCGCTCCTTGGCAACCCTATGGGGCAGTTCTACTCTGTCCTATAGGGTCTCTATGACTCGGACTCGACTCAACGGTAATGAGTTTGGTTTTATATGTATATGCATATATATGTGTGTGTGTATATATATACGTCACTGTTTTCAACTCAAGAATACACTTTCAAAGAAGGCTGCCCTCCAGCGAGAGAAGCGTAAGACATGCCTGGATAACAGGTTTTCATCAGTATGCCTGGTTCCCACCTGATCCCTTCCCCCACTGATGGCATTTACAAGCCTTCACTCTTCTATCTTTGCAGTGATGAGCATAAGAATGCTGTCAGAAGGTTTTCCCATGATCACCACTCATAAACTTTCCCTTCAGTCTTTGTCTTACTGGAACTTCCAAGATCATCCAACAGACTTCACTTCCTCTCTCCTCTTGCTTTTGTAACACCTCCTAGTTCCCCTCCTTCTCTGGCTTCTCCTTCTCAATGCCCTTTGTCAGTTTCTTCTTCTTGATGTGGCCTTCGAATAGCAGGGCTCCTCTGGGTTCTATCTTGGCATCGCTTCACTCTCTACCTTCCCCTTGTCTATTTTATACAGTGCCATAGCTGAAGATACCTACATGTTGATAGCTCTCAAGTTTATCTCCACCCTGGGCCTCTTCTCTGAGCTCCAGATCTGTATATATCTGTATAGTCTGACATTTCAGTATCAGTATCCAAAACACACTCCTGATCTAACCTCAAAACTGCTTTTCCTCCCAGTCTCTTCTATCTCAGTAAATGGAAACAACAGTTATCAGTTGTTTATGTCAGAAACAGGAGTCAGACTTGACTGCCTCATCTAGCCCTTCATTGAGACCTGTATATTCTTCCTCCAAAATATATCTCCATTCCATGCACTTTTGTACATTGACCTAGTCCAGGTCAACTCCATCTCCATCCCAGACAACAACAACGGCCTCTTAATTGTTTCAGCTTTTTAAAATATAACTGGATTATTCTTCTCCTGAAAACCTTTCAAAAGCTAGTCACCAAGCTTTAAAATAAGATCCACAATTCTTGGTGGCTGGCTTCATCTCCCTTCACTTTCTTCCCTGCCTACCTCACACTCTTCATGCAGGCTTCTTTCAGTTCCTTGATCGTAGCAGGCTCTTACTTGCCTCAAAGCCTTTGCACACACTCTTGACTCTGAGTGGACCCTCTTCCTTCTGTTTTCATTCAGCTAACTCATCCTCTGGGGGCTTGGCTTAAGTAATATTTCCTCAGAGGGCTGTTCCTGACTCCCCAGTCTAGGTCTCTCCTGTTATATTCTCTTAAGCATATTCTGTGCTTTTCCTCCAAACAATTACTACAATTTGTAATTATACATCTATTTGTGTGATTATTTGATTACAATCTATCTTCTTTACCTGAATGTAAGCTCCACGAGGGCAGAAGCTATGTATCTTATTCAGTGATATACGCGGCTGACAGATTTGACAGTGGACTTAAGAAAGTGGAAACTTCTACAGGACTTCTTTACTGAGCAAGCTTTGGTGGGCACTAATACATTGAGATTTCACTTTCAGTCTGCGACCTGAGTTCTGAGATGGGCAGGGACGGCAACTTTAGTGTCCAGGTGTCTCTTCTCACCCACTTGTGACAGAGGCTGGCTGGGAGGCGCAGGGGCCCTGCTATGACCGAAGTGGGGAAGTCCTCTTATGCTGGAGGTTATTTTGGTAAAGCTGGAGTTTTACAAATGATGGGATAGGGCATTTACCTGGAATGAAAGTGTAAGGTTGCAAATCCTGCTGGGAGGGGAAACTGCTGATGAATGGAAACTCGGAGAGGGGAGGGGAGGGGAAAGGGCATGGGGAGTTGCTGACAAAGCAGAGCTGGCAGCTTTATAATTTCTGCTTTCAGCATCTGTTCTGTCCAGATGGTGTGCAGGGATCTCTCTTGAGCCAAGAAGGGAATAAAACTTCCCAGTCTTTGTACATTATAGACTGTGCCTGGTGGGGAACAAATTGCCCTGCAGCAATTTCCAACTTTTTTTTTTTTAGACACCAAACCCCTGGATTTTATCCCCAAAGGAAATTTTAAGTACCACTGTCTTACTGGGAAATCGTCTTACCTTTGATCCCTAAGTGGACTATATTGCTATCCTAGTTATCATATTTTTACATCTTAGAATGAAAAAAAAAGTAAAATATCTCATTAAAAATTTAAAAGTTGTTTTCATATTAAAATAATATTATTTTGGATGTGTGGGGTTAAATAAAATATATTAAAATTAATTCCACTTGGGTTTTTGTTGATTTTTGCTTTTTTTTTTTTTTTAACATTTATACTAAACCAAAAAAACCCATTGCCATCAAGTCTAATTCCAACTCATAGCGACCCTACAGCAACCCTATACTAGAATAATTTAAATTATATACGTGGCTCACATTATATTTCTATTGGATGGCACTGGTCTGAATAAGTATGTAACAACAAACTGAAAATATCATGTAAAAATTTCTCATAGAAAGCACATGAGTATCCAAGAATATACACACAGACGTACTTTCTAGTTTAAAACACTGCTCTAGAGTTGAATAGCATATTCTCTCTCAAGAGGAACCTGGTGGTGCAATGGCTAAGTGCTCGGCTGGAAATGTTGGCAGTTCAAATCCACTGAGCCGCTCCATGGGAGAAAGACCTGTCGGCCTGGTGATCTGTTCCTGTAAAGACCACAGCCTAGAAAACACTATGGGGCAGTTTTACTGTGTCACATAGGGTCACAATGAGTCTAAATTGATTCAATGGTACCTACCAACAACATTCTTTCTCAGAAGCCAAGGGTACAGAACTAGCATAGGATTTACTTTGTGGCTTTTACTCCAGGCGCCTAGTGCTATAATATCCCTGCGGTTTTCCCACACGACTTCTTTGTAGAACTGCTTTTACGAAGGATCCAGGCACTTCTGCCCCTCCCAAGAAATATGCACTGCTATATCTGGTAATTCCACTGTCACTTGAGCAAAGATTGTTCCCCACTGGGGGAAACCTGGAAATCTGAGACAGATAAAGCCCAAAAAAAAGTGAATGCCCATATTCTCTGAGCAAACACATGCCAACTAATTACCAAGCTACTAAAAAACTGCTGAAATGCAGGGATTACGTCAGTTAAAAAATAGCCTAAAAAATATTTAGCCAAATATCCAATTGCATTCATTTAGCAAATATTCACTGAATACTTACCATGTACAAGGCCCCACACAAGGCACATGTAAAATATAAATAAGTCAAGGATTCTGCCTTTAGAAAACTGGTCATCTAATAGAGTTGGTAAGACATGTGAAAATTTCTTACCTTTTAAATAGCAAATATTGCTTGAGTGTACTTATATTTCAGGCATTAAGTGCTTAATATACCTTATCTCATTTAATCCTCACAATCCCATGAGATTACCTCCATTTTACAGAGGAGAAAACTGAGGCAAGGGGTTATGAAAATACCCAAGGTCATATGTTATTAAGAAGCACTAGCAGGGTTCAAACTCAGACAGTTAGCTCCAAAGTCTGAGCTTTTAGCCACTATTGTACCTTACTTTGCCTTTCAAAAAAAGAAAAGGTTAAAAAAATTAGTATTTTCTTATTAGGGAAAAATTGGAATATGCAGAAAAGTAGAAAAGAATATAAACACATAAGCCCTCAAAGGCCTACTACCCAACACAATTGCTGTTTACCATGCAAATACTACTTTTTAACTTGAACTATAATTATATATTGTAATAAGGATACAGATAAAGCATTACCAAAGTTTGGAGGAAGGAAAGATGACTTCCAGCTGGGTCCTGAGGGACAGAGTAGCATGTGGATATTGGTCATTCCAGTCAGAAAGAATTAGAAGCACGGTAGCACGGACTCAAGGAGGTCTGAGGCTTAATAGGAAACAGCAAGGCATTGTTTGGCAAGAGCACATCCTTGGACAATGAAGCTAGAAAAGTAAGTTAAGGGTGAGTCATAAAAAGCCTAGAATTTAAGGAATTTTCATTCCCTAAAATGAAATTACCTTTCATTTTACTGATAATACTGTACTGATTACCACTTATTCCTGTCAGTCTCCTCTATTAGACTGGAAATTCCTCAAAGGTGAAGTCTATGTCCACATTCATTCAATAATCATTTATTGAGTAGCTTCCTTGTGGCAGGTACTGTGCTGAGCACTGGGGATGACAAATGAACAAGATATGTCTCTGCCCCCAAGGAATTCACAGTCTACTGGGACAGAAAGTATAAGACAGGTCCCATGGAAATAATAGGGTGGGCCTCTGTCACTTGCTACCAAAAGAAGCCTGGCTAAAGTAAACAATTACCAACACATCTGGCCATAGTTTCCTCCTTCTCTGTGTCCCTACTCCCACCTTCTAGAAGAAGCCAGATGAAAGAGTAACAAAGAGGTTCTTGAAAAATAAAATCATTGTAATCAAATGAGGAGTCTGGCAGGATGGGTCAGATAGAACGGAAAGGCCAATATCGAAGAAACATCCAGTAAGATAAGGGCTGGAAAGTGCCCATGGTATTTAGAAACTAAGACACTGGTGGCCTTGGTGAGAAAAATTTTTGTGGGAGGGTGGGCAGGGTGCAGAATCTGGACTGATGCATGTTGAGGAACAAAGGGATGATAATATCACGGAGACTGAAGGAAGACTCTTATTGGACCCAAACCCCTTTTTGAGTTATTGGATGGTCCTTTGGAGGCCTGATGTAAAATTAAAGTAAGATTAAAAAAAAAAATTGGTGCAAATGCCCAATGAGCACATAAAAAGATGCTCAATGTTAAACCTACAATGTGATACCACTTCACACCTACCGTTCCCCTCAAGTAGATTCTGACTCATAGTGACCCCATATGTGTCAGAGTAGAACTGTGCAGAAAGACTGTAGTCAAAAAGATAGACAATAACAAATGTTGATGAGGATGTGGAGCAATTGGAATCTTCATACATTGTTGGTGGAAATGTAAAATGGTTTACTTACTTTGGAAATGAACTTGGCAGCTACTCAAAAGGTTAAACATCATTATCACTCCTAGGTCTATACCCAAGAGAAATGAACACACATGTCCACACATAAACCCATACAGGAATGTTCATAGCAGCATTAGTCATAACAGCCAAAGAGTGGAAACAGCCTAATGTCCATCAACTAATGAGTGGATAAACAAAATGTGGTATAACTATACAATGAAATATTATTCATCCATAAATAGGAATGAAGTACTAATACAGAATACAACATGGATGAGCCTTGAAAACATTATGGTAAGTGAGGGAAACCAGACACAAAAGACTGTATTCTATGATTCCATTAATATGAAATATCCAGATTAGACACATTCATAGAAACAGAAACTAGACTAATGATTGCCAGGAGTTGGGAGAAGGGGAGAATGGAGAGTGAGTGCTAATGGAGACGGGGTTTATTTCCGGGGTGATGTAAATATTCTCGAATTAGTGATGATGGTTGCGAGACTCTGTGAACATACAAAAAAAAAAATCCTACTTAAGTGTGCATTTTAGAAGGATGAATTTTACAGCATGTGAATTATATCTTAATAATAAATAAATTAAATTTTAAAAATTGCAGGGATGGACAGCGCTCATAGAGACCCCCATACGACCTAGGTAGCAAGCACAGAACCCAGCAGTACCTAGCTGGCCTCACCTAGACGGAGGACCACGCGTGCAAGAAAGCGAACTCCCTGCCTGGAGGCTGCTGACTGGCTGAGCTCTAAAAGGGGGCGTGGCTAAAGGGCGCGTCTCGTCCCTATCGGCGGGCGGGGCAGGGGCAAACCCTTAGCTCGCGAGATTTTGCTAGTTCCGCATTTCGGATTGACGAAGCGGGGGAGGCGGGCGAGGTGGGCGCAGCGGCTTCTACTGGCTTGCACCGGCTTGACTCCCGGCTCGGAGCAGCGGCGGCTCGGGTTTCCGCTGTCCGCGGGCTGAGGACCATCGGCTTCCTCTCGGTTCCTGCGCCGACTCCGAATCCTGTCTGCGGCGGGGGGCGGTGGCCCCTCCCCTCTAAGGACCGAAGATGAGCTTCCTCTTGTGAGTGTGGCCGGGCCGGGGGCGCCGGAGCCAAGCGCCGGGGTCGGGGAGGGCGTTCGGGGGACCTGAGGCGAGGGCCGGGGCCCATCTGGGCCTCGGGGTCGGGGTAGCCGGCGTTTGTTCTGCCCCTGCTCGGGTCTGCTGGGGGCGGGGAGCGCGGGGCTGGGTCGTGAAGGGAGGCTGACGGAGATGAAGGCCGAGGCAAAGGAAGCGGACGGAAAAGGTTGAGGAGTCGAAAGGCCCCGAGGTCGGTAGCGCCTCCAAACTTTTCCGCCCGAGCGCTCCTGAGGGCGGAGAGACGATCGGGGGGCGGAGCCCCGGGCCGCGCTGCGGGCTTCACATTTCTTTCCAGCCTCAGAAAACGTTCCATTCTACCTTAGATTTTTCTCCGTTATGTATCTGGTTTTATTATTGTCAGTATTTGAAATTACCCCCACGGAAAAATGCCGCCTCCGAAAAATGCGGAGCTCGGCAGTTTGAGAAGCTCCGAGTTAAAATGCACTCCCTGCAGCCAGACCGAACTGTCCAGTTCTGATTCTGCCCACTTAGTGACTTTGATAAGTTAACTAACTTCTCTTTCCCTTGATATAAACTCGTGTTAGAGATACTGGCCCAAATGAGGCTGGAATGGAAAAGTATGTAAATCCTCTCATGATTCTTACACACATTAATGTTTGAGAAGCATTGCTTTGGGACCTAATTTTTTATTCTCAGGGAACACTCTTTATATTGCATTATTGCTTAAGTATGCGTTATATGGTTGAATAAATATCCATTTAGTTATGGACATAATCCACATACTTGTCATTATGTATTACGCAGTGTGTCGTAAGATTCCTATAAAAATCAAACCCGTTGCCGTCGAGTAGATTCCGACTCATAGCGACCCTAGAGGAGAGTACAGCTGCCTTATAGGGTTTCCGAGGAGCTGGCTGGGTGGATTCGAACTGCTCACCTTTTGGTTAGCAGCCCTGCTCTTAACCACTGTGCCACCAGGGCTCCAAGATTACTATATCAGGGTTTATTTAACCAATTCTTCATTGTGAGAAATTTGGATTCTATTATTTTGCTATTATGAAATAGCGGTACTAAAAATGTCTGTCCAAATTGCGTTTTCCCTCCTTTGGGTTATTAAGGGCATAGTTTCCAGAGTATGATTACCATGTTAAAGAATGTGTGATGCAGATTTTAATTACAAATTTCCATATTACTAGAACAGTAACACCCCCCACCACCACCACCCCCAATCTTTTGCTTATGAGTTGATGTTTAGTTAGTGGTTTGTTTGTGGATGTATTATTGCTTTTTGGACCTAAATGTGAGGCTGTTAATTTCTTTTAAATTTTGTCTTTGGTAATTTGCCCTTGCTCTACATGCTGTGATCATATTGAAACTTTTGTTTTTTCGATAACAGTTTTATTAAGATACAATTCACATACCATAAAAGTCACCTTTTTAAAAGTGTACGATTCAGTGGTTTTTAATATATTCATAGAATTGTGCAACCATCACCACTAATTCTAGAACATTTTTCATCACCCCAAAAAGAAATCCCATGCACATTAGCAGTTACTCTCCATTCCCCTGGAAGTAGACCACTAGTCTGCTTTCTGTTTCTATAAAAACAAAAAACCAAACTCATTGCCATTGAGTTGTAGATTTGTCTAATCTGGCCATTTATTATCCATGGCATCA
This sequence comes from Trichechus manatus latirostris, assembly GCF_000243295.1. Taxonomy (NCBI): domain Eukaryota; kingdom Metazoa; phylum Chordata; class Mammalia; order Sirenia; family Trichechidae; genus Trichechus; species Trichechus manatus. The sequence goes on from NW_004443940.1 coordinate 8,361,578, forward strand.
TGTAATCCTACGAAACATTTAGCACAATGTTTTCGAGGTTCATCCAGCCGCTGCTAGAAAACCCTGGGAGGCATTTCTGCTTTGTCCTCTAGGATTGCTCTGAGTCGGAATTGACTCGGTGGCAGTGGGGATCCATCTTGTAGCCTGTATCAGTACTTCATTCTTTTTTATGGATGAATAATATTCCATTGTATGGATGTACCACATTTTGTTTATATCCATTCATCAGATGATGGATATTTGGGTTGTTTCAACTTTTTGGCTATTGTGAATTATGCTGCTATGAACATTCACGTACAGGTTTTTGTGTGAACGTGTGTTCATTTCTCTTGGGTATAGACCTGGGAGTGGAATTGCTGGGTCATATTGTAACTATGTTTAAGCTTTTGAGGAGCTGCTAAACTGTTTTCCAAATAGGGTATACCATTTTACGTTCCCATCAGCAGTGTATGAGGGTCCCAGCTTTTCACAGCCTCATCCACACTTGTTATTACTGTATTATTTTTTGTATTAAAGCCATCATAGTGGGTGTGAAGTGTTATCTCATTGTGGTTTCGATTTGCATTTTTCTCATGACTAATAATGTTGAACATCTTCTTGTGTTTATTGGCCATTTGTATGTCTTCTTTGGAGAAATGTTTATTCAAATCCTTTGCCCTTTAAAAAAAAAATTAATACACTTTGTTTATTTAGAGCAGTTTTTCATTTACAGAAACATTGCACAGATAGTACGGAGAGTTCCCATACATGCCCTCTCTTCCTTACACGCAGTTTCTCCTGTTGTTAACAGCTTGCATTAGTTTGGTACGTTTGTTGTAATTGATAAACTGGTATCCATACATTATTATTAACTAAAGTCCGTAGTTTAGATTAGGTTCACTCTTTATGATGTACAGTCCTTTGGATTTTGACAAATGCGTAATGTCATGTATCCACCATACAGTGTCATACAGAATAGTTTCACTGCCCTTAAAATGTCCTGTGCTTCACTGTTCATCCTTCTCTTCCTCCCCCTGAGCCCCTGGCAACCACCCATCTTTTTACTGCCTATAATTTTGCCTTTTCCAGACTGTCATGTAGTTGGAATCATACAGTATGTAGCTTTTTCACTGGCTTCTAATTTAGCAATATGCATTTAAAGTTCCACCATTTCTTTGTGTCTTGATAGCTCATTTCTTTTTATCACTGAATAATTCTCCTCTGAATGGATGTATGAGGGATCCCTCATGGCGCAGTGGTTAAGTGCTAGGCTGCTAACCAGAAGGTTGGCAGTTCGAACCCACAAGCTATTCTGCAGAAGAAAGATGTGGCTGCCTCTGTCCATAAAGAATACAGCCTTGGAAACCCTATGGGACAGTTCTACTCTGTCCTGTGGGGTTGCTGTGAGTCGGAATCGACTTGATGGCAGTGGGTTTGGTTTGGGTTTTTGGTATGGATGTACCACAGTTTGTCCATTCAGCTATGGAAGGGCATTTTGGTTGTTTCCAGTTTTTGGCAATTATGAATAAAACTGCTGTAAACGTTTGTGTGCAGGTTTTTGTGTGGACATAGGGTTTCAGCTCTTTTGGGTAAAAACCTAGGAGTGCAGTATGCTGTTGGTGAAGAAACAGACAAATAGGTCACTGGAACAGAATAACGAGTCCAGAAATAGATCATGCCAATAGAGTCGACTGATCTTTGACAAAGGAGCAAAGGCAGTTCAGCGGAGAAAGGATAGTCTTTTCAACACATGGTGCTGGAACAACTAGACATCCACATGCAAAATAATGAACCTAGAAACTTACTTTACATCTTTGACAAAAATTAACTTATAATGGATAATAGATCTAAATATTAAACACAAAACTGTACAGCTTCTAGAAGATAACATAGGAGAAAATCCAGGTGACCTTGGGTTTGGCAATAAGTTTTAGAAACAATAAGAAAAACATGATCCGTAAAAGAAAAAATTGATAAGTTATACCTTATTAACATTAAAAACTGCTCCGTAAAAGACACTGCTAAGAGAACAAAAAGACAAGCCACGTACAGGGAGAAAATATTTGCAAAACACGTATCTAATAATGCACTTGTGTCCAAAATATACAAAGAACTCTTAAAATTCAATAGTAAGAGAACTTTCCTTATGGATTGTGTGAAATAGTGATAAAAATGTTAGTATCACCAAATATTTTGGTATAGAAAACTGGATTTTTGAGCTATGAGAACCTTGTTGTTAGGTGCTGTCAAGTCATTTCCAACTCACAGTGCCCCAAATGTGACAGAGTAGAAGAACTGCCTCATAGAGTTTCCTAGGCTATAATCTTTATGGGAGCAGATCGCCATGTCTTTCATCCACAGAGCAGCTGTGTGGGTTCTAACCACCAATCTTTCAGTTAGCAGCTGAGCGCTTAACCGTTGCACCCCCAGGGCTCCTTCTTGAGAACCTGAAGGATTATTTATTCCAATTCTCTGCCTCCCTCCCAACACCATTTTTTGTAGGTGGAAATTGAGGCAAAAAGGAGGTTTGGTTTCTTGGGCAGTCACAGGCTCAGTGGTGATGGAGTAAAATCCAGATTTCTTCTTCTTTTGGTAAAGCGTCCCTTTCTATTATATCAGACTGCTTCACGAGGCATAGTAAAATTGCCTTCTTTGTGAAATTGGTTTGCTAATCTTATTTTTATGTGCAGAAAAAAAATTAAAGCATTCTTTTATTGTGATCATCATTTTTCCCCTTCATTCTGGCATTTTTCAGGGAGTATTTTATTTTACAGAACAATTTTTATGCCTAAAATTACGCCATTCTGCTTCCCATCCTAAAAATTGATGTAATTTTCACTTAACAGCAGTAGCCGTTCTTCTAAAACATTCAAACCAAAGAAGAATATCCCAGAAGGGTCTCATCAGTATGAACTCTTAAAACATGCAGAAGCAACTCTAGGAAGTGGGAATCTGAGACAAGCTGTTATGTTGCCAGAGGGAGAGGACCTCAATGAATGGATTGCTGTTAACAGTAAGTTTTTAATAACATTCAGCTTCACTGGTTATATAAAGATTTTGCTTGGTTTTTTTTGTTGTTGTTTGTTTTGTTTTTGTTAATTTTCTTTTGCAGGTATGACTGTTGTAATAGGTTATAAAGACGCACATCAGTACAAATGTATCCAAAACTGTGCTGTGCTCTTCAGAATACTTGACGGTAACTTGCGTGGTTGAGTAGAGGGACCTGAGGAGAAACGATGGGTTCTTTGGGGTAATTTCTGAGAAGAATGATATGACTAGCTGAGTAAGGTCAAATGAAAAATTGATGGCTGCAAAGATTCTATCTGTGGTGGACCGTGACTTTGTAGGGAATCCATCTGTGCCATTGTTCCTTTCACCCCACCCCCAACAGCACTCATCTGCCTGTGTATGAGAACAACAAAGTCCATTGCAGCCGAAGCTAGGGTTGTTGTTTGGCTGGTCGGTAGTGCAGAGAGCTGGTAAGAAGAAATTTAATTTGTTAAAAACTTTTTAATGGAAATTTTAAAAGATACAAATGTAGAGAAACTAGTATAATGAATTCCCATGTATCCGTTATCCAGTTTCAACAGTTACCAGTTCATGGCTAATCATGTTTCTTTTATATCCCACCCTGATCATTTTGAAGCAAATCCAAGACATGTTATTCTATCTATAATTATCGCAGTAAGTATCTCTAAAACACAAGAACCCCCCTTTTAAAGATAATGAGAATACCATCATTTCTTAACATTATCAGATACACAGTCATTGTTCGTATTTCCTTGATTGTCCTAGAAATTTTTTTTTTTTTTTTTTTTTTTACCTATGGTGGTTTAAATCAGGATCCAAATGAGGCCTGTACATTATTTCTTGAATCTCTTTTAATCCATAGGTTTTCCCACATTGCAGTCTTCTTCCGTCGTTATTTTGTTGTTGTAGTTGCAGAAACATGGTCATTTGTTTTCCATGGTATGAATTTTGCAGATCGTATCCCCAAGGCATCCATTATCATGTCCTGTTCCTCTTCATATTTCCTGTAAATGTTAGACCTAGAGCAGCACTGTCCAGTAGGATTTTCTGCGATGTGGAAATGTTCTCTGTTCTGCACTGTGGCTACTTAGCACTTGAAATGTGGCTAGTGTGACTGAATTTTAAATTAAATTTTAACTAATTTAAATGTAAATAGCCATATGTGGCTAGTGGCTCCTATGCTGGACAGGCAGATCTAGAGCCTTGATCAAAATCAGGTTCAAATTTTTTTGTTTGTTTGCTTTTTGCAAGCCTGCTTCATAGGTGGTGGTTTATACATCCATCAGTGCATCAGTGTAGATACTTCCATAACGTGTAGTTGTCTTTCTGTGTGGTTTTAAGCAGCTGTTGTAATCATTGCTTTGATCTGTGCTATCTGGTAGAAGTGTAATGTAAGCTACATCTGTAATTTTTAAATTTTTTAGTAGTCACATTTAAAAAAACAGGTAAAATTTATTAATATATTTTGTTTAATATCTCTGGCTCATTTCAACATGTTATCAATATAAAAATTATTTTTTATATAAAAATTATTAATGAGATATTTTTACAGTCCTTTTTTTGTAGTAAGTCTTCCAAATCCGGTGTGTATTTTACACTTATAGCACATCTCAGTTTAGACTGCACATTTCAAGTGCTCAATAGCCACATGAGCCTAGTAGTTAAGCTACTGGACAGTGCAGATCTAGAGTCATTAATTCATTAGGGGATGCAAAGTGGTGATACTCTAATTCTGTCATTCCTTTTTTTATTAGCTAAAAATCTATATAAAAGAGAAACTTTCCCATGTCAACTATTTGGTTATCCTGAGGTACAACTTATACAGGAAAGTCATTGTCTGGGAAGAATAACGCCCCCCTAAAGATTCCATGTCTAAATCCCTAGTACATGTGAATGTTACCTTATATGGCAAAAAGGATTTTGCAGATGTGATTAAGTTAAGGATCTGTGATAGATTATCCTGGGTATTGGGCTGCTGGTGGTGGTGGTCGTTAGGTACCGTCCAGGCTATTTCAACTCATAGCGAACCCATGTGACGGAGTAGAACTGCCTCATAGGGTTTTCTAGGCTGTAATCTTTTTGTTGTTGTTGTCGTTGAGAATATACACAGCAAAACATAAACCAATTCAACAGCTTCTACACGTACAATTCAGTGATATTGATTACAAGTGGTCTGGTTATGTAGCCATTCTCACCCTCCTTTTCTGAGTTGTTATTCCGCCATTAACATAAACTCCCTGCTCCCTAAGGTTCCTAGCTAGTCGTCTATTGTCAATCTAAATTGCTACTATCAGTTTGATCCCTTATAGATCTTAAAAAAGCAGAATGCTCAAGGCAAACATTCTGTTTTAGTTAAGCTGAACTATTGTTTGGTTTTAAGAAGACTTCAGGGGACTAGGCTGTAATCTTTATGGGAGCAGATCGCCAGGTCTTTCTCTGGGTCGGTTCCAGTCAAACTGCCAACCTTTCAGTTTGCAGCCAAGAGTTTAACGATTGCATCACCAGGGCTCCATATAGATATTTGGATGAGCCCAGTATAATCACAAGTGTCCTTATAAATGAAAAAGGGAGGCAAGAGAGTCAGAGAAAAAAGATATGACAATGTAAGCAGAGGTCGGAGTGATAGGATTGGCTGATTGTCCATGAGCCAAGGAATGTAGGCAACCTCTAGAAGCTGGAAAAGGCAAGGAAACAGGTTCTCCCTAGAGCCTCCAGAGGAACACAGCCCTGCCTTCACCTTGACTTTAGTCCCATAGGACCTGTTTCGGACTTCTGACCTCCAGAACTATAAGATAATAAATTTGTTTTGTTTTGAGCCACTAAGTTTGTAGCACAGGTAGTTCCCGACTTACGACGTATTTGAGTTATGACGAACCGCACTTACGGCTGTTTTTTTGTTGTTGTTAAATTTTATCGTTAGTGCTACATACAGTGTTGCAGCCCACAATTTGCTGATATTATCATTCTCAGATGTTCACTTGAAGATGTTCAAAGATTGAGTTTATAAAAATACTGATAATAAAAGGCAATAATAATGAAAACTAAAAGTAAAAAGAGGTATTTGACTTATGATGGAGTCGTCAGAGCGGAAACCCCATCATAAGTCGGGGACTACCTATAATTTGTTACTAGCCGCATATTAGCAATAGGAAGCTAGTATAGTCGGGATAGTACTTGATTCTTTCCCTTAATTTACCCATTTTCACAATAATAAGTTGGTTTCCTAGTATCTTCCAAGGAACCTCAAGGACGCATGGATTTAAACATACTTTTTATGTGTATGTATATCCATATATGTGTGTATATATATGTATATATGTATGTATATATATATTTATATATATTTATATACACATACACTTAAATATATGTATATATAGGTACATAATATCAATTCATTATAGTTATTATTATATTGATCTTCAAAATGTCCCATCTTTAACTAGTGGGAGCCTATTTAAGTTGGCTCTAGAGATAATTGGTAAATGTTGCGGCAGCCACTAAAAGCTCTTAGAACGCTGTCTAGGTTGTTAGTCTGTTCTCTGTCCCTAGGAGATTACTGTAAAGCTAAATTGTATGCTGTCTAATCGATTCCAACTTGTAGTGACACTATAGGACAGATTAGAACTGCCCCATAGAGTTTCCAAGGCTATAATCTTTATAGAGCAGATCGCCAGGTCTTTCTCCTGCAGAGCTGCTGGTGGATTCAAACGGCCAACCTTCTGGTTAGCAGCCAATCACTTAACCGTTGCACCATGAGGGCTCCTTGCAAAGCTTAGTAGGCCCCAAATTTGGAATGATCAGTACTGTGCCTTAGGGATGGGATTTCGGAATGGGGCTGTGAGGAGCTTGGCAGATGCTCTCCCCAGTGAAACAACCATTTAGCTGGTGAAAATTATACGATGTAACCATTAAAAGTCTCAGAAAATAGACCTAAGGGCATACAGAAAATTGAGAAGCATTTATTCACTAAACTACTAAATCTCAGTAAGAAGAGTGGGAGTCAGTGGTTATTAAGACAGATCTTGCTCCCGTCCCTACCCCTATCCCCATCCCCAGGTCTGCATTATGGATACTACTGTCAAGAAAATGGAACCCTGGTGGTGCAGTGGTTAAGAGCTCAGCTGTTAACTAAAACGTCAGCAGTTCAAATCCACTATCTGCTCCTTGGAAACCCCGTGGGGCAGTTCTGTGTCCTGTAGGGTCGCTACGAGTCGGAATCGACTCGATGGCAACAGGTTTACGGGTCAAGAAAATGGAGGCTCCCTTTCCTACTAGTTCCTGGTTGTAAGGCTATGGTTTTACCCCAGGATGAGATGGCCCACTGACTCCTGTCATCCCTTGTCTTGCCGACTCCCTCCCAGAGAATGGAGGCTCCACACTGGGAAGGGCAAGTTGAGAAGACTATGGGCTACCATACATCCCTGCCGCCTGCCCCCAACCCCCAACATAGCCCCCAGTTGGAGGGAGGAACAATTAAGAGAAGGCTCATAGCTACACGAAACTATTAGCAGCAAACTTAATGGCAGACCAACCAGAAATTTAACAGAGAAAGAGGAAAAAGAAGTTGAAAAATGGCCCTGCTAAGAGTGTGTGCCTGTGCTAGGCTATACCCACTCAGGAGCAACTGGAGTGGCCCTTGAGAGCTACTAGTCCCTGAATGAACATGGGGCAGACTTGAAGGCATTCCCCAAGCCTCACATAGATCCATTAGTAAAGGGAGGAAGCCTTTCTGGCTAAAGGGGCTTAAGCATACCTCTGACTGATCACTGGCTAAACACTAAGCTATACTGACCCAGGGGTAACTCATAGGTAGCCATGCTTAAAAACAAGGTAAGAGGAGGGGGGCACCTGAGTAGTGACATCACAGGCTGCACACTGGAGGGAGAAATAGAACTCACAGAATTAGTCCAGGCAAGCCAATAAAGAAAAAACAGTAATAACCACAAGCATTAGTGGTTGGGTAGAGAGGCAGTCAGAATCTAGAGTTGGTAAAATATTTTATCTAAAATATCCAGTTTATAAAATATATATATGAGACATGCAAAGAAACAGGATAGTATGACCCTTGTTCGGGGGGAAAAAGCAGACTGTAGCTATTGCCTTTGAGGGGGCCCAGATGTTTGGCCTAGCAGACAAAGACTTCAAAGCAACTAATCTAAATATGTTCACAGGACTAAAGGAAACCATTTTTAAAGAATTAAAGGAGAGTATGATGAAAATGACTCATCAAATACAGAATATCAGTAAAGAGAAGTTATAAAAAAGAACCCAATGGAAATTCTGGAGTTGAAAAGTATAATAACTAATGAAATACAGAATTCATTAGAAAGGCTCAGTTGTATATTTGAGCTGGCAGAAGAAAGAATTGGTGAACTTGAAGATGGATCGTTAGATTTTATACATTCTGAAAAATGGAAAGAACAAAGTGTGATGAAAAATGAACAGCCCCAGAGACCTGTAGGACACCATTAAATGCACCAACATACTTACAATGGGAGTACCAGAAGGAAAGGAAAGGAGCAGAAAAAATATTTGAAGAAATAATGGCTGAAAACTCCCCAAACATGAAAAACACATCTAAGAAGCTCAAAAACTCAAAGTAGGATAAATAACAAAAGATCCATGCCCTGACACAGCATAGTCAGAATGTTAAAAGACAAAGAGAAAATTTTGAAAGTACTGTGTCTTAACCAGCTCACTTAAATCCAAAGATGAAACCTGTGCTAAAATTTCAAGATTAAACTAGTATAGAGCTTGAGTGTATGATATTTTTTCAATGGAGTCATTTGGGATCATATAGTAAATTTTATCCTGTACACTTAACTTGGTCTTTAAAGTTGTCTAGAATAGAATTGCAGTTTGCCAGGGGATTTAAAACAAGACTTCCTGAAAGTTTTAATGGTGGTTTCTCCATCTTTAGAATAGTAATTGCTAAGTCACATCTTGATGAATGGTGAATTGCTACATGGAGAGAGAATAGAAATACGTAGTCTACACTGGTGCAGTTAAACGTTTTTCCCATTGTCATAGAGGAAAGGCAAAAAGTGGCGTACCTAATTGCAGGTGTTCACATGCCTTTTGGTTTTCCTTGAGCAAAGGGAAAATGCTTTACTGAATTACAGGTATTTGCTAATAACTAATATTGCAGTTTCAATTTTTAACTTCTTTACTAAGTTGAAAACAAGTAGAGAGCTATGGTTGGCGTTAAGAAATGGAAGTAGTGAATATCTGGGTGGATCACAGGCAGCTTCCTGGCCAGTTTTCTCTTTTACAACTAAAGAAATGATTCCTTGGGAAAATGGAGTCTAGCCTTTGTTTTTCTTAGCCATATGCATATTGCTAAGAGCAAAAAACAAGGTGAGGAGCTCTGTAGTATGCTCTGTACTATGTGTAAGAAAGGGTTGAGAAACTTAGAAACTTAGGATGTGGGAGACAGAAAATCAATAAAGTGGTTATTTGTGTATAAGGGTTGGAGTTGGAGGGGTTAGAATTTAGATTTTTCACTGTATATTTTTATATATTGTTTTGATATCTGAACCATGTGAAGTTTTAGCTATTAAAAAGAAAATCTTTGTTTTTAAACTGTATTCAAATTATCATGTCATTCTGAAGTCGAGCCCCCTGGGTAGTGCATAGCGCAAAGAGTTAAACGCTGGACTACTACGTGAAATGTTGGCGGTTTCAATTCACCCACAGGCGCTTCAGAAGACAGCTCTGGTGATCTGATTCCAAAAAGTCACAGCCTTGAAAACTCTATGGATCAATTCTACCCTGCACATGTGGGCGGGGTCACTGTGAGTTTGGAATTAACTCGACAGCAACAATTCTGAAGGCATCTGTCGGCTTTTTTCAGCCTTAGGTTTGTCTTTGAGACTTATTGTTCTAGATCAGTGGTCTCAAACCTGTGGTTGCAGACTCCCTTTATTCTCTTAAAAATTATTGAGGATCCCAAAGAGTTTTGAATTATGTAGGTTATATCTAGTGATAGTTACTGTTAGAAATTAAAACTAAGAAATTTTTTGAATAGTTATTTTTACACTTGTTTAAAAATAATAGCATTATGTGTTTCAACATAAATATGATATTTTTATTAAAAATGGCTGCTTTCCAGAGCAAATTTTAATGAGAAATGTGTCAGTGTTTTACATTTTTGCAAATCTTATTTAACATCTAGCTGAATAGAAGACAGCTAGATTCTTGTATCTGCTTCTACATTCAATCTCTTGTGATATCACACATCATGGAGCCTCTGGGAAACTCTACCATACCCTCTTGAGAGATGGAGAGTAAAAAGAGCAATTAAAATAGTTTTGACCTCACAAACCCCCCTGAAAGAAGAGATCCCTGGACCACATTTGGAGAACAGCTGCTTTAGACCAATAAACCAGAACACCTTCTGGGCATGCTCTTTGTTTTGAATGAATATTGAGTGCCTAAATGTTATTTTCTTAGAAACATGACTAATGAAGTGGAGCGTTTCTGTTTATTAAGAAACTTGGAAAAGCCCTAGTTGATTTTTAGGGACTCTTTCAGACAGGGAACCAAAACATTTTTAAAAACTTTCCAAGGCTTATGTAGTTCTCTTGGCACAGTGATATGCTTCACTTAGTTTAAAGCGTATTACTTACCCCTTCCTCTTCCATTTTCTTCCAGACCTAGCTGATCCTCCACCTCCTTTAGGAAGCATTACCTGACAAAGCAGATCTTCATGGTGTCGCTTTTTTCTGAATTCTGCGCACTTATTGTTGGTCTTTGGATCCTGTCTTCCTATATCTTATATTATTCATTTCGCTTAAATTTGTCACTCTGTCAGGTGGAGACTCTAGGGCAAAGGACTTTAACCTGTATTTTCATGTTTTGACTGTGCAGTAGGCCTCAGATGTTTATGATGAATTGGATTTTTAGAATGCCTGTTGACACAGCAGTTATACCTTCCTCACAGCATATTTGTTCCTCAGCACTTTTCTTCTCTTTCCTAACACGAATGGTATTGTCTGGTCCAGACTGATTAGAAGCTATGAATTTTTCATTCTCTTGAATACTATGAAATATCCAAAGGGAAAAATTATACATTCTAATAATGTAATATTCACCATTAAGGAGCCTGGGTAGCGCAAGCAGTTTGCAATTGGTTACTAACCTAAAGGTTGGCAGGTCAAACCCACTCAAGGGTTCCATGGAAGAAACAGCTTTCATAGCAATTATAGCCAAGTAAACCCTATGGAGCAGTTCTCTTAACACATGGAGTTGCCGTGAGTTGGGGGCTGACTTGACAGCAGCTAAGAACAGCAATAATATTCTTCATTAAGTTTGAATTATTTTTAATATTTATTATCCTGCTGTTGTTTTCTGGTTAAAAGCTTAATAATAATGTATTAGTGCTTCTGTTCTGCCTCCTAGTTCATTGTGTAGTGCCTGGGGTCTTAAAAGCTTACAAGTGGTCATCCAAGGCCTAACAATTAGTCTCTATTCGCCTGGAGCAAAAGAGGAATGAGAAGAGTCAGGAGTAGGAGGAAGATATAGAATGTGTGGCTGACTGCCTCCATAAACAACTGCCTCCTTTGCCACCAGACCAAAAGAACTGGATGGTGCCTGGCTACCATTACTGAACATTTTGATCAAAAATTCTATAGCAGAATCCTGAGCAAAAGGGGGGAAATGCAGAACAGAATTTCAGGTTGTCATGGGCTTTAGATTTTCTGGAGCCGTGGAAGCTGGATGAATCCCTGAAACCATTGCCCTAAGATAATCTGTAAACATTCAACCAAAAATATCCCAAGTCTTCTTAAAACCAAACAGTAGTTTAGCTTATCTAGTAAAAAATGTCTGCCTTGAGCTTTATGCTCTTTTAAGAATCATCTGTATGGGATCAAATTGACAACAGCAACTTAAAAGATTAGATAGAAATCTTTGGGGGCAGTGAGTTAATGTTAATGGGAGAGGAACAACTCGGAAAAAGAGAGTGAGAATGGTTGCACAACTCAGTGAATGTAATCAGTGTCACTGAATTGTACATGTAGAAACTTGAATTGGTGTATGTTTTTGCTGTGTATATTCTCAACGATAACAAAAAATGAAATTTTTCTTTTAAAAACTTAATGTATTAAAAATGAGTATATTAAAAGTTAATTTTATTTAGGACTAACAACTTAAAAAAAGAGAATTTACAGTATCACCTGATTGTTGAATCTCCCTAAGGGTTCAACTAGGAACTTAAAATGCATTGTAAATTTTTTCTTTGACTAAGATTTGATGTTTTGCTGTGTTTTAACACAATTCTGCTATTCTCCTTTCAGCTGTGGATTTCTTCAACCAGATCAACATGTTATATGGAACGATTACAGAATTCTGCACTGAAGCAAGCTGTCTGGTCATGTCTGCAGGTCCACGGTACCTACACTGTTATGTAAAGTGAAAACCAAACCTCTGGCCATTGAGTTGATTCTGACTCAGTGACTCTATAGGACAGAGTAGAACTGCCCCATAGGGTTTCCAAGGAGCAGCTGGTAGATTTGAACTGCCGATCTTTGTGGTTAGCAGCCCTATCTCTTAGCCACTGCGCCACCATGGCTCCACACTATTATATAGGTGTTTGAATTACTTTAGATTTATCACTAATTGTTATAAGTGAAATAAAGTATTTTTGTTTTATTATCTGTTTGCTTTCTTGTGTAAAGGCAGTTCAGTTTTACAAGTTCTTGAATACTTCTCAGGAGACTGAAGAAAACATTAAAATTTCAGGACCTCTGAAGTTTGAGTAAGGAGCCCTGGTGGCTGCTAACCAAAAGTTCAAATCCACCAGCCACTCCTTGGAAACTCTATGGGGCAGTTCTGCTTTGTCCTATACGGTCTCTGTGAGTCGGAATCGATTTGACAGCAATGGGTTTGGTTTTTGGTGTTTTTTTACCTATAAGCTTTTAGTTATTATTGAATACTTTATTCTGTGAGTACTCAGTGTTTTGATTTTATAGTTGCATCATCGTAAACATGAATGTTCTGTCATAGGAATAAAGGGATAAAAATTTGAGTTACGTTTATCTTGCATTTCAAAAGTTCTGGTTTTTTCAATTTTGTTAACATTTATGGTTCCTGTTTCTAGTATGTAAATGAATTCTTGGCAAAGTTTTTAGCTGGCTTTTTAATATTTGATTTTGTGTGTCTGTGTATGTGCTTATTTAGTGTAAACTAAAGCAGTACAATTTAGAAAAAATTATCCGGCATAAAGGTGCTAGATTAAAAAATATGATTATAGTAAATTTCAAAAAATATTGAAAGAAAGATGGAACTCTTTATCACCAGCAATGTTAAGTCAAAGTATGATGGGATTAATGTTTTGGTATGTTTCCTTCCAGTCTTTTTTCCTGTAATAGACAACTAGTTTTATGTGCTGATAGTTGGCATCAGGGTATTTTTTCTCTTGAAAAAAAAATATTCTTTCTAACTTTACTGCAGTTATAAAGGAGAAAACATCCCCAGTGGGTTTGTGGTTCTGTTTTTGTTACAGTGTTTTAGGAGGAATGTTTTTATTCTGTGTTTTGTTAAGTTTTGTTCCTCAAACTTGTTTTAAAAATTAAAATAGAAAAATTGAATTTATCTATGCCTTAAATGTTTTACACAGTGATGTTTTACATGACCTTTGTTAATCATTCTAGCTCAGCAAAAGGAGGGGGCGGTGTGTGAAGAATGCATGCCTAATGTGTTTCTCTAACACCTTCCCCAGGGAAAGAGTTTCATAATCTTAGTTCTGCTAGTGATAACTTGATGGTCAAGTGTATAAGAATATAGTGGATTCATCAGCCCTTTACCCAGTCCTCAGCATCCTCCTAACAGGCAGGAATGAGTTTCCTCCAGACTCGCTTTTTTCTTCTAACTATAACCATCACATTTCAGAATAATTCTATAGGGAACTCTCACAAATCTTCAATAAAACTTTTAGTAATTTATTAAAGTTATATATAGCTTCCATTGATAAAAGGTGAACCTGGTTTGAATACAAGTTTCACATTTGTTAATGTTTTTGAAAATATTAAATATTTTTCTCTCCAGATACGAATATCATTGGGCAGATGGTACTAATATTAAAAAGCCAATCAAATGTTCTGCACCAAAATATATTGACTATTTGATGACTTGGGTTCAGGATCAGCTTGACGACGAAACTCTTTTCCCTTCTAAGATTGGTGAGTTAATGTTGTAGAAGTAGTTTTCTTTCTAAATGATAAACATGATGTTCTTCTAACACTATTACTTTTTAAAAAATTCATAGAACCTACCAGAATCCCCTCCAAAAAGATTTATATATTCCCTCCACCCATGTTTGTGTCTGCTTGTGTTTCGTCACCAACACTGGTTATTCTTTTTTTTTCCCATCTTTTCTAATTAGGGTGCACACATTTCTGTTTTAACATGTATTTTTAAAATATTGATGAGGTCAAGAATCCTTTTATGTTTTGATCATTGTGTGTTTTCTGTTTATCCTTTACCCCATTGCTTTGTATGTTAAGAATTTTAGTCCTTTGTCATACATGTTGTATGTATTTTCCTCAGATTGCCTTTTGTCTTATTTTTATTCATGTGGTGTTTTTGCTGTGTATAATTTTCTCATTTTTTTCCTCTTGATCTTTTCCTTTTTCACTTCTGAACTTTAATACAGTGTTTAAGACAGTGATTTGAAAGGTTTTCTCTACTTCAAGATTAAAAAAATATTTATTTAATACTTCTATAGTTTCATTTTTGCATTAAATTTTTCGTTTATCAGGAAATTTTTTAATAAAAATTCTGCCTTCATTTTTTTCCAGTTTGTCCCCATACAGTTTATTGAATAGTCTTTTTTTTTCTCCTGATTATCATATGTGTCCACCAAATTGCCGTATATTTTGTGGTCTTTTAATCTCTTCATCTGTTGCTGTAGAAATTCTATACTGTTTTAATTACTGTGACCATACATCTCTTAGCATCTTGTAGGGCTAGTCCCCTTCCTTGATCTTCTTTTTCAGAATTTTCACAGCTATTCTGGGATATTTGTTCTTCCAAAGAACTTAGAATCATTTTGTCAAGGTAAAAAACAAAAACTTTGATATTTTTATTATGATTGCATTCCATTTGTAGATTAATATTCTTGTTCTCTTTACAACACAGTCTCCCTATCCATGAACAAGCTATATTTCTTCATATCTTTTATTTATTTAAGTGCTATTTCCTCTTGTTAAGTTCTGTAGTTTACTTTATGTTAATCCTACATGTTTCTAAAATTGATTTCTAGGCGTTTTGTTTTTTCTTGATATCTGGTTTCCATCTGCTTAATGTTTGGTGTATAGGAAAGCAGTTGATTTTCATGTGAATTGTATAATTGACCATCAGACTCCCATTACTTCTGTTAGTTTTTGATTGATTCTCTTGGTTTTTTTAGGTATACAATCACAGCACATTAAAATAATGTTAATCTTGCCTCTTTTCTGATGTGTGTACTTGTTTAACTCTTTTCTGATTGCACTGGCTAGTACTTTCAGAGCAGTACTGAACAATGTTGAGTAATGGTGATGATGGCAGACATCCTTTTCCTGTTTCCTTAATTCTGTGCAAGTCTTTCTGGGATTCTGGTATTTCAGCATGGAGCAGGAATCTTGCTCTTGTTTAGAGGTGTATGGATTTTTCTTTTTTAAATCATATGAAGGAAGCATCCATCTGTTTTTAATGTTCTTTTTTATAATTTATTTTTTGTTATTGTTGAGAATAAATATAGCAGAACATACACCAATTCAACAGTTTCTGCACGTATAGTTCAGTGACATTGATTATATTCTATGAGTTGTGCAACCATTCTCACCCTAAGTTTCCTATCTAGTTTTTCAAGTTGCTGTTGTCAGTTTGATCCCATACAGATAGATCTTAAAAGAGCTCAGTGCTCAAGGCAGACATTCTTTACTAGTTAAGCTGGGCACCATCCAGTTCTTCTGGTCTCATGGTAAAGGAGCAGTTGTCAATGGGGGCAGCTAGCCACACATTCCATTTTTTCTTCCTATTCCTGGCTCTCCTTCCTCCGTTGTTCCAGACGAATAGAAATCAGTTGTGCTTTGGATGGCTGCTTGCAAGCTTTTAAGATCCCAGGCACTGCGCAGCTAACTAGGAGGTAGAAAAGAAGCACTGAACATGTTATTAGGCCAGTTTACTGGAATGTCCCATGAAACCATTACCTTGAACCTCTAAACCAACAAACTAAATCCTGTGAGGTATTTGGTTGTACATAAGCAGTCTCAGCAGCTACTTTTTTGTTCTTGTTGCAAGTATGTCATCACACAGTTGTTGGCAATGTGACTTTTTACAGGTGTACAATTTATTGGCAGCTATTAAATTAATTGGCTGTGCAACCCTACCTTTAATCGATGCTATTTTTTCATCACCGTAAACCAAAACTTAAGTACTCCATAAGCAATAACCCCCTCCTTTCCCCTCTCACCTCTGGTAACCACTGAAAAACTTTGGTCTCTATGCGTTTGCCTTTTTTGTCTTTTTATGTAAGTAAAGTCATATAATATTTGTCCTTTTGTGATTGACTTATTTCCTTTGGCAAAATGTCTTCAAGCATCATCCTTATTGCATCATGTATCAAGACTTCATGTCTGAAGTTTCCTGAATACAACCAAACACTTCGAGGGACAGAGTAGCAGGGGCGGGGGTCTGGAGACTATGGTTTCAGGGGACATCTAGGTCAGTTGGCATAACAAAGTTTTTTAAGAAAATGTTCTGCATCCCACTTTGGTGAGTGACGTTTGGGGTCTTAAAAGCTAGCGAGTGGCCATCTAAGATGTATCAATTGGTCCCAACCCACCTGGAGCAAAGGAGAATGAAGAACACCAAAGACACAAGGAAAGTATTAGCCCAAGAGACAGGAAAGGCCACATAAACCAGAGACTTCATCAGCTTGAGACCAGAAGAACTAGATAGTGCCCAGCTACCACCAATGACTGCCCTGACAAGGAACACAACAGAGAGTCCCTGATGGAGCAGGAGAAAAGTGGGGTGCAGAACTCAAATTCTAGTAAAAAAGACCAGACTTAATGGTTTGATTGAGACTGGAGGGACCCAGAAGAGATGGCCCCCAGACTGTTAGCCCAAAACTAAAACCATTCCCAAGGCCAGCTCTTCAGACAAAGATTAGACTGGGCTATGGGACATAAAATGATACTTGTGAAGAGTGCGCTTCTTAGCTCCAGCAGATACATGAGACTAAATGGGCAGCTCCTGTCCAGAGGCAAGATGAGAAGGCAGAGAGGCTCAGGATCTGGTTGAATGAACATGGGAAATCCAGGGTGGAAAGGAGGAGTGTGCTGTCACAGTATAGGGAGAGCAACTAGGGTCACATAACAGTGTAGGTGTAAAATTTTGTATGAGAGACTAACTTGAATTGTAAACTTTTATTTAAAGCATAACAATAAAAAAGTGGGCGGGGGGAGATAAAAAAGACCAGTTCACTTGCTGGCTGAGTAGTATTCAGTTGTATGTGTGTACCACATTTTGTTTATTCATTCATCTGTTGATGGTCATTTAGGTTGTTTCCACCTTTTGGCTGTTGTGAATAATGCTGCAGTGGACATTGGTATACAAATTTCTGTTGGAGTCTCTGCTTTAAAGTCTTTTGGGTATATAGTTAGGAGTGGAATTGCTGAGTCAAATGGTAGTTCTGTTTTTAGTTTTTTGAGGAACCTCCACAGAGTTTTTCCCACCAGCTGTACTGTTTGCATTCCCACCAGCATGGCAAAGGGTTCCAATTTCCCCACATCCTCCCTAACATTATTTTCTTTTTTTTTAAATTTTAGCCATCCTAGTGGAACTGAAATGGTATCTCATTGTTTTGATTTATGTCTCTCTGATGGCTAATGATGTTGCATATTTTTCATGTGTTTGCTGGCCATTTGAATGTCCTCTTTTGTGAAATGTCTGTGTAAGTCCTTTGCCCATTTTATGATTGGGTTATTTGTCTTTTTGTTGTTAAGGTGTCGAAAGTTTATATATATTTTTGCTATTGGATTCTTATTGGATGAATGGTTTCCCAAGATAGTCCCCTAGTCAGTAGCTTGTCTTTTCACTTTTTTGGTCAAGTCTTTTAATGAACATAAGTTTTTAATTTTTATGAGGTCCCATTTATTTTGTCTTTTGCTGTTTGTGCTTTTGTTATTAAATAATCCATTGTTAAAAGCTAGGCCTGACCAGAAGGCAGAAGGGGACAAGGAAGCTGGTGATAGGGAACCCAAGGTTGAGTAAGGATATTGTTGATGTGTTGTGAGATTGTTAACCATTGTCATAGGGCAACGTTTGTAGTAACTGTTCAGTGAGAAACTATTTTGTTCTGTAAGCCTTCATCTTAAGTGAGAATAGCAGCACAATTGGAAGAGTATAGTCAATGTCACTGAACTGTGCATGTAGAAATTTTTGAAATGGTGTATCTTTGGCTATGTGTATTTTCACCAAAAGAAAGGTTGAGAAGTTAGAGCGTTGACATGTTGTGGGGTTGTTAACCAGTGTCATAAAACAACATGTGTACTACTGTTTCATGAGAAACTATTTGTTCTGTAAGCCTTCACCTGAAGTGCAATAAAAAAACAAAACAAAACTGGAAAACAAGGGGAAAAAAAAGTTAGGCCTGAGTCTTGCCCCTGCATTTTTTTCTAAGAATTTTATGGTTTCAGTTTTCACATTTAGGTCCTTAATCCATTTTGAATTTGTTTTTATGTATGATGTGAGGCATGCTTCCTATTTCTTTTTTCTGCGTGTGGTAATCTTAATTTTCCTGCCATCCATTTTTATTACAAAAACTTTATTAATTCAGGAATGGTTGGAGTTTTAGCAGATACCTTTCTGTTTTCTGTTGATGATGTTAAGATTTTCTCTTTTTTTTTTTTAATGTTCTACTGGAAGATATTTTTTGTTTTTTTTTTTTATTGTACTTAGATGAAGGTTTACAGAACAAACTAGCTTCTCATTAAATAGTACACATATTGTTTTATAACATTGATTAACAACCCCAGGACATGTCAACACTCTCCCTTCTTGACCTTGGGTTCCCTATTACCAGCTTTCCTGTCCGTTCCTGCCTTCTAGTCCTTGGCCCTGAGCTGTTGTGCCCCATTAGTCTTTTTTTGTTTCATGGCCTGTCTAATCTTTGGATGAAAAATGAGCCTTAGGAGTGACTTCATTACTGAGCTAAAAGGGTGTCCAGGAGTCATACTCTTGGAGCTTCTGCAGTCTCTATCAGGCCAGTAAGTCTGGTCTTTTTTTGTGAGTTGGGTTTTTGATCTACATTTTTCTCCATCTCTGCCCGGGTTCCTCAATTGTGATCCCCATCAGAGCAGTCAGTGGTGGTAGCCGGGCACCATCTAGTTGTACTGAATATTTGCTAATGTTTTAATTAAGATTTTGGCATCAGTATTTATGGATGAGGTCGATCTTTGTCTTTTTTCAATTTAAAGGTGTCGTAGAAGCAACATATTATTGGAGTCTTTTTTGTGATCTAATTAGAAGCTCTTACAGGAGAAAAACTTGTATCAGGTTGTTACACTTGGTCCGTGTGTTGTTAGTCAGCTTTTCCATTCCATTATTAAAGCTTTTATTTCCTTTTTCACAGATCCTTTATTGTATGTTGACTGTACTTGAATGTTCCATATTACAGTCAGCTTGGAAAGTGCTCTAGTTAAAACACGTTACTTATTATTTCTTTACTCATCTAGCCCGTTGCTGTCGAGTCAATTCCGACTCATAGCAACCCTGTAGGACAGAGTAGAACTGCCCTATAGGGTTTCCAAGGAGTGCCTGGTGGATTCGAACTGCCGACCTTTTGGTTAGCAGCCCAGCTCTTAACCACTGCGCCACCCTTTTATGGAAGATAGAAAATACTTTTGACTTTATCTTCTCAGCTTCCCATTCCTCAGTAATTCATTCTAATGTTCTGGAATCCTGTCCCCCTCATTTAGTTACTAAACACATCTTTCTTACGCCAACTATTCTTATTAGACAGAACTCTTCATTATTAATTTTTTTACTAATATGTTCAGGTTATTATTGTTCCTTTTACTAGCAAGATGCCTATTGTAAATTTTATGTGTGTGTGTGTGTGTGTGTGTGTGTGTGTATATAAACTTAAAAGTCCATTTCTGACCTCAGAGGTCTTTAAAGGTTGTTTTCTATCTTTGAGTGAGAACCTAGTTGGGCAAGTGCTATGTGGAGCAGATGCTCAGTTGTTTTCTGGTTAGGTGTTTTTGGATGACCTGGTTCCTAATGTAAATACCTTTTTCTACTTGGGCATCAGTAGGAGTCTTTCTCATTTGTTTGAATTTTAATTATAGTTTATTTTAGAGGAGGTGTTGGTTAATCTCATCTGTGACTCCATGAACCCTCTCTGGTTTCAGTTCTAGCTTAAAACAGTAAACTCTGGACATTTTCTTTTTTACTATTCTGCATAGTTTTTGTTCTGTTTTCTTCAGTAATTCCTATGCAGAATCTGAATTTCCTTCTTCTGTTTTCTAGATCCATCACCTTTTTTTCCTCTCTAAAAGCAGCATTGTTTATATTAACAAAAACTAAATCTGTCACCTTTTACTTTGCGTCTTTTATTTTCTGTTTCATAGATGCATTTTTTATTTAAATCCCCATCTGTCCTTTTTGAGCAAATTAAAATGTCCAGTTTTATTTCTTTAAGAATAGATTTCAACTAGTGTAGATCCCTGTGATTTCTGTGGAAGACTTCTGAGGTTTGAGTGCACTTTTTAGTTTTTGCTATTGTTAAAAAGAGTTTTTTTTTTTTTTTCCTTTTGTATTGTGGAAGTTCTTCAATGATTTTCATTATCTTCTTTACTAGTTTACTTATCCTTCCTTTAAATTGTTGATTGTTACATGCACTGCTGAACTTTTTTGTTAAATGATTTTATGGTTTTTTGATAGTATTTTATATAGTATCAGTGGAGTCCGTGGGTGGTACGAATTGTGAATGGGCTTGGCTAATCAGAAGGTTGGAGGTTCAGGTCCATCCAGAGGTGCCTTGGAAGAAAGGTCTGGCAATCCACTTCTTAAAAATCAGCCATTGAAAACCCTGTGGAGCATAGTTCTACTCTGACACACATGGAGTTGCCATGGGTCAAAGTCAACTCAACTGCAACTAACTGTTTAATTAGTATCAATAGCAAAGAAATTCCAGGCATCCATTCTCCCATAATGTTATTTAATTATGTTTTTGACATGTATGTAAAGACAGATTTAATAAAACTACACATAATTAACTCATAGAAGTATTATATTAATGACAGTTTTCCTGTACTGTTTTTGGTATTAATTAAATTCTGTAAGTTTTAACTCAAAATGGAATAGAAGATTTTATAGTTACTTTATCCCTTATAATTTTTAACAAAAGCACCAATACTCATAGAATCCTTAAATGGACACATTGTTAGTTATGTGTTGTGGTGGGATGATGTGTTAGAGTGTCTCCTTGTAGCATAGATGCTTATTTGAAAAGTTATATTTAAAATGAAGTACTAAAACCAATACATTAAAAAGAGAAAAGAATTTCCTACATATTGGCTTATGTTTTCTAGATGAGTTCCAGTCTAAGATCAGAGAAAGATTTTCCTTGGAAAAATAACTGGGTCTCTTACATGTAATGCTTATGGGATACTTCTGTGCCGGATGTTGCATAAGGCAGCAACAATACAGGCAGTCCCCAGCTTACAAACATCCAATTTAACGTACAACCCCCATTAAGCCTATTATAACAAAAATTCAAGGTACATCCAGTGGTTGTAATCAGAAACACGTGCTACTTTGTGACGCACATCAAAACATTATTATTATTACTGTATGATTAAAGATGTTTAAGTGTATCTGGAAGTATTCCTTGAATGTTTTTTATGCATATAAAGGTACACTATATACTAAGACAAACATTTGACTAACTTATGTTAGATATACAAACCATACCTAACTGTTCTGAGTTCGTACAAATTCAACTTAAAGACCGACTTAGGAATGAATTCGATCATAATCGGGGACTGCCTGTAATCATTTTAGTAGTGCAGAACCTGGAAAGTCACATAGTTTAAGAATGATGATTCACTAATAAAAATTCGTAATATTTGGTATGCTACAAATTATGTTAGGTGGCTTTGCTTCAGAGAGATCAGTAAAGCAATTACTGATTTAATAAGTAATTAGTGATAAATTGGTAATAAGTGATAAATTAGGGTGTGAGTTTTTCCATATTCTAAGATTTACTGTAGAGTGCTTTTCAGTGGGAAATTTAGTTTTTAAAATTCCAATCAATCTGAACCAACCTTCTTCGCGCGCACACACGTATTTACATTTTTAAATGAGTTGGTGATCCTGGGCTCTGCTTTCTGGAGCAAACCTCCATTAAAGATGTTGGGGAACTTGGTACAGCACTTGAATATAGTGTTACTAATATTATCAAATCAAAGATGCCACTAATTGTAAGTAACAACTTTTTTTATGTAAACACTAAGAAAAAGTAACTGCCAGTTAAACTATTACTTGACATCAATTTTAGAACACCTCCTTGAAGATAGGTCCTGATTTTAGAGATGTTTAAATGTAAGAATGTATGCATCTTAAAATTGATAAAATCGAAAACCTATATATGAAAAAAGTGTAGACATAGAACAATTTGAACACTGATTCTCAGCCTGACCCTTGTTCCTTCTAGCTCTTGCTTCCCTTGTATAGTTATCCTTTCTTTCTCTTTTATAGTAGAGAAGTTCATGTGCCAAGTGTCTAAGAGAATGAATTTTATTTTATTGGCTTTTCTCTCCCAAGATAATTACAATATTCCCTCAGCAACCATGACTTTACCATGTACAGTTTTGAGATAGCACCACTTTATAGTCGTCTATCAAAGCGTTTAAAATTTATGGTCTTTTTTTTTTCTACTCAAGGTTCAATTTACTTGAGTAAAAGGAAACATGGTAATTATTTCCTGCTTCTTTAGGGTTTACTGGATGGTGAAGGGAAAGGAGATCTGATTATAGTCTATATTTTCAATACATAAATAGAAGACCCAGTGCAGGAAAACATGCCCGTAAGCTCCAGAGTAATGTTTGAAAAGGCAAGTTAGCCAAGACTTGAGCGGGGGAAAAAAAAGCACGAACAATGAGCTTACAAGAACAAAATATACTAAATTTCCAGCTATTAAGGACTGGTTCAGGAGATTATTTTTGAAGAAGATGTTTTAGCCTTCGTTTTCTGAAAGATTGAAGACAAGAAAGTGTTTCAAAATATAACCTACTAGAACGGGCCTTTAAGGCCAGTCCAGGTTACTTTGGAAGCAGATGCCTTCTAATTCATTTATTTACTGCAGTCAGTGCCAATTTTATTGTCTTTCTCCTGTCCGCATTTTCTAAGAGACTTTGATCTCCTCAGCCAAAGTCCTCAGGAATGTAACCAGTCATATCCTCATCTCCACTGACTGGAGAGAGATTACCAAACCCTCCCCCAGTTGTTTTCTAAGGAGGTATTGATTTTCTTTGAGGGCAGCTGTCCCCTTTCCATTTTCAGGAAGCATACCCCCTTCCTGTTGTTGTTGTTGTACTCATAGCAACCCCATGTGACAGTAGAACCACCCCACAAAGTTTTCTAGGCTATAATCTTTTTTTTGTTTGTTTTTTTATTGTACTTCAGGTGAAGGCTTACAGAACAAGTACTTTCTCATGAAACAGTAGTACACATGTTTTATGACATTGGTTAACAACCCCACAACATATCAACCCTCTAACTTCTCAACCTTTTTTTTTTTTTGGTGAAAATACACATAGCCAGAGATACACC
>NW_004443940.1:8385515-8463136 GCF_000243295.1 Trichechus manatus latirostris
TCTCCATTAAGAATGATGTTGGCCGTTGGTTTTGCATAGATGCCCTGTATTATGTAGAGAAATTTCCATTCTATACCTATTTGATTGAGAGTTTTTATCAGGAATGGGTGTTGGACTTTGTCAGATGCCTTTTCTGTGTCAGTTGAGATGATCATGTGATTCTTTCCTTTCCTTTTATTTATGTGGTGGATTACGTTGATTGATTTTCTAATGTTCAACCATCCTTGCATACCCGGTATGAATCCTACTTGGTCGTGGTGTATTATTTTTTCGATATGATGCTGAATTCTGTTGGCTAGAATTTTGTGAAGAATTTTTGCATCTATATTCATGAGAGATACTGGTCTGTAATTTTCTTTTTTTGTGACGTCTTTCCCAGGTTTTTGTATCAGCGTTATGCTGGCTTCATAGAATGAATTTGGAAATGTTGCCTCCTTTTCTGTGCTCTGAAATAGTTTGAGTAGTACTGGTACAAGCTCTCTGTAAATGTTTTGTAGAATTCTCCAGTGAAGCCATCTGGGCCAGGCAACCCCATGTGACAGTAGAACTGCCCCACAAAGTTTTCTAGGCTATAATCTTTTACAGGAGCAGATCACAAAATGAAAATAGCACTTTAAAAAAATAAAATAAAAATTTGAGAACTCCTACTTTACAAAAGAAAACTCTGGCTTTCTGGTGTAATTCAGAAGATAAAATAACTTTTACTTGTAGACAGTATAATGACTTAAGGTTACCTGGCTTTTTCTTTTGCCTTAGGTGAGTTTCCAGTGTGGAGTGAGTGTGTGTATGTGCACATACACGTAGGTATAATTTTTTTTTTTTTTTTTTAGGGTTATAATTACAAAAAGTAAAATTTTTTTTATTTATGATCAAAAGGTTTATTCTTGTCGCATTTAATCTTAGGAAGAAACTCTCCAGTATTAAAAAACTAAAATCAAGTTTATTCACATTTGGGTTTTTTTTCCCCTTGCCTTTTAAAAAAATATAATAAAGAAATAGGTTTGTGTATCTGTAAATCTGTGTGTGTTTTGAGGTTGCTTACTGCAGTGTCTGAACTTTCTGCTATTCAATTAAAGACTAATATATGCATCTTTGTTTACAGGTGTCCCATTTCCCAAAAACTTTATGTCTGTGGCAAAGACTATTCTAAAGCGTCTGTTCAGGGTTTATGCCCATATTTACCATCAGCACTTTGATTCTGTGATGCAGCTGCAAGAAGAGGCCCACCTCAACACCTCTTTTAAGCACTTTATTTTCTTCGTTCAGGTAAGTTGAACCAGGGTGACTTCTGCATCTTTTTACTTGGACTTGTTTGGATTGGTAATGTCAATAAAATAATAAAGATCATTGTGTCTTATTTATAGATGGAACTAAGTACTTAGGGTTTCTCGCGTCTTTGTTCTTTCTTTTCCGTACTGTTTATTGCATTGATGTTCATAGCAGCATAGAAGGGCATTGTCTCCGTTTTGATCCTTCTGCCTTTGGCTGCCCCGTATCCCTGGTTAGGATACATCATTGAGGGATGTGACCTATTGCCTTATAGACCCTTAGTTAAATTGGAACTTTGTTGTTGTTATTTTTGTGGTAAATATATAGGTAACAAAACATTTGTCATTTCTGGAATCTTTATATGTTCATTAATGTACATGTGACGTTAATTTTGTTCATCATGTTATTCAGTCATCACTGTTAACCATTCCCCAATTTTTCCATCACCCTTAACAGAAGCTCAGTGTCCCCTAAGCATTGTGTCTTTTTCCCCTCCCTTCACCCACCACTGGTAACCACTAATAAGTTTGATCTCTATACACTTGCCTGTTCTAGATATTTTATATCCCTGGTGGCACAGTGGTTAAGCGCTTGGCTGCTAAGTAAAAGGTCAGCAGTTTAAACCCACCAGCCGCTCCATGGGAGAAAGATGTGGCAGCCTGCTTCTGTAAAGATTTACAGCCTTGGAAACCCTACAGGGCAGTTCTACTCTGTCCTGTAGGGTCACTATGAGTTGAAATAGACTTTATGGCAATGAATCGGGGATCAATAAATATTTATCCTTTTGTGACTGACTTATTTCACTGAGCATAATATTTTCAAGGTTCATCCATGTTGTAGCATGTATCAGAACTTCATTTCTTGTTATGGCTGAGTAATGTTCCATTAGAATTGGAACTTTTAAAAATAATTCACATTGTTTGAAAAGGAAACCAAAGAATTAGGACTCTTTTAGCCTAACTTTAGAGATATCTAATTTTATATATGTATGTAAAACATAAACGTGTGTTTGTTTTATAGTGAAAAAACCTGATAGCCTTATAATATTTAGCTGTGTTAATCCTTGCATGGTAAACAGTTTTGTATACCACACAAAGGAGAACAACATACTCTGCTTTTCCCTGTCTTCTTTTGAGATTGCTGAATTGCATATATTTATATTTTTATGTGTGTGTGTGCATATTAATTAAAGTAAAAGGTTCACTTCCCTAGAAGTGGCCACTATGAAAAGTTCAGTTTCCAGATAATTTATTTGTATATTTCAACATGTATATAATTTTGATTTTAATGTTTTACACAGTGAGGATTGTACTCATGTACAGTTGGTTATCTGATAAGTCCCCTGTATTTTTAAAAAGGGAATAAAGGTCCTATTTTTAAATGTTCACAGAGATCATGTCATTCTTTTAGGATTTCAGAAAACTAGGTTTGGAAACCCTTCTCTAAATGACATTTAAAGAGTTTTAATCTTATTGACCGTGTAATGAGAAACTATTTGTTCTGTAAACCTTCATCTAAAGTACAAAAAAAAAAAATAGTTTTAATCTTAGAGCTATTTTTAAATTTTCTTTCTTTTCTTTCTTTCTTTAGGAGTTTAATCTGATTGATAGGCGTGAGTTGGCACCTCTTCAGGAATTAATTGAGAAGCTTGGATCAAAAGACAGATAAAGGTTTCTTTTAGAAAACAGCTACCTTCTTCCTTCATCTACTGCTAGAGCTGTCTCATTGCAATCTCTTATAAACTAGTAACACAAACTTTAAGAAAACAGGATAAAAAGACACCCATTGTCTGTGTCTACTGGTTTCTACCTTTGGGTTGGCCTGCTGACTTCAGAGGGAGACCCTAAGGGCACAGCCAACTCTGATGTGCTGTGTGACCACTCCTGTTATTATTACAGTGTCACACTTGGTTGTACTTTGTGATGACTAACCTGTAGTTTATTAGTTTACTTAATTCTTTTGCTGAAGACAATGATTCATTCTGTTTCAGGTGACAGCATAATGGATATTAAGAATTTCTACCAGTGATTTATAAGCAAGTTTCCAGAACAGATTTCCTAACAACACAATCAGATTAGTTTTATTCCACCACTTCTGTTGTACAAATAGAAAAAAAAGAATTTTTAAGTTTCCTTAACATTTAGAACATTTGTGTCACTTTGGATAACCCTTTAGTTTCAAATTTGTATGCTAGTGTTTCTATAGATAAGAATATATATGTGTGTATTTTTACAAAATCCGTGATTACAGTTTAAATCATCATGTAGCATTTGTGGCATGGGAGCAACCAAAGTTATTTCTAAAATGACTTTATTTTTTAATCTTTATAAACACAGAAACCTATCTTAAATTGTTAGGAGTTTGTGTGTGTCGTAAATAATTTTGTGTAAGGTTTCTAAGGATGATGTTACAGATTTTTATTTTGAAATGCTTCATTAAAATTAATTTTAACATGTGTTGTTTTTGGTTAAGAGAAGAAAACTTCCAAAAAATTATGACAAGCTTAGGTCTCACAGCCACTATATTCATTCATGTTGTTTTTCAAAAGCCTTCTAATTCTAGGTAGGTGAATGGAAGAAAGTACTGAGAGTACTTGAGTTATTTTGTTTTGAGTTTCCTTTTTTTTTTTTTTTTTTAACATCTATATGTTTTTATTGTGACTTGAGAGTTAGTTAAGAGTAGTGAAGAAATGTATGAACTTTATCCCAATAAGAACAACTTAAGGAGAATCACAGTAAAAACCATGAAGGGGTATGCAGTTTACAACATAGCAAAAGGTTTTGTGTACCTTTTGTGTGTATGTTTAAAGAAGACAAAGTGGGAGGACTAAGTAAAAAAAACAGTCTTCATTCTGTTCATATTAAAAGGATGGATTGAACGCCTGTAGGGGCTGTATCCTGTTTTAATTGTTTTTGTAGCAAAACTTCAATTTCTGTTGGGATAAAAAGAATATTCCCCCTTTAATGAAGAAAATGCCTTTTTTTTTTTTTTTCCATTTGGTTGCTAGGATTTCATAAGCTCTAGCTGGTTGTTTAAAATATGTTGAGGCACAAATACTGTATTTTTACACAAATAATGCCGCAGCTTCTGCGTTTGTTTGCCAGCCATGCCCTCCCCTTCCCTTCCCTCCTGAGGTATTTTCTTAGGCACACTCTGCTAATTTTTTTTTTTACATTAGCATGTGAAGGAGGGTTGGCATAGCAGCCTTGTGAGGATGTCTGGGGGGCAGGGAGTAGTTGGCAAACAGACGTAGAAGGTGCGAGTTATTTACCTAAAAACATGGTATGTTGGAAGACTTGCCAGATTGGCAGATCTTTAAATTCATCAGCATTCTGTGTTTTAGAGCTGTGATTTTTGCAGAATACTCACCAGCCTCCTGATGGCTTTGATAAAACGTTTAATTTTATAGTAATTTTTTTTGGGGGGTGGCTATTTATTTTTACTATTTCACTAGACTGTGAAAAAAAAAATTGTTTAGAAACCCCATCTTTAATAACTCAATTTCAGTAAATTCTTAACTATATACAGAATTTTAAAGGAAGTAAAACATTTCTTCTAATTTAGGCTGGAAGCATACATCATTGTTTGAGTGGGATAATCACGAAAAAAAGAGAAAAGCCCTGTAGGACACATTCCACAACCAGTTGTTTTAAGCTTATTGAAAGGCCCCTGTCAACAGTTCTGTGTTTATGTTGATCACTTAATGAAAAGAAAGCCGGTTTTTAGATGCCACCTAGAATGTTACTCTCAACTTTACGTTAAGCTTTGTTAGATTTAATTTTTCCTTCATCCGCAAGGAATGAACTTACATTTCTCAACTCTAGGGTTGTACTTTCATCATTTCTAATAATTCAGATATCCTCAGACAAAGGGGTTCTCATTTTTCCACATTTACCTTCAGTGATAGAAATTCTCCCTCTCTTTAAGACTAAGCCCCCAAATGAACCAAAGATGGTCACATCCTAGAACCAGAAGTAAAGGCAACTCACGCAACGTAAATCAAAAGTTTGTTGGTAATTTGAGATTCAGAATCCCACTCGTCAGTTTTTTTAAAATAAAAACATTGTTACCAGGCTCCCAGGCTAATCTGACTTAACAAACAATGCACCTGAATGGTAATTTAACATTATTTGTTTACAATCAAGTTCAGGGAGTTGACAGGAAGAGAATTAGAGGGAGGGGAGAGGATGGCATTCTTCTGACTTAAGGGCCAACCTGGTAAGAATTGGAAGAGATCAGTCTGTCCTTGGCCCCTCTCACTTTTCATTTATCTCCCCAGTGCTCAGGGTCAGCACTAACCCAGGGTTCCCTGTCCCACAACATCCACTTCTCTTCCCCTCCTATTCTGAAGTCTTGTCTTCTCTAACCGATCTCTGCTCCTCACACCTGCTCACTGTCTTGGGGTGGAGAGTGCTAAATTGTGCAGTTAATCCTACGGTGCTTTTATTTTCAGGACAGTGATGTGGTTATGTTTGTTTAAATATCGAGACTTCTTTACCACAGTTTTTGTATTGACAGCCACAGGTATTCTTTATTCTTCTTCAGCTTGTGAATAAGGTGATGTTACAGGGCTGCCAGCTAACAAAGTATTACATGTTAAGCTTGTAGAGCCCTGGCTCATGCAGCTGTTACTCAGGAAATGCAAGGCTGTGTTCCCCACGACTTTGATAACAACACAGAGAACGTTTTTCTAGTAGCGCAGAGGCAAGAGGAACAGTCTCAGTGGTGATTTTAACTTTTGCAAACCTTGTTGACGTTTCCTGATAAGTCTTTTGGCCTTCTCTCTAAGCAATGAGGTTCTGCTAGAAGTAGAGCTTCTCATACACAGCATCATTACCTCGTAAGAGTAAACAAATCAGGCCCAGAGAGTATAATCCTAGAAATTTGTTTCTAAGCAGCTCCAGGCATGATGCTGGTGCTCCCCCTGCCTTGTCAAAGGTGTGCTGTCTCCTGTCAATGTGAGTCCCAGGCCTGAAAAATGGCAGGCCTGGACACCGAACACTGAGCACCTTCAACAGGGACATATTTCTTCCTGATGTTTAGTTCAGTGAGTGGATTTGATTTTTACTATTGTAAATTTTGGCAAAATGGGAAAAAAGTAGTGATTTCAGTCTTATGTTTTGCATTAGGTTTTGATATTTCAGACTATAAAAGGCTTTTGACAGTCATAGGGATGATATTACCTATGGTGGCAGTAATTTTATTGAAGCAATTGCGTTGAAATTCACTTGGGTTTTATCTCATCATCAAATTCTATTCCAAACAAGTATTCTGTAAATCTGAATGGATTACCAGTGTGTTACATAGAGACTTGCTATAACAGTCTGTGTTTGACATCAAAAATAGTTTGCATAAGTTAGTCTTGGTTACCTTCTAAAATATTTTTAAGTGTTCTTTACATAAAAATTTGTGTTGTATTTTTAAACCTTTAGGGGCTTTATCTATTTTTCTAAGTCAGTTAACTGTACTTTTAAAGAAGTATTTTGTTACCTACTTTTGTAACTTCAGAATAAAGTATATTGAAAAAAATAACTGATTAAAATGAGTGTCAATACTTAACTTCTATTTAAATTTGGATACTTTGGATTTTTGCAGGTTCTATGGATTTTGAGTGCAACTTAAGTTTGAGAGTGCTTGTCAGTAGCTAAAATGTTTTCTTAACTCTGAGAAGAAAAGTAAGTTCCTAAATGAACTGAATACCTTCTAATACCAGAATCCCACCCCTAAGAAACAAACAGTGCCCCTGATTACAGTGGTTAAAACCCAGCCCAGGCAAAGATGAGTAGTCTCCTAACATGCTAACCAAGCTCTTGAGCCACTTTTGTGCATCCTTGGTTGAGAGATTGAGAAGAGAAGGGACTGGACTTACTAATTTTCTGATCTGGAAACTGAGTACCTAGCATATCTCCTCAAGACACCCACCTTCACCCCAGACAGCCGCTTAGGCATTCATTATTGTCGGAGAAATATTAGGGTTACTTTTAGAAGTCCAAATTAGATACATTTTGGGTTTATTGAAAATAGCACTGCTAGAATTCTTTTAACTTTTTTTGAGTAAAGTTAAAAACTTAATGAACGTGGCTAAATAATACTGGTTAAAACTCATTTTGTGTAAGGGTATGGGTAAGCTAGCAGTCAGTTTTAGATTTTTTGACAGTTATATTTCAGTAGGCGTCACAAGAAATGAGAATTTGCAAAGGCATCTAATAGCTGTCTTTGAAAGCTACATCAAACTTTATAATAGAATAACCCAGATAATCTTTGGGAAAGATTTGAAGCTGCACACCCAGAAACAATGTCCAAACCATACCTTGGGCCTTCTCTAGCAAATACCTCACTGATGTTGCCACCAGGTACGGACACCACAACCTGCACCGTCGCTGGCCACTAGATGTCAGTTTCTGCCACAGCTCTTCCCAAAAGCCAACTGCCTCTGCCCAAAGAGTAAAGGGTCTTACAGAGGGCTTCGAACCCTGCTGAGAATCTGCATTTCCAACAAGCCGCAGGAAATCATACATTAGAATCACGTGGCGTTCTTGTTAAAATGTAGATTCTGATTCAGTATATCTGAGGTGGCAATGCAGATTCTCAGCAGGGTACTTGTTACAATGCACATTCTCAGCAGGGTCCAAACCAGAACTAACTAGTTTGAAGCCCTGGTTTTACATCGCAGTTGTGTGTGTGTCTGCCTAGTCAGAAACACACATGGGTGCTTTTAACTAGTAGAGGAGCTGAGGGTAAGTTCCTAAATTTTTACTTGGGGTCATGGAACTCGTAGCAAAATTGCTTGGAAGATGTTGGGTGGTCCAGAAGCGTGGACTGGCTGCTCTGTAAGAACATAAGTCAGCTGACGTTTGTGTAGTAGACTAGATACAGTGAAGGAAGTAGATTGTTGTGACTTAGGTTCTGGCCACGCTCCTTGTGTGTGGCAAACCAGCACTGAGTATCATTGCCTTAGGGCCACTACCTTTCAGGTGACTCCTTTAGTAGATTATCTCATTTAATACTTACAGTAGCCCTGAGGAAGGGGTGAGGGTTGAGAGGTAGGCTAGGAATTTTCCAGACCAAGTCACAAAAGCCCAAGTGTATTCAAATAGCTAATACAAAACAAAGCGGGTCTCTGTTTCTCAGGTTTGCATTTGCAAGAATTTTGCATGCTCAAGAATGCTAAGGAAGCTCTATAAAACGAAATGAGAATGCAATTTAAAAATCATCCCAATGAGGTAAAGAGGATGTATCCTATTTGCTTCTATCACCCTGCCGTGGGTTAATTACTTTTGTGTGTGGCCTTTCCACCCATGGTCTTGTAACTCCCACCCAGGTAATTGTGTGACAGGGTAATTGTGGCCTACCAAGGGGATTGGTCAGTTTGCCTTAAAAGAGCCAATTTCAGAGCAAGGAGGAGGAGTTCACCACCACCAAGGAAGGAGAGACCCTGCAGCGGGAGACTGCATGGTGGGCTTCCCAGGCCAGGGAGAGGCATGCCTTCCAAGCACGGCTGGTAAGAGGCTATCCTGATGGAAGAACTGTATCTTGAGTGTTCCTAAACCTGAATTTTAACTGTTACTTCCCTAATAAACCCTATAATTGCAAGTATGGTCTGAGCTCTGTGTGGCCATTGCAGTGAATTATTGAACCCAGTAAAGAGTGCTGTGAGAGGGACAGTTGGTGTCAGAATTGGCAGAGATGGCGGAGAGAGGAGACATGTCTGACCTCCACTTGATAGGAATTAGCCTTAGGCTGTTGATCTTGGTTCTCCTTCCGCCTTGTGGGGTTGAAGGAGGACCGGCACCTCCCCTGTGCCGTTTTTACACGCACACACACAAATTACACTTGAACTATTAGTTGGAACTAATTTGGAAGCCCAAGATTGGTGAGATTGTCCTGCAAAGCCTTTTCTAAAGTTCAAATTTTGTGTAAGAGTTACAAAATTGAGGCGTCTGGCTTGTATCAGAATGATGGGCCCAGGTCTGAGCTGAACTCCATCTTAGCTTTTATTTCTCCCGCAACTGTCAGACCCTTAGTCAGACTTAAGTACATAACAAAAGATTTCCCCTGCAACCATCAAACCCTTAGATGGACTTTCAGTACATAACAAAGAAAACTTCTCTGGTTAAATAAAGAGGGAAAGAATTCTTAAGGGAGGGTCCGGACACAAGGCCCTTATCAGGAATTGCCTCAGCAGCCCTCAGGAAATGTTTTTTTAAGATAATTACTTTGTGACCATCCTGTAGACTCCCCACCTCCCTTATTCATGTATTTAAACTAACCAATCGAAGTAGCACGCATTAGTGTTTCCAACCAATCACTATAAAGCCCCCCCTCAAGTTGTCCCACATCCTGTTTACCTAATCTTGCAACTTCCTATCAGAACGTATTTTACCTCATAAATATGCCTCTGTGACTCCACCATTTAGAAGCATTTGGTTTCATTTTGTGAGATCAGATGTGTCCCCTGTTCAAACGTCTTGAACCTTCAATAAATCTCTTTGTTTTTATTTTTAACAGAGTGTGCGTTCTTACTCATTGACAAATTAAAACTTGGGGAGCTAGAATTACTAAACCACTATTCTGTTCATTAATCACAGTGTGTGTGCTTTTTGTCAAATGTCATGCTAGGCTGTTGGGATACATAAATGACTTAAGCAAGATCCTGTCCTCATGGACAGGAGAAATGGACACATATTAAATGAATAATTTCTTTTATAAGGATCAGCACAAAGCTGATTCCTATGAGAAGGAGGTTAAAGATGTCCCAAATGTCCAACTTTTCCAAACTGCTGTACCACTCCATCATCTCTAACATCAACTATTCCCCCTCCCATCTTTGGGTTCTGTAATTAGCAGCAAAGTCTCACAGAACTCATGAACCGTATCAAGGAAATGGCTCGCAACAGTTGTGGAGGCTGGCAAGTCCCAAATCCATGGGTCAAGGGTAGGCTTCTCCCGACCCACGTGGCTGCAGGGGCTACAGGGGCTGATGAGCCCAAACCTGCAGGTCAAACCACATGCTGCTGGCTTACAAGGCTGAAGCTGGTAAATCAGGTCAGATGATAGGCCCTGGCCCACAGGGCTGTGGGGACTGGTAAATTGCAGAATCGAGGGGTCAGACAGCAGGCCTCTGGCTCAAGTCCCAAGAACCAGAGGTTAGACGATCACCAACTGGATGTGGAATCCAGATGTAGAGAGAGAAAGCTTTGCCAGGGCACCCACATACATACCTTGGATGCAGGCCACACCCCAGGGAAAGGGCTACTTTGAGTAAGCGTGGGACTTGAGTCACATCCTCCTGCAAGGCTGTGACTCAAGATACACCCTACAACAATGCTGCCTCATTAACATATAAAGGTTAGGATTTACAGCATACAAAATGGAGGATAATCACACAATACTGGAAATCATGACCTAGCCAAGTTGACATGTAACCTCAACCATTACAGGTTCAATATACCTTATTTGCATAGTCCCACTCATTGTGTGTGAGTCACAAAGACCATGGCTAGAAGGGCCATAGTAAGCAATTCATTGCACTGCACATACATAAATTGATAGTTCTAATAGCGCCAAAAGTGTAATAGAAGTTATGCACAAGTTGCAGGCCTTATCTTTCTGTGGGCCAGTCAGAGGTGGCTCCCTGGAGAGGATGAGGCTTGAACTGGCTTAAAAGATGGGTAACTGCTTTAACCAAACTCACTTTGTCAAAAACCTAAATGTGCAGAGAAACACCAAAAATGAGTGTGACAATATATTTATTGTGAGTAGATACGATTCGGGCAGCATCAACCTGGAAAGTATCAGGAAGGCGCTCCAAAGAGGGAATAGTGAAAATATTGTCATGTTAATTTCTTAGGAGATAGCATCAGAAGCCGTGCAGGGATCCAGGGTCGGTCAGTTGTAGAAACAGTCACTAAGGACATGCCACACACTTTCCAGTCAGATCCTGGGGTTCCTACTCCTCGAAACTGGCTGCACATAGGTAATTCTCTAAAAGAGCCCAATAGCCATTGCCACTGAGTTGATTCCAACTCATAGCCACCCTATTGGACAGAGTAGAACTGCCTCATAGGGTTTCCAAGGCTGTAATCTTGACAGAAGCAGACTGCCACATCTTTCTCCCATGGAACGTGGGTTTGAACCACCAACCTTTCGGTTAGCAGCTAAGTGCTTAACAGTTGCACCACCAGGGCTCAGGGCAAAATGATCTCCGTTAAGCTGCTTACTAGGCTTTTGCTTGACTTGAAGGTGACTTTAGGAAAACAGCTCCTTAAAGGCTCAAGGTTCAAAAGGATGCCTAAGGGCAGATGGCCTGAGTGGGTCATCCCAAATCCATGGACCCAGAAATCTGGATTCTAGAATTAAAACAGTTTCTCAACTTCATAAAATAGCATAGCTTATATATAGAGGGAAGTATAAATAGTTCAGTATTACTGAATTGTGAATTTCAGTTGGACAGGTAGGTAGGGGTTAAGTCATATGAAAGAACTAGGGTTTTACTTTGTAGATGATAAGTGGGAAGGATTTTTGGTTCAGATGGCTCTGACAGCAATGTGGAAGCAGGGTAAATAAGGGGAGGAGACTGGAGCAAAGAGACTAGTCCAGAATAACAGATAACGTGAACAATTATTGAACTATGGGGAAAAGGAAGGTTGCAGACGAGCAAGAGTACTGATTTTTACTAAAGGAAAGAAGGAAGAATTCTGCAAATGCAAATCAGTGGGCTTAACATGGGACTCTTAGTGATATGTGACAAAGCCACAAAAATGGCTTTAGTCAACTGCTCATTTCTGACACTGCTGGTTTCCAGTTGCACAAGTGATGTCAAACATCTCTCTCCATCTCTCAGTTCTGTTTTCCTTTTGTGCTTGCTTCATTTCCAAAGTAGCTCTCCTCACATGGTGGCAAAGATGGCCACCAGGCTTACTTCCTACCAGCTTGACAACCTAGTTGAAAAAAGATCATCTCTCTTCTTTGCATAGTTTCAGGAAAAGTTCCTGGGCCAACTCTCCTTGGCCTGTCTCAGATCATGTGACCAACCCTAAACCAATCCCTATGTCTGATTGGCCAGACCTGGGTCGTGTGCTCCCTGTTAGAACAGGGCACCCTTCTGTCTCATCTGAACCATGTGGTTTGTTTAGCAAAGGGGTGGTTCCCCAATACAGCACTGGAAAAAATATTAACCGTTTTAATCGCATAATTGACATCAATAAAGAAAATTTAAAAGATAACAAATTATCCCCAGTCCCATTAACTTTCAAAGAATCAAGCAAAAAAAAATTTGAGAGAAACTATTACAGTAATCCAAAAGAGAAATTATGAGGGCCAGAATATAGGAGTCATTCCATTAATGTTGAAATAAATAAGCTCAATGATCACTTTAAAGAACAACTGTAGGTCCAACCCATTTAAATACAGCACTGAAGGTACTGATTGCATAAGCCAGAGGCAATGGCAAAAAGAGCTAATAGCTGGTAATTCCTGAGAGTATCACCAAACCACCTGCCTGCAAACGTACAGCCCGAGAAAGGGCTTGGTTCAATCTGGTACTTGATTTTTGTCTGACAGTACTCCAGAGACAGGGCATGTTTGCTGACTGAATCTTAGCCATCCATTATGGCATCAGCTTCTACTATGTTCTCATGACTACAATCTAGCTGCAGCCTAGGCCTCGTCTGGGCCATGTCCTGCAGGCATCTCACACTCAAGCAAATCCAAAACTGAATTTTCAGTTCCCCTCACCCCAAATCTACCCTTCCTCCATCCATTTCATTGCCCAAGCCAGAAATTTGGGAGTCATCTCAGACGCCTTCTTCACCCTCTTCACCCTCACCCCCACATACAGTCACCCCGTTTCATTCACCTTCCAGGTATCTCAATCCACTACTTCTTCTCATTCTAGCTACTACCACTGCTTTTGTGGTAGTGTTATTAGCTGTGAAGTAGATTCCAACTCATGGTGACCTCATGTGTGCAGAGTAGAACTGTTTTATAGAGTTTTCAAGGCTATGATCACCAGGTCTGTCTTCAGAGGCACCTCTGGGTGAGTTCAAACCATCAACCTTGCAGCTAGTAGTTGAGTGCTTAACCATTTGCACCACCCACGGACCTGCTTTAGTGCTGTTGTTGTTGTTAGATGCTGTCAAGTCAGTTCTGACTCATAGTGACCCTGTGTACAACAGAATGAAACACTGCCTGGTCCTGCACCATCCTCACAATCTCGCTATGTTGGAGCCCACTGTTGTAGCCACTATGTCAATCCATCTCGTTGAGGGTCTTCCTTTTTTTTGCTGACCCTCTACCAGGCATGATGTCTTTCTCCAGGGACTGGTCCTTCCTTATAACATGTCCAAAGTTTGTAAGACGAAGTCTCATCATCCTCGCTTTTAAGGAGCATTCTGGCTGTACCTCTTCCAAAACAGATTTGTTCATTCTTCTGGCAATCCATGGTATATTCAGTATTCTTTGACAACACCGTAATTCAAAGGCACCAATTCTTTGGTCTTCCTTATTCATTGTCCAGCTTTCGCATGCATATGAGGCGATTGGAAATACCATGGCTTGTGTCAGGTGCGACTTAGTCCTCAAAGTGACATCTTTGCTTTTTAACACTTTAAAGAGGTCTTTTACGGCACATTTGCCCAGTGCAATACGTCATTTGATTTCTTGACTGCTGCTCCATTAGCTTTAATTGTGGATCCAAGTAAAATGATATCCTTGACAACTTCAATCTTTTCTCCGTTTATCATGATGTCGCTTATCGGTCCAGTTGTGAGGATTCTTGTTTTCTTTATGTTGAGGTGCAATCCATACTGAAGGCTGTGGTCTTTGATCTTCATCAGTAAGTACTTGAAGTTCTCTTTACTTTCAGCTAACAAGGTTGTGTCATCTGCATATCGCAGGTTGTTCTTGAGTCTTCCTCCAATCCTCACGCCACGTTTTTCATATAGTCCAGCTTCTCGCGTTATTTGCTCAGCATACACACTGAATAAATATGGTGAAAGTATAGTACAGAACTCCTCAATTCTCACCTGGACCATTGGCAATAGCCTCGGAACTTGTGTCCTTGTCTCCAAGTTCAGCTCCCTACAAGCGCTCCTTCACACAGGAGCCAGAAGGATCTTTCAGGAGCCAGGCCCCCGGGCCGAGTGCCCTGTGAGCGAGGGCACAGGGCGGGACCCTGGCAACGGCGACTGTGGATGGTTAATGGTGGCGCTTCCCGAGCTTTGGAGGCCCGGGCGATGCGGGGTCCGGGCCAGGGCTGAGTCGGGGGCGGGGCCGGGGCTGAGTCGGGGGTGGGGCCGGGTGGCCGCGGCCTCCGGGCGGTAGGTGGCGACCTCGCCAGCGCCTGCGGCTCTCTGTCCCTGTCTCCACTCCTTTCGTGCGACACGGTGACCTCGGTCGGCGGGCCGCGTGAGCCGGGTATGGCGGCGTGGGGCCCGGCCGCGGCAGCTCCTCTGCTCCGCGGGATCCGCGGGGTGAGCCGGGCGGGGGCCGGGGCTACTCTACCCGGGGCGGGGGCTGCAGAGGGACCAAGGGTTCCAGGACTCGCGAAGCGGCCTCAGCGTCCTTGTTCTCGTTTATTCATTCATTCATTCCATGGGCCCCGGCAACGGGTATTTGGATAAGTATCAGACCCCCGCGCGCCCTGGGGGAGCTCCCGAGCGGAGTAGAGGTCGGGGGTAAGGGGGACAAACACAGAAACAGTCATAAGACAGTGGGCACAGGAAAAAGAAATGTTGATTTACAAATGTTGGCATAGAAGTCATACCCCAGAGCCCTGGTGTGAGCGCCGGAGACTGGGAAGGGATCTGGAAACCCCGGCCAGCCCTCTGTGACCTTGACTCTGGAGCTACATGCAGAGTAGGAGCCCCCCAGAGAGCGCCTCACCACGCCACTCTCCTAATCTTCTGTCCCCTTTCTAATTCATCCT
The DNA here is from genome assembly GCF_000243295.1 of Trichechus manatus latirostris. Lineage (NCBI taxonomy): Eukaryota > Metazoa > Chordata > Mammalia > Sirenia > Trichechidae > Trichechus > Trichechus manatus. Next base: position 8,400,712 of record NW_004443940.1, read on the forward strand.
TCTGCCCCTTCTTACCCCCTTTTTTCTTTTCTGCGTTCCTCCTTCTCCCCTGCTGGTCTTGCAGCCGCTTCCCCTTTGGGTGAAGAACAGTTCTGCTGGTGACCTTCAGCGTGGACAGTCCTCGTCTGGGGATTTTGTCAGCAGATTGTTCTTTTGGGTAGGAGTTTGAACTAAAGGCTGCTGCCCACAGTTCTGCTAAGATGAAAGAAAGGCTTCTCCCATGGATTCTGCGGTGCTAGCCATCTTCATCCCTTCCTGACTACCACTTCTGCCTGCCCCCAGATTACCCTTCTGCCTCTGCCCTCTAGAACCGCCCACTCCCTGCACTCTTACACCCGCAACAGGAATTTTCTGTTCTGCCCCTCTATACAGCAGACAGCTTAACTCCAGACCTTTCTCCTGACCCCAGGTCTGCATCTCCAACTGCCAGCCAGACTTCTTTGTGGATGCCTAGTATCTTGTGGTTTGTCCCTCACTCATTCATTCATTCATTCATTCATCACCTAGTCTTGCTGAGGGCCTGCCCTGGACACAGCTCTGGAACACTGCAGTTAACAGGAGAGGCTCGGTCTTGGCCTTTAAGACTGGTGAGAGAAGCAGTGAACAGGGAATTTTAAAGAATGTGCTATGAGGTTGTATGACACAGAACCGAGGATGCAGTACTGAGTGTGTGTAGCAGCACAAGAGTGGTACCTGGTGAATGGGGTAGTACCTTTGCTGACAGCCCTGGTGTTCTCCCAGGCTCCCTTGCCATCCACGTCCAGTCAGGGACCAAAGACCGTAGCATCTTTCTTTGTAATGCCTCTCATTTTTGCATCTTTCCTGATAAACTTCTTAAGGAATTGTTTCATGCAGTTTCCTTTTGTACCAAGAGCCTTCACTGGGGTTACATCACCTGCGTGACAAACTCTGAAATCTTTAGCCTGGTACGCAAGGCCTGCTGTAATCTATTTTCATTCTCCCTTTTCAGCAAGTGCTCAACCAAGCCAAGTGGCTGCTGACCTGGTTTTCTGTTCCTTCACTCCTAGGGGATGAGATACATTCCCATCAGGAGCCCTGGCTTCCTTTGGTGGCCACTGGTTGAGGGGTGGGGGTGGAGGGACTCTTGCCAATAGTAAGTAATATAAAACTCTTCCTCCTTCAGTTGGTTTAATAGAATTCTGCCTCTCCTCCCCAGTGAGTATTAGCATGTGGTGCAAAGGGTAGCCAAGTCCCTGGGTGGTACAAATGATTAACACACTTGGCTGCTAACCAAAAAGTTGGAGGTTCAAGTCCACCCACGGGCACGTCAGAAGAAAGGTCTAGTGATCTACTTCCAGAAAAGCCAGCCAACCGTAAGGAGCACACTTCTACTCTGAGACACATGGGGTCGCCATGAGTCAGAATCGACTCCACGACAACTAGTACTGGTTGCAAAGGGTAACTGGCTTACTGAGCAGTAAGTCACAGGTCACATCCCTTTGGGGAGGATGTGGCATGTTAATCAGGCCTAAAGGGTGGGTGGAATTTCACCCCAACGTGTGGGGCAGTGTGGATGGGCAGCCGTGGTAGCCTAGCAAGGCCTACCTGAGGTGAACTGCGTGGCTTCTCTCCTGTCTGCCTCTTACGGACCCAGCCTTGGTTGCACATTACCTTGTGCCTTGGTTTCCTCACTTATAAAACTGTGATGATAGTGTCTCTCTCAAATTATCATGTGAGTTAAACATTTGTTGAATTCAGTATTTGGCCTTGTCTTAAAGTGAGTGACAGGTAATCCCTGACTTAAGATGGGGTTTCCTTCCAACAACTCTGTCATAAGTCAATTCTGATGTAAGTAGAATATCTCTTTTTTTTTTTTTTTTTAGTTTTTGTAGCCTGCTATACGGAGTGTTTTGAACAGTAAATTATAACACTGAACATGTATGAGCAAACATCTGAGAATGATAACATCAGCAAATTACACACTGCAACATTATATGTAGTAGCAAACCAACCCATTGCCGTCCATTTGATTCCAACTCATAGTGACCCTGTAAGACAGAGGAGAACTGCCCCATAGGGTTTCCAAGGCTGTAACCTTTATTTTTATTTTATTTTATTTTTTTATTGTTGTAGTTTAAATGAAGTTTACATTTCAAGTTAGTCTCCCATACAAAAATTTATACATACTTTGTTATGTGACTATAATTGTTCTCCCCATACTGTAACAGCACACTCCTCCTTTCCACCCCTGATTCCCCATGTCCATTCAACCAGCTCCTAACCCTCTCTGCCTTCCCATCTCACCTCTGGACAGAAGCTGCCCGTTTAGTCTCTTGTATCTACTTGAGCTAAGAGACACACTCTTCACGAGTATCACCTTATGTCCCACAGTCCAGTCCAATCCCTGTCTGAAGAGTTGGCTGTAGAAATTGTTTTAGTTCTGGGCTGATAGAGAATCCAGGGGCTATGCTTTCCGAGGTTCCTCCAGTCTCAGTCAGACCATTAAGTCTGGTCTTCTTACTAGAATTTCAGTTCTGCACCCCACCTTTCTCCTGCTCCATTAGGGACTCTTGTGTTCCCTGTCAATTCAGTTGTTGGTGGTAGCCAGGCACCATCTCGTTCTTCTGGACTCAGGCTGATGCAGTCTCTGGTTTATGTGGCTCTTTCTGTCTCTTGTGCTACTACTTTCCTTGTGTCTTTGGTGTTCTTCATTCTCCTTTACTTCAGGTGATTGGGACCAATTGATGCATCTTAGATAGCCGCTCACTAGTTTTTAAGACCTTAGACACCACTCACCAAAGTAGGATGCAGAACATTTTCTTAATAAGCTTTGTTATGCCAACTGACCTAGATGTCCCTTGAAAGCATGGTCCCCAGACCCCTACCGCTGCTACTCTGTCTCTCAAAATGTTTGATTGTATTCAGGAAACTTCTTAGCTTTGGTTTCCAAGGCTGTAATCTTTATGGAAGCAGACTGTCACATCTTTCTCCTGCGGAGTGGCTGGTGGGTTCTAACCGCCAACCTTTTCCGTTAGTAGCCAAGCGCTTAACCGCTGTGCTACCAGGGCTCCTGTATGTAGTACATATAACTGAAAGAAAAAGAAAAGGCAGTCCTACATGCGGTTCATCATAAGTCAAATACATCGTAAGTCAGGGACTACCTGTGTTTACAATTACAAAACAAAAACTATTCTGCGTCCCAAGGCACTTAAATGGACACCTGACTCCTCACAGCCCTGCTAAGTCTGGGCTGATGCTGCTGAGGTGCAAGGGAGGGGGACTGCTTTGCAAGGGAAATGGCAGGTGGGGCGTGCACAGTGGCCCCAGCAGGAGCAGCGCCATCTTGCCTTGACTCTTCTCTCTGCTCTGGGTGACAGCTTCCTCTTTTCTACCATGTACATCGGATGTTTGCCTCCCAGACTGAGGGGGAGCTCAAAGTGACCCAAATTCTCAAAGAAAAGTTTCCTGGAGCGACAGCTATCAAAGTCACCGACATTTCAGGTAATGTTGTCTCTCAACCTTCCCTCGAGCTTTGGTGGGATTTTGTCCTCTGGAGGGGCAGAAGGCAGGGGGCTTGCTGTCAGTGGTTTCTCGGTGTGCATGGGTTTTGGACAGGTGGAACCCAGCCTCTCCCACCTGAGGGGAGAAGGTAAGGATTCAGAAACACCCTCAGGGAACTGGGGGTGAGGCCCAGCAGGAGGATTCAAGGTCACCATTCTGGTCCAGCTAAGGTGAGGTCCTTTAGTCACCCCACGCTCAGGTCCACAGTCTTTAATTTCCCCTCATTCTTCTGACACTAGAATGTCAGAGCTGAAGCGGACCCCAGGAGGGTTTGGTCCAGCTCCCTCCCTTTCCCCATGAGGAGACAAGCCCAGAGGCCAAAGGGCCTGTCCAGCCCCTCACAGGGAGGAGGCTGTAGACCTGGAAGCAGAGCCAAGACCCAGGGCAGACTCTCCCAAGCTAGTTCCCAGCCCCAGCCAGGCTGTCTTTCTGAGGTGGCTACTGGCACCTCAGAATTTCGGGCTGGCTGCGTGTTAGGAACAGGCTGGGGAATCAACTTCTGCACCCACAGGATGGGGAAGATAGGGCCTTTATCCAGAGGCACACGTGCACCAGCTAGCCGGGGGCAGGGGGCAGCTAGATGGGCATCGACCTGGGCCTCCCCGACACCCTGACACAGCCTCTGCCACTCAGCATTTTTCGAAGGCTCGCTGACTGCACTGAGAACTGAACGTTTACAGGATTTGGGAGAAAGTTTAGAAAGAACGATTTTCTTCTGGCAACTTTAGAAAATTTATAAATCTAAAAACCTTTTGGAATGCTCGTTCGGGTAAGGGCTCTGCAGGGGTCCCAGCAATTGCTGAGGCCTTGATGCCATAGCCTTGCCGCTGCCCCAGGCCCAGGGCAGAGCTGGAACTTGACCTCCGGTCTGGCTTTGCCTAGCTTGAACAGAGTACAGAAAGGGAGTCAAGGGCAGGGGACCTGGTGGAACCGGGACTCCTAGAACCGGGACTCCTAGAACACATTATAAGCAAAGCAAAGCAAAACCTGTGGAGTAAATTGCACCTGTCACGTGATGGCCTGCTGTTAACAGCACAGGGGAGATTGTCTTCTCATCCCAGTTATCTGGTGCAGGACCAGCATGTTTTATCATCAGTCCTCAGAACTAGCTCTCCAGCTGTGTGGAGACAAAGCTTGGGAGGGGGATGGATGGGCCCACCATATGCTCTGCCTAGAGAACCACCTGGAACTTCTCCATAAAGCTCCCTCTGGAAGTCCACCCAGGGTGAAACACTTAAAGTTGCTCTGCAGACCAAAAAGAACCCCTAGGTGGTACAAATGGTTAACGTGCTTGGCTGCTAACCAAAAGGTTGGAAGTTTGAGTCCACCCAGAAGCGCCTCAGAAGAAAGGCCTGGCAATCTACTTCCAAAACATCAGCCATCGAAACCCCTATGGAGCACAGTTGTACTCTGACACCCATGGGGTCTCCATGAGTCAGAATTGACTTGACGGCAACTGTTTGGTTTTCTTTTGTTTTTTGGTAGACCAAGAAGTGCTAGAGAGCCACAGGCGGCTCCGTACTCAGCTTGGTGACAGGTTTCGTCGCAATGCCGTGGCCCTGTGTCTCTCACCCTTCCTTGTTCCTTTCTTTTCTTTAAGAGAGTATTACACACACTATTTCAAACCAAATGTTATGCAAGTTTGCATTTTGAAAAATACTGATTGCTAGTCGTTTAGAAGGCGGAACCCTGAGATTCAGTCCTTCCCACCGCTTCCCATCACATTTGTTGGCCTTGTAAAGGAAAATACCATACATTTCCTAGGTTTCCCATGCTTTGTGTCTCACCATTCCTGCCCACAGTAATAACCCTGGGTATTTTTGCCTTGTAAAAGGAAAAGCAAATTTTGGATTGAGGCTGCCTGTCGGGGAAGAGTTTGTAGTCAGATTGTAGGTGATGGTCTTTTTCTTACCAATTTTAGCAACTTTCTTTTATACTGAGTAACAATAGTCAGACTTTCTTTGGATTCTGCAGGTACTTCAAGGACATGTGGGACTGTGGCTTAACTTAATCGAAATGCTTTCAAATCGTGTTTCCTTTAGGAGGCTGTGGGGCGATGTATGAAATCCAAATAGAATCAGAAGATTTTAAGGAGAAGAGAACCGTCCAGCAGCACCAGATGGTTAACCAGGTCAGTAGAGGCACAGATGCTCCTTAACTTCTGGCCGTCAGCATGGGAAAGGGCTGCCGAGTGTGGTGGTATTTTTTACTGTCAGTTCTGTGACAGAATAATGCCTTATGACTTAGTTTGCCAGGGCTGTCATAACCGAAACACCACAGTTAGGTAGCTTTATAGAACAGAAATGTATTTTCTCACGGCCTGGAGGCTGAAAGTCCAAATCAGGGTGTTGGCCATATTGATTCCTTCTCAGGGCCTTTCTCCCAGTTGCAGACTAAGGTTAATATGCTCCTCCACCCTCTGACACCTGTGTTTGCCAGCATCTTCTGCCTTAGGTCTTAGATACTGAAGTCCCTCTTGTCAGCCCCTGAGGTCTGTCAGCCCTTTGTGGGCTGCTTCCCTTTGGGACCCATCTCTGGATTCCTCATGGAGCCCTGTCTTCCCCTTGGCTGTGGGCACCTGCAGCCCTGCAATGTGCTGGCGCTCAGACCTGGAGGTCTGGGGTGGGGCAGCAACCACCTTGTTCCTCCAGAAACTTCCAGCCCCACATAATCTTCAGGGATCGGAGTCAAGGTGGAAGATAAGTCAGGGAAGGCCTGGCTGGCCCAGATCACCCCAACCCATGACACTCTGGGTTTTGTCCCCAGAACTACTCTGGCCACCTGGTGAGATCAGACTGACAGGGGGACTGTTAATTTGAGCACAGCCCTTGGCCTGAAGCCATGGTTACAAATGGTCGAGGACATGGGTTCTGGAGTCAGACTGCCCATGTTTCAAATCCAGGCTCTACTTTCTAGCTGTGTGACCTTGGGCAAGTTACTCAACCTCCCTGTACCTCCATCTCCTAATCTGACAGGGTTGGTGATAAAGGACATGCAGGGCACTGAGAATAGCGACACACAGTAAGCTCTCAGTAAAGACCAGCCACCATCATCACTGTCATCTACAACAGTGGGAAACACCTGGGCCAAGTCCAGGCAGGAGGGCAGTGACTCCCTTATTTGGGGGAATGTGGTCTGCGCCGTCTTGGGTCCAAGGTTTACTCTGGGTGCCTACAGCAACGTGCACTCCCTCATCACTGTCCTGCTCACACCTACCACGTAGTAAACCCCACTGCTTGCCCGTCGTCCCCCTAGAAAGCAGACGTGGTGCCGGCGGGGGCTGAGTCTGTTGTGTCGACTGCCGTGCCCCCCTACCCCACACTTAACAAAGGACCTGAACACAGAAGGAGATCACTCAGTGCGTGCTGAGTGACTGCCTATTTGCAGACTGTAAGGAGAGCAGATTGTTTGGTTACTGCTTACAGAGAAAGGAAATGTTTAGTGCCTGCGAGGTGTTCCATTTCAGAGAATCCATTTCCTGGCATTGGTCTGTGTCAAGCTTAAATCTATGCTTTTCACCTGGAGCAGCCACAGATTGGCCTACTGTAAACCAAAAAAACAAACCCACTGCAGTCAAGTCGATTCCAACTCATGATGACCCCATGGATTACAGAGTAGAACTGCTGGTGCAAACAGTTAAGCGCTCGACCACTAGCTGAAAAGTTGGCGCCTAGGAAGACAGGCCTGGCGATCTGCTTCCAAAAGGTTACAGCCTTGAAAACCCTATGCAGCAGTTCTGCTCTGCACACTGGGTCATCATGAGTCAGAATTAACTTGACAGCAAACAACAACAATCTTTATAGAAGCAGATTGCCAGGCCTTTCTTCTGTGGTGCCGCTGGGTGGGTTTGAACTGCCAAGCTTTAGGTTAGTAGGCGAGCATAAACCATTTGTGCCACGCAGTGATCTCTGGGTGATTATAGGGACCACTTTTCCACCAAGCATTGCTTGTCTTGTAGGTCATACAGCCCACACTGGGTGCCTGCAGCCACTGAGGCAGGGTTGGTGGGGGAGCAAGGGGGCTCTTTGAGCTGGACATAGATGTGTTCCTTGGCCTAGACCCTCAACTTGTACCAAAAAACCAAACTAGTTGCTATCGAGTCGATTCCAACTCATAATAACCCTATAGGACAGAGTAGAACAGCCCCATAGGGTTTCCAAGGAGCGGCCGGTGGATTCAAACAGCTAGCCTTTTGGTTAGCAGACAAACGCTTAACCACTGCACCACCAGGGCCCCTCAGCTTGTACAGAGACCCTAATTAGCTACAGCAAGTCGTTAGGACTTTAATGCATCTGTTTAAATGTGTTGATGCGGTCCTTGTCCAGAGTAAGTCATTTCTTCAGGAGTAATTGCCCATCCACGGTGTCTGGGCTGTCAGGAGTGGGGACCTGGTGTCCTGGGCCACAGCAAAGCTCCCCTAGTTGATCTTTCCTCTTCCCCGTTACACTTAGTAACAGCCATCCTGGTGCCGTAGTCTCCAGAGTTTTGGGCTCAAAAAGGCCCTGAAAAGTTCACCTGGTCTGTCTGATTCTGGAATGTCCTCCCAAACTTCTCAGCATATGGTCCCTGCTTGATTACCTGGGGTCAGGAACCCCTGCTATCACTACTCACACCTGCTTCACCCTCAGGAGTGAATTTAGTGGCTCCTCTGGGACCCTGCCTACATGTGGCAGCCCCTCAGGGGGCTCAGCCTCGCCCTGGTCCCACCATTCGTCTGCCATTTTCTGAAACAGTCACTGAGCATTGGCTCTGGCCCAGGCCCAGGGATGCCAGGATGACAAGTGTAGCCTTCAGAGGGAGCACCCCCCCGATCCTGGGGAGGCTGCAGTCGGGAACAGAACGAGCACTAAGTGAGCATTTGGGTTGGGTGGAGCTGGGTTCAGTCTTGGCTCCCCACTGGGTGGTGGGATCTGAGCCTCAGTTTTGGTATTGGTGAAGGGGGTGGCACATAGGATGGTGTGACGGTTGCATGGGGTCATGACCACACGTGCTGGCATCGAGCTTGGCATGTGGAAGGCATTTGGTAAACGTTCATTGCCTTCTCCCCTTCTCCAGCCTCTTTCCCATCTGTGCCAGATCACCCTCCCCACAGAGCACCTCTGCCCGTGTCTTTCCGCTGCTCAGAGCACCCAGCTGTCCACTGTATTAGCTTCCTAGAGCTGCTGCAACAAAGTACCACAAAGTAGGTGCTTATAAGAACAGAAATTGATTGTCTCTGTTCTGGAGGCTAGGAGTCTGACTTCAGGGGGTCTCTGGGGCCATGCTCTCTGTGAGGCTCTAGGGAAAGGTTCTTTCTTGTCTCTCTCAGCCTCTGGGGGCCCCAGGCATTCCTTCGCTGGCTTGCAGCTACAGCAGAACTCAGTCACCACATGGCTGTCTTCCTTCTGTCTGTCTGCATTTCTCCTTTTTTATAAAGATGCTACTCAGATTGGAATAGCAGCCACCCTACTATGGTATGACCTCATGTCAACATCTTCGAAGACTGTATTTCCAAACAGAGTCTCATTCACAGGTACTGGGGGTTAGGAAGTCAACATAAATTTTGGGGGGACACAATTCAATCCATAACATGCATGGAGTCAAGTCCAACCTTCCTAGCCTGGGATTCAAGGTCGTCTGTGTGATCTGCCTCAGTCTTTCCAACTCCATGGCCTCACACTCCTCTCACTTGCCTGACTGGAGGCCAGGCTTTCCCCAAGGAATTGTGATGGGTTCCCAGCCTCCCCGACCCCCACCTGCCCAGACCCAGGGCTGCCTCCTCCACGCGTGGCCCTTCTCCCCCGGCCCCAGCCCCAGTGCAGGTACACACGGTCCCTCTGAACACTGCCTCGGTCTGGAGCTAGCTTGTGGTCTGACAGTGCTCGTCACTGTCTGCCTTCAGTCCCTGTTCTGTGGACTTGTGTTACTTTCCCTTGCTGTTTTCCTCATTTTCCCATGCCCACTTCATCTGTGCCCCAGCACCCAACATAATGCTGTGGTCATACCCTGTCCTCAAAAATGTTTACCCAAGCTGCACCTTGTAAACCTGGGATGTGGGCCACCTTGCTTCCCCATCAGGCCTCAGTTTCCTCAATGGCACAGAGATCCAGGTGGTCTCTAAAGCCCTCTGTAGCTGTCAGATGCTGTGCCATGTGTTGGGGGCTCACAGTGGGCTACACAGAGCCGGAAGGACAGCATTGGGAAGAGTAAGTGTGCAGGGCATGAGGGGTCAAAGCCCAGAAGATTTCTCTGTCCAAGACCTTTCGCGTGAGGGTGTGGTGGGCTCTCACTTAGCCAAGGAGGCTTTAAGGAGGGGAGGCAGGTGGTGGCCCAGCCATGGTCACAGGGACAGCCTTGGGGAGCTCTCCATGCCTGCAGAAGTGTGTGGCCCAGGGGGCTGTGTCCTTTTCCCCCAGTGATGATGAGGCTTTTCCAGGGGCATTTCTGCTTGTCTGCAGAGTTGGGAGGGGCTTGCACAAGAATGTGGAGATGGTGGAGGTTGTGGGGCAGGTCAGGTGAGGCATCTTATTGGCTCCAAACACAACAGCAGTTCCTGGCATCAGGGCTAGATAGAAACAGGATGGAAACCAGGTGTGGCCAGGACTTCAGGATACCTGGGTTCATGCCTGGATTCTGTGACTCGCTTGCTGACTTGGGAAAGGGATAGACTCCCTCTACTTCATTTTTATAAATAAGGAGATAGGGCTAGATCATCTCTAAAGACCCTTTTGGCTCTGCAAAACTGACCTCATGTATTTGGATTCTTTTTGTTGTGACAGAGATCAGGTTAAAACTAGCATAAGCAAACAAAGGGAATTAACTGGCCCATGTAATGAAATTAACTGGTTTCCGGCACTTCTAGATTCAGGATCTTAAAGAAATTCTTCTGCTTTCCTGCTTTCATATTCTCTCTGTCTCTCAATCTGTGTCAGCTGTTGGCTTCTTTCTGTGTGTTGGCCTTATTTTCTCCTACTGGAGATGGGCTTTCTCTACATGGTGAGGAACACTGTCCCTAGCCTTCTCCAATTGACATTATGCCAGCATAGTGATCCAAGAGACAGGCTCCACGCTGAAAAATCCCAGAGGGGATTCTCATTGGTCCAGTTTGGGTCACATGTCACACCTGGGCCAGTCACATGGCCAGGGGACTGTATACTCATAGGCTGGGCCAGGGCCACATAACAACCTCAGAGTCAGGCCAGTTGGCATCCCCACCAGAAGCATGCCATTAAAGTGGAAAAGGAACAGTTCCCCAAGAGAAGGTAGATCGCTATACAGACTAAAGAAAAAATGTTCACCCCACTATTATCTGATTTTTGGCCTAGTATATAAAAGGATGTTGTCTCCTCTGCATTGATTATAAACTTGAATGGCCCAAGCCTCTCTCAGGTCTTGGAGGCCAACTCTCACCCAGCAACTGCAGAGGCTAAATGTTGGTTTGACTTTGGTAGTTTGTTCAGATCTGGGCCCTGGCACTGATTGTGGCCTTAAACAAGTCTCATAACTGCTTTGTATGTTATTTCCTGCTATAAAGTAAAATGGGGAAAATCTTGCTAACTGGTATGGTTTTAAAGAAATACTGTGGCAATGCAAAAGAGAATGAGGATGCTCCTTACGCCCGATATGGGAAAATCTCCAAGATCAGTGTTAGGGGAAGAAGCAAAGTGTAGAACAATGTGTTTGAAATGTTAGCATTTGTGTTTTAAAAAAGTTGTTGTTGTTAGGTGCAGTCCAGTCGATTCCGACTCATAGCGACCCTACATGCAATAGAATGAAACACTGCCCGGTGTTGCACCATCCTCATAATCCTTGCTATGTTTGAGCCCATTGTTGCAGCCACTGTGTCAGTCCATCTCCTTGAAGGTCTTCCTCTTTTTCGCTGACCCTCTACTTTACCAAGCATGATGTCCTTCTCCAGGGACTGGTCTCTCCTGATAGCATGTTGAAAGTACATGAGACAAGTCTCCCCATCCTTGCTTCTAAGGAGCATTCTGGCTGTACTTCTTCCAAAACAGATTTGTTTGTTCTTCTGGCAGTCCATGATATATTTAATATTCTTTGCCAACACCATAATTGAAAAGTACCAGTTCTTCAGTCTTCCTTATTCATTGTCCAGCTTTCACATGCATACAAGGCGATTGAAAACACCATAGCTTGGTCCTCAAAGTGACATGTTTGCTTTTTAACACTTTAAAGAGGTCTTTTAAGGCAGATTTGCCGAATGCAATACATCATTTGATTTCTTGACTGCGGCTTCATGGGTGTTGATTGTGGATCCAAGTAAAATGAAATCCTTGACAACTTCAATATTTTCTCTATTTATTATGATGTTGCTTGTTGGTCTAGTAGTGAGGATTTTTGTTTCTTTATGTTGAGGTGTAATCCGTACTGAAGACTATAGTCTTTGATCTTCATCAGTAAGTGCTTCAAGTTCTCTTTGCTTTCAGCAAGCAAGGCTGTGTCATCTGCATTCTCACAGGTTGTTAATGAATCTTCCTCCAGTCCTAATACTGCATTCTTCTTCATATAGTCCAGTCTCTCGGATTATTTACTCAGCATACAGATTGAATAAGTATGGTGAAAGGATACAACCCTGATGCCCACCTTTCCTGATTTTAAACAGTATCTCCTTGTTCTGTTCAAATGACTGCCTCTTGGTCTATGTATGTGTTCCTCATGAGCACAATTAAGTGTTTTGGAATTCCTGTTCTTTGCAATGTTATCCATAGTTTGTTAGATTCACACAGTCGAATGCCTTTGCATAGTCAATAAAACACAGGTAAACATCTTTCTAGTATTCTCTACTTTCAGCCAAGATCCATCTGACATCAGCAATGATATGCTCCGTTCCACGTCCTCTTCTGAATCTGGCTTGAAATTTCTGGCAGTTCCCTGTCAGTGTATTGCTGCAGCTGTTGGCTCTCTTCCAGTTGACTGTCCAGATGGCTGTCTTCCAAGTTGCTTGGCATAGACAAGTGAGCGCTTCCAGCATTGCATGCGTTTGTTGAAACATCTCAGTTGGTATTCCCTCAATTCCTGAGCCTTTTTTTTTTTATGCCAGTGCCTTCAGTGCAGCTTGGACTTCTTCCTTCAGTATCATCGGTTCTTAATCATTTGCTACCTCCTGAAATGGTTGAATGTCGACCAATTCTTTTTGGTACAGTGACTCCATGTATTCCTTCCATCTTCTTTTGATGCTTCCTGTGTCATTCAATATTTTGCCTGTAGAATCCTTCATATTGCAACTTGACTTGAATTTTTTCTTTGGTTCTTTCAGCTTGAGAAATTCCGAACGTGTTCTTCCTTTTTGGTTTTCTATCTCCAGGTCTTTGCACATGTCATTATAGTACTTTCTTTTGTCTTCTTGAGCTGCCCTTTGAAATCTTCTGTTCAGATCTTTTACTTCAAAATTTCTTCCATTTGCTTTAGCTTCTTTATGTTCAAGAGCAAGTTTCAGAGTCTCTTTCGACATCCATTTATGTCTTTTCTTTCTTTCTTGTCTTTTTAATGACCTCTTGTTTTTTTCATGTATGATGTCCTTGATGTCATTCCATGACTCATCTGGTCTTCGGTCATTAGTGTTCAGTGCTTCAAATCTATTCTTGAGACAGTCTTTAAGTTCAGGTGGGATATACTTAAGATTGTACTTTGGCTCTCATGGACTTATTTTAATTTTCTTCAGTTTCAGCTTGAACTTGCATAAGAGCAATTGATGGTCTTTTTCATAGATGGCCTCTGGCTTTGTTCTGGCCAATGATATTGAGCTTCTCCATTGTCTCCTTCTACAGACGTAGTCAATTTGATTCCTGTGTATTCCATCCAGCGAGATCCATGTGTATAATTGCTGTTTATGTTATTGAAAAAAGGTATTTCCAGTGAATAGGTCATTGGTCTTGCAAAATTCTGTCATTCAATCTCTGGCGTCGTTTCTATCACCGAGGTCATATTTTCCAACTACTGATCCTTCTTTGTTTCCAACCTTTGCATTCCAATCACCAATAATTACCAATGCATCTTGATTGCATGTTTGATCAATTTCAGACTGCAGAAGTTGGCAAAAATCTTCAGTTTCTTCATCTTTGGCATTAGTGGTTGGTGTGTAAATTTGAATTAGAGTCATATTAATTGGTCTTCCTTGTGGACATATGGATATTATCCTATCACTCACAGAGTTGTACTTCAGGATAGATCTTGAAATGTTCTTTTTGACAATGAATTCGATGCCATTCCTCTTCAGTTTGTCATTCCAGGCATAGTAGACTATATGATTGTGTGATTCAAAATGGCTAATACCAGTCCATTTCAGCTAATGCCTAGGATATTGATCTTCAAGTATTCCGTTTCATTTTTGACAACTTCCAGTTTCCTAGATTCATACTTCATGCATTCCATGTTCCAATTATTAATGGATGTTTGCAGCTGTTTCTTCTCATTTTGAGTTGTTCCACATTAGCAAATGAAGGTCCAGAAAGCTTTACTCCATCCATGTTATTAAGGTTGACTCTACTTTGAGGGTGAGCCCTGGTGGCGCAGTGGTTAAAGTGATCGACTGCTAACTGAAAGTTTGGCAGTTTAAAACCACCAGTGGCTCTGTGGGAGAAAGATGTGGCAGCCTGTTTCCCTAGAGATTTACAGCCTTGGAAACCATATGGGGTCGGAACTGACTCGACAGCAGTGGGTTTTGGGTTTTTCTACTTTGAGGACACAGCCCTTCGCCAGCCGTATTTTGAGTGCCTTCCAACCTGAGGGGCTCATCTTCCAGCACTATATCAGACAGTATTCCACTGCTATCCATAAGGTTTTCACTGGCCAGTTTTTTCAGAAGTAGATCATTAGGTTCTTCTTCTTAGTCTGTCTTAGTCTGGAAGCTCCACTGAAACCTGTCCACCATGAGTGACCCTGCTGGCATTTGGAATACCGGTGGCATAGCTTCCAGCATCTCAGCAACATGCAAGCCACCACAGTACAACAAACTGACAGACGAGTGGTAGTAATGGCGTAGAATATACATTCAGATTAGCGTGAATAGGCATTAAAAAATTCCTGCAAGGATACACAAGAAACTAACAACAGTTCCTATTTGTAGGTCAGGGTGGAGACTGGGTGGAGCACAGGTGTGGGAGGAAGACCTTACTGTATGCCTTTTTATACCTTTTGATTTTTTGAGCTACATTAGGTATTTAAACATTAAAAAAAACATTTTCCATAAACAGGGGAAAAAACTGCTTAAACAAAGTGTGTGCGAAGTCTCTTACAGGTATAGAGCTATACAAAAATACTCTAATAGAGGCTCATTGAAATCACTGTCAAATATGAAATCAATGATGGTGCTCTTTTCTCACTCAGGCACTAAAAGAAGAAATCAAAGAAATGCATGGACTGCGGATATTCACCTCCGTCCCCAAACACTGAACACGCCTTGGCCGCGCTGCTACTTAAAACCTTTGAAGAACTTGACTGTCACTGGTTTTTCCTAGGCATTTGCCAAAAGATTTATCTACTTTGTTCATAGACGTTTCTATATTATAATTATAGAGGAATATGTTATCTATGTAGGTGTTAATTAAAGGCAACGGGCAACCGAGGTTTTAGAAGGGCTATTTGCACTGCTTCTAGTTCCTTTACTTCGGAAGCAACATTGTTTCTCCAATGTGATCTTGTCTTTGGACGGTTCTGTCCTGCTGCTGCAGAGGCAGTGCCAGCTATTTTTGTCTTGTGAACAGACATTCTTTTTTTTAAATATATATATATATATATAATTTATTTTATGTTGTTGAGAACATACACTAATTCAACAGTTTCTACATGTATAATTCAGTCACACTGATTACATTCTTTGAATTGTGCAACCATTCTCACCTCCTTTTCTGAATCATTCCTCTGCCATTAACATAAACTCACTGCCCCCTAAGGTCCCTGTCTGATCTTTCGAGTTGCCATTATCAGTTTGATCCCATATAGATAGTTCTTAAGAGAACACAACGCTCAAGGCAGACATTATTTTTTTTTTTTTCCCATACAAAAATTTATACATACATTGTTATGTGACTCTACTTGCTCTCCCCATACTGTGACAGCACACTCCTCCCTTCCACCGCTGATTCCCCATGTCCATTCAACCAACTCCTAACCCTCTCTGCCTTCCCATCTCACCCCTGGACAGAAGCTGACCATTTAGTCTCTTGTATCTACTTGAGCTAAGAGGCACACTCCTCATGAGTATCACTTTGTGTCCCACAGTCCAGTCCAATCCCTGTCTGAAGAGTTGGCCTCAGGAATGGTAAGTGTGGCTTAACCAGCCAGGCATCCTGGGAATCTCCAGACACCACAGAGGAACATAGGCTTCTCCCTCTGCTTCATCCTCCACCTCGGGGGACCCATCAGGCCTAGTAAAATTTGTCAGTCCTACCACTTTCTAGAAGGAGCTCTGGTGGCCCTATAGTTAAGCACTCAGCTGCTAACCAAGAGGTTGGCGGTTGGAACCCACCATCAGCTCTACAGGAGAGAAGACCTGGTGATATGTTCCTGTAAAGATTTCAGCCTAGAGTAGACAGTTCTAATCTGTCCTGTTGGGTCCGTATGAGTCAGAATCAATTCAATGGCATCTAACACCACCACCGCTTTCTAAATGTCTGCTCCCAGATCTGGCAACAAAGCTTTTTAAAGTAGGCTACCCTTCCCCCAGCTGTTCTTCCCTCTATTTAAAAGGAGAGTTGGGAGATGAATCACAGGTTTTTAAAAACTCATTAAAAAAGAAGAAGGAATTGTTTAATCTTAGTGGCCAGACTATAATATTGCATCTGATACAGCCAACTCCTAGCTTTTTTATTAAATGCTACTTGGGAAAATGCTGAATTAAGATGATATTTTTTTATTGTTGTTGTTGATTTTGTTTCTGTTGTTGATTTGTGGCTTAGGAGACCCCATGTGCTACAGAAAAGAACTGCTCCATAGGATTTTCTTGGCTATCACCTTTATGGAGGCAGACTACCAGGTCTGTTTTTTCCACTGTGCCGCTGGTTGGGTTCGAACTACCAACCTTTTGGTTACCAGCTAAGCACAAACTGTTTGCACCACACAGGACCTTCAATATGTATTGTCTGGGTTATCTAGTGCTGCTATAACAGAAATACCACAAGTGGATGGTTTTAATGAAGAGAAGTTTATTTCCTCACAGTTTAAGTTGGCTAGAAGTCCAAATTCAGGGCGTCAGCCCCAGGGGAAGGCTTTTTCTCTCTGTTGACCTTCTTCTCTTCGGTGTTCCCCTGGACTGGGAGCTTCTCTGCGCAGGGACCCTGGTCCAAAGGATGCACTCTGCTCCCAGCACTGCTTTCTTGATGGTATGAGGTCCCCCTGTCTCACTGCTCACTTCTGTCTTTTATATCTCAAGAGATTGCCTCAGGACACAATCCAATCTTGTAGACTGAGTCCTGCCTCACTAACACAACTGCTGCCCATCCTCCCTCATTAATATCATAGAAGCAGGATTTACAACATATAGGAAAACCACACAACACCAGGAATCAAGGACCGGCCAAATTGATACACACATTTTTTGGGGGACATAATTCAATCCATGACATGTATATTTATGTATTTTTAAAGCCAAGTGTCCTTTTAGAAACAGTGTGCTGTTTTCCAGCAGAAAACCCCAAGTGTCCTGAGGAAGGTGCTTGCTGAGTAGGCAAGTCAATCTAAGGGAACCTGCCCATCCACAGCCCTCACTGTAGGGACTCCCAGCACATTTTGTTCCGAGGGTCTCTGTGGTGCCCTTTACAACATGACTGACCGCCCAACTAGCAGTGTATGGATAGGCTGTCCAGCAACCCATGAGGAGGCCCCGGGGCCACAGAGCGGCACCCAGACAGTGGTCAGGAGCCGATCAATCAGGTTTCCTTTCTTGGGAATCCCAACTGAGAAGAGTGAGTAGATGACCAAGGACAGCCACCCCACAGACTGCCTAATGGCCTGTGGAAAAGCGCAGGGCAGACAAACCTGGGAAACATGGATAGAACTGGGTAAGGAGAAGCTGGAGTTGAAAAAATGGACTGAGAGATACCTTCAGAGTTAAGAGGAAGCATTCACTATGACATAAAGCAGATAATTTGCAATCCTGGCCGCAAATTAGAACTACCTGAGGTATTTAAGTCTCTCCACAGCTGGGTCCCTCCCAGGTCTAAGAGGCCAGTTAGTGAGGGGCAAGGAGAAGGGCCACAGAGAGGCGAGGTGAGTCATGTTAAAGGCAGAGTCTTAACGTGAAGTACCCGAGACTCCTTAGGGCCCCTTGAGTCAGGATCCCCCGCCCCTACACACACACTCTGAGACCTGCCCTGGTAAGATATTGTCACTGTGAATTTAAAAGATCATTTATGTATTTTAATTTTTTTTTTTTTTGGAGAAAAATATGTTTATTAGAGAGGCTGATGAGAAGGTTCAACTAAAAGATGCCAAACAGATGCTTTTTCTTTAGAATAAGAATAGAAAGAAACCATCATGTTGGCTGTATGCAAACAAAACCTACTCAGAACCCAAGTGTCTGTGATGAGGTCAAGTGTGGGGCAGTCAGCAAGAAGCCAGGAGTGTAAGCGCCTGGGTCTCCACTGCAGTTACCAAAACAAAAATGTCATTAGGCAGCAGGATAACCAATTAAACAGATAAAAGAATGAAAAGTTAAAACAACTAAAGTTCAAGTAATCCTTTTAGTTTTTTTCTTATAACAGCCTTTATTTTTTAGAACAGTTTTAGATTTACAGAAAAATTGAGAAGCTAGTACAGAGTTCCCATATTACCCTGCACCCAGGTCCTCTGATTATTCAAATCTTACATTAGTGTGGTAAAGTTGTTACAATTAGTGAATCAATATTGATACATTATTAAAGTGCTTAGCTTATTCAGGTTTCCTCAGTTTTACCTAATGTCTTTTCCTATTCCAGGATCCCTCCGGAACACCATGTTATTATTTAGTTGTCATACTTCCTTAGGCTTCTCTTGGCTGTGCTGGTTTCTCAGAATTTCTTTTTGATGACCATTTTTTTCAGAAACTTCTAGATAAGAGGCTCTTATTTATTTTTTTCTCATGATGCATGTTTTTGTAAATGAGGGAATGTCCTTGTTAAAATGATGTAACAGTCACCAGTTGCCATTGAGTCCATGTGTGCAGAGTGGAACTGTGCTTCATGGAGTTTTCAAGGCTGCGACCTTTTGGATGCAGATCTCCATGCCTGTCTTCCAAGGCACGTCTTGGGTGGGTTTGAACTGCCAATCTTCTGGTTACCAGTCAAGTGCTTAACTTTGTGCCACCCAGAACCCCCTGATTCTTTCGTTTTCAAATGGCAGTATAGTATATACAAACATATTCTGTGGGAGAATTATGGGCATATTTGACAGAAAGTAATTTAATAACAACAACAACAAAACCACAAAAGAAGAAAGTCACAATCCAGTTGACCACCTGAAAGTTACTCTATTCTAAACATCTTGGCAATAATTAAATAATCACATCTTAGACACCACACCAGGAAGGGCACTGGCGTTTTTTTTCTTTTTATTGTACTTTAGATGAAGGTTTATAGAACAAATAGTTTCTCATTAAACAGTTAGTACACACATTGTTTTATGACATTGGTTAAACACCTCATGACATGTCAACACTCTCCCTTCTCGACCTTGGGTTTCCTATTACCAGTTTCCTGTCCTCTCCTGCCTTCTAGTCCTTGTCCCTGGGCTGTTGTGCCCCGTTAGTCTCTTTTTGTTTATAGGCTTGTCTAATCTTTGGCTGAAGTGCGAACCTTGGGAGTGACTTCATTACTGACCTAGAAGCGTGTCCAGGGGCCATGCTCTCGGGGTTTCTCCAGTCTCTGTCAGGTCAGTAAGTCTGGTCTTTTTTTGTGAGTTAGAATTTTGTTCTACATTTTCCTCCAGCTCTGTCCTGGACCCTCTGCTGCAATCCCGGTCAGAGCAGTCAGTGGTGATAGCCGGGCACCATCTAGTTGTACTGGACTCAGTCTGGTGGAGGCCGTGGTAGTTGTGGTCCATTAGTCCTTTGGACTGATCTTTTCCTTGTATCTTGTTCTCTTCATTCTCCCTTGCTCCCGAAGGGGTGAGACCTGTGGAGTATCTTAGATGGCTGCTCACAGGCTTTTAAGACCCCAGACGCTACTCACCAAGGTAGAATGTAGAATATTTTCTTTATAACCTATGTTGTGCCAGTTGAGCTAGATGTTCCCCGAGACCATGGTCCCCACAGCCCTCCGAAGGGCACTAGCATTATCAAAAATAAAATTGCTTTGAGTTATAGGCATCAGGAAGCAGCAGCTTCATCCCAACAGGATGGGTTTAACGAAGGTATTGAGTGAGGTTTGGTAGATTTATAAATAAGGTTAGGGGGTAAAGGCTTTTACGCTGGCATTATTAACCTGTAAATGTATTCCTGTAAATGTATCTCTAATGATGAAAACTTAACAAACAAGCTGAGACTTCCCTTCTTTTATTTTAACAGAGAACTGTTGGAAGAAAACAAAATACACTTTGGGTGGAAACAGAAATTCCTAATGCTTTGGGAATCATTTCGGTACTTTTTCTAGAGGAACCGAAACTATAAAATATCTTTGTTTACTCAGTGTCACATGTGTTCTCGGGGCTGAAGCACACAACTGAAAATATGATCATGCGTTTATGTACACAAAACCCCCCTTGCCCTATGCAAACAAGCTGAGCTATTTTGGGAATCAAATTTGCACAACTCTAAAGGGAAAAAAAGGAGCCCTGGTAGAGCACATGGCTGCGAACTGAACGGTCATCGGTTTGAACCTACCCAGTGGTTCTTCGGAATAAAGACCTAGTAATCTTCTGCTTCTGTAAAGATTACAGCCTAGTAAACCCTGTGTGGGCAGTTCTACTCTGTCACATGGGGTCACTGTGAGTCTGAATCGAATTGAGGACACCTAACAATAACGGGAAATATTTTCACAGAACACCAAGCCTTTCAAGGCAAGCTTTTTAAAGGCTAATGTTGACTTGCCTTGGTTGAGGCTTTTTCAGGGTTTAGTTTGCTTTCTCAGGTAAGTCTTGAAATGAACTCATCATCAGATAGGAAGGGCAGATTTTAATATCTTCATTTTCCTATTCCATTGGTTAAATGCCCAAAGCTGGTAATCTACTAGTAGTGCTTGAAGAAAGGTGTCAGCTAAGGGCCAGCTGGTTTCCTTGCTGAGCTATGTAGAAAGAACTGAAACAATTCCTCTGAAGTGGCCTGGGTCAAGATGAGCGACCTTATCGATATCATATTAGTTAAGGCATAATAATTAAAGAGAAATTTTAATTATGAAATTAAAACAATTATATTGCTGTATATCAGGCTGTCATTAAGTAATGGCTATTGTACTTCATTTTGGTAGCCCTTGTAAAATGTAATGCTGGAATTCTGAAACATAGGCCATCAGTGCAACAAGCGAGTCTTTCTGCCACTTTCTGGTCCCCCGATGTGCCGCTGTTGCTTTTAAAATCAGCTCTAAATGGATTTTTGCTTATGAAATAAACCCATAATGTAGAGGCAAGAAGTAATTTTCCTAACTAAAAGTAGGAAGGATGTGAATTAATATTTTTTGGCAGCTAAATAAAAAGAAAGTCTCACTCTGACACCTCATTCGGACTCATTTATAGCTGGTTCTCTGTGGTGTCTGCATAGATTCTCATTACTGGCGACATTAAACACTGGACTTGGTACCCATCTATGCATGTGACCAATGTCACTGCCTATCCTCCTGCTGCAGTGCCAATTTAAGAATGCAAATTCCTATGCGGCCAGATTTCTTTAAAGGTGGTGAGAAAATTTTATGCTAATAAAATCATATTATCATTTAATCATATTATTTTCTAAAAGGGAGCTTTTACATTTACTACTTTAAAAAAATTGCAGTAAGCTCAAATTTTAAACCTTAAAGATGTCAATGATTAAACATCTACCCTTTGAGAAGTGTGCTGAGATCTGTGCCTGTGTGTGGATGTAGTTACTGCTACACCGTAGTCTAGTTATAGCCCGACCTAGGGAGGTGTGAGCTGAACGCAAGTCCACCCGCAGCAGAGCCTCCAGCAGGAACAGAACCAAGTGTGAGAAAACTACAATGGAAGAGGACTGAAGAATAGACACGCACTGTTTTCATGTAAGTTTGTCTGTACAGCATTAAAACATTCGAGCAACTGCATCAATTTGCTGGAGGGCTCAGTTGGTGTTATATGTAAAAATAAACAGGTTAATTGACCAAACTTTTCCAGATTTCAGTTGGCTGTTTGGGATCAAATAGACCTAATAGGATAATCTTGATGGACTAACAATGTAAGTATACAGCTCATGTAATAATGTCACTAAGTTATACAGTGTAACCTTCTGATGTGCTTTAGTTCATGCTGCGCCAAAACCAAACCCGCTACAAGACTCGTAGAGACCTAGAGGACAGAGGAGAACTGCCCCTTGGGTTTCCAAGGCTGTAATCTTTACGGAAGCAGACTGCAACATCTTTCCTCCATGGAGCAGCTGGTGGGTTTGAACCGCTGACCTTTTGGTTAGCAGCTGAGCGCTTAACCACTTTGCCACCGGGGTGCCAAAGGGTTCCTTTTATGCTGGGCACTAGATGTAAGCAAGAGAGCTGAAGTTTTCTACTGCTTCATGATGCTATGCTTTTTTATTCAGAAATAATGGTTAAGAACTAGAATCCAACTTTTTTATTTATCGATACTGCCAAAAGAACAAATGTTTATCATATTTCAAATGACACAGTTGTAAGTTGGCAGTTGGCAATTTTCCATGTAAAATTTCATCACAGCAAGAGAAACTCTATTATAGTCAAAACTAACCAAGGAAAATTCAGATGCACTGTGCCTAAAAGTCCACTGTGTGGCTCTGTAAAAGCATGTATTGCGGTGCTATCCCTCCATCCAGTTTTGAAGAACTGCCTGTAACAGAGTTCTGGGGAGAAGCAATTCCAATTTTTTAAAATTTTTTTAAGTTCTTAGAAGTGATATTAAATATAAGTCTTAGCACCTGTGGCATTTTTGTCCATATAGACTTTGACTTCTGAAATGAGGACATAACCCTCTTTATTTCTCTGAATGCAAATTCACCCATCACCTACATCTTCCTCCATAACACACAAAGTTTCTGCTTCAACTACTGAAATGAGTCCTTCATTCTGACCTTTAAACATGTATAGAGTTTTACAAGTCCCTGTGGTGGGAAGGGGTTCCTGGTCATCAAATTCATTACGGAAATTGGTGGCCAGAACCTTCATCTGTCTCCTGACTTCTCCTCTGTGTAACTGCTGTGTTCCCTGCAGCTTGTATGCAGTGATTCGGGGTTTGGGGTGTTAATACGTTCCACTCTGCTGTTGGGTCTGTTTGCTTCCTTCTGGGAGCCTGCCTTCAACCCCAGCTAGCCAAATTTCTCGGCCTCTACTTGCAGTTTTTCTATATTTTGTCTGACTTTTGTTGATTTGTGATCCAAACTGGCTGGGTCTCCCATTTGAGGCTTCTTTAGGTAGACACCTTTCATTTTTGTTATGCCATCTCTTTGAACCATCTCCATTTGGATTTCTTTATTTAATTCATCAGCTTTCTATCGTAGCCTTTTCCTTCTCTTTTCAGGTAGAAGACTGCTGAAATCCTCTGATGTTACACCTCCACGTTTTAGGCTCCTGAAGCAGTGAATTGGGGGGTTGGAGGTCATAAACTCATTGAAGCAGTGAGAGAGGGGTTCTTTTTACTGCTTGGGAGACTTAGGAATGGCCGTAACCTTCCTTTCAATTTACCACCAAATCTGAGCTCTCATTTGTCTTCTCTATAATTAGAAAGATCATCGGACAAAGTATGCTTCTTTGGTTGAATATAATTCTCAGATGTCTCCAGGAGGCCCAAACCCTGATGTTAAGTTTCTATTACCAGCTGTAACATTTTTCTGATCATTGATTCAGCTGCCTTTACTAGTCTATGCAAGCATTTCGCATTGACTGCTATCATCTGTTGATCAGCTTCTGCCTATGTCTTCATTGACTCTCCAATTCTCACTATCTGCCTTTCCTCTGTCTCTTGTGTCTTCTGAAAAATGTTGCAGATGAGTATGGTAATATTCCTGCTGTTCATGATCGAATGTCTTGAATAACTGATGAATAATGTTCTGCTGTTCCCTGCCATTTGGTGATGTATTTGAGCTTGTTGTTGTGTCTTTTCAACACCTACTTTGTAAAAATTTATGTCCGCATCAGTTTCTCAAAATACTAGTGTGCTGTCAGCCTTTTTTCCATCTCGCTCAAATTGTCTTTTACTTTTTACTTGCTTCCAGCAAGTCTCTATCGGATGTCGTGCGTGCCTCCTATCCTCACGAAAGTGAGATTTCCTCTCTTCGGCTCTTGAACATCGCCCGCTAACTCCACAGCAATCATGTTCTCGAAAATAACTTCTTGCTGCCCAGCATTCAGGGTGGAAAGGAAAGCTTTACACGATGTATACTTGTACTGTCTTCTTCATCCTTCGAGTTCTTTTTAGGTTGCTATTTCTTCAAACGATTCCTGAGTTGCATAGCTGAGTTCAGTTTCTGCCCTTTCCTTGACACATTTCATGTATTTCTCAAGAAGATCAATTATCCACGTGTGTGTTTTTCTCAATTGTGGAAGTGATCCCAGAGCGCGGCGCCCCAACTCCCGGAGCAGGGGCGGGAAGGGGTGTTCCGCGCGGCTCCCGCGGGTTCCTCCCGGGCGACCCACCTCCTCCTGCGGCCCCGCTCGCCGCCGCTCTCCCCGGGTCTCACGCGGCTCCTGCTCCCCGTCGCTCCTCAGCAAAGTGGACCGAGGAACCAGCAGCCGCGCCCACGCGCCCGCTCCACACCTCAGGTACCCTCAGTTTGGAAGGACTTGTCCGAGTCGAGGAGCGCTTCCTCGAGCGTGTTCGCCAGGGGACGGCGCGCGGCGGCCGGGGCAGGGCGGGAGGGGACGCGCGCGCCGCCCTAGTGGAGCCGCCGCCGAGAAGGCGCCCCCTGCGGCCGCGGAGGCCGCCGCCAGGCCCGGAGGACGCAGCCCCGTCTCGGGGATGCAGCACTCTGGGGAAGAACCTGGGGTCTAAGCTGCCGGCGTATCAGAGAAGGGAGGTGGCCCCTGTCGGTCCCAGAGCGCCTGTGTAACAGGACCCTGGGGCCACCAGTGGGTCTTTCCTGCTAGCATCTCTGGGGCACCTCAGGCCTGACTTCTCTCTGCCTCCTCGTTCCCTTCTCTCTTTGCCACCCTCTAAACCAGACGGTACCCTCCCAACCTCCTCGCCTGGTATAAGTGGACCAAACACATTCAGGCCGTATGGCCAAGCAAATGTGAAGCCAAAGTCCAGCATGAAATGAAGTACCGTCATCAGAGACTTAACTTCTGGGATACAAGCATAAATCTGAAATTTTATATTTAAATCTTTAACTAAAATTTTAAAGTTAGAAAGTATAGTGCAGAGACAATGTATCCCAATTGTCAGGTATCCTAATGCTGACCATTTGCCATATGAAACAAATGCTGATGTTCCCGAGGTATATTTAATAATATCATTAACCTTTTTGTGCACAGCAGAATATAATTCAGGAAAGATTTTTCAGTAAAAATTTCTAGAAGAATCTTTGTTCCTAAGACTCATAGCTTGAGTAAAAGTAAAAATCTTTTGTTCTTACAGAAAAATGGTTGACAGGCTATAGCAATCTTTGGTTTATTTGTTTAAACTTTTAACTTCCCCAAAAAGCTAGAAAAAGAACTACAAAGTTAACCAAAAGAAAGTATGAAACCTACCCTATGTATAACAGAACGAAACACTGCCCAGTCCTGCGCCATGGTCACAATTGTTGCTATGCTTGAGCCATTGTTGCAGCCACTGTGACACTGTGGCACAGTATAGTTCACAAAAATCATGATCTACATCCTAGTGAAGTGAGTAGTGTCTGGGGCCTTAGAAGCTTGCAAGTAGCCATCTAAGGTATGACTACTGGTCTCTACCCACGAGGAGCAAAACAGTAAGAAGGTAACCAAAAGCTCATAGAAGAAACAAGTCTACACAAGCCACTACCTCACCTACCCTGAAACCCAAAGAACTAGATGGTGCCCAGCTACTGCCACTGACTGTTCTACCAGGGTCACAATAGATGGTCCCAGATAGAATGGGAGAAAAATGGGGAACAGAACTCAAATTCTTGGTTTAAAAAAAAAAAAAAGCCAAACAAACAGTAACAGTAGAAAACAGAGGACTCCCTGAGACTGTCACCCTGAGATACTCTTTAAACCCAGAACCAAGCCTTCCCTTGAGATCACCTTTTAGTGAAATAGCAGACTGGCACATGAAATAAAGGAGATTACCCATAACGTTGGTGCTGTACTTAAAAACCATCTCTATGAGATCAAAAAGTCAACAATTACTCAAAAACAAAGATGAGAAGATAAGGGGGCAGGGAAACTAGAGTACTGGAAATGGAACAAACAGAAAACAATTAAAGGGAATGTTGACACATTGTGATAAATGTAACTAATGTTACTGAACAATTTGTATAGAAATAGTCAAATGGGAACCAAACTTGCTGTGTAAAGTTTCACCAAAAACTCCATAAAATATTATTAAAAAAAAACAAACAAGAAAGTATGAAACCTATTGCCATCAAATCTATTTTCGACTCATAGCGACACAGGACACAGTAGAACTGCCCCAGAGGGTTTCCAAGGAGCTGCTGGTGGATTCAAACTGCCGACTTTTGGTTAGCAGCCGAGCTCTTAACCACTGCATAAATTAATGTGGTAGAAAACAGAAAGAGTAGAAATAATTAATAAATCAAAATGCTGGTTCTTTGAAAAATTTAACAAGATCCACAAACCAATAGCTGAATAATTAAGAAAAAAGGGGAGGAAAGCATAAAGATACAAAATAAAAAGTGACAAAGGGGACATAACTGTTGGAACAGAAGAAAAGACACATGTATAATATTTTTGTACAATTTTATGCAAATAAATTTGAAAACACAGATAAAAAGAACCATCTCCTAGGAAAATACAATTTACCAAAATTGATCCATGTAGAGATAGAAAGCATTAACAGACCAATATCCATAAAATCATAGACAAATTTATCAAATAAATACACCACAACAGAGAGGAAGTCTGTCAAGCCTTTAAATAATAGATAATCCCAAAACTACATACAGTTTTCCAGAGACTAGAAAATGAAGGAAAACATTTAAATCCTTTTGTGAAGCAAGTACAAAATTAATATCTAAATTGGATGTAGCTAGCACAAAATTGAAAACTATAAATATCACTTAAGAATTACATGAAATGTTACATTCCTAACCCAAAAGCCCATTAAGAAAAGAAATCATCATGATCAAGTGGGTTAAGCAAACACTAAACAAAAACAAAAAAACCCAGAGATGGTTCATATTTGGAAATCCATTAATATAATTCACCATATCTTTTCCATCTATGCTGAAAAAGCCTTTCATAAATTACAATACCCATTGCTGTTAGAATACAAAATAAAATAGTAATCAATGGATATTTTGTTTAGAGTGGTAATATGTGATAATATATATGTACATGTAAGTTCTATATATGTCATCCCACTGCTTTCTTGCCTGCATGGTTTCTGCTGAGTAGTCTGAGCTTATTCTTATTGACTCTCCTTTGTAGATGACTTTTCGTTTAACCCTAGCCGCTCTTAAAATTCTCTCTTTATCTTTGGTTTTGGCAAGTTTGATTATAATATGTCTTGGTGACTTTCTTTTGGGATCTACCTTATGTGGGGATCGATGAGCATCTTGGATAGATATCTTGTCATCTTTCACAATATCAGGGAAGTTTTCTGCCAACAAATCTTCAACAATTCTCTCCGTATTTTCTGTTATCTCCCCCTGTTCTGGTACTCCAATCACTCGTAGGTTATTCCTCTTGATAGAGTCCCACATAATTCTTAGGGTTTCTTCATTTTTTTTAATCCTTTCATCTGATTTTTCCTAAAATAAATTGGTGTCAAGTGCTTTATCTTCAATCTCACTAATTCTGACTTCCATTGCCTCAGTTCTGCTCCTATGACTTTCTATGGAGGAGTCTAATTCTGAAATTTTATTGTTAATCTTCTGGATTTCTGATTGTTGTCTCTCTATGGATTCTTGCAGCTTGTTAAATTTGTCATTATGCTCTTCTCTAGTCTTTTTAATTTCCTCTATTGCATGTTCGGCATTTTGATTAATTTCCTTCCTAATTTCTTGAAGAGTTCTGTATATTAATCTTGTGTATTCTGTCTCTGGTAATTCCAAGAAATTTTCCTCCTCTGGAAAATTTCTAGGTTCTTTATTTTGGGAGCTTGCTGAAGCCATCATGGACTGCCTCTTTATGTGATTTGATATTGACTGTTGTCTCCAAGCCATCAATAGGTTATTATATTTATTTATTTTATGTTTGCTTACTGTGTCCTGGCTTCTTGTTTTGTTTTGATATGCCCAAATAGGCTGCTCGTATGAGCTAGTTTGATTATTGGCATCTTTGAAGCTCTAAAGTCCTGTCACCAGGTGGTTAGATGTGTTACTAGATATGTGAGCTCAGGAGTCTGCCCACTCCTCCTGTATGGATTCAGCTCAGGTGCCCAGGTAGATAGCCACCAAGTGAGTGGTATAGGCTCTCACTTACAGTCCTAGACAAGCATGGGTGATCGGTGCAGGTACAGGCATCTGGCTGCAGCAGGAGGACACACTCTGAGCAAGGCAGGGGGCTGACAGCCACCCCCAAGTGTCCAGGAGGAACACGTGTCCCTCTTCCCTAGAGAGCGTAGGTGGGTGGGTTTTGCAGCTGGACTATGAGCACCGAATGCTGTTGGCTGTAAGGACTGGGGAGCACCTCTTATTCATGGGTCCCTATCGCAGGTGGCTAGGTGGCATGGGTGGAGCCACCAGTCCTCAGGCCCCTGATTGGGGTACGTGAAGACCCTGCTTAATGGGCAGAGCAGTGTCAAATGTCAAGAACCTGCCACTTCACAGCTGAAACAGTTCAAGTTAGACTTCAGGTATATACCCTGTTGTACTGTGGTAATGAGGGCCTACGCTGTTGAAATGGGCCCACACAAGTCTCTGCAGGAGGAAAGGCACTCCAAGTCTGTGGATCCCTTATGCCTGTGCCTAGGCAAAGGAGCTGTGCCTACCCTGGGTTTCTGGCTTAGGGGAGCCAGCAGTTTATTTTTTCCTGTTTGTTAATTTGTTTACTCTCCAAGGCTGGGAGAATGGCTCAGGGCGTGTGACGGATCCTACTTCCGGCCCAGGGGACTCGGCAATTGCTGAAGCCGGTCTCGGACCCAGTGCAGAGCAGGGAACGGGGAGGTAAATGGGAGAGAATTTTTTCCCTGAGGGGGGGTTTTTGATCTGCGCGGTAGGCCGTACACAAGCACTTATCTTTCACCAATCGTGGGCTGCTTCTCACTGGTTCTGGGTGGCTGAGTAGACTCTCTGGTGCTGGGTCTCTCCTGGTGTATAAAACGTGCCTTCTGAGCACCACTGCTTGCTGGCCTCACTGCTCACCCATGAGCTGATCAGGCCTGAAGGGCTCAGGCTCTCACCAGGTTAGGTCTGGCAACTCCTCACTGCTTCTGAACCGTCTCTCCCTCCCACTGCCACTCAGTCCAGTTTCTTAACTTTGCCTTAGATGTTCAGGGCTCCTATATTGTCATATATAATTGATTCACTTGTTTTTTTTCAGGTCTTTGTTGTAAGAGGGTCCACGGAAAGCGTCTGACTACTCTGCCATGTTGGCCCTGCCTCTGTACATTTAAGTTCTAAATCCAACATCTTACTTAATGGGGATCAGGAATAAGGCAAGGATGCCCGTTATGTTCACTACTATTTACCATTGTATTAGATGCAATTAGATGAAAAACAGTTAGAGCTAAGAATTGGAAAAGAAGAGGTAAATTTATCTCTATTTGCAGAAAACGGAGTGTATCTGGAAAACTCAAAAGAAACTATTTTAAAACTAACTCAAACAATAAAAGAATTCAGTAAATTAGCATTGTACAAAATTAACATACAAAAATCAGTAGCCTTCATATATATAAATAATAACCAGCTGGAAGATATAATGAAAGAGAAAACTCCATTTATAATGCAACATAAAAAAAAATACCTTTAGAAGTAACTTAACAAGAAATGTGCAAATTCATATGAGGAAAACTTTAAAACATCCTGAAAGACACAGGAGCTGACTTAGAACAAATGGAAAATGTAATCTAGTTCTTTAACAGAATAACTCAATAGCATAAAAATGTCAGCCCTCCCTAAGTTAATTAATAAATTTAATGTGATTCAAATAAAAATATCAATAAATATTTTTCCCCGGCACTAGTTAAGTTCATTCTAAAGTTCATATAAAAAAATCAACAAGCAAGAATAGCTTGGAAACTCCTGAAAAAGAAGGACAATGAGGGAACATTAGCCCTAAATCAATTGCCATCGATTCCAACTCATGGTGACCCATGTGTATCAGAGTAGAAATATGCTCCATAGGGTTTCCATTGGCTGATTTTTCTGAAGTACATGGCCAGGGCTTTCTTCTGAGTGCCAGAACCACCAAACTTTCTGTTAGAAGCCGGGCATGTTAATCATTTGTACCAACCAGGGACATGACACTAGCCTTACTAAAATTAAAAACAAAAACAAAAAACTGTGGCTGTTATGTCGATTCCAACTCATAACGACCCTATACTAGATGTTAAAATAGACCATAAAAACTCTATAAGGTACTGGAACGTGAATAGACTGAACAGAGGAACAGAATACAAAGACCAGAAATATGGAAACTTAGTATATGATAAGGTGGAATTTCAAATTATTAGTGGAAGAGATGGACATTTTTAAATTAATGGTGAGGAACAACTAGAGAATCATTTGGGAAAAGATAAAATTGGATCAATTTCTCACATCATTCACAAGAAACATCTGCAAATAGACCAGAGATCTAGATGTTAAAAATGTAATCACACAAGTACTAGAAGAAAAGATTGGTGAATTATTTTATGAGTGTAGCAAAAAGCTTTCTAATTATGAGACAAAATCCAGATGCAGCAAAAGAACAAATAGATAAATTTGACTACATAAAAATACGGCAAAAATATTATACACAAAATCAAAAAGACAACAAACTGGGAGAAAACATTTGCAACATATACCTCAGACAAATAGTTAATATGTCTATTGTCTGAAGAAATCTTAAAAATTGAGGGGCAAAAAGACCAAAAAGAAAAAAAAAATCCATTAGAACAAAGGTCAGTTTGACAGTTGAGCAGACAGTACACCAAAAAAGATATGGAAATAGCCCTTAAGCATATGAAAAGAAACTCAGCTTCACTTTTTTTTTGTTGTTGTGCTTTAAGTGAAAGTTTACAATTGAAGTTAGTCTCTCATACAGAAATTTATACACACATTGTTATGTGACCCTAGTTGCTCTCCCTGTGTTATGACAGCACACTCCTCCTTTCCACCCTGGATTTCCTGTGTCCATTCAACCAGCTCTCTGCCTTCTCATCTCACCTCCAGACAGGAGCTGCCCATTTAGTCTCATGTATCTACTTGAGCTAAGAACACACTCTTCACCAGTATCATTTTATGTCCCATAGTCCAGTCTAATCTTTGTCTGAAGAGTTGGCTTCAGGAATGGTTTAGTTTTGGGCTAACAGAGAGTCCAGGGGCCATGTCTTCCAGGGTCTTTCCAGTCTCAGTCAAACCATTAAGTCTGGTCTTTTTACGTGAATTTGAGTTCTGCACCCTACTTTTCTGCTGCTCCGTCAGGGACTCTCTGTTGTGTTCCCTGTCAGGGCAGTCATTGATGGTAGCTAGGCACCATCTAGTTCTTCTGGTCTCAGGCTGATGAAGTCTCTGGTTTATGTGGACCTTTCTGTCTCTTGGGCTAATACTTTCCTTGTGTCTTTGGTGTTCTTCATTCTCCTTTGCTCCAGGTGGGTGGGAACAAATGATGCATCTTAGATGGCCGCTTGCAAGCTTTTAAGACCCCAGACGCCACTCACCAAAGTGGGATGCAGAACATTTTCTTAATAAGCTTTGTTATGCCAATTGACCTAGATGTCCCCCAAAACCATGGTCCCCAGACCCCCGCTACTACTCTGCTACTCTGTCCCTCGAAGTGTTTGGTTGTATTCAGGAAACTTCTTAGCTTTGGTTTAGTCCAGTTGTGCTGACTTCCCTTGTAATGTGTGTTGTCCTTCCCTTCAGCAAAGATAATTCTTGTCTACTATCTAGTTAGTAAATACCCATCTCCCTCCCTCTGTACCCTCGTAACCATCAAAGAAAGTTTTCTTCTTTTCAACTTCCCTTTTTACTAAGAGAAATCAAAACTTTCCTGAGATACTATTTCTCACTTATCACATTGGCAAAATTTCACACAGTTGTTGAGGCTATGGGGAAACCGGTGCACCCATACGTTGCTGGTGGATTTAGCAATACCTACCAACCATTTCTACCACCTATCTGTCAGCTTTTTGTACTATGGTGGCTTGCTTATTGCTATGATGCTGGAACTATGCCACTGGTATATCAAATACCAGCAGGGTCACCCATGGTGGACAGGTTTCAGTGGAGCTTCCAGACTAAGACAGAGTAGGAAGAATGGCTGGTGATCTATTTCAGAAAATTAGCCAGTGAAAACCCTATGGATCACAACAGAACCTTGTCCTATATAGTGTTGGAAGATGAGCCCCTCAGGTTGGAAGGCACTCAAAATATGACCAAAGAAGAGCTGCCTCCTGTGCCAAGTGTGCTTCTCCTTGGCTCTCTGCTTGCTCACTCTCTTGGCCCCAGACACTTTTCCTCAGACACCCACGGAGAAACTTGTCTTCCCTCCTTTTTTGAAAACATACGTTAAAAAAAAAAAAAAAAAAACCCGTTGCCGTAGAGTTGATTCTGACTTATTGTGACCCTATAGGACAGAGTGGAACTGCCCCATAGGGTTTCCAAGGAGCACCTGGTGGATTTGAACTGCCGACCTTTTGGTTAGCAGCTGTAGCTCTTAACCACTATGCCACCAAGGTTTCCAAACATGGGTTAAAAAGTGTTATTTTTTCCTTTTTTATACCATAATATTTATTTATTAATTTCTCCATGACACTGTTTTGGATTGCCAATTGTTGTTGTGTGCCATCGACTCTATTCTGATTCATAGAGACCCCGTGTGTAGAACTTCCCCATAGCGTATCATAGGCTGTAATCTCTACAACCTTGAGTATATCCCACCTGAATTTGGAAATATCTCAAGAATAGATTTGATGCATTGAACTGATGACCAGACAAGTTGTGGGATGACATAGAGGACATCATGCATGAAGAAAGCAAGAGGTCATTAAAAAGATGGAAAAGACCAAAATGGACGTAAGGAGAGACTCTGAAACTTGCTCTTGCATGTAGAGTAGCTAAAGTGAGTGGAAGAAAAGATGAAGTAAAGGAGCTGAACAGAAGATTTCAAAGGGTGGCTCGAGAAGATAAAGTATGATGAAATGTGCAAAGACCTGGAGTTGGAAAACCAAAAGGGAAGAACGTGCTTGATATTTCTCAAGCTCTGAAAGAACTGAAGAGAAAATTCAAGTCGCGAGTTGCAATATTGAAGGATTCTACAGCCAAAAAATTGAACGATGCATAAAGCATCGAAAGAAGATGGAAGGAATACACACAGTCACTATACCAAAAAGAATTGGTCGACGTTCATCCATTTGAGGAGGTAGCATATGATCAAGAACCAATGGTATTGAAGGAAGAAGTCCAAGCTGCACTGAAGGCATTGGCAAAAAATAAGTCTCCAAGAATTGACAGAATACGAATTGAGATGTTTCGACAAATGGATGCTGCACTGCAGGTGCTCACTCACCTATGCCAAGAAATTTGGAAGACAGCTATCTGGCCAACCAACTGGAAGAGGTCCATATTTTTGCCCATTCCAAAGAAAGGCGATCCAACACAATGTGGAAAGTATCAAACAATATCATTAATATCACACAAAAGTAAAATTTTGCTGAAGATAATTCAAAGGCAGTTGTGGCAGTACATCAACAGAGAACTGCCAGAATTCAAGCCAGATTCAGAAGACGATGTAGAATGAGGGATATCATTGCTGATATCAGATGGATCTTGGCTGAAAGAAGAGAATAATATGAAGATGTGTCCTTGTGTTTCATTGACTATGCAAAGGCATTCGACTGTGAGGATCATAACAAATTATGGATAATCTTGTGAAGAATGGGAATTCCAGAACACTTAATTGTGCTCATGCAGAAACTGTACATAGACCAAGAGGCAGTCATTCAAACAGAACAAGGGGATACTGTGTGGTTTAAAATCAGGAAAGGTGTGCGTCAGGGTATTCTTTCACCATACTTATTCAATTAGTACACTGAGCAAATAATTTGAGAAACTGGACTATATGAAGAATGTGCCATCAAGATTGGACAAAGACTCATTAACACCTGCAATGTGCAGATGACACAACCTTGCTTGCTGAAAGTGAAGGGGACTTGAAGTACTTACTGATGAAGATCAAAGATCACAGCCTTCAGTATGGATTACACCTCAACATAAAGAAAATAAAAATCCTCACAACTGGGCCAATAAGCAACATCATGATAAATGGAGAAAATATTGATGTTGTCAAGGATTTCATTTTACTTGAATCCCCAGTCAACACCCATGGAAGCAGCAGTCAAGAAATAAAACAATGTATTGCATTGGGCAAATCTGCAGCAAAAGACCTCTTTAAAGTGTTAAAAAGCAAAGATGTCACCTTGAGGACTAAGTTGTAACTGACCCAAGCCATGATATTTTCAATCGCCTCATAGGCATGTGAAAGCTGGACAATGAATAAGGAAGACCCAAGAAGAATTAATGCCTTTGAATTATAGTGTGGCAAAGAATATTGAATATACCATGGACTGTCAGAAGAACGAACAAATCTGTTTTGGAAGAAGTACAGCCAGAATGCTCCTTAGAAGCGAGGATGGCGAGACTTTTTCTTATGTACTTTGGCCATGTTATCAGGAGGAACCAATCCCTGGAGAAGGACATCATGCTTGGTAAAGTAGAGGGTCAGTGAAAGAGAGGAAGATCCTCAACGAGATGGATTGACACGTGGCTGCAACAATGGGCTCAAGCATAGCAATGATTGTGAGAATGGTGCAGGACTGGGCAGTGTTCCGTTCTGTTGTACACAGGGTTATTGTGAATCAGAATCAACTCAATGGCATCTAACAACAACAACAACCATAATCTCTATGGGAGCAGATGGCCAGGTCTTTCTCCCGTGGAGCGACTGGTGAGTTCAAAATGCAGCCAAGCACTTAATCATTGTGCCACCAGGGCTCCTTAGAATTGCCAGTGCATGGTGACAATGAAAAGCAGTCTGCTTCCTTTAGTCTGCAGCTTGGTCTTCTCTGAACTGCCTGGGTATCTGAGTAGGTCTCAATCCCACAGCGCACAAAGCTCAGCTTGGCTCTTCTTCTCCCAGACCTGCTCTTCCGAGAGTTGACTCTCCCCTCTGCTGTGGGTAATCCTTTCTTTTAGTTGCTCAGGCCAAACCACTGGAGCCAGCTTGACTCCTCCTTTCCTCTCACACCCCAAATCCAATCCAAAAACTTTAAAAACACATGCATAATCTGACCACTTCTCATCTCCACTGCTACAAACCACCAACCCTGGGCTATCCCACACATCTCCTTACTGGTCACCCCTCTGTTGTCTATTTGATTCTTTTCCTGCAAGTTCCCTGGTTGCTCATCTCCTGGCTTCTCTTCCCTGCTGGCCCCTCTGCGTCTGAGTTCCTAAGAGCCCATCCACAGCCCCTTCTTGCCTTTGCTGCTCTCCCTGGAGCACCTTTTGCTCAGGGTTCCAAATGAGGACATAGCTGAAGAGTCAAAATGCCTTTGCAGAAATCTTTCCAAGTGGATTAGAAGTCAGTTAATTTCTAGGACTCTCACTCCTTGATGGCCTAAGCCTGAGCCTTCGAAGTCTTGGAAGTATCACTTCTCATTCTGGCCTCATTCAGAACATTTTTCTTCTCATATCTTTTTTTAAAAATAATTTTGTTGCTGGGAATATACACAGCAGAATACACACCAATTCAACAGTTTCTTCATGGACAATTCAGTGACATCGATTACATTCTTTGCGTTGTGTGGCCATTCTTACCACCCTTTTCTGAGCATAAACTCACTGCCCCCTAAGGTACTGATCTAATCTTTTGAGTTGCTGTTGTCAATTTGATCCCACATATAGATCTTATTCTCATAGACCTTTGATTACTGATTCTGAACCACTTATTCTGTGTCCTTTTTGGGAAATCTGAGGAATCTCAAGAGGAGTTTCAGTGCTCTAGTCTCACAGTCTTTATGGTCTCTTGCATCTCCCTCTGTAACCCATTGCCATTGAGTCGATTCTGACTCATAGAGACCAATAGGACAGAGTAGAACTTCCCCATAGGGTTTCCTAGTCTGTAATCTTTAGGGAAGCAGACTGCCACATCTTTCTCCTGCAGAGTGGCTGGTGGTTACAAACTGCTGAACTTTTGGTTAGCAGCCAAGTGCTTAACCACTGCACCACCAGGGCTCCTTATCTCTCTCTATAGTCCTTCATATTCTATAGCTGTTTCCTGATCTTCCCTTTGACTTTGCTTATTCTGTTGCTTGCAGCATCAATTGTACTTTCAACACAGACATTACTTGGTCTGTTTATATAGTCATCTTGCTTTTGAGTTGGTGAGACAATCCTTTTCATCTTTTTGAAAACAGATTTCAATCACTGTCTAACCTCTTGTGTTTCTTACGAAGAACTCATTGCTAGTCTTTGAGTTCTTACTGTTTGTTGTTCTTAGTGCAGTACAACTTTTTCTTTGGCCTCAGATAACTTGCTTTCCTGTTTATTCATATTTCCTCGAGAAGAATCTTGTTCATCTTTTTGTTCTGACAGATAATTTTCCTTGGAGTCTTTTTATAGTTTATGTAAATATTTTAATGGATTTTAAAAGGAGTGAGTTCTCAGTGGTCTTATTTGCTCTACCCTCATACTGGCAGCTCCTTCATATCTGAGGGGCCACTTGCAGGGGGTACACCAAGGAGATAATAGACTCAGATGCTGAGTGGCCTGTGGTGGTCATAGAGTCGAAATCTGGGGCCAGGTCCTGCAGGACCCTGGGACAAAGGTAAGATGTATCAAATGGGCTGCATTGGATAGTATTACAGGGAAATAGTATCATTTGATTTGGTTTTTAGGAAGATTATCTGGGAGTCCCTGAGTGGCACAGACAGTTAAGCACTCAAGCTATTACGGAAAGGTTGGTGGTTTGAATCCACCGAGAGGTGCCTCGTTCTTGATCTGTTGTTGTTGTTAGGTGTTGCCTAGTCAGTTCCGACTCACAGCAAACCTATGTACAATACTGCCCGGTCCCACGCCATCCTCTGTATCATTGCTATGTTTGAGCCCATTGTTGCAGCCACTGTGTCAATCCATCTTGTCAAGGGTCTTCCTCTTTTTCACTGACCCTCTACCTTACCCGGCATAACATCCTTCTCCTGGGACTGGTTCCTCCTGATAACATGTCCAAAGTACATGAGACAAAGTCCTGGTGATCTACTTCCAAAAAAATCCGTCACTGAAAACCCTGTGGAGCACAATTCTACTCTGATACACACGGGGTGCCGTAAGTTGAGATTGACTCAATGGCAGCTGGTTTGGTTTTATCTGGGTAAGGACATTGACTTCGGTGAGGCGGACAAATAAGTAAAATAGGGGCTAGAGTCCAAGCCTGTCAAATATCAATACCTATTGTAAAGGCTTTAAAGAGCACAAGTCTTCCTGCAGAGCCACCTTGTTGTAACCTGTGCCTCTCAGGCCTGTAGACCCCTAACCTGCAGGCCATGCCCTAAGCTCTGCTTATAGGTGGATTCCCGCAGTGAGCACTGGGTTTGTCCCTTGGGGACATGGGTCTTTAAAGTGTGAAGAAGCGGGGGTGTATTTGGACAGGGCACAGACTTTGGCATCAGATGCAGCTGCGTTTGAGTCTCGGCTTCTCCCACTTCCTAGCTGTGTGGTCTTGGGCAAGTTGCTTATTCTTGCTTAGTTTAGACCAAGATATGACAGGCCTGTTCCCTGGGTCCCCCACTTTGGAGGTGGTCCTCCTCCAGCGGGCCCCTTCTTGTGTCTATGTGGAGGAGTCGATGCCAGTGATCAAGGCCTACACGGTAGTCTGTCTGCATGGTGCCCCCAGGGTTATGCAGTGCACAGCTTGCACAGCTACACACTGTGGGCTGCTAATAATAGTGGTAAGAAGGGGCAGGATTGGGGGGCCTAACGGGGTAAAATCTAGGTGTCAGAATTTGACCAGGAGAATGATAGGGCCAGTGATGGCCGGGGGAAATTTGGCAGAGTTGACAGGTCAGTTTTGAATGTGTTGTGTTGGCCTGCTAAACAGCCACGTAGAGCTATCCAGCAGCTCAAACTCATGGGGGAGGTCAGCAGTAGACACGATCTTGGAAATCATTTGTGTGGGGGTTATAGTTGAAGACCAGTGGCTGAAGGAGGCCTCTGAGAGAGAACCTACAGGGTGTGAAGAAGACAGAAGTGATTCTCTTGGGGGCATCTGTGTCTAAAAGACACATGGGCACAAAGGGGACCAGGAGAGGGGGAGGAGGAGTTTGGGATCCTGGGACACTAGAATGTTACTGGTCATGTGGTCCAGAAAAAGAATGTTTCTAGGAGGGTCCAGGCCCGGGCTAGGCCAATGAGGACAAGGACTCTTGGCCTACAAGATCATTCCTTCTGGAGAAACAAGGACACTAGTGAGTGGTAGTGTGGAAGCTGAAGCTAGAAGTCATCT
Source organism: Trichechus manatus latirostris (assembly GCF_000243295.1). Taxonomy (NCBI): domain Eukaryota; kingdom Metazoa; phylum Chordata; class Mammalia; order Sirenia; family Trichechidae; genus Trichechus; species Trichechus manatus. The sequence continues at coordinate 8,439,117 of NW_004443940.1, forward strand.
CCGTCTGCAGGGATGTGGTGGTGACAGGATGGTGTGGGGTAGATGGGGAAAATGAGGGAGGAGCAGGATCAGGCCCGGAGACCTGAGAGCACTGTGAGGGGAAGAAGCACAGAAAGGGGATAGTTGTGGAAGCACGTCCCAGAGGAAGAGCAAAGGGTGCAAATCACAGTAAAAGTTGGGGGAGCAGCACGGAGGAGCAGGAATTACCGTATTTTTACTCCAATAAGGCGGACCTTCTACTGGTTTGCCAACCACGCCCTCCCCACATGCAGCATTTTCTTAAGCATGCTATGCTAATTTTTTTTACAGCAATATGTGAAAAAGAAAGGCATAGCAGCACTTATGAAAATACCTTGAGGCGGGAGGGCACGGTTGGCAAACAAAGGTAGAAGATGTGCATTATTTGTGTAAAATATGGTAGTGTGTAAAAAGATGAAAATACAGGATGTTTGAAGAGTAGGGAAGGGAACTTGGGCAAGCACATTGGGCCTGATGTTGGGCTTCTCAGCAAAGGAGGAGGTGGGGCACCTGCCAAGATGTCTGGAAGTGGGAGTGAGTGGGGGTGGGGGGGTATGTGCTGGGCTGTAAGTGGAATGTATTTTCAGCTGAGCCACCACACCCTAGGGCATGAAGCGCTTCACTGCCTCCGACAGCATGCTCAGTGCCTGGTATTTGCAGAGTACAGTGGGAGTGTACATGAAGATGACTAACGGTTCGCCAAGGTTGCTAAGCTGACGACAGCAGCAGTAGAACTCATGATTAAGGTTTTGTGTAGCTGGGCAGGTTAAACCAATACTTTGACAAACTTAAGATTCAAAATAGGCAGGGAGGATGGGTTAAGCAGCCCTTTAAGATGGCTAAACGTTAAGTCCTGCGTGTAGCATTAAAAAAAAAAAAAAAAGAGGAATTGTAGAAAGGCTGGAGTTAGGGGATCTGACTGGGCAGTGATTCACATGAGTCCTGGACCTTTTCATGACCTAAAGCTTTGGACATGCCTAAAGTAATAATGACAGCTTCTATGACCTAACATGCCCTGAATGCCTGCTAAGGAAGCAGGCACTTTTACTTCGGAGGTATTTTTTGGAAGCCCTGGTGGTGCAGTGGTTAAGAGTTACGGCTGCTAACCAAAAGGTCACAGTACAAATCCATCAGCTGCTCCTTGGAAACCCTATGGGGCAGCTCTACCCTGTCCTAAGGGTTGCTAATGAGTCGGAATCACTCAATGGCAATGGGATGGATATTTCTTTCTGTTGTTGTTCCTTATATCAATTAATGTGGTGTCTTTAGACTGTTTTATAGACAAAGAGTCATTTGCATTGGGCAAATCTGCTGCAAAGGACCTCTTTAAAGTGTTAAAAAGCAAAGATGTCACTTTGAGGACTAAGGTGCTCCTGACCCAAGCCATGGTATTGTCAATCACCTCATAGGCATGAGAAAGCTGGACAACGAACAAGAAGGACCTAAGAAGAATTGATGCCTTTGAATTACGGTGTTGGCGAAGAATACTGAATATACCATGGACTGAATATAACAAGTCTGTCTTGGAAAAAATACTGCCAGAGTGCTGCTTGGAAGCTAGGATGGCTAGACTTCGTCTCATGTACTTTGAACATGTTATCAGGAGGGACCAGTCCCTGGAGAAGGACATCATGTTTGGTAAAGTAGAGGGTCAGTGAAAAAGAGGAAGACCCTCAACAAGATGAATTGACACAGCGGCTGCAACAATGGGCTGAAACGTGATGATTATGAGGATGTCGCTATGAGTTGGAACCAACTTGACAGCACCTAACAACAACAACAGACAAAGAAAATGACTTAAGGAGATGAAAGGTCTCATCTCAGGCTACACAATTGGGAAGTGAGGGAGCCATGTTCTTTCCACTGAGCCACATAGCCCTCAGGATGATTCAGCTGTGGACAAAGCTAATAAATCTTAGACTACACTTATAAAAAATGGCACGTCCAGATTGTCGGCCTCCTTGGTGTCTCTCTGCTTGGCTTGGATCAACCAGATCCCACCTGGAACAGGGTGTAAATTTCTAGGGGTCACAATACAAAGAACAATGCACTAGATGTGGACATGGGTGGGGCACGGGGGTGGGGTGGGGAATATTGGATCTGGAGCTATGTCAGGCAGGACAGTTCAAGGAATTAAGGATGTGGTCGTATGGATGAGGGGGATTATTGTGATGTTTCTCAGAAAGAAATTCAGTGGGTGGTACTTAAAATGGAGGCAGATTTAGATTAGTTCAGTGTTTAATTTCAACAAATTGGGATCTTAAAGAGATCAATAATACTATTAATAAAGATGTAGTTCTGTATTACTGATATTTAAAGATATATTAAGTGAAAAAATGTTACAACATATTATTGTATTATTCCATTAAAATATGTATACATATACACACACAGATCTGTTTTCACACTCTGAAAATGTCTGCGACCAGTATGTGGCTCTCTTATGGTGGGATTTCAGATCATTTAAAAAAGTTCTAATTTTTCTATATTTAAAATGTAATTTTTGTAGTAAGAGACGAAAGCATACTTATACATACTCAACAGTGAAATTGGAGCCGTGGTGGCGCAGTGGTTAAGAGCAGTTCTACTCTATCCTATAGGGTCACTATGAGTTGGAATCGACTCGCTGGCAACCGGTTTATGGGTTTAAAAATGAAATCAGTCTTTTGTAAAGTTGGAATCTCCTGTTCCTCTTCAGGCTTGAAGATGGGGCCAACACAACAGAGGCTAGGGAGAGAGACAGGACTAGGGCTCTTTCAATTCAAGGATGTTAAGTGGAAAGAAGTTACAAAATACTCTGTGGCATGAGGATCCCTGGATGGCCATGTTTGCCAAGGTGTTTCCAGAGGGTTCCTTTGCAAATGAAACAAAATGGAGATGGAAAGCTTCAAGCCTACCGTCTGGCACATCTGTTATGATGATGGAGTTTTCATTCAGATGCCCTCAGAGATGAGCTTTGCTGTCTAGAGTGACCTCGTGGGATGTTGGGAAGTTGCTGTCAACTGGATCCACTGGAAAGAGAACTCAAGTTTCTATCAACTGCTGGGTTGGTTGTCTCTCAGAGACATTGATCAACTTCAGTCAGACATTTCAAGCAGGAGGAAGGATGGAGGAGACAGTTTCCTCTTCCATTTCCCCTTCTCTTTTCCTTCCTCAATTGATAGCTCTCTATTCAAGATCAGCCACCACCAGAATTGGGAGTCTGAATTAAAAGAGCTAGCCTCCCCCCATGGAACCTTATAGGAAACTTCTTGTCCCCGAAGACAGCAGAACTGAGGGCCCCACTTCAGCCCCTCCCTATAGGACTTGGTGTTCAAGCCATCAGAGCCAACAAGGATTCAGCAAATCTGTGCAAACATAACATCAGAAGTGAGCAACTTCTACCGGGGGAGAAGAGTGTCTCGAAGTTTAGAGAATAGGAAGAGAGGACAAAAGTACAAAAGGGAAAGAAAACAAAAGGAGACATATAGATGATAAAGGCTCTTTGTTGTTAGCTGCTGTCAGGTTGATTCTGACACATGGTGACTCCGTGTCTACAGAGAAGAACTGCTCCATAAGGTTTTCAAGGCTGTGACTTTCTGGAAGCAGATCGCCAGGGCTGTCTTCCAAGGTGACTCTTCTAGGTGAGTTTGAACCACCAACCTTTAACTGTTTGCGCCACCCAGGGACTTCTGAGGTGTCTTTACTTTCCCCTTTATGCCCAGTTTTAACAGCTAACAGTCTTTGAACATTACTTTATCCAGGTGGTGGGAGGGGACAAGGACAGGTTCTATCATGGCTAACAGACCATGGGTTAACATTAGGCCTTCCTTTTTTGCATCTACAACATGCAGTGAGAGGGTGAGATTATTGGGCACCTTTAAATACCACAATCTGGTTCTGGTTCAAGGGGGGAAAAAAAAGACTCACACTGAATTTGAGTGCAAAAAATAAATATAAAATTTATTAAAACACCCACAATATTTTAAAGATACCAGGAGTAATACAGTTCACAAACCCAGTTGTTTGTGTAAATTATAATAAAATACAAATCAAAAAAGGATACATACTTGCAATTTCTAGGCACCCTAAATCAAATTTACCGAAACACTGGGGAGGGGGGAGGGTAAGGAGGGGTCGCTCAGGAGGCAAACCAATAAAGTGGGAGGAAAAAAAATATTAACAAAAAGGTAAAAATTATACAAAATAAAATTATCAGCATAAATTTACTGTACTAAGAATATCTACAGTTTAATAATACACATCCTATTGCCTTGAGACATTGCAAAAATCTACCATTCATCCATCAACCCCAGATAATCTTCATTTCAAGTAGCCACAGTTACAAAGTCAAGACGGAATATTCAAGTATGGTTGTTAAGTTCACCTCCATTGGAAGCCAAGTAACCAAACAGGAATCCAAAAAGATAAGAAATAAAACACATCAAAAAGCTATAGGCGTTCTAGATTAAGTCTAATGCATTAATATGCCACAATGCGACCTGCCCTTGTTTCTTTTTAATTGGACTACATGGAACAGAAATGACATCACTCCTGTTGTTCTCCCCCTTTTACCCCTCAAAAGAAAATAAACAAAAGGTATCGGAACCAAGAAAATCTGGATGTTTGAATGAGCCAATTAGTACTTTAATTCCCATGTGGATAGTGATAAGTTATCCCTGAATGACGGGTAGTCAAAATGAGAAAAGAGAGCAAACAAAACCACTACAAAAAGCATCCCTGATATCGGAATAGAAGCAAATGAGGAAGTCAGCCAAATCGCTCACTGATTCTTAGGCAAAAAGCAACGTTAGACCTTGGATTTCTGTGCTTCAGTCTCTGCTGGGGAGAAGCCTATTGCTTTGTTTTGTGGGCAGCTCTGAGGAGGGCAGGTGGGCAAGCCGGGAGGGCCGTGATGGGCCTCCACCCTCTGCTCCCTCTCACGTCTGAACACTCGATGCGCACGTAGGGTGGAATTTTAACATATGCTGGGGGCGTGCACATCACAAAGTGTTCATTTTGGTCCAGGGTATGTTGAAGTTGGCCATGTATTACTACAGATGTAACTGGTGAGTCAAACTAGGATTTGAGGGAATCATTTCAAATGACAGTAACAATGACTGAGAAAGCTCAACGAGATGGACATAGGAAATTCACATTTTATTCAAAAGCAAAACTTAACAAAATAAAGTCAACAATGCTCCTTTAGATGTTCTGCAATTTTAACCGCTGAACAATAAAAAATAAAATGACCCCAGATTCTTAAAGGTCAAGTACATCATCAAATGGACAACCTGCAGGTATCAGACCCCGCACGGAATCTACTTTACCAAAGTTGTCACAATGTCCTGTTTTTGAGGTATTTAAAAAAAAATTATTGTGACAGTGGATGACACAAAATGGAGCTTCCTGTTGAGTTTTTAAAACATCAACTCCTGTGGACCCAAGAAGAAATTTAGAATAGCACCAACTAAAAAGCAGCCCCCTGTGGCATCGGAGAGCAAACAAAGCTCCTTTCTTTAGTTTAAACAGGACACGTTACCAACAAGAAGCAGAAGCAATGCTGAGGCAAAGGATGGGAGGAGGAAAGAAACAACCCCCCTCTGCCCACCATGGTCTCAGCCTGTGCCAGTGAGGAAGGAGATCCATCTGGTCAACCTCGGGACTCCTTGGCACCTTGAGCTGCAGAGGAAAACATCTTCCTGGCTATGTGGATGCCTGCCATGTTAGAAGAGACAGGAGCCCCAACTCCCCCTTCCTCAAAAAGAACAAGCCCTTCACCCTTTCTTTCTCATTAGGCCTGAGACAACACGTTTGAAACCAAAGGACCTGCCAAGCCAGGTAGGTCCACTCCCATCGGCAGCCAGAGAGCTAGCTGCCCTCTCAACCTTCCTTTCTTTGTTTGGCCACCAAGGGAAAAACAATAGACAAAACAGAAAAACTGCTCAGAGCAGATATAGCACGGTAAACAAGAGGTCTAAGAAGACAGCACCAAAAAGAGCGGGGTTTAAAAAAAAAAAAAAGCCAAGAGAGACTGGAGCCCACCTTGTTTTTGGTTGGTTGTGGTTTCGTAATGTTGATAGCACCTCAGCAAGACAGGGTCAGGGACAGTCACATTAAAATACCATAGCACCATTTTATTTAGACTATTTCAATTCATAAAAATGCTTCCTAGTTCCATAAAACACACTTCAGTAACCAAAGGAAAGAGATACTGGTTGAGGCACATCAGGGATATCGTTTTCGTTTCCCACCAGCATTGCCTTGGTTTGAGATTATCGTGGTGGTTAAACGTCAAGAAGAAAATCTGACTGGATTTCTCTCAATGAATTTAGGCTACCATCTACTCATCTTCAACCATCCTTGCACATCTACTGCTGCTTGATGCGAAGCAATTCAGCTCTGGCACTTCTTTCCTTGCTTTAGCGCTTTAAAAACCCCTTGCTCTGCAAACTACTGTTTCCAAAAGAGGCTGGTGGAAGGGCCAAGAGGGGGCAGGGTATAATCTCTTTCCATGCACACCTCTGTCATCTCAGGGAGAAGGCGACGCAGTACCCATGAAGCCGGGGTGTGGGAAACTTAGGCCCTGCCAAAAATCAAAACAAGCCAACGACAAGAAACAGACCAAAAAAACCTCCCAAATCCATGAAACACCTTTAGTCAAGATTTCCGATGGTTAGGTAATGGTTTCTTGGGCTAGCACCAGTTATTTTGTGAGAACCTGCTGTGAAACGATTTTTATTTTAAAAATCTCTTAGCACAGAACTTTGCAGGTGCTTCCCTTGCACGCAAAGGGCAGGGGAAACGAAACAAAGGGCAAAGGAAGCACACGTTTGCAGCACACGTGGATGGCGCCCGCGGACAGGCGCACTGGGGGCTGGCTGTTAGACTCCATCCTCTTCCCTTGCTGTCATATTAATTACTCTTAAGACTGGGTCGTGCTATTAGGTTCTTCAGTTACAATGGCTTTATTTTTCTTCTCATGATAAAAATGTCTGTTAATCATCTTCAGGACTTAAAAAAATGAGAGTGCCAGTAAAAAATAAAAATTTGATTTTTTTTTTTCTCTTTAAGAAACCTTCAGCAGCAAGGGGGGACAAATAGCTGTGCATAGTTACTTTTTAAATATACGTCTAAAGCATGCTAATCTTAATGACTGAGATTTGAGGTAGGTTATACATGTAGTGTGTAAAAATCAGCATGGGCTTGAGCACGGCAACAGCACCACCTAACTCTCGTAACACCGTTCTGGGGGAATGGGGACGTCCAATGGAGACTGCCTCTTGACTCATCTCTTAGCAGCCTGTTTCCTAACCTAGAAATTTATGAACCAAAGGCTGTTTGGGCGGGGGGACAGAAGTCACATGCTTTTCGCTTCTGTTGGTTTCGCCTTTCATCTAATGGCTTTGCTACCAAAGGGTGATGAGGGGAAAAGTATATTTAACATACATCGGGAAGACTCACACGTGCCAAGGATCAGAATCACCTGGTTACACTCGGGACCTTCCAAACCAACAGCCAAACCTGGGGCTTCACGGGCCACACAGACGGTCACATTCTCAAAGTGTTTTGTAAAATATTGTATTTCTTGCTAAGATCATTTAAAATGAAGTTTTCAAGGCACCCCCGCATCTACCTAAGCATGAGTCGAATGAGACCTGCATAAAAGCACTGATGCGATAAGCAAAATAGCATTTGAAGGACCCAACTTTTCCTCAAAACTAGAAAATTAGCATGCTCATTAAAGACTCCGCTTCCTTTAGCTTGTCAAATGGAAGGTCAGAAGTTTTCCTATAAATCTGAGTTCTGAATAATTCTAAATCCTGATAAGCTCTTGGGTAATTATTTCAAAAGCAATAATATTTCATTTTTGTCCTGTAAAATAAAAGCAACTTTACAGAATATGGTAAAAGTGAAGGACAGACAAAGCACGTTAAATATTCGGCTACTATTTACAATTCTCCCACAATTACATGTTAAAACATACTTTTTTTTTTTTCTTTTTCAAGTTGCTGTTTAAATCTAGGCAAAAGTGCTTAAAAAAATCTTTCACTATTTACAGTTAAAACCAGACCACATAAATGCTCAGGACATTGTACAGCGATTTTCCGCCAGCACCTCAGGACCGGTTACAGTAAATGCCCAGCGGGTCGGCTCTCAGCTCTTACACAAGGCACCTGGGAGTGCAGAACTTGCCTTTAGCATTGTCATCTGATTGTTAAACTCATTTTACAAAGACCCACATCTGAATAAAACTGCTCAATAAATATGAGGTTTCTCTCAGGGCTCGCTTTTCACTCCGTGTGGCCACTCTCTCCTCATGCTGTGTCCTGATGGACAAACAAGGGTGAAGCCTCCTATCCACCATGCACGCCCATGTGGGGTGCTTGGTGGAATTTCTGCTAACACCACAGGAAAAACAAACACTCCCAGAAGTATGACTTGCTGCCGCTGAGTGTTGCTTCCACCTGTCAGGCCCAACCTCTCTCAACAATGTCACAAAAATTAAAGCACCACGGTCTCATTTCAATGAACTGAATGAATGCAGCAGAATCTTAGAAGGGGCATGTTAGAAGGGGGTGGAGAGAGGAGTAAGGGAAAAGAGATGATCAAATAGATAAATGGCACCAATTATGGAGGGAAATCCTAGCAACCTGCTGAAAACGTTTGACTCTTGCATTGTAAAACTGTTAAGTGTAACCCCCATGCCTCCAAATAATAGTGTGGAGGGGGTGGGCTCAGGTGTGATGCATGCACCATTGTCCAATGTGGAAATCCGGGAATAAGGATAAGATGTGTTAACTGCTGTTACACTGGTTTGCTGAGCTCCAGCAGGGTTCAACCTGCCCGAGAGTCAAGAAAAGTCCCAGCACAATATTACAGCACCAGGCACCGCACAGCGATGGACAGGCAGCAACGCTGGCTTTTCACAGCTTGGGTTCAACTTCTTGTTTTTAAAGATACAGTAGCCCTTTTTTCAGTATCAGCATAGACTTTTGGGGGCATTTTTCAAAACTGCCACTAAGACAAATTCCTTCAGCCCAGTATTAATTGGCTTGTCAACTTGGCAGAAAGGGCTCCTAAGAGCCTTCTCAATTCCAGCTCCATCGTGAGGTGCTGCCTAGTGAACCATGACATCTTGTGACTTGATCGGTAACAGAGTATTCAGTGTGGAGACTAGCAAGCTTGCAGCCTTCTGCTTCCAGCCTGGTTTCTGGGGAAATCTACGCCAGCATCTCAGGTGCCTGGCCTGGGGCGCATATGCCCCGACTCCAAGCCTACTTGAGAGGACAGAGGCTGTCGTGAGGGCTCCTTCCCAGAGGGAAGGCGTGTCTGTCGGGAGGGATGGACTGGGTGGTGGCTACAATCTGCACTTGGTTTGTGAGGGACAGATGGCTGAGAGAACCTCGTCAGCTCCCAAGAGGGCCAGGAGCACTGGGCCCTGCAGCCAGGGCAGGAATGAGCACCGCTGGCCTTTCCTGCTGATCCTTTACCATTACTATTGTTTCTTTAAAAAAATCCAATAAATACACATTTTAAATGGAATTTAAAACTACTCCTTTGTGAAAGGACACTATAAACTTTCTTTCCATTATGGTGATATACAAGGATAGAATTTTAAAAACAAAGAGAAAATAAAAGCCCCCTACCCCCAAACAAGGGGGAAAAAAAAACCCAACATGGAGATATAAATATTAAGATCACGGAAAATCACCCGACAGCCGTAGTTTCTTCTTCAAAGTGCTGGGGAGGTGGGAGAGGGCGGGTCAGTTTTGAGGTTTGGACCATAAATACATATATATGCATATCTATATATGTATACATAGATAAAAAGACTTCTGCACCCCCAACCCGCCCCCAGGTGTGAGGGCAAAAGCACCACAGAGGCAGCTCGGGCTGGGCCCGACGCTGAGGTACGCTGGCTCCCCGGCACCTAGATCCAGCGGCTGTAGGGCCCAGTGACCTTCGTGTAGGCATAGGAGGACACGGTGACTGCTGAGTCTGTGGGCATAGCCAGGGCCTGTCGGGTAGGGACAGCCCCCTTTTTCTCCTTATGCTGGGGCTCAGCGACCAGGGCACCTCCCCACTTGCGCTTCTTCCCGTACAGCTTGGCCTCCTGCTGACCCAGGCCCAGCCGGGCGGCCTCCTCCTGCCGCGCCCTTGCCCTCTCAGCCAGCTGCTTCATCTTGGCCTCCCAGAGGGCAAGCCCATGGTTGGGCTGGTTGAGGTTCTTGTGCTGGTAGAAGACCAGCGAGATGCGGGTAGGGTGGCAGCGGTTGGGCTTCTTGAGAGGGGTGGTGGCGTGCAGCTCCCGGCGGGCACACTCAATGAGGATGGAGCCATGCGCGGGGGCCACAGCCACGCCACCGATGTTCTCGTCTAGGAAGTTGTGTTCACTGTCTGACCACAGCTCCTCTTCCTCCTCCTCAGCACCACCCTTCTCCTCCTTCATAGGCCCCTTGCTGGGGGGCTCCTCAGCCGTCCCCTCCTCCAGGCTGAAGGGGTCCCACAGCTTCTCGTCACACTTCAAGGCCCCAAACAGCTTCTCACTGGGGCCCAGGGGCACGCCGAAGGACTGCCAGGCTTTGTCCAGCTGGCTTGTCCCTGGGGTTGGGATCCGTCCCTCCTCCGCTTTCATGGGGCTCCACAACTTCTCTTGGTACCCAGGACCGCCTTTCAGGGCAGAGTTGAAATCCCCTGCCCCTATCCCCCACGGCTTCTCAGTCAGGCCAGGCCTGGCCAGGGCTGAGGCACTGTTCCCAAACTTGCAAGGGCTCCACGGTTTGCCTCGCAGCCGTCCTCCGGACTGGGAAGCTAGCTGCTGACCCTCGCCAGAAAACAGCCCCCACTGGCCATCTGGGAAGTGGGATGGGGTCAGGCAGCCAGCCCCAAAAGAACTAAGCTTGTCGGAGACAATGGTGGGGCTCTCTCCAGGAGGGAACACACTCCAGCTGCCACCCATGCTGTTAGTCCTCTTGGGGGATATGCTTGGGCCTCCTGCGTACTGTCCCCATAGGTGATTGGGTCCCCCATTCTGAGATGCTTCGGGCAAAGGTATTTTGCCCATCTTGCCAGGGTCTCTGGGTACAGGTTCAGCCTGGGCCAGTGGGTCTACTGGTTCTTGCTTGATGGATCTGGTGTAGCAGTTGGAGCTCTGGGCAAACGGAGAGGGGTCCCTGGACACTGGGTGGATCTGGGGGACCTTGGGAAGCAGATACTCCTTGGGGCCTGGATAAGCAGGCTGCTGGTGGTGAGGAGTGGGGTGGTGGGTGTCCGTGGGAACAGCCTGGCCAGGCAGCTCGGCAAACTCAGCACCACCGTAGGCCGGGCTCAGGCTGTTGTGCAGAGCATGGAGGTCTGGCTTCTTCTCAAAACTGCCACTGCTGCCACTGTGCCCCCAGGTGCCAGGGCCCAGGAACTGAGAGGGGAAGACAGGGTTGCTGGATGGAAAGCCATAGTAGCCAAAAGATGGAAGAGCGTACTTGGAGTGGAACCCGTTGACAGAGGTCAGGCTGGGCTGTGCATAGTAGGAGTGGTAGGAGTACACGCTGTTCATGCTGTAAGGGTCGGAGGGCCGGCAGTTGCCCAGCACCGAGTAGCTCTCCACCACCGCGTTGCTGCTGTACTTGAAGGAGCTGAAGTGGCTCTGCGGCTCCACCTTGAGGGAAGGCTTCAGGCCTTGTTGGGACAATCCACCCTTCAGAGACAAGCCTAGGGGCAAGAGAGGCAAGATGAGAAGAAGCAGAGAGAACCACAGCCTAGAAAGGGCCTAGGCAGAAGATGGGGGTGGAGCCTACGTTCTTTCCCTAGGGTGGTTCCCTTTCCAGGACAGGCAGCACAGGTGAGACATGCTCAAGCAAGTCCTGGACTTGCCTGCCGGGAACTCTCAGCACAGGCCCTGCTGTCAGCCCCACCAGCTACCAAATGCCACCGAGTCAACTCCAACTCATGGCGACCCCAGTGTGTGTCAGACTAGAACTGCACCCCATAGGGTTTTCAACGGCTGATCTTTTGGAAGTAAATCGCCAGTCCTTTCTCCTGAGGCACCTCTGGGTGGACGCGAACCACCAACCTATCAGCTAGCAGCCAAGCGCATTAACTGTTTGCACCACCAAGGGACTCCCCCAGACCCAAAGAGCAGGTGAGAGGCAGGCCTGCGAGAAGTGGCTCATGCACAGTTCATGGCCCCTTCTGCCTTGCTCTCTGTCATCCCTACCCTAGTGTACCCTAGAGGCCCTTACCGAAGCACAACCTTTGACCCCACCACTGCACACTGCCACCTCCCCCACAAGCCTCCCCACAGATTTCAGGGAAAAATGAGAATAAATGCAGGTCGGCAGACACGCCACGCCCCAAAAACCTGATGCCAGGTGCCCTGGAGCAGCGCTGCTCACCTCAGCAACTCAGAGAGGGCGGAGAGAAGAAGCTAGCGGAGAACCTAATGCTGCTCCTCTACCAAGCTCAATTCCAGGAAGGTACAGAAGGTGTCCCAGTGCCTAGCAGGTGGTGGTGTCCTGGGGCTGCTGCTGACCGCTCTCTGACTGACAAAATTAAGCTATGGCATGGTCCAGATGGCTGGGCCGAGGCCCCAGGAGGCTATTGTCTGGAGTTCCTAGTGAGACGCTGTAATGGGGGGTGTGGGGAGCCATCTGGGGCCCTCACACCCACCATGCCCAGGCCACCCAGGCAGGTGCCCTCTCCCCACACACCTGAGTCAGTGGGAACACCGGCCAGCTCCAGGGCCTCCTGCTTTATCTTCTCGGGAGTGCTCAGCTTCTCTTTCTGGATCTTCTTCTTCTCAGCCGCTGCCTTCCTGGCTTCCAGCTGCCGCTGGCGACAGGACTTCGCAGGCTCAGGGAGGCGCCGGACCTCACGGGGGAAGGCGGTGAGCACCTGGATGGCCCCGCTGCCCACCTTGGCGTTCTGGTTCTCCTCGCTGCCGAACTCATCCGTGTTGGCCATCTTGTACAGGGGGAGCACGTGCAGCTGCTCGTCCTCGGGGATCTTCCCCACGCAGCGATTGTCTTCCTTGGTCAGAGTGCAGACCTGCCCCAAGCAGGGAGAGGGAGAGCACAGGGGTTGGGGGAGCTGTGCTGGGAGGGGGGCTGAGCACCCTGCAAACCTGACCTTCTCCTTCCCAGACAGTCCCAACTCCCTCCAGCCACCCAGCCCCCGTTTTCTCTATTGCTTCCTACAGTTTCCAAAAAGGCACCTTAATCTTGGTTCAGAAAGGAACAACAGATTACCAGCACTTACAGTCTGCTCTACAGCACAGGAAGATTACAGCCTAGAAATCCTGATGGGGCACTTCTGCTCTGTCCTATAGGGTTGCTATATGAGTCAGAATGAACCTGATAGCACACAATCACAGCAAGCTTTTTGGGAGCAAATCACCAGGTCTTTTCTCCCTTGGAGATGCTGGTGGGTTCAAACTGCTGACCTTTTGGTTAGCAGCCGAGCACTTAACCACTGCGCCACCAGGGCCCCTGTAAGATACCCAACAAATGTAAAAAAAAGTTACAGCCATCCAGATTAAAAAAAATAAGCAAAGGACATAAATAAGGATATTCACAAAGGTGACACAGAAAAAGCCAAGAAGATTAGAAAAAGATGTTCAACCTCTCTAGTAATAAACTCAAAGTGAAACAAGATCACATATCTGCTGCTCAGGACGGCCAAGATTAAAAAGATTCTCAAAAAAATACATTAACTGAAAAAAAGCAACTGGTAGAAAAATACGTCAGTATATGAAACCAGTTATGTAAATTTTAAAAAATAAACAAGACAACTTTAAAAAAAAAAAAAAAAAAAGACCAAAACCCAGTGTTGCCAAGTAGGTAAGAAGATGGGCCCTCTCAAGGCTCCCTGTGATCTGGTCCCTGCCCGTCTCTCTAATCTCATTACCCTTCTTCTTTTGTGCACACTCTGTTCCTGCTATACTGGCTTCCTCGTCGTTTCCTGAACATACCCAGCCTGCTTCCACCACCAAGCTTTGCCTGTGCTGGTCCTTCTGCTCCGAGCATTCTGGCCCAGACACTCACAGGGCTTTCTCTCACCTTGTTCAGGTCTCAGCTCAGAGAGGCCTCCTGACCACTGCATCTAAAACAGCACCGCCTAGCACTCTATCTCTTCTCCTGCTTCATCTTTTCCTTAGAGCCTTGATCACTATGGACATTATATCCCATGCCTAGGCAGGGACTCTGTCCACTTTACTCCAACAAGCACTTGATGAATGAATGAATCTAGAGGTCATTTGGATTTAATCCAATTGTCCAAGAAACCTGGAACCATGCTTTAGACAACTGGGAAACTCCAGGTGCCCAATGAGCTACAGGTGGGTTAATAATCCACCTAACACACACACGAAGTCCAGCCTTGTCCATTCCTTCTGGGGAGGGTTTCCTCGATGAGAAGCAGGCAGTCTGACAGGACACCTCCAAGAGTTCTCGAATCCCATCTCCACATGCTTTCCTACTGAGCCCAGCCTTTCTGCAGAGACCACAGTCAGGTGCCTCCCAGGACTGTCCCCAGTGGCTGTGACAGGACACAGCTTCCTTACCACGGTACACCCGTTGTAGAGGTTATGCTGGTCCTTGTGGGCGTGGGCACAGAAGTCCATGCAGGCCGTGACCCCTGCGAAGGGCCGCCCTTCCTTCAGCCCCAGGCGGCAGTCAATTGCTATTTCCTCATTGGTCACCTGTGTAGAAGGCCAAGGAGGCCTGAGTGAGTGGCCCCATGTCTGCGCCTGGGGAGGCCAGGCCTTGGCGAGAGGGAGGGAGGCTAAGGGTCACAGCCGCCTGGCATGTGGGCTGTGGGGTGAGGTTTTCTTCTCCAAAAAAGTTAGCTTTCAGGTCCCTTTAGGAATGCCTCCCTTCTGGGTTATCTCGACATCCCCATGCAATGCAGAGGTGTCTGGGGAGAGAAACAAGAGCCTCACCCATGAAAACCAGAACCAGAAGAGGACTGCTAGGGAGTGTGGGGTGAAGACCTGGGTTAGGGGAGAGATGGTTCGGGATAAAGTTAGCTTAGTGTAAAAAAGGGATCTTCTCAAAGAGCTACGGTACCGCTCTCTATTTCCAGGCTGGGCACTTCCAGTAAGAAACACAAAGGAGCCCACTTCCCCATTTCCTGACCTCAGGGGGCCTGGGCAGAGACAGGGATGACCTAAGGGCAGAGAAAAGAGAAAGGTCCAGGACCCAGTACCTGGTTCTGATAGGCCTGGGGAGCCAGCCGCTTGTACAGGGGAGCGACTTCCGTGGCCAGGTCCTGGAAACTCTTCCGGAGCACTTCTTCCTGCGGAAAGAAGAGCAGTCACACACGGCCAGAAGGCCCACCTGGCAGTCTGTGCACGCTGGAAATTAACCATCACTCCAGAATTGCTGTGGGGTTGCCACTGAAATGTGGGAAGCAAGGTGTCATTGGGTGTTTTCACAGTGTTCCCTCTGGGAGGGTATGGTGCCACATCCATTTTAAAGTTGGGGACACTGAAGCTTGCCAGGAAAAGCCACTGCTTGAAGGGCCAGTGGTGTCCTTGGGTAGCAGAGATGGTTAACTTGCTTGGCTGCTAACCGAAAAGTTGGAAGTTCGAGTCTACCCAGAGGTGCCTTGGGAAAAAGGCCTGGTGATCTCCATTCTCATGGAGCACAGTTCTACTCTGTCACACATGGGGTTGCCATGAGTCAGAGTCAATGGGAATTGGTTTACTTTTTTTTTTAGAAGGTCCAGTTATCCTGACTGCTAAGCTACTGCTATTGGGTTCTAGATCAGTTCAGCTCAGGACATACAAAACAGGTCTTGCTTTCAAGTGCTGAACACCCTAGCAACAAGTATGGATCCTTCTTCCCATGCTGCAGACAGGAAACAGACAGAGGGAGGTGGACAGGGTCTGTGCTAGGAGTTCCACATCCAGCCAGGCCCAGAGCCTGCCCTAAGCTAGACATGCAGGCTGACTACAAAGGTGTATCCTCTAGAGCTGCCCTGTCTAATGCCTTAGTCACTAACCATATGTAGTTACTAAAATATAAATTACCAATTTTAATTAAAATTAACTTAAAATATTCAGTTCCTCAGTTGCACTAGCCACATTCTGAATGCTCAATGGCCACTATATTGGATGGTGCAGAAAGCATTTCTGTCCTCACAGAAAGTCCTAGCGGACAAAGCGGCAGACCCCCGTTACACTGGGCAGAGGTCTCCAGGCGTTCACAGCCTCTCTCTGCAGCCCTCCAGGGGTAGCAAGTATGGCTTGCAGGGGCTCCTAGCAGGCCGTGAGCACAGGCATGAAAAGTTTACTGACAGGAAAGCAGGAGGAAGAGGGGAGAGAAGAAGAACAAGTTCACAGAACTGAAAATGGAAGGGCGAGACCAATGGCTCAGCCTCCCGTCCAGTGAGGCATCCAGGGCTGCCCAGCCACCCCCACCGCATCAGCCCAAACCACGAGGGCCACGGCCACTTCCCGGCTGCTGTCCAGAAGCTGCCCCCAGCACAGCACGGTGGGAGGCACGTGAGCTTTGGGGAAACAAGGACCTGGTTTAAATTCTGGCGTCACCATTTCTAGCAACATGGCCTTCGGCAGGCTGCTGACCTCAGGTGTAAAATGAGTCACAGCGCCTTGATCTGGAGGTGTCGTGAAACTAACCAATAGGCCTGTGAGATGGTCAGCATTGTACTTAGCACACAATAAAGGTGGGGGATGCTTCTTGTACTAGGTGGGGCTTGGAGAGATTTGGAAGGTTTAGATTAGGATCAAGATGCTGCCTGGATTCTGGCAAAGAGACTCAGGACCCCACCCTCTCAGGCCTAAGGCAGGCGGGAGGGAGGCTGCCAGGGAGAACGGACCGAGAGCCCAGATATGCATGCCCCTTCTCTGCGTCTGGAAGTCTGAGAGGATGGCACCTCTCAGGATGCCCTTCACAACACGGGCAACAGAGGGGGAACGGCCCAGGGGGCACAGGCCTGAGCTCGTGCTCCTCGCCCGCAGCCTGAGCGCAGCCACACTGGACACCCCGCGGCTCAGGAGTCCTGCTGTCCTGAGGGTGGGGAGGGAGCCCCGTGGGCAGAGGAGGCCTGGCCTCTAGATAAGGAGACTGCGGAGGGAAGGCCACATTGTGTGGTGCCGGCCCAGTGTCCAAGGACCATGCCAGGACTTAGGCAACAGGGACAGTGAGGGCCAGGACAGCCAGAGAACTGCACAGAGATGCCCAGACGCCTGCAGCCAGAGAGATGAGGGATGCCTCAGGAAGTCCAGAGGGCAGCTCAAGGACTGGAGGCCCCTTCTCCTGCTACATTCTTCCACCCAAAAAGGTATGTCGGGAAGAATGAGAAATGACTCTTTCAGAGGGTCAAATTCGGATGAGGAACCTGAATATTCACCTTAAATATTTAGAATATTTATCTTAAATAGACTGTTCTAAACTAGAAGAGTCTTGTTGCCTGTTGGTAAGTCCAAGTTTCCATTCATCAACCCCACCCATATACCCACCCCATCCATCTTGTTTTGTAGCAAGATAAGGTCAGTTCAACAAAAAATAAAAATAAAGTGAGTTACATCTTCTGAACACCTGAGCCACAGTGTGCTAGTCCTACCTCCCACCTTGAGTGTTAGAGACCCCGGTGGAAAGGGTATGCGGGAGGGTTCTTTTGCTCCCTGTGGAGCTCTGCTCACCTCTTTGGGATTGTCCCCTGCGAGGCGGAACTTGCGTGGCGTCTTGCTCCGTGCATATTTGCAGCCGTTGAAGTACATGCTCCAGGAGCAGCCGAAGGAGAAGGAGGCACCACAGGTATTGGGGTCTTTGCCTTGGCAAGCACAGGTGCGGCTGCAACGGACAGCACAGGTGAGGTGTACAGGTGCAATATCCCTTTGTTCTGGGACTCTTTTCCTTCCTCCAGGGGAGGCCCTGCTGAGACCTACTGCCCACCAGCCTCCCAGTAACTGGGACATCTTTTCTGACTCCCAACTCCTTTCTCGAGTTTCTCTGGGTACAAAACCCGCTCTAAGCAGCCTGTTCTGCCCATACCCTTGAGCCTGAAGGTCTAATTCAGAGTCTATTGCTGGAAGAAGCACATCGGTTGTTTGAAATAGGCAGGAAGAATCTACTTCTAAAAACCCAATAAGGTTTATGCTTTGCCTTAGCTCTAATATCTTCTAGATACAACACAGAGCACACAAACAGGGAAATAATATGAGCCAAAGGTTTGAACACACTTATCTCCTATTGCCCTAGATGCTGACAGGCCTTTTTTTTTTTCCCCTAAATCTTATTTATTTTGTTGTTGTTGTTGAGAATATACACAGCAAAACATATACCCATTCAACAGTTTTTACATGCACAATTTAGTGACACTGATTACATTCGAGTTGTGCAACCATTCTCACCCTCCTTTTCTGAGTTGTTCCTCCCTCATTAATACAAACTCACTACCCCCTAATCTTTTGAGTTGTTGTCGTCTATTTGATCTCATATAGATAGTTCTTAAAAGAGTATAATGCTCAAGGCAGACATTTTTTTTACTAGTTAAGCTAAACTATTATTTGGTTTTAAGATAACTTCAGGGGATATTTTTGGTTCAAGGTTTAAAGATAATCTCAGGGCAATAGTTTCAGGGGTTCATCCACCCTCCATGGCTCCAGAAAATCTGAGGTCCATGAGAATTTGAAGTTCTGTTCTGCATTTCCCCCCTTTTAATCAGGAGTCTTCTACAGAATCTTTAATCAAAATGTTCAGTAACGGCAGCCAGGCACCATCTAGTTTTTCTAGTCTCATGGCAAAAGAAGCAGTTGTTCATGGAGGCAATTAGCCACACATTCCATAGCCTCCTCCTATTCCTGACTCTCCTTCCTCTATTGCTCCAGGTGAATAGAGATCAACTGTTGTGCCATGGATGGCCACCTGCAAGCTTTTAAGACCCCAGGCACTATGCAACAAACTAGGAGGCAGAACATAAGCACTAAACACATGATTACGTCCCATGAAACCATGACCCTAAACCTCCAAACCAAGGAACCAAACCTCCAAACCAAGGAATCAAATCCCATGAGGTGTTTGGTTGTACATAAGCAGCCTCAACAACCTTTTTTTTTGGTCATTGTTGTAAATATATCTATCACACAACTTTTGCCGACTCAACTTTTCACAGATGTACAACTTTTTGACAGCAATTGCAAAAACTGGCTGAGCAACCCTACCCTGAATCAATGTGATTTTTCCATCACTGTTAACCCACTTTTTCCCCCTTCCTCCCACCCCTGGTGAAAAAACCCAAAACCAAACCCACTGCGATTAAGTCGATTTTGACTCATAGCGATCCTACAGGACACAGCAGAACTGTTCCATAGGGTTTCCAGGGCTGCAATCTTTACGGAAGCAGACTGCCACATCTTTCTCCCATAGAGCAGCTAGTGGGTTTGAACTGCTGACCTTCTGGTTAGCAGTCGAGTGCTTAACCACTGTGCCACCAGTGCTCCTCCAACCCTGATAATCACTAATAAACTTTGGGCTCTTTGCCTTTTCTTGTCTTTTTATATAAGTGAGGTTATACAATATTTGTCCTTTTGTGATTGACTTATTTCGCTCAGCATAATGTCTTCCAGCTCTATCCGTACAGTAGCATGTATCAAGACTTCGTTTCTCCTACTGACTGAGTAGTATTCCGTTGCATGTATGTACCACATTTTGTTTATCCATTCATATGCTGAGGGGCATTTAGGTTGTTTCTAGCTTTTGGCTATTATGACAGCTGCAATGAACACTGGTGTACAAGTCTCAGTTTGAGTCTCTGCACTGACAGGCCTTTAAACAAATGAACAGTGAAATTAAAATTCAATGCTTAATAAAAATTTGGAAACAATCCAAATGCCCCTCAACTGACGAGTGGATAAACAAACTGTGGTACATCCACACATGGGAAATTACTTAGCAATAAAAGGAATGAGCTACTGATACACGCATCAACGTAGATGAACCTCAAATAGGTTATGCTCAGTGAAAAAGGCCAGGCTCAAAAGGCCACACCACTGCATGATTCCATTTATATGACAGTCTTGCAAAGGCAAACCTACAGGGACAGGAAACAGATCGGTAGTTGCCAGAAGCTGGGGAAGGGGGAAGGGCTTGACTATAAAGGGGCAGGGGGGAATTTTGGTGGTTGACGGAGCTGTTCCATATCTTGATTGTGGTGGTGGGTTGTGGGCCTGAAAACATCTGTCAAAAATCTCAGAACTGTATACCTAAAAGTGAATTTTACTACAAGTAAATTATATCTTAAAAAAAAGGAGGGGGAAAAAGAAACACAATAAGGCTACAGCTGAATATTACACAGCCATAAAGAGAAACGAAGTCCTGATATACGCTATGACATGGGTGAACCTTGACAACATTATGTGAAGTCAGTCAGTCACAAAAGAACAAATATGATCTCACTCATATGAAATATCTAGGATAGGGAAATGTATAGAGACCAAAGTTTATAAGTGGTCACCAGGGGTGGGAGGGAGCGGGATAAGGGAAGCCATTGTGATGGTGGCACAACATGATTAATATAATTGATCTGACTAAATTGAACATGTGAAAAGCATTAAATCGGCAAATGCTGTGTTATATACATTTTTATAACAATAAAAAAAAGGTAGGCTTTATAAATATGGATACAGTTATGGGACATTTATACTTTTTCACACTTATTAACACCATCAGAGCTCAGATTGACCTGGGGCGTAACAGCGAAGCTGAGCCAAGTTAACGGACTCTCGCAAGCCAGGACCACCCCAGGGCAAGCCTTCTTTCAACCACAGACCTGACTCTGCAGGGCAGACAGGGTCCTGGGGAGGGTGAGTGCTTCCCCCAGGGTTACAGAGCAGGCTGATCCTGGGTCCCCTGACCTCCTGCCCCACTCCTGCCTGCTGCACCTCCGCCACATACTCATCGTTGAGGCCGCATCTCCGGCTGGTGGGGTTTCCATACTTCCGGAGGGTGTCGGTGAGCTCTTGGTAGAGGGTGTCGCCCAGGCTACGGGGAATGCCCTCCCAGGCCAGGATGAGGATGACAATGACGGCGTTCTGGCAGTGGTGGCCTGCCCGGTGCCGCACCAGGCAGAGCAGCTTCTCCTCCAGCGTGTGCCTACGGATCACCTGCAGGGACACGGGCACGTGGCCCCATTAATGGAGGAGCCAGCCCTATGCCTCCACGAAGCACCACACACCCTTCCCTTCTGGTGATCAGACCTGGGGTGCAGGTCTTTAGAGCAGTGTCCCGGGAAACGTCAACCCTGGCGATGGCTGCCACACATGCTGGGAGACCATTATAATTAGGGAATGAAAAACAGATTATTTTTTAAAAAGCAAAGTAAAAAGCAATTATTATAAAATCTAAGTTATGGATGACTTACATAAGCTTGACCAAAACCAAACCAAACCTGTTGCTGTTAATTTCAACTCATAGCGACTCTACAGGACAGAGTAGAACTGTCCCATAGGGTTTCCAAGAAGCAGCTGGTGGATTTGAACTGCTGACCTTTTGGTTAGCAGCCTAAGCTCTTACTCACTGTGCCACCAGGGCTCCTATGTAGGCTTAGGAGTACAATAACATAGATAACATTGTAAGCCAAAACATATTCAGAGATTTTTAAGTTGTCCTAAAACATGTGCAGAGAAACTGCTGCCTATCTGTGCGTATTTTTAGTTAAAAAGCAAGGGCCTTGGGCACTTCCCTGCTCAGCTCCTCAGGCTCCTGCCACTGCCTCACCAAGGTTCTCCCCTTACTCATTCGCTCATTCCCGAGACAACATCCTGGCTCACAGGTCAGGGAAGAGGGTCCCAGGAGCTGAGGAGTGAGGTGTCTGAATCTCTCCCAAAGAACAGATAAGGTCTGGGGGGCCTGTGAGGAGGGGGAGGTGAAGGAGGAAAGGTGGGCAGGGTAGACTGGGAAGGGCTTTGAGTGGCACGTTAAGGACCAAGCACTCAATTCTGCAGGCGGGGTTCCATGAAGGATTCTAAGCAGGGGGCTTACAGGAATAGTGTCATGCTTTAGAATAGTGTGTGACAGGGAGACAAGCTGGGAGACCATCGACACAGCATAGGTAGGGTCCTAAACTATGGCAGTGGTGAACAAAATAGGAAAAGGAATGGATTCCAGAGACATTTAGGCTCCAAAAAGTGATGTTGGGACCACCTGACCATAGGAGGCTGATGGGCAGAGAGAAGTCTTAAATGATTTCCATGGTTTAAGGCCCTGGAAACTGGGTGGGGGGGCAGGTGTTGTTTAGGGACAAGTTAATTGGGAACCTGTTAAGACTGGATACTTTGGAATATCTGAGTGAACGTTTCTAACAGGCCCAACTAAAGAAATGGTGGAGGTCAGGAGAAGCCTGGGCTGGAGACAAGTGTGGTCGTGAGTTCAGTCAATGCAGGGAGCTGTCTACAGGGGCAGCCAGGCAGGCAGGATAAGTAAGTGGGCCGGACATGAGACTAGGGAGTGGTATGGACCACTGCAAACTGAAAAGCATTTGCCTCATCAAAAGTGGGAAAGCCAGGCCTTCTCTCTGCTCACCACCACCTGGTGGGAAGTCTAGCCTACTGCAGCTAACTTTTCCAATTTTGCCATGGAAAAATGGAAATCGAGATTTTTATATGAAATCTCCCTTTTTAAAAATGTTTGAACGCCAAATTCAAATTTTTAAAGGACACTTTGCATGCTAAAGAAAACACACCTCTGGTCATGAGTTCCTGCTCCAGGCTTTAGCATTGAAGCATCCACTACATCATTATTTGTTAAATTGTGTTCTGGGCATCAGTAGCAATGAACACGACATAAAATTTCCACACCGTGTAAGGACTCCCTGTGTGGCTGTATGGCTTCCCCACAGGACTCTGTGCAGACAGAGTGCACGCCCCTTTCACTGCTTATCCCCGAGCCGGGCATGTCATGAGTGTCAACACATATCTACAGAAACTGATGCCACAGTGGTCCATGTGACTAGGGCTGTTTCTCGAAGCACCACTGTCAGCTTCCACTCAGAGCCTGGGGCAGCTCACCGGCTAATCGCACTCCTGGGATGTGTGTCCATGCACAGACCTGAGCTGTCAAAGCTGCAATTTATGCCGTGTCCTTTTGGTCTCCCGAGTGCAAACACAAATGTGACTAGCCAGTTCTCTGGGGCCATATCCTCACAGGCCTATATGGGTACACTCAAAAACTACGAGAAAACAACAGAGTGGCGCTTCCTACCCACACTCTTATGAAGGAACCCAGCGGGATGAAATGCACAAAAGTGCTTAAGACAAAGGCCAATGAAAGGCATGCACCCACACACACCTGAGCCCAGAAACAGGCGGTTCATATTCTGCCACAGAGTTTCACAGAATCATAAACATTTCACAGAATCGCACAGAATTATAACCATCTCACCAGTTTCGCGGCAGGAATTCTCTGAGCACTGAACCAATAGCAGCACTACGCACAACAAAAACCAGAATCTGCCCTCCCATAATTTCCACCCGTGGGGATTAGTTCCAACTCCTGGGGTTTCCCACATAGTCCTCTCCACCAAACCCCCAATGGGCCTTCAAATATCTGCCTCTCCAGAAAAGATTAGTCCAAAGGACTAACTGTCCACAGCTACCAAGGCCTCCACCGGACTGAGTCCAGTACAGCTAGATGGTGCCCGGCTACCACCATTGACTGCTCTGACCAGGATCAAAACAGAGGGTTCTGGACAGAGCTGGAGAAGGATGTAGAGCATAATTCTAACTCACAAAAAAAAGACCAAATTTACTGGCCTAAAGGAGACTGGAGAAACCCCGAGAGTATGACCCCCAAACACTGTTTTAGCTCAGTGGTGAAGTTACCTCCGAGGTTCACGGTTCAGCCTGGGGATGGACAGCCCCGTAAAACCAAATGAGACTAACGAGGTACAGGAGTACAGTGACAAGGGCCAGAAAGCAGAAGGGGACAAGGAAGCTGATGATAGGGAACCCAAGGTTGAGTAAGGATATTGCTGATGTGTTGTGAGACTGTTAACCATTGTCA
>NW_004443940.1:8463236-8482288 GCF_000243295.1 Trichechus manatus latirostris
ATGTTGTGGGGTTGTTAACCAATGTCATAAAACAACATGTGTGCTTCTGTTTCATGAGAAACTATTTGTTCTGTAAGCCTTCACCTGAAGTACAATTAAAAAAAAAAAAAAACCCATCATGTATTAAAGCATGATTTCAAATTGTATGTGTAACTAATAAATGGACAATCAATAAATGTTATTTAAAAAACTCCCCCCCCAAAAAAAAATCTGCCACTCCAGTGGTGCTGCAGAAGAAAGGCCTGGCAATCTTAGTGTTGGGTTAAATAACTGGCCTAGCCAGGCTGACATATAAAACTAACCATCACATCAAATACCTACCTCTGACTTTTGTTAGGAGTCCTGGATGGTGAAAATGGTTAACATGCTTGGCTACTAACCGAAAAGGCTGGTGGTTGAGTCCACCCAGAGATGCCTCAGAAGGAAAGCCTGTAATCTTCCAAAAAATTATCCATTGAAAACCCTATGGAGCACAGTTCTACTCTGGCACACATGGGGTCGCCATGAGTCAGAGTCAACTTGATGGCAACTGGTGTTTGTTTTTTAATATTATATTTATATTAAGGAATTGGCTCATGTGATCGTGGGGCTGGCAAGATCAAAATCTGTCGGGCAGGCTGTGATTGGTGTTTCTGACCTCTGTTAACTTTATAGACTGGACCAACAGCATCCCTGAAGTTCTTACCAAAAGCCCATTTTTGTTGTTTGCAGTGTTTGCTTGCGGCATGCCTCTATTTTATTCCGAGCCTGCTTAATGCTATCTGGGTCACTCTCTTACTCGTGCTTGGTTATTTGATATGTCTTCCATATTTTGTACATGCCACCTTAAAATCAGAGTCACCAGAAGCTCCCTGGGCCGCCTCACTGCTTACCTAGATCATCCTCTTAACACACAGTTACTGGGCACTCATGATGTGCCAAGATCCTGGCTAGCCAAGTCTAGAACTTGTCAGGTACTCTACCTTCAGCTGAAGGTACCAGTCAGGGGTCTAGGCTGCAGACAGACATAAACCCTGGTTGGAAAAGAAAACTCAGGCTCTAGACATGGAACCTGGTGGGGTAGGGAGAACCACCGGAGACGTCCACCACGGGCAGCTGGATGCTGCCACTCGCCCGTGGCCATAGAGCACTATATCCATTGCCCTGGGCTCTCAACACCACACAGCCACCAAGAACACCTGTCCTCCCAGGCGTTTGCAGGTGACTCCCCCAGGGGGGCAGGAGAGGGAATACACACCCCTCCTCCAGTTTCCAAAGGAGGCAGAACTCTTTAGAAGAGCCTTCCCACCAAAATACATAGGGTATTTTGCAACTGTGTAAGCCACAAAAGCAGAGAAGTCCACCACACTAAATCAGATGGCAAGACAAACAAAACAATGGAGCTTAGCGCTGGCACTTCTTGCCACTGTTTAATAGTCTGTGATCTACTACCCATTTGTTCTTCCCATAAAAAAATTTTTTTCCTCTCTGCTTGTCTCTCCACTAATCAGACACATGCTTTCCTCATCTCCTGGGAACACCTCACTACACACCCCCTTCTACCTGGTCTTTTCTTTGAAAGCTGCACCATCCACCAGGGATCAGTGATGGCCACGCTGCGACTTAATCGCAAGTCCACTGTGCTGCACGTGCTCCGGGCCTTTGTCCACAGAACCAACGCTGGCATGCTGAGGCCAAGCTCCTCTCCAACCTCACCGCTTTCCCTCTCACAGCCACGGGGCTGCTCTCATGCTCTACCTGGGCACCGCCTTCCTCCCCTCCTGGTCAGCCAGTCTCCAGGCAAACAAACTCTTTCCAGCCCCCAGCAGGGACACACAGGCCCTGGTCAAGAGTCAATGCCTTGCCATGTGTATCCAGGGTCTGGAAATGCACACTCGCATACCTAGCTATTCTCTTTCCTTATTGTGCCAACTTTATCTGAAGTCTCTAACTTTAGCTGGAAACGTCTCTAACTTTACGTGAGCCCCAAAGGACTTCAATTTCCTGACCAAGACTGAGATTTCTAAATGACTGTATGAATTAGCAGGAGAAAGGGGACAGCTGCCACTCTGTGGCAGATGTCATTTCCCTGAAGGGTTCTCTGGGGAGACAGTACCCCATCCTGATCAGCCACATCACAGACACAGTCAAACTCCCACTGCAGTGGCCGTCTTTCACAAGGGTGTGGACAAGAGGCTTCTTCACACCTGAAAATGTGCGAAGTGGTTCCAGGTTCTGTTGTTACATATAGTTCTACAATCAACTGCTAGAAATACATATGAGGTAGTTCAAGTTCAGACCCCTTTTACTTTCACTAAACACGAAGACACGGAGGCATGGGGTATATGCCAGATAAAAACGGGCAGGTGCACAGATGGCCATGTGCTGACCAAGGACATCTTGCCACCTTCCCTCACTCTTTGCCTTTGTCCACATGACTCCACTCACGTGGACTTCTTCTACCTTCTCTTCAGCCCATTTAATATGACCCATATTTACGGCCCTGTGCATGCCCCTCTTCTCTGGGAAACCTAGCCTGAATATTCGTCCCACCACTCATGCCCCTTGTCCCGATCTACAACACTAACTCTGTCTCTTAGAGTTAAATCGCACTTACTCAAGCCTAGCATGATTTTATTTCATGGGTCTCTAAGTTATAAGCAGCCTGACCGCAGGGACAGAACCTTCCATTCCAGGCACACTACCCTGCTACACACCCAGTGCGGTGCTGCGCACACGGGTACTCAATAAACTTCTGTTGCTCAGGAGTGTTTACTCTGCAGAGCAGGTGCTCAGCTATTTAAGGTCTCTTTGTGGACAGGAAGGGCAAGCCCAGAACTCTGTTTGGTCATTTACGTCCCCCCTCCTGAGGCACTCGGGCTGCCTTGTAGGAAATAGTGGCTCAGAAGTGAGGCAGCGGCCAGGCTGGTCCCCAACCTTGCCGGAAGCCCAGCCTCGTCCCCCAGGCTGGTCACAGCAAGCCCGCCTTCCGTTTCTCCCCTGGCTTCCAGGCAAAAGACAGGAACACTGGCAGCTCCAGGCACACGAAGAGGAAGAGGAATCAAGTGGCCCACATGGGGCCAAGGATTCAGGCCCAACCTTGGGTAATGACAGCATCTCAGCTTCTCCTTCTCCTACCCCACAGCCATGAACCACAGGGTGGTATGATAGTATGAGGATGTTGGAGGTTACATTTGGACTAGACAAGAAGAAAGAGCTGAGGCTGGAGGGAAATGACACCACCAGGCACCAAATGCCAGCTTCCAGGGTCCCGCTCCCTGGACAGTAAACGCACACCCCCTTCCTGGCCTGCAGCTCAGCCCCAGGAGTTGAGGGGGGCAGAGGAGAGAGCAGCATAGCCTCGGCCGCGGGGTCCCGACACTCACCCACTTTGCAATGGGGCAGCCACGCGAGCTTTTCCCCTCCTTCCCCGTGTAGATGACCTTCTCGATCCGGATGGCTTTCCCCTTCTCTCCATACCTGGAGAAGGAGACAGAGACTACCATTAGCACAGTGGGTCCCAAGGGAGAACAACTTTCAGTAAGAAGGAAAGCTCAGTGTGCATCACCTGGGATCTGTAGTCACTGCGGAAGCAAAAGAGAAGAAAGGGCAAGATTTACATGTTCCTTCTGTGCTTGGAGGCTCTGGGGACAGAGTGGCCACTTAGAGGTCCTGGCCCTCTGGTTCACCTGTCTTGTCTGCTCCTGTCCATCCAGTCCACCTGTCCAAGGGTGGGGAGGGAGCGGCGGGGAGGGAGGGAGTTGAGCAGAAGGCCCTTGATAACTACCTTTGAGCCTCCAGAAAGGTACTGAAACCAAAGGTGACCTGTAGGCACGTGTGTCCAGCCACGTTAGCTGAGTCACCCTGAGTGTTAGCTATTTTTGAATTCATAAACAAACAAAAAACAGACAAATGAGGAAATCCTTATTGCTCCCTTTCAATGGTTGCCAGCTGGCATTTAAACAAGATGAGGACAAACATCGAGGTTTGGGGAAAATGACCCCACCAGGCACCAAATACTGGCTGCAAGGATTCCCTGGACAGTAAGCATGTCTGGTTCCTACCCACACCCCTCCCCTGCCCCACACGTGCATACTCAGAGTTTCAGAGCTGCAGGTCTCTGAGGCCATCTAATCAAATCACACCATGTTTAAGAGGTGATCAAGCTACAGTCTTCAGAGTTTAACTGACTTGCCCAAGGCCACACAACCATATGGGGCAACCCTGGTTCAAGTACGGCCCAGGAGATAAGACAGAGCCAGCCCAACCACTTTCTTGCTATGTGACTGTGGCTGAATTACTGAACTTTAAGCCTCAGTTTCCTCATCTGTAAAATGGGGGTGAAAATACTTCCTGCCTCCTAGGTTTGGTAAAAGATTAAACGAGATGCACAGGGAGTACATTATTTAAAGTGTTTCAACAATGCTGGTATGGAAGAGAGAGCCCAATAAATATTCATTATTCTTTTTCTTTTCTCTTTTTTAGATCATTATTCTCAGTAATGTAAACCATTTGCCTTATAGAATCATTTTTTTCACAGAATTCCTTTTATTATTTTTTTATTGTGCTTTAAGTGAAAGTTTACAATTTAAGTTAGTCTCTCATACAAAAATTTATACATACATTGTTCTGTGACCCTAGTTGCTCTCCCTATACTGTGACAACACACTCCTTCTTCCCACCCCAATTCCCAGTGTCCATTCAACCAGCTCCTGACCCTCTCTGCCTTCTCTTCTTGCCTCCGGACAGGAGCTGCTCATTTAGTCTCAAGTATCTACTTGAGCTAAGAAGCACAATCTTCATGAGTATCATTTTACGCCCTACAGTCCAGTCTTTGTCTGAAGAGTTGGCCTCGGGAATGGTTTTAGTTTTGGGCTAACAGAGAGTCCGGGGACCATGTCTTCCCAGGTCCCTCCAGTCTCAGTCAAACCATTGAGTCTGTTCTTTTTACTAGAATTTGAGTTCTGCACCCCACTTTTCTCCTGCTCCGTCAGGGACTCTGTTGTGTTCCTTGTCAGGGTGGTCATTGGTGGTAGCCAGGCACCATCTAGTTCTTCTGGTCTGACGCTGTTGAAGTCTCTGGTTTATGTGGCCCTTTCTGTCTCTTGGGCTAATACTTTCCTTGTATCTTTGGTGTTCTTCATTCTCCTTTGCTCCAGATGGGTTGAGACCAATTGATGCATCTTAGATGGCTGCTCACTAGCTTTTAAGACCCCAGTGAATCGTCTTATTTTTAACAACTTTTGGTTTCAAGTACAATACTGTGTCATCTGTAAATATCAGTAATTTGCCACCACCTCTTTTCCACTATTTATACCTCTACTTTAGTCTCTTGTCTCCGTACTGGCCAGTCCTCTCAAAGTGCTAGCAGGCATTTTGCTTACTTCCTGACTTTACTGGAAACGTTTCCAACAAGTCATCACTGAGCACAGGGCCGGCTGATTTTTGGGTAGAGACAGAGACTTCTTTACTTTGAAGTCTCTACTAAGGGTCTCTTGTTCTAAGGGTTTTAAATTAAGAATTGACTGCTTTTATCAAATGTGTCATCAATACCTAAGAGATGACTAAATGATTCTTCTCCTTTGATCGATTAATATGGTGTATATTATTTTGTCATGGCATATTATTTTAATAAACTATTTTATAGAGGGTAATTTGATCACAGCTATCACAGTTCAGAGCCCTGGTTGCGTAATGGTTAAGAGCTTGGCCGCTAACCAAAAGGTCAGCAGTTCAAATCCACCAGCTGCTCCTTGAAAACCCTACAGGGCAGTTCTACTCTGTCCTACAGGGTCACTATGAGTCAGAACCGACTCAATGGCACCTAACAACAACAATCTACAGTTTAAAAGAAGTCCTGGTGGCACAGTGGTTAAGTGCTCAGCTGCTAACCAAAAGGTTGGCGGTTCCAACCCACCAGCTGCTCTGCAGGAGAAAGATGCGGCAGGCAGTCTGCTCCTGTAAAGATTACAGCCTAGGAAACTCAATGGGGCAATTCTGCTCTGTCCTGTAGGGTCACTATGAGTCAGAATCGATTCGATGACAATGGGTTTGGTTTGGTTTATTACAGTTTAAAATACACATATCCTATCTCTCTTCCACTCCACGTCTAGGAATCTCTGCCTCAGAAATACTATATAAATGCACCAAGATTTAGGAACAAGATATTCATTGTTGCATCAACAACAACAACAACAAAACTACAAACAACTGAAATGTCCAGTATGTGCATGGCTTGATAAAATGTGTATGGCCATAAATGGAAAACTATGTAGCCATCAAAAATGACGGGACAGAACTCTATATACTGACATGGAAATAACTGAAGTGGGAGAAAAAGCAAGCTGCAAACAGTGGGTATATTACGGTTGAGCCCATTTGGTTTAAAATTTCTCCATGAACTTATGTGTATCTCTGTAAATGCTTAGGAAAAGTAGAAAGCTAAGCATCAAACTTAAACAAAAGTGTTCCTTCTGGGAAGAATAATTGGTGGAGAGATTTATCACCCTTAATTGAGTTTTAAACAAGCCTTATTTTATAGACATGTTTTATTTTTATAATTAAAAAAG
The DNA here is from genome assembly GCF_000243295.1 of Trichechus manatus latirostris. Classification (NCBI taxonomy): domain Eukaryota; kingdom Metazoa; phylum Chordata; class Mammalia; order Sirenia; family Trichechidae; genus Trichechus; species Trichechus manatus. Next base: position 8,469,785 of record NW_004443940.1, read on the forward strand.
AATAAAGATTTTTTAAAAAATGCTGACTTAAGGTTTCTCTGGGTTCCATGTTCTCTAGGTAACTCAAGATCTTAGGGAAGGGGAAAAGTGTTTCTGACAATTACAAAGTTAAAACTCTAAGGCTATGTTAGTCTCTTATAGAAAGTGTTTGGAAGACAGGACTCTGGGGAGTTTACACAGTGTGGTATGGATCAAAAGGAAAAAACCAGATAGTGCTGCCTCTGTCTACCTCCTGGGAAACTTTGAATCCAGCAAGCATTTATCAGGAAGCTGCCCGCAGTGCGGGGCCTGGGCATACCACGTGTCCTGGGATGGAAGCAGAGCCGAGGTGCCTGCACTGCTCTCACCGCCAGTGGAAGGGATATCACATTGCCCACAGGAGGGTGAGCTGAGGACACTGGCTCAGGAGCTGTAACCAGGACCTTCCCCACCATCCTGCCATTGTGAGAAATGCTTACTGCACTGAACTTCAGACTTCATATTAGAGAGCAAATCAAAGGGCCAAGCACGGTCTGATCAACTAGATTTTTTTAAAAAACCAAAACTGTCGCTTTGCTTTTAAAGGCAACCAACCAAACAGCAAAATCCTCGCCTTAGTTCTTGTTCTTTCTCCTTAATTGTCTTACTACTGGCCTACCATTAAATGTTCCTTCTAGTATCTAAACCCTAGATAGTATCCTAGACACTAAACTAAGTCTGGAAGGAGAGGCTGAAATCTTATTCTAAAAGGTAACCTGGCAACATCAGCCACTGGTTCTCCAAGGGTGGTCTCAGGATGAGCAGCATTAGTATCCTCTGGGAAGCTGGTAGGAATGCAAACCTGCTGGACCAGAAACTCTGGGGTGGGGCCCAGCAATCTACTTTGACAAGTTCTCCAAGTGAATCTGAAGCATGCTCAAGTTTGAGAACAGCTCATCTAAAGTTGTGCTTCTTCAGGATTATCTCTACCACACAGCAATGACACCAGATCTCCCAAAGCTCAGAGGACTTGCTAGCACGGTGTTGGTTCCTCGTTTCTAGAATAAGCACGTAATGAACACCTAACTCCTAGGCTCCACCATCTATCTGTTTGTCATACTGTGGTGGCTAGACGGTTGCTGTGATGCTGGGAGCTATGTCACCAGTATTTCAAATACCAGCAGTGTCACCCATGGTGGACAGGTTTCAGTGGAGCTTTCAGACTAAGATGAACTAGGAAGAAAGGTCTGGTGATCTACTTCCAAAAATCAGACAATGAAAACCCCATGGATCACAAGAGAACCTTGTCTGACTAGCTTGCTTTGGACACATCATCAGGAGGGATTAACTGCTAGAGAAGGACATCATGTTTGGTTGAGTAGAGGGCCAGCAAGGGTAAGGGAGACCCTTGGTGAGACAGATTGGCACAACAGCTTCAATGATGAACTCAAACACGCTGCAGTTGCTGAGGATGATGCAGGTCTAGGCAATGTTTCATTCTGTTGTACATAAGGTCACCATGGGTCAAAGTGTTCTAGGCTGCAGAGAACCTCCTCCCCCGCTAGAGGATATATAGCTCTGTGCAGCACACCATTCTCAGATACGGGCTTTCCAACGGACTCCAATAAGGAGTATCAACAATAAGGACTTTATTGTGGTACATACATACAATAGAGTACTACTCAGCCATGAAGAGAAATGAAGTCCTAATCCACGCTACAACGTGGATGAACCTCAAAATCTTATGCTCAGTGAAATAAGTCAGTCACAAAAGGACAAATATGGTATGACCTCACTTATATGAAATAACAAGAATAGGCAAATGCATACAGACCAAAGTTTATTAGCGGATACCAGGGGTGAGAGGGAGGGGGAAAGGGGGAGTCATTGTTTAGGAGGCAGTATTTGTTTATGGTGATGGGAAATCTGGCAATGATTATGAGCGGTGGTTGCACAACATGATTAATGTAATTAAATCACTAAATTGTACACCTGAAAAACGTTGAATCAGCAAATGTGATGGTTAAGGTTGTGTGTCAACTTGTCTGGGACATGATTCTCAGTGGTTTGGCAGTTATGTAATGATGTAATTTGGCAGTTATGTAATGATGTAGTCATCCTCCATGATGTGAGCTGATGTGATCAGCCAATCAGTTGTAAGGTGAGTTTCCTCAGGAGTGTGGCCTGCATCCAATATATATGGACATTCTGGCAAAGCTCACTTGCTTGTTCTGGATCCTCCATCTGGCTCATCATCATCTGACCTTTGGTTCTTGGGACCTGAGCTAGCAGCCTGCCTTGGATTCGTCAGCCTCTGCAGCTATGTGAGTCAGAACAAGCCTCCAGCCTGACACGTGACCCACGGACTTGGGACTTGCCAGCGTCTACAACCACATGAGCCATTTCTCTGAGCTAAATCTCTCTTTGTATATACATATATTTGCTTCACTGGTTTTGCTTCTCTTGGGAACCCAGCCAAAGACAACAGATGTTATGTTATATATATATTTTATGTTAAAAAAAAAATAAAGATCTTATTAAGGAGGCTTGAAAACCATAAATAAGTTGGAATAGTATTTTAAGATCTGCTTTCTACCTTCCCATACTTTCTCCAAATCTTTAACAGAGAAGCTAAAAGGACCAACATCTCCTTGATTTCTGTTTACTTCCCCTCCCTGCCTTTGACCAACTCCTGGCATTAGAGTGCTCCTACAGAGAAAAATCTAGGAAAGAGGCAGCCTGGACCATTCACAAACTAGACCATCAGCCAGATGATGTACACCAATCATTCATTCCCCTCCTTGTTCCAGAAAAGATTTTAAAAAGACATACATAAGATGAAAATAACAGGCAATGAAGTCACAGTAAAGGGGAAAAAGACAGACATGATATTAGTACACAAAATACAAATAGCAGGGGCTTGTGTGTATTTTTGAGAGATGAGCCCAGATATCTTGTCATATGGGAAATCAAGGAAGCTGTAAAAGACCCCTTAGGGTCATGTCAAGAGGACTTGGGTGTGAACCTGAACAGGCTCTCACTGGCCAAAGATGAGACCTTACATTCTTCCTGATGGAGGTACACAAATCTGGCTCTAAGCATACTAGCAGCCAACATAAAGATGGAAGCGCAATCTGCTACATGATTTACAAGGTCCTTAAGATAAAAATCTACCAGTTGCTGAGGAAAAACGTAAGTATTCCTGAGTCTGCAGAGAATTCCTCCCTTGGATCAGTTTCTGAAGAATCTACAGTTGGCTGCTATTTTTAAAGCAGTGAAAAAAAACGGGATGAATCTAAACTTTATCACTATCTCTTGATTAAACCTCATTTCAAAACATCTTCTTCTATAACTAAAAGTTATTTAAGGGAGTTGTTATGGATTTATGCCCCGTAAAATATGTGTGGTAAACATTTAACCTGTAGATGTCATCCCATTTGGGAATAGGGGTTTCTCTGTTATGTTAATGAGGTCATATCAGTGTTGGGTGTGTCTTAAGCCAATCACTTTCAAGATATAAAAAGAACAGGTTAGACACAGAATCAAGGAAGCACAAATGGGGGAAAGATACATGCCACATGGAAATCTCCAAGGAACTCTGAGAAGAATGCTAGAGAAGCTGAGGCAAGGATAAAGAAGCAGAGACAAGGATTCTCCCCCAGAGGAGACAGCAGGAGAGAGGCCCTTTCCTTAGAGCCGGTGCCCTGAAGTCAGACTTCCAGCCTTGTAAATAGTGAGAAAATAAATTAGTTTGTTAAAGCCACCCACTTGCATTTCTGTTACAGCAGCACTAGATAACTAAGATAGGAGCTGTCTGGAAATCTTGTAAAATTGTTTCCAAAAAAAAAACTGTCCCAGACGAAACTTCTACGTTTCACTTTCCTGCAGCCCTCAGCCGGGAAAGAACAGAGTCAAGATTCCCTAAGGATAGTGTCAAGATTCCTTACAAAAATCACCAGATAAAACGATGCCTGGCCCAGCCTTGAAACTGCAGTGCATGGGCACATGCGGCGCACATGTACAACACACACTGTTTTAGAGCTATTTCATTCTCCTAGAATCAGAAGTGCCCTTTAAATCAGGCTTGAACTTCAGATTGGGTCTTTGATCAAATGCATTTCTGAGGGGCTACTTTGAATATAAATGTTTCCAGATGGTATAAGATGATTAAGAGTGATTACAGCAGACCACTGCCCTCCATCCATCCTACCTTTTATTAATTCAGGGAAACTGTTACAGTTATTCAGTTCAAACCCATGCTCCCTGCAATGTTAATGACAAGATTAATTTAGCTCCCTTGGTCACACAAAATCTGGTTCCCAAATTTGCAGAAACTCTAAACCACTCAGCCTTGCATACATTTGTAAAATATGTTTATGTCTACATAATCTTTGCCTTGACTCTTAAAATACGCTTGTCAAAGGATGCAATCAACACATACGTGTATATGAGGCAGACAATGACTGTCCACTCTTTACTTACTGTGCACCAGGCACTAAAGACCTTTACGACATCAATTCAGTTTATTTTCATAACACTCCTCCTGTAAGATGTGTACTTTTATCATTCTTTCCCTTTTACAGATAAGAAAACTGAATCACAGAGAAGTACAGCAGTAAACGGCAGGGCCAGGATTTGACCTTAGGTTAGCTCTAGTTAGCGTCCATGCTCTTAACCACCCAGTATATTAAAACCAAACCCGACCCACTGCTGTTGAGCCGATTCTGACTCATAGCGACCCTAAAGGACAGAGTAAAACTGCCCCCTAGGCTTTCCAAGGCTATAATCTTTACAGATGCATACTACCATATCTTTCTCCCTCAGAGTGGCAGGTGGGTTCGAACCACCAACCTTTCAGTTAGCAGCGGAGCGCTTTAACCACTGCATCACCAGAGCTCCTCCCCTAGTATATTACCTCCCTATATATTGGAACTCATAGTATTTCTATCTGATATGGACATGTACATAGATTTTAAAGTCTCTATCTACACAAACTACTTAAAAAAAACAAAAAAAAAACTACAAACAGAAGCGTTAAGCAAAAACCCTATAGTCTAAACTTGAATTAGAAATGTCAGTATAAACTTACGATGTATTCAATCACTAAGTAATAACAAAAAAATCAGTAGCAACAAGTACCCATAGTACCTAGATTGTTTTCTAAATACTTTTTCCGCCAATAAAAGGAGCCGGAACTTCTCAGACAACTGTACAACGTGAGCCTGGAGCACTGTGCCATTTGAGAAATCAAGAAAGCTAAGGTTCCTAGGATCCCGTCAAAAGGACTCAGGAGACAACCTGAACAGGCTCCCACCAGCCTAAGATGAGACATTACATACCTCCTAATGGAGGTACAAAATACCACCTGTGAAGTCGTTTTGAGAGGGGAAAAAAGAGAGAGAGAGAGAAAACAACTTAACTCTGAACAAACCTCTAGATCTAGATCTAACTCCAATTTACAGGACAAACAGAGGGCAGAAGAACATGTTAAACACCACCACATGAAACCACAATTTAGACTGTGGGAAACAATAGGACAAACAACCATTCTTGAAATAAAAACATTTCAAGAAAAAGAGAGACAGATGGATAGATGAAAGGTGGACCTTTAGATTAAAAGAAATCCAGAAACCCTGGAGGTAAGAACCCCAGACTCAACTTTCTATAATCTGGATATCAGGGCTTTCTTTCTGTATGTTGCCTAGTACAAGGCAAAGAAAATGAGAGGTGCTTAAAATCTGTATTTCTCCTTGGGCATCTGTGCATTACTCACCGCTCCTCCATGAGTTCCCGGATAGAGGCTACAGTGGGGCCAGATCCCAGGTGAGTATAATATGGACCTTCATCTTTCTCCACTATTTGTTCTGCAGAAACACAAAGTGTAAACATTATTTGGAGATATCAACTAATCAGCATTAATTTACAAAGGCAAACCACCAATAGGAAAATAAATGGGCATATTACAAAACAGGAAATCCAAATGGCCTAAAACGTGCAAAAAAATATGTTCAACCTCATCAGAAATCAGAAAATACAAATTGAAACTACAATGAAATACCATTACACACTGACCTAATTGGCAAAAATGTAAAAATCTGATAAAACCAAGTGTTGTCAAGGCTGTGGTCTAACCATTTTCGAATTTAGCTTACCCTTATCTAGTAAAGCTAAAGATTCACATACTCTATGATCCAACAATTCCATTTCTAGGTCCATACTCTAGACCAGGAGTCAGCAAACTTTTTCTATAAAGGGCCAGGTAGTAAATATCTTAGGTTTGGCAGGCCATACAATCTCTGCCATGACTACTCAATTCTACCCTTGTAGCATGAAAGCAGCCAAAGACAATATGTAAACAACACAACTTTATTTACAAAAACTGGCAGCAGGTGTATGCATCCACATATACTCATATATACAATAAAGTACTCAGAGGTCACAAACACAGACACTTCTTAGACTTAACCAAACACCTCACAGGATTGGTTTACGGGGTCTGAAGGCTTTTAGGGCCACAGTCTCATGGGACAACTCAATCAACTGGCATAATATAGTACATAAAGTTTATGTTCTACATCCGAGTTTGGTGAGTAGCACCTGGAGTCTTAGAAGCTTGTGAGTAGCCATCTAAGATACAATGATTGGTCTCTACGCATCCAGAGAAAAAGAAAATGAAGAAAACCAAAGACTCAGAGAAGAAACTAGTCTATAGGACTATTAAGTCTACACAAAACACAGCCTCATCTACCCTGAGACCAGAAGAACTAGGTGGTGCCCAGCTACCACTACGGACTGTTCTTATCAGGAACACAATAGATGGATCCTGATAGAAAGAGAACAAAATGTGGAACAGAACTTAAATTCTTAAAAAGTCTAGGCCTACTGGACTAGTTGAGACTGCAGGACTCCCCAAGATTATCACCCTGAGATACTTGTTAAACCTTGAACCAAAACTATTCCATGAGGTTATCTTTTAGCTAAATAATAGATTGGCACATAAAACAAACAATAACATCAGTGAGTACTGTGGTCCTTTAAAAAACCATGTATATGAGACCAAATTGTCAACATATACTCAGAACTAAAAACAAGAAGGCAAGGGGGCTAGGAAACTAGATTGCTGGAAATGTAACAACCAGAGTGGAAATAATGAGAAAGCTGACACAGTGAAAAATGTAACCAATGTCACTGAACAAATTGTGTAGAAACTGTTAAGTGGGATCCTAATTTGCTGTGTAATTTTCAGCGAAAACACAAAATTTTAAAGATAATAACAAACCAGTCGGCAGGCCATAATTTGCCAATCCCTGTCCTAGATGAAATCCTGGTCACATGCATCAACACACATGTACAAGGATTTTCAAAGCAGCAGTGTTTGCAATAGTCAAAACTGGAAACAATCCATAGTCCAGCAACAGTAGAATGGATAAATAAAATGTAGTAGATGGAATAGATCCAGCAATGAGAATCAACAGCTGGCAACAACATGGTTGAATCCCACAACATCAACAACTGAATGAAAGAACGACACAGAAGAACACATACAGGACGACTCCATTTAAGTAATATTCAAAAACAGACTAAAAACTGTACTGCTTAGAGATCCATACACAGGTGGTAAAATTACTAGGGTGAACCATATGACACTGCAGCTACTCAATGATTTCTGACCTACAAAGACGGCAATTTCATATGCAAGGAAGAAATCAATAAAAAGAAAAGGAAATAATTATCACAAAAGTCAGGATAGTGGTTACCTCTGGGGGATGGGAGAAGAATGTGATTGGGAAGGGGCACAGGGGACTCTAGGGAGCTGGAAATAGCCTATTTCTTGATCTAGGTGGTGGTTACAAAGGTGTTCATTTAACAAGTTTTCATTAAACTGTATGTGAATGCTTTGTATACTTTCTAATATATAGAATTCTCAATATAAAAAATGTAAAAAAATTCATATTTATTTTATGAAGAATATTATGCTCAGCTTTATGGGAAGATATAAGACAGGATAATATCCAATTGTTGCTTTTAAAAAGTTTATGACCTAGCTGGGTAGACAAGACCCACACATAAGACACCTAATGGCATTTTGAATCACTGAGGGAAGATGAATTGTTCAATGCATGGCACTGGGACAACTAGGGGAAAAAAATGGTTGATCCATACTTCATACCTTACCCAAAATACATACTAATGATTGAAAGATTTAAATAGAAAAAATGAAACCTACAAGTGCTAGAAGAAAAATATGGAAGAGCTTTTTAAACAATCATGAAGTAGGGGAGGTCTTTTCTAAGTATGACATGAAATTCAGAAGCCATGCACACACACACACACACCCCTGATAAATTTAAAGAAAAATTTATGGTAATAACTACCAAAAGCCAAGCTGAAAGGGAAACAACAAACTGGGGGAGGCGGGTATCTGGAACTCACACCAGACAAAAGGCTAATTTGCTTAATATATCAACAGCTCCCACAGCTAAATAAGGCCCGGGACACAAGAGAAAAATGGGTTAAACAGTTTTTAGAAAGGGAAATGCAAACGGCTCAAACATTTGTAAAGCCTCAACGAGATGCCATTTTCACCTTCCAGATGTGTCACCATCAAAACTCACTGTGTTGGGTGGGGCACAGGAAAACAGGCAGTATGGAAAGCAATTTTGCAATACATTACAACTACAAATGCACAATCTGTTTGACCTAGTAGTTTCAAATTCTCCTAGGAATTTCAAATTTCTAGGAATTTGGTTATACTTGAACTTGTAGAAAATTACCTACGTACAAGAAACACACTGCATTATTGTTTCTGATGGCAAATATCAGAAGCAACCTAAATGTCCATCATTCAGGACTGGTTAAATACATATAGCACATATGTATCATGAAACACTAAACAGCTGTCAAAAGGAATTAGTCAAACCCACGTATCTATGGTCAGCTGATTTTTGACAAGGGTGCTAAGTTCATTCGATGGGGAAAGAAGAGTCTCTTCAATGAATGGTGCTGGGAAAATTGGATTTCCACATGCAGAAAAATGAAACAGGATCCACGCCTCACTCTATACAGAAAAAAAAATTCAAAATGGATTAAGGACGTAAATGTGCAAACTAAAACCATAAAATTCTTAGAACAAGCAGGGGCAATGCTGTCAGGCCTAGCTTTTAACAATGGATTATCTAACATAATAACAAGAGCAAAAACAGTAAAAGACAAAATAAAAAAACAGGACCTCATAAAAATTTAAAACTTATGTTCACCAAAAGACTACCAAAAAAGTGAAAAGACAAGCTACCGACTGGGAAAATATCTTTGGAAACCATATATCCGACACGAATCAAATGAACAAAATATACATAAAACTTTGAGAGCTTAATTAAAAAAAGACAAATAATCTGGAGGCAGGGACAAGATGGCACAGTAGTCAGACACATCCTGTTGTCCCTCTTACAACAAAGACCCGAAAAAACAAGTGAATCGATTATATATGATAATCTAGGAGCCCTGAACATCAAAGGCAAAGTTGAGGAATCGGACTGAGCTGCAGGGGCAGGGAGAGATGGTTCAGAAGCAGCGAGGAGTTACCAAATCTGACTCAGCGGGAACTGGCATCCTGCAGCGGGCACACTAGGTGAAGCAAGCTGTGGTGCTTGGGAGGCATTTTCTACATCAGGAGAGACCTAGAGGTGGAGAGTCTACTCACGCCTCCAGAACCAGTGAAAAGCGGCACTCAATTGGCAAAAGATAAGTACATGCGTCTAACCTACCACTCAGATCAAAAAACATCCCCTTTGAGAAAAATCTCTCTCCCATTTACCTGCCCCTCCCTGCTCTGCACTGGTCCCGGGCCAGCTTCAGCAATTGCCAAGTCCCTTGGGCCAGAAGCAGGACGCGTCATGAGCCCTGAACCATTCTCCAGGCCTTGGAGAAGGAACAAATTAACAAACAGGAAAAAATAATCTGCCAGCTCCTCTAAGCTGGGAATTCAGGGTAGGCACAGCTCCTTTGTCAAGGCACAGGCATAAGGGGTCCACGGACTCTGAATGCCTTTCACACCTGCACAGACCCAAGTGGGCCCATTTCAACTGTGTAGGCCCTCATTACCACAGTACAACAGGGTGTATACCTGAAGCCTAACTTCAACTGTTTCAGCTACATGGTGGAGTGGTAGGTTCGTAACATTTGACACTGCTCTGCTCATTAAGCAGGGTCCTCACCTACCCACATCAAGGGTCTCCGGACTGGTAGCCCACTCACGTCACCTAGCCACCCACAAGAGGGGTCCAAGAATAAGTGGTGCCTCCCAGTTTTTTAAAGCCAACAGCACTGGGTGCCCATAATCCAGCTGTAAAACCTACCCACCTACACGCTCTAGGGAACAGGGACACGCTTTCCTCCCAGACACTTGGGCAGCTGTCAGCCCCCTGGCCTTTCTCAGCATGTGACCCCCTACTGCAGCCAGATACCTGTGCCTAACCAATCACCCCTGCCTGTCTAGGACTGTAGGTGAGAGCCTGCACCACATACTTGGTGACCAACTACCTGGACACCTGAGCTGAATCCATACAAGAAAAGTAAACAGACTCCTGGGCTCACATACCCAGTAACAGCTCTAACCACCTGGTGACAGGAAGTTAGAGCTTCAAAGGTGCCAATAATCAAATTAGCTCACACGAGCAGCCTATTTGGGCATACTGAAACAAAACAAAACAAGCTGGGACATAGTAAGCAGACATAAAATAAATAAATATAATAACTTATTAATGGCTCAGAGAAAACAGTCAATATCAAATCACACAGAGGCAGACCATGATGGCTTCAACAAGCTCCCAAAACAAAGAAAAACAAGAAATTTTCCAGAGGAAGAGAACTTCGTGGAATTATCAGACGTAGAATACGAAAGATTAATATACAGAACCCTTCAAGCCTTCAAGAGATCAGGAAGGAGATTAGGCAAAACGCAGAACATGCCAAGGAACATATAGACAAAAGCAATAGAGGAAATTATATAGAGGAGTATAACGACAAATTTAACAGGCTCCAAGAACCCATAGAGAGACAGCAAACGGAAAATCCAGAAGATTAACAATAAAATTTCAGAATTAGACAACTCAATAGAAAGTCATAGGAACAGAACTGAGGCAATGGAAGTCAGAATAAGTGAGACTGAAGATAAAGCACTTGACACCAACTGACTTGAGGAAAAATCCAATAAAACAATTTTAAGAAAATGAAGACACCCTAAGAATTATGTGGGACTCTATCAAGAGGAATAACCTCTCAGTGACTGGAGTACCAGAACAGAGGGGATAACAGAAAATACAGAGAGAATTGTGGAAGATTTGTTGGCATAAAACTTCCCTGATGTCGTTAAAGATGAAAAGATATCTACCCAAGATGCTCATCGAATCCCACATAAGGTAGATCCCAAAAGAAAGTCACCAAAACATATTATAATCAAACTTGCCAAAATGAAAGATAAATAGAGAATTTTAAGAGCAGCTGGGGATAAATGAAAAGTCATCTGCAAAAGAAAGTCAATAAGACTAAGCTCGGACTACTCAGCGGAAACCATGCAGGCAAGAAGGCAATGGGATGACATATATAAAGCACTGAAGGAAAAAAATTGCCAGCCAAGAATTGTATACCCAGCAAAACTGTCTCTCAAATATGATGGCAAAATTATGGCATTTTCAGATAAACAGAAGTTTAGGGAATTTGCAAAAACCAAACCAAAATTACAAAAAATACTAAAGAGAGTCGTCTGGTTAGAAAATCAGTAACATCAGATAATGTCCAAAGACTACAACACAGGACAGAGCAACCAGGTATCAACCCAGATAGGGAAGTCATAAAAATATTATCAAAGCTAAAACACTGAAAATAGGGAAACAGAGACGTCAATATGTAAAAGATGACAACATTAAAAGAAAAAAGAGGGACTAAAAAATGTAGTTGTAGATCTTTCATATGGAGAGGAAGTCAAGGCGATATAAAGAAATAAAAGACTGGTATAAACTTAGAAAAATAAGGGTAAATATTAAGGTAACCACAGAGGAAACTAACAGTCCTACACATCAAAATAAAAAACAAGAAAAACATAAAGACTCAGCAAATACAATTATCAACAACAATGAAAAAGACGAAAATACTTAAAAACGACTCAGCACAGAAAATTAAGAGGAACAAAGAAACAGTCAACAACACACAAAAAAGGACATCAAAATGACAGCACTAAATGTATACCTATCAATAATTATACTGAATGTAAACGGACTAAATGCACCAATAAAGAGACAAGAGAGTGTAAGAATGGATTAAAAAAATGATCCGTCTATACGCTGCCTACAAGAGACACACCTTAGACTTAAAGACACAAACAACTAAAACTCCAAGGGTGGAAAAAAATATATCAAGAAAACAACACTCAAAAAAGAGCAGGAGTGACAATATTAATCTCTGACAAAATAGACTGGTGACAAAGGATAAGGAAGGACACTATATAATCATCAAAGGGTCAATACACCAGGAGGACATAACCATAATAAA
>NW_004443940.1:8482388-8483500 GCF_000243295.1 Trichechus manatus latirostris
AGACCAATGGAACAGAATTGAGAATCCAGACATAAATTCATCCACCTATGAGCAGCTGATATTTGACAAAGGCCCAAAGTCCGTTAATTGGGGAAAAGACAGTCTCTTTAACAAATGCTGCTGGCATAATTGGATATCCATCTCCAAAAAAATGAAACAAGACCCATAGCTCACACCATGCACAAAATCTAACTCAAAATGGATCAAAGACCTAAATATAAAATCTAAAATGATAAAGATCATGGTAGAAAAAATAGGGACAATGCTAAGAGCCCTAATACATGGCATAAACAGAATACAAACCATAATTAACAATGCACAAACACCAGAAGAGAAACTAGATAATTGGGAGCTCCTAAAAATCAAACACTTACACTCATCAAAAGATTTCACCAAAAAAGTGAAAAGACAACCTACAGACTGGGAAAAAAATTTTGGCTATGACAAATCCAATCAGGTCTAATCTCTAAAATCTACAAGAAACTGCAAAACCTCAACAACAAAAAGACAACCCAATTAAAAAATGGGCAAAGGATATAAACAGGCACTTCACCAAAGAAGACATTCAGGAGGCTAACAGACACATGAAGGAATGCTCAAGATCATTAGCCATTAGAGAATGCAGATCAAAACTACCATGAGATACCATCTCACCCCAACAAGGTTAGCATTAATCAAAAAGAAAAAAGAAAAAAAAACACCACCAAATAATAAAGCTGAAGAGGCTGTGGAGAGACTAGAACACTTATACAATGTTGGTGGGTATGTAAAATTGTACAACCACTTTGAAAATTGATGTGGCACTTCGTTAAAAGGCTAGAAATAGAAGTACCATATGATCCAGCTATCCTGTTGCTTGGAATATATCCTAGAGAAATAAGGGCCGTCACACGAATAGATATATGCACACCCATGTTCACTACAGCACTGTTCACAATAGCAAAAAGATGGAAACAACCTAAGTGCCCATCAATGGACAAACAGATAAACAAATTACAGTATATTCACACAATGGAATACTACACAACGATAAAGAACAAGGATGAATCCATGAAACATCTCAAAACATGGATCAATCTGGAAGGCATTATGCTGAGTGAAATTAGTCAGTC
>NW_004443940.1:8483600-8485019 GCF_000243295.1 Trichechus manatus latirostris
ATTAAATGAAATAGAGAACAGAAAAACGATTGCAAGAGTTAACAAGACCAAAAGCTGGTTCCTTGAAAAGATCAACAAAATCGATAAAACACCGGCCAAACTGACAAAAGAAAAACAGGAGAGGAAGCAAATAACCCGTATAAGAAATGAGATGGGTGATATGACAACAGACCCAACTGAAATTAAAAGAATCATACCAGAATACTATGAAAAACTGTACTCTTAACAAATATGAAAACCTAGAGGAAATGGACAAATTTCTAGAAACTCACTACCTACCTAAACTAACACAAACAGAGGTAGAGCAACTAAATAAGCCTATAACAAAAGAAAAAATTGAAAAGGTAATTAATAAACTCCCAACAAAAAAAAAGCCCTGGCTCTGATGGTTTCACTGGAGAATTCTACCAAACTTTCAGAGAAGAATTAACACCACTACTACCAAAGGTATTTCAGAGTACAGAAAAGGATGGGATACTCCCAAACTCATTCTATGAAGCCAGCATAACCCTGATACCAAAACCAGGTAAAGATACCATAAAAAAAGAAAATTACAGGTCAATATCCCTCATGAACATTGACGCAAAAATCCTCAACAAAATTCTAGCCAATAAAATTCAACAACATTTCAAAAAAATAATTCACCATGACCAAGTGGGATTTATACCAGGCATGCAAGGATGGTTCAACATTAGAAAAACAATCGACGTAATCTATCACATAAATAAAACAAAAGACAAGAACCACATGATCTTATCAATTGATGCAGAAAAGCCATTTGACAAAGTCCAACACTCATTCATGATAAAAACTCTCAGCAAAACAGGAATAGAAGGGAAATTCCTCAACATAATTAAGGGCATTTATACAAAGACAACTGCCAACATCATCATAAATGGAGAGAGTCTGAAAGCATGGCCCTTGTGAATGGGAACTAGACAAAGATGCCCTTTATCACCACTCTTACTCAACATTGTCCTGGAGGTCCTAGCCAGGGCATATAAGTTGGTAGGGAAAAAGTAAAAGTATCTCTATTTGCAGATGAGATGATCTTATACACTAAAAACCCCAAAGAATCTTCAAGAAAACTACCGTAACTAAGAAGATTTCAGCAAAGTATCAGGATACAAGATAAACATACAAAAATCAGTTGGATTCCTCTACACCAACAAAGAGAACTTTGAAGAGGAAATCACCAAATCAATACCATTTACAATAACCCCCAAGAAGATAAAATACTTAGAATAAATCTAACCAGAGACGTAAAAGACCTATCCAAAGAAAACTCTAAGACACTACTGTAAGAAACCCCAAGAGACCTACGAGTGGAAAAACATACCTTGCTCATGGATAGGAAGACTCAACATTGTGAAAATGTCAATTCTACCCAAAGCAATCTACAGATATAATGCAATCCTG
>NW_004443940.1:8485119-8569652 GCF_000243295.1 Trichechus manatus latirostris
ACAGAGTAGCAGGGTCCAGGGTCTGGGGACCATGCTTTCAGGGGATATCTAGGTCAAGTGGCATAACAAAGTTTATTAAGAAAACATTCTGCATCTCACTTTGGTGAGTGGTGGCTGGGGTCTTAAAAGCTAGAGAGCAGTCATCTAAGATGCATCGATGGGTCCCAACCCACCTGGAGCAAACGAGAATGAAGAACACCAGAGACACAAGGAAAATAATAGCCCAAGAGTCAGAAAGGGCCAAATAAACCAGAGATTCCACCAGCCTGAGACCAGAAGTACTAGATGGTGCCGGACTACCACCAACGTTCGCCCTGACAGGGAACACAACAGAGTCACCCACGGAGCAGGAGAAAAGTGGGGTGCAGAACTCAAATTCTAGTAAAAAGACCAGACTTAATGGTTTGATTGAGACTGGAGGGACCCCAGAAGACAGGGCCCCTGGACTCTGTTAGCCCAAAACTAAAACCATTCCTGAGGCCAACTCTTCAGACAAAGATTAGACTGGACTACGGGACATAAAATGATACTCATGAAAAGTATGCTTCTTAGCTCAAGTAGATACATGAGACTATATGGGCAGCTCTTGTCCGGAGGCAAGATGAGAAGGCAGAAAGGGACAGGAGCTGGGTGAATGGACATGGGAAATCCGGGGTGGAAAGTAGGAGAGTGTGCTGTCACATTATAGGGAGAGCAACTAGGGTCACATAACAATGTGTGTATAAATTTCTGTATGAGAAACTAACTTGAATTGTAAACTTTAACTTAAATTAAAAAAAAAAAAAAGACCAATAATCCATTCATAAAAGGAGCAAAGGTCTTGAACAGACATTTCACCAAAGAGAATATTCAGATGGCCATCAAACACATGAAAATGCTCAGCGTCATTTGCCATCAGACAGATGCAAATCAAAACCACAATGAGATAGCATTTTACACCCACTAGGATAGCTAAGATAAAAAAAAAAAAATAAGAAAATAACAAATGTTGACGGGGATGTGGGGAAATTGGAAGCCTTATCCATTGCTGGTGGGAATGCAAAACGGTACAGCCATTGTGGAAAACACTGTGGAGGCGCCTCAAAAAACTAAAAACAGAGCTACCATATGACCTAGCAATTCCACTCCTAGGTATATACCCAAAAGACTTGAAAGCAGAAACTCAAAAAGAGACTTGTATACCAATGTTCACTGCAACGCTATTGACAGTAGTTAAAAGGCAGAAACAACCTAAATGCCCATCAACAGATGAACGGATAAACAAAATGTGGTACATACATACAATGGAATACTACTCAGGCAGTAGGAGAAATGAAGTCTTGATACATGCTACAGTATGGATGGAGCTTTAAGACATTATGCGGAGTGAAATAAACCAATCACAAAAGGACAAATATTGTATGACCTCACTTATATAAAAAGACAAGAAAAGGAAAATATATAGAGACCAAAGGTTATTAATGGTTACCAGGGGTGAGAGGGAGAAGGAGAAGTAGATTTAACAGTGATGAAAAAACCTAACTGATCAAGGGTAGAGTAGCACGGCTGCTTACTGTAATTGCTGTCAGTGAGTTGTACACCCATAAAAAGTTGAACTGGCAAAAGTTGTGTGATAGATATATTTACAGCAATGACAAAAAAAAAAGAGTAGCTGCTGAGGCTTCTTATGTACAACCAAACACCTCATGGGATTTGGTTCCTTGGTTTGGAGGTTTAGGGTCATGGTTTCATGGGACATTGCACATAATTGGCCTAATAATGTGTTTAGTGCCTCTGTTCTACTTCCTAGTTTGTTGCCCAGTGTCCGGGTCTTAAAAGCTTGCAAGTGGCCATCCAAGGCACAACAATTAGTATCTCTACTCACCTGGAGCAACAGAAGAAGAGTCAGGCACAAGAGGAGGATATGGAATGTGTGGCTAACTGCCTCCATCAACAACTGCCTCCTTTGCCATGAGATCAGGAGATCTGGATGGTGCCTGGCTCCCATTACTAAACATTTTGATTAAAGATTCCGCAGAAGAATCCTGATCAAAAGGGGGAAATGCAGAACGGAATTTCAAATTCTCATAGACTCCAGACTCTCTGGAGCCACGGAGGGTGGCTAAACCCCTGAAACTATTGCCCTGAGATAATCTTTAAACCGTAAACCAATAATATCCCCTGAAGTAACCTTTTAAGACCGAACAATAGCTTAGTTTAACTAGTAAAAAAAGGTCTGCCTTGATTGAGCATTATGCTCTTTTAAGAACTATCTATATGGGATCAAATCGACAACAGCACCTCAAAAGATTAATTAGGAACCTTAAGGGGCAGTGAGTTTAGGTTAGTGAGAGAGCAGTAACTCAGAAAAGGAGGGTGAGAATGGTTGTACAAGTCAAAGAATGTAATCAGTGTCACTAAATTGTACACACAGAAACTTCTGAGTTGGTATTATGTTTTGCTGTGGATATTCTCAACAACAACAAAATAAAATTTAGAAGAAAAAAAGGCATTAGTCAGCTCTCCATTTACTGACAGAAAATGGCCTCTAAGATATTTCAAGTGAAAAAAGCAGATTTCAGTACAGCATATATAATATGCAACAGGGCAGAGAGTGTACACACACAATCACACATATATCTGTACACATACATACACACAAGCATAAATGTGCATATGTCATTACCCACACTAAGAACAGGAGAGTAAAAGCAAGTTTGTAAAAATGAGTTCAGCTGCGTTCCTGGCTTAAAAAACAAAACAAAACAACTGGTTAACAATGGCATGTGGGGCGCAGCAGGTGAACAGATGGAGGGGGCTTACCACCATGGCTTCTGCTCACAGAGGCTCATCATCCCTCCCCACTGTCCTGGGTCAGGCTCTTTACTCTTGGTCTCCTGAGTGGCCTCAACCCTCCTAAGTCATTCCACCCAATACCATCAGTTATAGCCTCAAAACAGAGATCTGATCACACCACCTCCCACTGATGACTCCACATCAGAAAGAAGACAGAACCCAAATTCCAGCGCACAGCCCACAAGCCCTCCCGCCCCCCCCATGCCATCTCTACACCCTTCCCCCCAGTCTTGTGTCCTGCCACAGCTGCCATGGGCTCCTGCCACACAACCACTGATGCCCTGTGTTGTTAAACATGTTTTCTCACTGACAACAGTGCCTTCTCTGATTTCCCCCTTTGGAAAAACTGTCCTCACCTTTTAAGGCCTAGTTTAAATGCCACCTTTTCTGTGAAGCCCAATTGGACTTTCTCAGGCTCGTTGGCCCTCTGGACTCCCAGAGCACCTTGTACACAATAGCAATACCAAGATGCGTATCACGGTACATTGTAAGTGTTAACATGGTACAGCAGAACTGACACAGGCTTTGCAGACAGAGCCCTGGGCGACTTTTGATGAGTTTCTTCCCAACCTCTCTAACCCTGTCTTCATGTGTAAAATGAAGACAATATATTTACCTCACAGGGCTGTGGTGAGGATCAAAAGGGAACATGTCCATAAAGGGCTTACTTAGCACAGTATTTGGCACATAAAATGCACTCAGTAGGTTAGCTATTGTCCAGGCTCTGCCAAACAAACTGCGTGGGCCACAAGTTAAACGCTTTTATGAGCTTAAAGCAGTTAAAATGATGTTTATTCATTATAGAATTGTTGAAGATTACATGAGATGTAAAATACCTAGCATAGTTTGCGACCTATCAGTGCTTAAATGTCTCATGAACGGGTATCTCCAACCAAAGGATTAAAAATGACTTGTTCCAAATATACA
Source organism: Trichechus manatus latirostris (assembly GCF_000243295.1). NCBI lineage: Eukaryota > Metazoa > Chordata > Mammalia > Sirenia > Trichechidae > Trichechus > Trichechus manatus. Next base: position 8,488,882 of record NW_004443940.1, read on the forward strand.
CTATTTTGAACCAAAAACAGAGAGGATTACAGAGGGATGTAAAGTAGAGAAAGACAAAGTGGGTGGGGAGGAAAAGAGAGGGGATGAAGAGAGGGTGGTGGGAGAGAGGAAGGGAGAATGAGAGGAGAAGCTAAGAGGGAGGAAGGAAGAGAGAATACGAGAATGTGTGTGTTGCAGGTAGTGGCCTGAAAGCTCTTTATAGGTGCCTGGAGGCCACATGGTATACAGAAAATAGAATATAAGAAAATACGAGACCTTCTGGGCTCTGTTCCAGCTTCTATTGTCTGGAGAAAATTCAGTGTAACATATTGACTGCAGGATCTCTGACTGGAACTGGAACATAATGTGGATTTGGTGACTGCCTTCTGCCCCAAATCATAAAAACTCGACATTCAAAATGGTTAAGGGAAGAGAAAGGATATTTTCAAGGAGAAGCTGCAAACCAAGTCTTGGCAACTCAATCCCAGTAGCTGGGAAGGGATGAAGATCCAAAACCAAGCCAATCCGCAAACTGGCTGGACAGGTTTCTCGGGAAGGCCACTAAACACAAGAGGCAGACAGATCTCCAAGGGCCACACTAACCAGTCACACTTTCCCTTTTAGCAGCTTACATGGTGGCCCAAGAAGTCTTTTAGAAGTACTGTTTCTTTTCATTACATTTCTTTCCCGGAGTGTATATATATATATACACATACACATACATGTATGGGCGAGAAGATATTCTACGGGAAAAAAAAATTGACTTACAACCAAGTAGGTTTAGTTATAAAACGAGTATACATTTACAAATTTAATTATCCTCATTTTATCTACATGGAAACTGACACTATCATATTTCTCACTATGTAAATGTCTCATTTTCCTACAGTTTTTGCTTTCTATATCCAATTTTATATAATTTGGTACTTAAAGGTTCCCAAGTTAGGAACTAAGATAATCAGTGTAAGAAAAAAGAGATACAAGTATCAGAACCAAAGAAGGTAAGTAAAAAACCCTGTATTGTTAAATCTGAACTTCAAATATCACTATGAACACAGGTTATGTTCACTGAAAGGGCATAAAGACAGTAACACTCCAGTAGCTACGAGCACCCCTAGCTCTCAGATTTTACTTTCTAAATGCTATCAACCACTAAAGGAACCAGATGTCCTTGGAGAAATAGCTAATTCAAGGTTTAAGGAAAGTACAATGTGAGGCTGGGATATCTTGTACAAAAAAGTGCTCAAATAATGATGGAACACATGCAAAGAACAAGGAGCTAGCCTAAAGGGGCTCCCATTGGCCAACTCGGAGACAATCTGAACAAAAAAGAATGACTGTTACTGAAACAATGATGTTCAAAAAAGAGAAAGGGGAGAAAAGACAAACACTCTTTTACCACTGTTGGAGTGACATTTCATTGACTGTAATATGCACGATTGTATTAGGTACCATTAAAAGATGAAATCCTGTCATTTAAACCATGACATGTTTATCACTTTTATAAAATTTTCATTTTATACTTACTGAAAAGGCTTTTAGACTTAGACAAATCTGTATTATATATCATGCATGTACGCACAAAAAGGAAAATATAAGCTAAATAAATGGGCTGCTGCTCTTTAAGAAAATATGGAATTATGGTCACTTCACTGGCTTTGCGCTTCTAGAGAACTCAGCCTAACACTACCTCTGTTTCCATGCTTTTTTGCATACACAATAATTTTTTCTTTCAGTTCTGAATCACAGTGTACTTTTTTGGAAGAGATTTTAAATAAACAGCACTTAAACTTAACATGTGTATATCAACAACGTTCGTAACTCAACTAAAGAGATAACAATATGAAAAGCTGTAACTAAATTCATGTGTGCACAGGTGACAACAGCGCCATCACAATGGGTGCCTGGCCAACAGCCAGCGTAGGACATCATTGACTCTAAGCTGTATCCTGATTTCAGAGATGTTAAAAATATTTAATATACATGCTCACATACACATCTTCCAATTTATGAAATGTGATATTAAGCCAACTCTTCATCTGATAATTGGTAATTAAAGGGAAAAATTATGCATTATCCTGTCTTTCTGGTAGGAAAAGGTAACCAAATGACAAGGAAAAAGCACTTCTTTATGGAAAAATGCCAGGTATTAAATATAGAAAGAATGACAGAATTAGAAAAACGAGCATTTTGTAACCCCTAATGAAAGAATTAGGAAACCCTGGTGATGTAGCGGTTAAGAGCTATGGCTGCTAACCAAAAGGTCAGCAGTTTGAATCCACCAAGCTCTCCTTGGAAACCCTATGGGGCAGTTCTGCTCTGTTGCTATGAGCAGGTCTGCTCTGTCGCTATGAGTCGGAATCAACTCGAACTTAACAGGCAATGAAAGAATTAATTTACTTAAGGATCATCAATAGATGCTGATGGTTAACTGGATATTAACATGGTGGCAAAGGATCACCCTACAGACCACTTTCTGGATGAAAGGAGAAAAAAAGTAACTTCATAATGGCAAGACTTGGCCCTCACCACCTTGTCCTAGTGATCAAGTTGGTATCACTAAGAGTGGGACAATCAAGACCTCTGGATGTGATGTAATACAAGAAACATAGCATCGTCCATAACTTATCCCTAAAAATATGTTTCGCCTGAACCTAGTCAAGTATTTAGATCTAACTTCCAGTCCACAGGAAATACAGGGATATAGGAATAAGTTAAGGAACATCACAAATCTAGAACGGTGATGGGACAATGTAAAGAACAAGTAGCCCTGGTCTCTTCAACAATACTTTGAGCATGGACTTTCCTTCTCTTCCTGTAGTGCTTCTGCCAAAACTACCACCTGTGGATGTATACAATGCTGTACCCATCACGTGGTACTTCATACAGCACTGCAACTGGAACTCATTTTGCAGCTAATACATTGTGGTGATGGGTTTGTACCCATGGAATTTATTGATCCTACCATGTTGTCTATCATCTTGACGGTGGAACGACCTTTTGAAGACTCAGTTATGGCACCAGATGGGTGACAATATTTTGCAAGGTTGTGGTAATGTTCTATTGTTATTGTTGTTAGCTGCCATTGAGTCAGCACCCTACTCATGGCAACCCCACACATAATGCAACGAAATGCTGCCTGGTCCTGTTCCATCCCCATGATTGATTGCAGATCAGACACTGTTTTGTTGTGACTCATAGGTTTTCATTTGCTGATTTTTGAAAGTAGATTGCCAGGCCTTTCCTCTAAATTAGCAACTGATACATGGTTCTGTTTTTCCCACGGTCACTGAAGATTTAACAACATCCTTGGTGCTGTTTAATGCTATTAATCTTAAATTCAATAGATGAGTTTACCCTATTTATGTTCATTGCTGTAAAATATATTTAGTCTTCGGTCATTTAATGTTTTCCATGTATATGCTTCCTTCTATTCTTTTCAATCTTTTGCTAGAGACTTTTTATTTTCTTATATGCAGTTTATTAAGAAAATGTTCTGCATCCTACTTTGGTGAGTGGCGTCTAGGGTCTTAAACGCTAGTGAGTGGCCATCTAAGATGCATCAATTGGTATCAACCCACCAGTAGTAAAGGAGAATGAAGAACACCAAAGACACAAGTATTAGCCCAAGAGACAGAAAGGGCCAGATAAACCAGAGACTGCATCAGCCTGAGACCAGAAGAACTAGCTGGTGCCCGGCTACCACCAATGACCACCCTGACAGGGAACACAACAGAGAGTCCCTGATGGAGCAGGAGAAAAGTAGGGTGCGGAACTCAAATTCTAGTAAAAAGACCAGACTTAATGGTCTGACTGAGACTAGAGGAAGACCAGAAAGCATGGCCCCCAGACTCTGTCAACCAAGAACTAAAACCATTCCCAAGGCCAACTCTTCAGACAAAGATTAGACGACTATGGGACATAAAATGATAGTCGTGAAGAGTGTGCTTCTTAGCTCATGTAGATACATGAGACTAAATGGGCAGCTCCTGTCCAGAGGTGAGACGAGAAGGCAGAGAGGGTCAGGAGCTGGCTGAATGGACACGGGAAATCCGGGGTGGAAAGGAGGAGTGTGCTGTCACAGTATAGGGAGAGCAATCAGGGTCACATAACAATGTATGTATAAATTTTTGTATGAGAGGCTAACTTGAATTGTAAACTTTCACTTAAAGTACAACAATAAAATAAAAAATACATATTTTCTTTTATGCCTCCTCCTCCAAGCCTGATAATTTGGAAAGTCTACAGTTTTTTTTTTTTTTAGAGGAGCCCTGGTGGCACAATGGTTAAGTGTTTGGCTGCTAACTGAAAGGTCAGCAGTCAGAACCCACCAGCCGCTCCACAAGAGAAAGGTGTGGCAGTCTGCTTCTGTAAAGATTACAGCCTTGGAAACACTTTGGGCAGTTGTACTCTGTCCTATAGGGTCACTATGAGTTGGACTTGACCTGATGATAACGAATTTTTTTTTTAATAGTATGTTTTTAGTAACACTAATGATATTTTGGAGCCCTGGCGGCATAGTGGTTAAGAGCTACGGCGAGCTACAGCTGCTAACCAAAAGGTCAGCAGTATGAATCCACCAGCCACTCCCTGGAAATCCTATGGGGCAGTTCTACTCTGTCCTATTTTTAGAGAAAAAGAAATCAACACAATTTCTCCTGCCCCCTCCTTCACGTTACTTCCTACTTTTTGTTGGTATAGTCATGGACGTATTTTCCCCCTCTCTATTATAAGATGTTTAATATAAAAACAAATGTATTTCAGCTATGTTGTTGGGTTTAGATGCCATTGAGTCGGTTCCAACTCATAGCAACCTTATGCACAACAGAATGAAACACTGCCCCATCCTGTGCCATCCTCACAATCTTTGCCATGTTTCAGCCCATTGTTACAGCTGCTGTGTCAATCCATCTCATGGAGGGTCTTTCTCTTTTTCACTGACTCTCTACTTCACCAAGCATGATGTCCTTCTCCAGGGACTGGTCCTACCTGATAACATGTCCAAAGTAAAGACAAAGTCTCATCACCTTTGCTTCCAAGGAACATTCTGGCTGTACTTCTTCCCAGACAGATTTGTTCTTTCGTCTGGCAGTCCATGGTATATTCAATATTCTTTGCCAACACCGTAACTCAAATGCATCAATTCTTCTTCGGTCTTCCATATTCATTGTCCAGCTTTCCCATGCATATGAGGCAATTGAAAATATCATGGCTTAGGCAGGCGCACCTTTCTCCTCAAAGTGATATCTTTGCTTTTTAACACTTTAAAGGGGTCTTTTCCAGCAGATTTGCCCAATGCAATACATTGTTTGATTTCTTGACTGCTGCTTCTATGGGCATTGATTGTGGATCCAAGTAAAATGAAATCCTTGACAAGGTCAATCTTTTCTCTGTTTATCATGATGTTGCTTACTGATCCAGTTGTGAGGATTTTGTTTTCTTGATGTTGAGGTATAATCCATACTGAAGGCTGTGGTCTTTGATCTTAATCAGTAAGTGCTTCAAGTTCTCTTTACTTTCAACAAATAAGGTTGTCTCATCTGCATATTGCAGGTTGTTGGAGTCTTCCTCCAATTCTGATTCCATGCTCTTCTTCATACAGTCCAACTTCTCAGATTATCTGCTCAGCATACAGACTGAATATGTATGGTCAAAGGTTACAACCCTGATGCACATCTTTCCTGATTTTAAACCACGCAGTATCCCCTTATTCTGTTCAGATGACTGCCTCTTTCTTGATCTATGTACAGGTTCCTCATGAGCACAATTAAGTGTTCTGGAATTTCCATTCTTCACAATGTTATCCATATTTTCTTTTATGATCAACACAGCCAAATGCCTTTGAATAGTCAATAAAACAAAGGTAAACATCTTTCTAATATTTTCTGCTTTCAGCCAAGATCCGTCTGATATCAACAGTGATGCCCCTTGTTCCAAGTCCTCTTCTGAATCTGCCTTGAATTTCTGGCAGTTCCCTGACAATGTACTGCTGCAACCACTTTTGAATGATCTTCAGCAAAATTTTACTTGTGTGTGATATCAATGACATTGTTCGATAATTTCCACATTCTGTTAGATATTTTCTTTGGAATGGTTACAGATATGGATCTCTTCCAGTTGGATGGCCAGATAACTGTCTTACAAATTTCTTGGCACAGATGAATGAGTGCTCCCAGCATTGCATCCGTTTGTTGAAATATCTCAATGGGCATTCCCTCAATTCCTGGAGTCTTGTTCTTCACCAATACCTTCAGTGCAGTTTGGACTTCTTCCTTCAATACCATCAGTTCTTTATAAATGCTACCTCCTGAAATGGCTGAATGTTGACCAATTCTTTTTGGTACACTGACTCTGTGTATTCGTTCCATTTTCTTTTGATGGTTCTTGCGTCATTCAATATTTTGCCGATAGGATCTTTCACTACTGCAACTCGAAGTTTGAATTTTTTCTTCAGTTCTTTCAGCTTTAGAAATGCCGAGGAAGCTCTTCCCTCTTTGTTTTCTAACGCCGTATCTTTGCACGTCATTATAATACTTTACTTTGTCTTCTCGAACCACCCTTTGAAATCTTCTGTTCAGCTCTTTTACTTCATCATTTTTTCGTTTCTCATTAGCCTCTCTATGTTCCAGAGCAAGTTTCAGAGTCTCTTCTGACATCCATTTAGGTCTTTTCTTTCTTTCCTTTTACATGACCTTTTGCTTTCTTCATATATGATGTCCTTGATATTATCCCACAACGCGTCTGGTCTTCAGTCATTAGTGTTCAACGCATCAAATCTATTACGAAACGGTCTCTAAATTTAGGTGGAATATCATCAAGTTCGTGCTTTGGCTCTCATAGACTTGTTTTAATTTTCTTCAGCTTCAGCTTGAACTTCCATTTGAGCAATTGATGGTCTGTTCCACAGATGGCCGCTGGCCTTGTTCTGACTGACAACACTGAACTTTTCTATTGTCTCTTTCCACAGATGTAGTCAATTTGATTTCTGTGTATTCCATCTGGTGAGGTCCACGTGTATAGTCGCTGTTTATGTTGTTGAAAAAAAAGTATTTCCAATGAATAGATCGTTGGTCTTGCCAAATCTATCATGCTATCTCCTGCGTCGTTTCTATCTCCAAGGCCATATTTTCCAACTACTGATCCTTCTTCGTTTCCAACTTTTGCATTCCAATCACCAGTAATTATCAATGCATCTTGATTGCCATGTTTGATCAATTTCAGACTGCAGAAGTTGGTAAAAATCTTCAACTTCTTCATCTTTGGTATTAGTGGCTGGTATGTAAACTTGAAATGCTTTGTAGGTGTTTGGATATTATCCTATCACTAGCAGCCTTGTACTTCAGGACAGATCTTGAAATGTTCTTTTTGAAAATGAATGTGATGCTGTTCCTCTTCAATTTGCCATTCTTGGCATAGCAGACCATACGATTGTCTGATTCAAAAATGGCCAATACCAGTCCATTTCAGCTCACTAATGCCCAGGATATTGATCTTAAAGCATTCCAGTTCATTTTTGACAACTTCCAATTTTTCTAGTTTCATACGTCGTACATTCCACGTTCCAATTATTAATGGATGTTTGCAGCTGTTTCTTCTCATTTTGAGTCATGTCACATCAGCAAATAAAGGTCCCAAAGCTTTATTCCATCCACATCATTAAGGACAACCCTATTTTGAGAAGCTTCACCAGTCGTATTTTGAGTGCCTTCCAACCTGAGGGGCTCATCTTCTGGCACTATATCAAACAATGTTCTGCTGCTACTCATAAGGATTTGGCTGACCAGTTTTTTTTTTTTAGAAGTAGACCACCAGGTCCTTCTTCCTAGACTGTCTTAGTCTAGAAGCTCCACTGAAACCTGTCCACCATGGATGATCCTGCTAGTATTTGAAATACTGGTGGCAAACTTCTAACATCACAGCAACATACAAGCCGCCACAGCATGACAAACTGACAAGACAGGATTTCAAGAATAGTATAATATATTATCTTTTGTTTTAGAATAGTAACTATCACACTTACTTAAGTTTAGACTTTACATTTGAATAGATTTAACATTCACTGCCAGCCACTTCATACCACAATGTCCCCGTCTGTTAATTATTTATTACCGTCTGTTAATTATTTATTTTGATTCATCTCCAGGAAATCTGAATTCTTGCATATTTAGAAATATTTTTCTGAGACCTTTACATGTGAATGGCAACTTAACTGGGTACAGAATTCTTGAGGCAAATTTTTTATCTTAATACTCTAAGGACATCACTCCACTGTTTTCTGGCTTCCAATAAAACTGAGTAGACTGTAATACGTATAACCAACAAAGTACTCACATCTAGAATTAACAAACGGCTCTTACCAATCAATAAGAAAAGACCGAAACACAATAGAGAAATGGGCAAAAGACTTGAACAGGTACATTACAAAAGAGAACATATGAAAAAGTGCTCCACTTCATTAGTCTTCAGGGAAATGCAAACTAAAACCCAATGTAATATCATTATATACCTACTGGAAAGGCTGATACAAAAAAAGACTGATAATCCCATTTGCTGATGTGATTGTGAAACACTGCTGGTGGGAATATAAATCATTACAACCAGTTTGGAAAACTGACAGCACCTAGTAAAGCTGAACATACATAACTTCACTCCTAGGTATACACTCAACAGAAATACACACACGTGCCAAGAGACATATACACAAGAATGTTTACAGCAACACAATTCATAATTATGCCAAATTAGAAATCCAAAAGACCATCAACAGTCTAATGTATAAATTGTGGTATACTCATAAAATGGAATACTGTACAGCAGGACAGGTATTGCTACATACAAAATAGCTGAATCTCACAAACACAACATTAAGTAAAAGAAGCCAGAACATAAAAGAGTACATCCTATATGATTCCATATATATGAAGTTCAAGAACGGGTGAAACTGATCAACGTGGTTAGAAGTTAGAATAGCAGTTAACTGAGGACAGAGGCTGGCAAACTTTTTCTGAAAAGGGCCAAACAGTAAACATTTTAGGCTTTGCAGGTCATACAGTCTCTGTGGCAACTACTTAACTCTACCATTATAGTACCAAAGCAGCTAAAGACAATGCAAAAACAAAAGAGCAAGGTTATGTTCCAATAAAACTTTCTGTTTATGGACAATGAAATCTGAATTTCATATAATGTTAATGAGTCATGAAATACTCTTCTTTTGATCTTTTTCATCAGCGTTTTAAAGTATAAAATCATTCTTAGCTCACAGCTGGTGGCCCAGATTTGGTCTGTGGGTCATAGCTTGACAACTCTTGCTTTACAAAGTCCGGTGATAAGTGACTGGGAGGGGGTGCTGGTAAAGTTGTTTTTTAAATCCAAATACTGGTTACACAAGTGTGTGCCTTTTGTAAAACTTTATTGAGCTGTATACTTAAAATATGTATGCCTTCCTATCATGTGTATTTCAATCAAAAGACTGTTTTTAAAAAGTTAAAAAAAAAGTCTATGTGACCAACTTGATTTTTTTTTGGTTAATTTATTTGTAGGTTATTCCTCATCCTCGAAATTCACTAAGTTTATCAAGATCATGATTTGTCAGTTTTTATTCGTTTCCCTGGAGTCACGGTAATTTCTTATCAAGCTTTCTTCATTTCAGAAAAATCTCCTATCTTTGACTCTTGCCTTTGTTCAGTTTGTCCCATGCGGTTCATTGGGAACCAACATCAGGATGTGGAATCCCTGCTGCCTGTCTTATATCCATCATCTCCACTCCGACTGCGTTCATCTCTGTGTTCTGTTCCTGTGTGGGAGTGATCTTTCAAGCCTGTCCTACCTCACTGATTTGCTTTTCCTGTAACTTTGATTCTGTTTTTTGCAGATTCTAATGGCGGTGGTAGGGGTCCTGGTGGCACAGTGGTTAAGAGCTCGGCTGCTAGCCAAAAGGTTGGCAGTTCTACTCTGTCCTATAGGGTCGCTCTGAGTCAGAATTGACTAGAAGGCAACAAACTTTTTTTTTTTAATGCACTTGGAATTATTTTGTAATGGTAGGATTTTCCTTCTGAATTTAATTCAAGGCTCTTGTTGTTTCTTTGTAACCTTATTCTAGAACCTCATATTTCATTTCTGGTTTCACAGTAAATATTTTCTTCAATTTCCTTGAAAGTACATAAAATCAGTTGTTTAAACTTGTGTTTTCTAAGGTAAATCTTCATTTCCAATGTTATATGAACTCCTCCACTTTCCCCACAGAATGTGAATGGGTCCTGTATTGGATTTTTTGTTTCCTTGCTTGTTAATTAATCTTTAAATGGGGGAAGCTTATCTCCAGGGTTTCTCTACCTTGGCACTAATGACACTTTGGACCAGAAGATTCTTTGTTGAGCAGGGCTGTACTGTGCATTGTAGGTTGTTCAGCAGCCTGCATGGCTTCTAGATATCAGTAGTACCACACCAGCTGGAATAACAGAAAGTATCCCCAGACATTGCTAAATGTCCCCTGGGGTGAGGGAAGCAAAACAGCACTCAGGTGAAAACCACTGGTCTAGAATCTTTTGCCCAAAAATAGAGTGGTCAGAATCTCCTTACTTCTCTCTCTTTACCTGGATACTATTCAAATTCTTCCCTTAAAATTAAGCAAGAAATTAAGCTGGAGAAATGGCTGTTACAGGGGTTTCAATTATTAGTTCAAAAGTTCAGCAGGCCAAGGGGTGAAGAGGAGGAACTGGGCCTGGCTGTGGATAGTTGCAACTGGGGAGTTTAATCTCCATGCAGTCTGTTGGGGTCAACGCCTCTAAATTTGTACGTGTGTTTGTGTTGGGTTCTGCTCTGTTCTGATGGGGATAGATGCTCTAGATTTTTGGTTTATTCCCCCATATGGCAGCAAGCTGGTTACTCTTAATAAGACATCAAGTTAAACTGAAGCACCAGAATTTGCCGGATTTTGTTTGGTGGTTCAGCAAGGATTTTTCTCTGCATGATGGCCTTTACTTGGTGCTGTTGGCCCTCAGATACAAAGCTGGCTCCTAAGATATGGTTTTCCATCTCTCAAGCCAAGTGTCCTCACCCAATGGTACACTCCCATCAGCAGGTGGAACAGAGGGGGGAACAAAACCTGCTTGCATTCCCCACTTTCCAAGAGCATGCCTTCCAGATGGCTGGTCTCTGACCCATCTCTCCAAGTAGTGGAGATCCCTCTGAACTTCCACTACTGCTTTCCCCAACCCTGTGAGTTGTATATCCCAGTGTCATCCTTTGGCACTGAAAGGATCTTGAAATAGCAGGCAGCCCTTGGAATTCATGGTTAAAGATTGGGGCTATTCCCAAACCTCAGTCAATGAAACTCTGCCCTCTATTTCTGTATCTTTTGGTTCCTTTCCCCAGGTTTCAGGAAACGGGTATTTTGCTATCTTGCTGTAAAGTCACCATTTTTCCTTTTAGTCTCCAGTGTAATATTTCTTCCTTCTTCATAAAGGTAAAATGACATAGTAAGGAAAAGGCTCAACTCATCTTAAAGAAAAATCTATTTTATGGCTTACTTTAGCAGTGAGACTAGAAGGGTTTTTTTTTCCTCCCTAAAATACATAGTAGAAAGCCATGGGGGTAGAGCTCAGGAGAGTGCAATCCAATTTTTGAAAAAATGCTGGTTATGTGGCCCTAGAGGTTTTTTCTTCACCCTGAGCACTTAATTTTATACTCATCAAAATGGAAAAATATGCTCTGTTCCACTTCTGCACAAGGCTAGAAGAACGAAATGTATCCTTTCTGCTAACAGCAAGAGACACTAAACACAAGAAACTGCTCTTTACTGCCCAACAGAAAGCAGGATCCTTAATTTCTAAACGAGCCCTTCTACATTTCCCCCTCTCTCTCCACCCGGACTAGGGACCCACACTTTCCCAGGGGTACCTTGTGGCCAGGAACACACATGGGAGCACAGGCTTTACGACACTGGTGCAGAGAGACGGTTCACAACTGGTGTGCAATTAATGCACTGGTGTCAAAACCACACAAAGGTAGACTCATTTGTGCCTACCTTCGTTTTCCAAACAACCTATATACTGCCTCAGTTTCCTGACGTAATTTTAATGGACTTAAAGTGAACAGCTCAAAAATCCGGGGTGGAAAGGAGGAGTGTGCCGTCACAGCACAGGGAGAGCAACTAGGGTCACATAACAATGTATGTATAAATTTTTGTATGAGAGACTAACTTGAATTGTAAACTTTCACTTAAAGCACAACAATTAAAAAAAAAAGTGAACAGCTCAAGATTATATAACTAACTAGATTCCACTTTCACTGACAGTTAATAACTGACTGCTAGCCAGAGGCCTCACGGAAGTCACAAAGTCACAACGATGAGCAGGCAGGTGGCTAGGCTCTACTCTGGATCAGGTGTGCCAGATGAACTTTGTTTTACTACAATCTCAGGTCAGCTGCCTACGGGTCCCTGAGCAGCACGCTGGGCCTGCTGGTAGCAGACATAAATAACAGGCACGGTCACTGACGGCAAAAAAATCAAAGGTAAGAAAAACATGCCTGAATTCATCCGTGGTCTTTGTGGACATTACAAACAGAAGTAGAAAAAGGTTGACCAGTTAACCAAAAATATGCAGGGTTCTTACCATATGCTTAGCAGCAGCCTAGATGCCTTAGAAATACAACAGTCAGTCCCTGTTCCTAACGAACCTAGTCAACTTATCGAAAAGACTACCGCTAAAGCACATAAAATAACAAATAACGTAAAACAAAGAAGAATGCAACATTAAATCTTGACTCTTCTTCAGTACTGATGTTGTCAGCTTCCCGACCTTGAAACTGTTAGTTTTTTTAACCTACCCTCTCCCCAATTTCTTACCATATCTTTTCCACACCTCCTTCACAGCCTCCTGTTTGAGTTCCCCTCCCCTAAACGATGGTATCTTCCATTCTCAGGCTTCTTTTTATCTACATATTCAGCCTGATGAGATGACTATGATGGAAACTTCAACTACCATTAGTCTGCCCAGGAACCTCCAATTTATAGATCCAACTGGCTGGATAATTCCAGGTGCCACAGACATCTCAAGGTCCAAAACTTTCCCCTTCCAGTATTTCTAATCTTGGTGAATGGTACCACTACCCACCCAGCCACCCAACCAGGAGCGCTGGGAGTCTTCTTCTTCACCCCTACATCCAACTGATAAGTGAATAAGTGAATTCTTTTTCTTATTCTCTCTCTTACCTGTCCCCTCCTCTCCACCCTCCTACTTAATGTCACTCTCTTAATTCAGGCCCCCATTATTTCTTGAGTAGATTACGCTTGAGCCTGCAAACTGGTTTCTCTGCCTTTGGTATCATCCCTCTTCCCATGAAACTCTCCTTTCCAGCCACTCCCAATCTCTCACCAGTCACACCAGAACTACTCACATTTCTCCATGTTCTCTCATCTCTACATCTTCGTGTGCTTTTCACCTCCACATTTTCATGCCCCTTTGCCTGGGACACTCCACCTTCTCCCTGTTAATCTATCAACTTCTCTGTATCCTTTAAAACTCAGATCAGACATCACCTCCTCCAGGAAGCCCTCTTTGATACCTTCCTATCTAGGGTCAAATTCATCTTTATGTTCCTCCAGCATCCTGAGCACACATCTAAAATAGCACCCATAACATTTATTTGTGTCTTCTCCAGACTACTGGTCCTAATTTTTTATTGTACCCTCTCATCAGTGACCACACAGCCAACATTAGTATATATGTTTATAAAGTATACATGTGCCACTGTAGTCAAATTAGTGCATAACACACACAAAATAAAACATTTGAAAGAAATGCAAATACTTCTAAAATTTTCTTCCCATACTCCAAAGGATGATGACGTGCAGCCCCCAGGTTGTAATGCAGCCCACTGAGGAGACCACTGCTCTATCAGCCCCTTCCTCAGCACTACAGCCTAGTATTCAGCACATGGTAGGGTCTCAGTAAATGTTGACTGACTAAGTGAACCACTATGACATCTTTTCATCAGTGAACATGCTACAGTCTATAGCTACAATGCCCAATAAAAGTAGCCACTAGCCACATGTAGTTATTGGGCACTTGAAATGTACATAGTCCAAACTGAGGTGCTGTAAGTGTAAAATACACACTGCATTTCAAAGACTCAGTATAAAAAACAAGCTAAAATATCTCTAATAATGTTTATATTGATTACAGGTTAAAAACTATTGTGGCTTAATTGAGTTAAGTAAAATATTATTACAATTAATCTCATTTGTTTCTTTTTTTAAATGTAGTTACTAGAAAATTTAAGATGACATTAGTGGCTTGTATTATATTTCTATCAGGCAGCACTGGTCTGTAGCACTTATCATATACATCTCTATCATATTCATCTATCTTGTCCCTAGTAAGAGACTCAATCAAAGTGGAAATAAATATTGAAAATAAAACTTAGAAGTATTATAAAATAAATTTGGTTGGATAAAGCTGAAGTTGCAATTGAAGTGGTAACAATGCTTCAATGTATTTCTTAAAATTCATCAAAATGAAAATAACTAAGTCATATGCTCAAATAAAAAAACCAGATATACCACCACGATGAATTAAATAAAGTAGAAAGAGGAAATAGAGAAAATGTAAAAATTGATTTAATAAAAATGGAAAATAACAATAAATTTAAAGTCTTCTTCTTTTAAAAAAGCCAATAACGTAGATATAATTCTAACAAATCTCACCAAGAAAAAAAAGAAGCCATTAAAAAAAAACATTATCAGGAATTACAAAGAGATCTAAAGAAAGGAAAAAAAACCTAAACTATCTATCCACATCTGTGTTAACTGCGTGGGAGCCGGAGCCCTGGAGGTTGCCTTTCAGTGCCAAAACATTCCAAGGTGGGATGTAGACACCAAAGTCTAAGGCTCTGGCTGAGAGCTACCAAACGCCTAGAAAGATTCTAAGATACTAAGTTGTTACTAGCTACTGTAAAACAAGAGTTTCCCAAGGAGCCCTAGGGTCCAGGGTCTACTCAGAACTAGAAGGGTTATGGAGACACCTTCCAGCCCAGTGCAGGGCAGAAGCTCAACAGAATGCTCAAAGGTGCACACTGGTGTTAACTTTAAGAACTACACCTGGTGTCCAAATATTCTGTCATCTAAAAAAAATTTAAAAGACAAGAAGTTCTTCTTTATGTCAAACTGAATACAAATGGGAGGAAACAAATTCTCACAAAGATAGAAACTATAAGAAATAGACTTTACAGTCCCTATAAACAGAGAACTGGGGTCCAGGCTGATGGTACCTGTGGCTGCTGCCGTCAGCCACATTCATTGGACAATGTCCCTCACTTCTACCGGGCCCCGAGCAAAAGAGATGTTATTCCTGTATTGGCCTTTGGCCGCTTCTTTAAGTCAGGAAGATCAACTAGTTGAAAAGGCAGCAATGCTATGAAGGCAACTCCTAACATTTCTGTCTCCTAACCTCCTGCTTTTGCTACACTCTGATCTCTCCAGCTGCCTATAGCCTGCTCCGTGTAAACATCAGAACAAAACTTAAAAGGTAACATGAACTTGTTTCATCATCTATAAAATGATGAAGTCAGAATAAATGATCCCAAAGGATGCTTTCCCACTAAAAAGTCATTTGGACTCATTCCCTGTCCTAAAGTGGCTCCCCCTGTGAAATTTCCCCATTACTGGAAATAGACAAAATATGCCAGCAGGCTCTGCAGCTCATTGTCTTGTCTCTGGCCATGGTGTTATGAGATGGTTAAGGGGATGGTTAGGGGCATCTCCAATGTGTGCCTCAAAATACTAGAAATGTATCAACACTCTCCCCTCTGAATAATTCACCATAGAACTTCAACTTTTGCTATGTTTTCTCAAACCTGTACACATCACACACCTTTTGGATTAAGGCATTTCCTTTCATATCTTTTAAATGTTCTTCTGTGACGCTTCAAAGGGTACCTCTAATTCTAGTATTTCAAGATTCAGAGAACAAGCCCATATAATCCCATCCATACCTTCAGAAACCATAATCTTTATGCAAGGGTAAAATAATCCCCTCTTGGTAAAATTTTAGTTACCTGGTGATGCCCACATTGGCTAAAATTGCTTATTTGGCAAAAATCACTAAGGAACTTGAATATTAGGCTTCTTTTTCTATGCTGTAAGACCTTTTTACGGTTTTATAAAGCTCTTCCCATAATTTAGTATCAATCAGTTATTATGAGAGCTTAATGGTGTCTCCAAATTTCATGACGACTTCTACTGGAAAATTCTTCCTTATATTGACCTGAAAACTGCACGTACCACTGGTGAGTGGATGAGTTTCTGGAATATGGGAAGGTTCCGTCTGAAATTAATCCCAACGTGAGTAGCTTTTATTCCTAAACTTTGTCCTGAGCCAAGCTGACAAAGATGATGGAAGCTCCTGTCCAGACTTGCGGGCTCCAGACACTTCTTGGAAACAGAAGAGCTTTCCCCTAATACAAACCCCAGCACCTCCAGAAACTGTTTCCCAGTTGATCACTTCTTCTTTGGTCCTCTTCCTTCCTATCAGCACTGTTTTTAGTTAGGACCTATTTCTCAACAGTCTCAGTCATGGTATGGCTTAATGGTTAAGATTCCATCTGCCTAGGCTCAAATCCCACTGCTACCGTTTTCTAGCTGGATGACCCTGGTAAATTACTTAATCTAACTTTAGTTTGCTCCTAAATGGAGCTATGGAAAGTACTCACCTCATATAGCTGTTATAAGGAATAAATGAGGTGATGACTGTAAAGTACTTGGCACAGTGCCTGGAATAGAGCAAGTGTTTCATAAATACTATTATTATTATTGTTCTCAACAACTTCCTAAATCATCTCCTGATACAAAGTTATCACGCTCCACCAATCCATCTTCCATGCTACTGCTGAGACAGACTTTCAAAAATATTTCTTGATTATAAAATACATATTTCATTAAAAAACTTTAGAAAACACATGAGGGGAAAATCACCCGTAGTCTGACTGTAGAGACAACCACTGTTAATTATTAGGATATATTTCCTTTTAGTCTTTTTTCTAATTTTTTTTCAAGCTTGGTGAGATAATCATTTAGATACTATTCGTTTCTGCTGTTTTCACCTAAACATCTTCCCATGACTTAACATTTGTTAACACAAGTTAGGTTTGGTTCTAATTCTTTGTTTAGAGTGAGCTTTCTAATACACAAATTGGAGCAATAAATGGTTGGTGAGGACGGGAATCTCTGCTTGCTGTATCTCTTGCCCACTGTCTACCTCCCCATTCCTCATTTGCCAAGGTAACAGCTACCAATCCACTGCTGGGTTTCTCTGACACCGACAGTCTACTGCCTGCGCTATTGCTCACTGGCTTCAAGCTGAGACTGTGCCCAGCTCTACTGACATGGCACACACAGTATCGTTACCAGTCTCCTTCAATGTCTTTTCCATCGCCCACAAGCTCATTTCTGTGCCCCCAAGCCTCGGCACGGTGGTTGGCACACCGTAAATGTTTGCCAAATGAAAGACAGAGACTAGAAACCCAAACCAGGCCACAGCTCTCTGCCCTTCCCTGACACCCACACAGACTTACCTACACAGTCGCAGGTGGGGAACTCCGCCTGGGCTCTCTTGGCCGGCGTGTCCAGCAGACTCTTGGTGGGTGTGTCCAGGTACTTAAGAGGCGACTCCAAGAAGCCGCTGAGGGTAGGTGTGAGTGGGTTCTCAGCCTTGGTGGGTGTGGCCTCCTGGCCTCCCTCCTCTGAATGGAAGCAGGTGGTTGAGAGCACAGTCACAGCCCCCGAAGACTCGATCTTGATTTGCTTGGGGGAATGGGTAGCAAAAGGGCTCTCAGGGGCCGGGAGACACGTTGGCTGATTTTCGGGGTCCTGAATGGGCACAGATGGGGGGCCTGGAAGCCCAAAGCTATCCCCAAATTCAGCCTCAAACTGCCGGATGAGCTCTTCCAGCTTGTCATCAGCAGGGGGAAGAGGGCCAGTGGAGCCAGTCTGCAGAGTGGCTATGGGGCTGGGGGACCTCGTTTCCTGAGTAGGGGGCAGCAGGCTGTCCCCAGAGGGACTTGGTGCAAATAGCGCAAGAGAAGGTTCTGGGGGTAGGGGGACAGCAGAGCCCTGTGAGGTGGGGAGGGGGGCAGGTGGATGTGCCTGCACTTCCTCGGGGGCTGGGGACCTCAGCCCTTCCAGGATGATCTGCCGGAGGGGCAGGAAGAGGGGTTGTGTGTCCCGCAGCTTGGACTTTTTGATGTGAATGGGCTTTCGGACAGTGGGCTTGATCCCAGGGGCAGCTTTCTCGGTTCCCATGGGGCCTCCAGAGGGTGCCAGGGGCTTCTTCTTTTTCTCTTTGGGTGGTTTGTCTGGAGGCCGTGGGGCCAGTGAGCTTGCTGGGGCCCACCAGCCAGAAGCAGGAGGCTCTGTGGGAGCAGGGAAGGTGGCATCGTGGGCCTGTTCCAGGAAGAGGCTGCGCTTGTGGTGGAGGTGCTGCTGTAGGGCGGCCTGGGCCTTCTGGTGGGTGTCAGGCTCCGAGGATGGCGGGGGAGCCTCCCTCTGGAGGATGGGAGACAGAGATTGGGCTGGGGAAGAAGCTGGGGCCTCAATCTTGATCTTGGGCTTGGTGGGGAGGGCTTCGGGCCGCTTGAATACTGACTGGATGTAGTCACTGGCGCTGCCCAACAGCTGCTCCAGTTCAGTCATGGGGTCGGGGCTTGGGCGCGGCATGGGCCAGGGGCTCCGAGGAGTTGCTGGTGGGGTGTCAGTGCCCCAGGATTCAGGAAACTCGGTTCTAGGAGTCGCTGGTGGGAAGGCAGGGCTATCAGGAGCAAAGGGTGGGTGCTCTTCAACGGGGGCCACAGGCCAGGAGGTGGCCCGGAGGTAGGACTGGGGAGATCTGAAAGGGGCAGGAGGGGACAAGGCCTCAGGCAGTGGGCAAGCAGCCTGGGAGGTGGAGTGAGAAGGCTGGGGGAGGGCAGACGAGAGCTGCGTTAGGGCCTCGATAGCGATGGCGGTCTGAAGGCTGATGTTCTTCTCCTTGGCGATACTCAAGGCGCTCTGGGACAAGGGCAGGCCCTCCGGGGGAGGTATCTGGGGGACCTCGGCGCTGAGGAGTGGCCGGGTGCTTGGTGCCGGGAGGCCAGCCTCACTAGGAGGCAGAGTCCCTGGGAGTCTGGACCGCTCCTCCCCTCCCTCCACAACCACAGACTTGATCTTCCCCTCCAGCCACTCGAGGTAGTCAGGGCACTCCGGGCCGTCGCAGTTGCAGTTGGGTGGTTTCATGCCATGCCGCGCGAGGGCCAGGGCCGTCTGCAGCGTGTCCAGGTCTTCGCTGCCCGTAGAGCAGCCCTCAGGCCCTGGCTGGGGTTCCCTGCTGTTGTTCCCAGCCTCCCGACTCATCTCACGGTTGAAGGTTTCATAGAGCCGGGTGCTAAGGGCCCCGTAAGAAGACACAGCTTCGGCCACAGCCGAAAAGGCCACCAGATCGTGAGCATCTTCCAGGCGAGCAGTATGGGCTGGGCCTGGGGCAGCGTCCCAGTTGGACTTCTGGTCTACCCGCCAGGGACCCCCAGTCCCCAGCAGACTGGGCCCAGCGGGCTCTCTAGCACCATTGACTGGCACCCCTGAGGCGCTTAGCTGCCTTGAGTCCCCATGGTACACTGGCCCTGAGTCCATCTGACCTGGAACGGGTCCATCAACTGGGCTGAGCTCTGAGCCTGTCTGGAAAGAGAGAGAGAGAGAGAGAGAGAGAGAGAGAGAGAGAGAGGGGAAAAAGGGGGAGGGGGGAGAAAGATGAGCCATGATATTTGGAAAGCACCGCCCTGTTCTACACCACTCAAACGCACATCTAAATCCCACTTTTCTTGCAGAATCTCTCTCAATCTCTGGTATAACTTCTTAAACCTCAGTTCATCTTCCCATGTTTCCTTGCTTCACCAGCAGAAATGGAAAGCAGATCTTTAAGAGACCCTAATGTGGAACTGTGAATGCTGCTCTGACCCTTTTGGAGCCTCAGATCAATTGCATTGATGAGGCTTCCCTGAAACAAGCGGTTTGTTAAAAAAACACGATAACCAGAGTGACACTAGGACCATGTTTACTGTCAGGAGGGAAAGGAAGCCAATCAAGCCAACCAAGCAACAGTGTGATACTTCGAAGTGTGAAGTGTGTGTGTGTAGGGGTAGGGGTAGGGAAAGGGCAGCTTTGATGAACCAATTCAGCCTGGACTAGGGGTCAGCCATAGCTTCTCAGTGGGACGGAACCCACAGTTCTCTTCTCTCCCCACTACTGTCCTTACTTGAGCCCAGGCTGAGCTCAGCGACCTGGTGACAAGACAACACTCCCACTCTCAGACCCAGGCTGGTGGAGACACCGCTGAGTGGCCAATGCATGCAGTTAGCCCCATGCTGAGCCCGTCACACCAATGACGAGTGAGCTGCTGCACAGAAAAAGATCCAGGCTTCTCAAGCCCAGGAACCACCATGATACACATGATGTTCATTAAAGCACAGAACAGCGGGAAGGAAACAAGAGGAAGGGGCCCAGGAGAATCTAGTCCAGCAAGTTAAAAGCCAATGAAAGATGCAGAACTGTGTTGGTGAGATTAGTCCCTCAGAAAGGGAAAGCCCTTCCTTATAGAATGCCAACAAAAAAATATAGAAGGAATGATGGATTTAGTTATCAATGAATGCTAAAACTAGGAGTGAAAGCTTGATGAGGTACAGGAGGTATACATAATCTCAAAGTATCTCCTCGCAAATTCCTTAATTACAATAGTAACTTTATAGTAGAGAAATCTGGTGGACACTACCTTAACCAAATAATCAAAGCCATCATCATCACCGACATCGGGACACACCAACATCATGTGCCTCTTGGCAAAATACACTGAGAAGGACGTAACATCACTCACAGAATTTCTGCCAAAATGTACAACCTGAATCTAATCATGAGGAAGCATCAGACAAATCTAAATTGAAAGGCATTCTACAAAGTACCTAGATTATTCTCTCCAAAAATTTCAAAGTCAAAAAAGACAAACAAAGGCTCTTCCAGCAGGCAAGAGCCTAAAGAGACAGAATAGCTATGTGCAGGATTCATGGAGTAGATCTTAGAAAGTGAAAAAATTAGCTATAAGTACATTACTAGGAAATTGATAAAATCTGAATATGGACGATGGATAAGAATATTGTGTCAATCGTAATGTTCTTGATTTTGATCACTGTCCTAAGTTTTGTAAGATAATGTCCTTTTTCTTAGGAAATTCACACTTTAAGTATTTAGGGGTAAAAAGGACACAGTATCTCCAATTTAATCTCAAATGGTTCAGAAAAAAATTATATGTATACATAAAAGTATGTACATAATGACAGAGAATGACAAATGTAAACACTTTAGATACATGGGAATCCCATGTACTATTCTTCCAACTTTTCTACAACTTCAAAATTCTTTCACAATGAACGTTAAGTATTTAAAACAAACGGCTATAGTGATACTAGTCCCAAGACCATCAAACACAGCCATCATCGGCTCCAGAGCAGTGGCAGTAAGCTGGGATTTGGGATCAGCCCCAGGAGGACAGCAGAGGTTCCAGCCTGATGTTCCCTCTTCATCCTCATCGCTGCCCTTGTTCTGGCCACAGAGGAACCTTAACGCTTTTACAATAGGCCATGTTCTCTGATGTTGCCCAGCTTCTTTGCATATGCAATTCTCATTGCCTGGAATGCTGTTCACAGCCTGTTAGGCCACTCCGGCTTATCTTTCAAGCATCGGCTCAATGTCACCTCCTCCCCAACCTACTTGGCAGAATTACCTGTGGCTCCTTCCCCTGGGTTCCCATGGCACCTTGTACATGACTCTATCAGCACTTTATATGCCAAGCCACAGGTAATTATTTGTCCAAGCAGCTGCTGCCCCCTCCCGACGGCAGTTCCTTCAAGGCAACGTCCAAATTTTAATGATATCTGTGCCTCCTGCCCATAGCTGGTGCAGTGACAACTCTCAGATGAATGAAAGGCCTCCCATCCCCAACACTGAGCTGACAATCCTTCCTGGGACTTTTGCCACGGAATACGTATGCCTCTCTCTGACGCTGGTGGAAGATTACCTTTCAGACATCTAGGAATGTGGCTGATCACCCAGCACTTCCTTCCTTCCTTCTTAGAAACCTCGATCACTGTGGCTGCAAAGGCTGCAAAATCTGAAGTGGTCCAAGTATACACGCTCACGTATAAAGGACAGAAGGAACATGCGTATTCAAGGGGAAACGTGATAGAGCAGCATGGATTTACACAGCCAGTGTCAGGAAGACAAATGCTGCAGGAGCTGGGCTTCCTCCAAATGGTCAAGACAACCAAAAGGGATTAAAAAGTTATTCTTGGTGTGTGAACAAGAATGGGGACAGGCTAGGCCTGCTCTTGGGCCTCTGAACTCCTTGGGAAGGAAAATACTTTTCAGACCAAAAAGAGGAGAAAGGGAAGATAAGACCCAGATATGAGAGAAGTGAAGCCAGCATGGGCGGGCAGATTTCCAGGGCAGGGGATCCCACTGGTGCACTTCTCAATACCTGTTGGAGATCCTACCATCTGGAGAAGGTGTCAGCAAGCAAGAAAAGGGCAAGTGTCATTCACAACTTTTACTCTACTGAGTCTGAGAATAGCCCCCGGTAAGAGTTCTGAATGAGTAACTAAAGGAACCCCAAGAAGTCAGGTGCAAGGGAAAACCATCAATGCCCAACTAATTTTACTGCTTTGTGTCATGCGGTCATTGGACCAGCAGATGGGAGACAGCATGGCTGACAGGTCACAAACTGGCAGTGACCATGCAGGCCAAATACACCACAGATTTGTTTTGTTTGGCTCACAGTGTTCAGTCCCCGGGTGGTGCAAATCGTTACGGTGCTTAGCTGCTAACTGAAAGGTTGGAGGTTTGAGCTCATCCAGGGATGTCTCAGAAGAAAGTCCTGGTGATCTACTTCTGAAAAATCAGCCACTGAAAACCCCATGGAGCACAATTCTACTCTGACACACACGGGGTCTCCATGAGTCACAACTCGATGGTAACTGGTTTCTACCACCTGTCAGTTTGTCATACTGTGGTGGCTTGTGTGTTGCTATGATGTTGGAAGCTATGCCACCAGTATTTCAAATATCAGCAGGGTGACTCATGGTAGACAGGTTTCAGCGGGGCTTCCAGACTAAGACAGACTAGGAAGAAAGGGCCTAGGATCGACTTCTGAAAACTAGCCAATGAAAACCTTATGGCTCACAACACAACCATGTCCAACTCAGGAGGGATCAATCACTAGAAGAGGACATCACTGTTTGGTGAAGCGAGGGCCACTGAGGAACAGGGAGACCCTCAATGAGATGGACGGGCACAGGAGCTGCGCTGATGGACTTGAACATGCTGGAGACTGTGAGGATGGCGCAGGAGCAGCAGCGTTTCGTTCTGCTGTACATAAGGTTGCCCTGAGTCAGAGCTGAGTCGACGGCAGCTAACAACTACGCAGTGTTAGGCTTTCTGTTTTCCTAACGTTAAAAAAAGACCAAGAGCAGCTCCTGTCCGGATGAGAAGGCAGAGAGGGTCAGGAGCTGGTTAAATGGACACAGGAAATCCAGGGTGGAAAGGAAGAGTGTGCTGTCACAGTATAGGGAGAGTAACTAGGGTCACATAACAATGTATGTATAAATTTTTGTATGAGAGACTAACTTGAATTGTAAACTTGCACTTAAAGCACAATTTAAAACAAAAAACAAAAAAAAAAAAACATGAGATGTTACATGAGTCCCAGATTTTCCTGAAGGTCCACACTCCTACCTGGCAAATTTTCTAGAACTGAGCAGTGGCTGCCACTCACCCAGAATATAGCTGTTCTGGCTCACCACCGCTTCACCACTCCACACAGCCTCCTTGAAACCAAGGTCAGGGGTCAGGGATTATTTATCAATCGCCTGAATTAATTATCACCTCATTCCTTTGTGTTAACTGCCAAGCCCCTGGAGGCATCGGAGTTTGCTACTCAGGCTTTTGATGTTTGAGTTTCACAGATCTGCCAGGACCCCTCGGAGTGTTACTGGGAGTCAGAGGCTGGGAGGACTGCTGGCCATTGGTTGGATAATCAACTGGGGGGAGGGTCTTTATTAGTGGTCAGAACTGTCCTGTTCAACATACCGATCAATAATGACATAGAAGACACACTTATCAAATAGGCAGACACTGAAAATAGGAGGGATAAAGCTATGCTGAGTGACAGGACTAGGCGCCAAAAAGTCAATAGTCTGGAGAGAAAAAAATCTAACAGTATATACGGTCCTGTGCTGAGGTCCCAAACCACACCTGTGCGAATTACAGATGGGGGAGGCACATAAAACTGGCAGCAGTGCACACAGGAATGTCTTGGGAATCAAGAGCAGTAAAAACTCCGACTGCAGACATTGGTGGCTTAGTGGTATAATTCTCACCTGCCAAGCAGGGGACCCCGGTTCAATTCCCAGCCAATGCACCTCATGCACAGCCAGCACTCATCTGTCAGTGGAGGCTTGCACGTTGCTACGATGCTAAACAGGTTTCAGCAGAGCTTCCAGAGTAAAACAGACTAGGAAGAAAGGCCTGGCGAGCTACTTCCAAAAATCAGCCAGTGAAAACCCTATGGGTCACAACAGTCCGATCCGCAACTGATCATGGGGATAGCGCAGGAATGAGCAGCGTGTCATTCCCTTATGCATGGGGTCCCCATAAGTAGGCGTCAACTCAATGGCAGCTAACAACAACCAGGGGCCCCGAGAGCTAACTGATGGATGGTATACTCCGTGTGATGCCATGGCGGAGCTTCAGAGGGTCTTAGAACCCAGGTTTTTTTCAAATTTTTTTACCATAATCTCCAGTAAGAAATACATTTTACACTACGATTACATATTTTTATACACGTATACATACACTTACATATACAAACATATACAAAGTTTTGCAAAATAACACTTCCTCTTACTAGATGTACTAATATTCCTTGTCTTTTTCTTTTTTTTAATGCTGGTTGCAACCTTCTAAGTTGGTTTCACAGTCCACCGAGTGTTTGACCCACAGCCTGACACACACAGCTGTAACCTGACCCTGCTCTGCTCCAAACAGTCCTACATGAACACAGGGGTCCCTCAGGGGCTGCACCACTGGGTCTGCACCAAGGGGAACGAGCGGGACAGCTCGAAACCTAAGAGGAACAGGTTCCCTTTGGTTCTAAAGAAGAAAAAGCTCAGGAAGAATATGACAGGTCTTTAAACGTCAGAAGGCTTGTCATTTGGGAAAGGAATTAGATTGGCTTTGAGTGGCCCTGAGGGGTGGAGCTCGGAAACAGGTGAAGCCAAAGAGAAAGAGTTTAGGCTCAATTCAGGGAAGAGTCTTCTTACTGCTGAGAGCTACTCAAAATTGCACTGAACTCTGCCCCTACTCCAAACCAGGAGGTAACAAGTTCTCATCAGTGGAGATGTGGAAAAGGAAACCAAGCTGTCATTTGGCAACTACTGGCAAGGAGGCAAGGTGTGCTGGAGGAGGATGGGGGCCCCTTTGAAACCTTTCAGCTCAGACATGCCCATCTCTAAAACCCTCCACACTTTCTCCCTCAATTCTCATTCCCCTCTGGTCTCTAACAATCACTACTGTGATTTTGTGTACTTTGTCTAGACCTTTCAACTGGCCTCTAGCCAGCTCCAACCCCTGGAACATGCTACATACCCTGTCACCCACCGTCAGCTTGCCTAAAACGGAACTGAACTCCCCACTCTCCCCACCTCCAGTAGCTCCTTTTCCCACTTCCCTACTCTTGCCAGCATTCCTGTACTCATCAAGGTTCCCAACATAAACGTCACCCATGTTCTTCAGTGCTCCGACTCACCTAGTCACCAGATACAAACAATTCTAAAAGTGAACTCTCTCTTTTCTACCTCCCTAAATCTCACTCATCCGGCCTCTGGCTGTTTCCTCACAAACATTACTTCTGATAAAGTCCTCCTTGGTCAGTCCTACTCTCCACAGGGTCTGTACCAGATTCTAGGCATTCACCACACACAGCCACCTTCTGCTGGGGATCCTTTAATAGGCGTATGACCTACTACACTGTAAGCTCCTTGGGAGCACGCAGTGTCCAGTATGCGTTCACAAACTGCTGCTGCTTCTTCCCAAGGCACGTAGCTGGTATAAGCCTCCTCATCCCTGCTCCAGCCACTATGTGAGGCCAGCCTGTGGAAGCTCTAGGCAGTTAGTGATCTCTGCTCTATTACAGCACGTCACACTGCACGCACAGTTGTTAGGTGCCATGGAGTTGGTTCCGATTCATACTGACCCTATGTACAACAAAACGAAACACTGCCCAGTCCTGCTCCATCCTCATAATCACTGCTGTGTTTGAGCCCATTTTGCAGCCACTGTGTCAATGCATCTCGCTGAAGGTCTTCCACTTTTTCGCTGACCCTCTACCTTACCAAGCATGACGTCCTTCTCCAGGGACTGGTCCCTCCTGATATGTCCAAAGTACATGAGACGAAGTCTTACCATCCTCACTTCTAAGGAGCATTCTGGCTGTAATTCCTTCAAGATAGATTTGTTCTTCTGGCAGTCCACGGTACATTCAATATTCTTTGCAAACACTGTAACTCAAAGGCATCAATTCTTCTTGGGTCTTCCTTATTCATTGTCCAGCTTTCCCATGCATATGCTGCTGTTGTTGTTAGGTGCCGTTAAGTTGGTTCTGACTCATTGCGACCCTATGTACAACAGAACAAAACACTGCCCGGTCCTGCTCCATCCCCACAATTATTCTTATGCTTCAGCCCACTGTTGCAGCCACTGTGTCAATCCATCTCCTTAAGGGTCTTCCTCTTTTTCGCTGACCCTCTACTTTACCAACCATGATGTCCTTCTCCAGGGACTGATCCCTCCTGATAACATGTCCAAAGTATGTGAGACATAGTCTCACCATCCTTGCTTCTAAGGAGCATTCTGGCTGTACTTCCTCCAAGACAGATTTGTTCATTCTTTTGGCAGTCCATGGTATACTCAATATTCTTTGTCAACATCATAATTTAAAGGCGTCAATTCTTCTTTAGTCTTCCTTATTCATTGTCCAGTTTTCGCATGCATATGAGGCGACTGAAAATATCATGACTTGGGTCAGGCGCACCTTAGTCCTCAAAGTGACATCTTTGATTTTCAACAGTTTAAAGAGGTCTTTTGCAGTAGATTTACCCAATGCAATACACTGTTTGATTTCTTGACTGCTGCTTCCATGGGAGTTGATTGTAGATCCCAGTAAAATGAAATCCTCGACAGCTTCAATATTTTCTCTGTTTATCATGTTACTTATTGGTCCAGTTGTGAGGATTTTTGTTTTCTTTATGTTGAAATGTAATCCACACTGAAGGCTGTAGTCTGTGATCTTCATCAGTAAGTGCTTGAAGTCCTCTTCACTTTCAGCAAGCAAGCTTGTGTCATCTGCGTAACGCAGGTTGTTAATTAGTCTTCCACCAATCCTGATGCCATGTTCTTCTTATATAGTCCAGCTTCTCAGATTATTTGCTCAGCATACAGATTGAATACGTATAGTGAAAGGATACAACCCTGATGCACAACTTTCCTGATTTTAAACCAGGTAGTATCCCCTTGTTCTGTTCAGATGACTGCCTCTTGGTCTATGTACAGGTTCCTCATGAGCACAAATTAAGTGTTCTGGAATTTCCATTCTTCGCAATGTTACCCATAATTTGTTATGATCCACACAGTCGAATACCTCTCCATAGTCAATAAAACACAAGTAAACATCTTTCTGGTACTCTCTGCTTTCAGCCAAGATCCATCTGACATGAGTAATGATAGCCCTCATTCCACGTCCTCTTCTAAATCGGCTTGAATTTCTGGCAGTTCCCTGTCAATGTACTGCTGACCATTTCTGAATGTTCTTCATCAAAATTTTACTTGCATGTGATATTAATGATATTGTTCAATAATTTCCGCATTCTGTTGGATCACCTTCCTTTGGAATGGGCACAAATATGAATCTCTTCCAGTTGGTTGGCCAGACAGCTGTCTCCCAAATTTCGTGGCACAGACGAGTGAGCACCTCCAGCGCTGCATCCATTTGTTGAAACATCTCAATCGGTATTCCTTCAATTCCTGGAGCCTTGTTTTTGCCGATGCCTTCAGTGCAGCTTGGACTTCTTCCTTCAGCCTTCCTTCAAAGGTTGCCAAACGCCATCAGAAATGCCCTTGCCACAATGAACTCGGGAAGGAATCTGACAACTGATCTAGGAATAGCCTGCCCCATACCCCCCACTGAGAGGTCCATCAAAGGTGCTAGTGCTGCCCCTTCTTACTGCCACCTTCCAGGTACAAAACCCTTGTCCTCATGGGACCTTCACCCAACCTGTATCAGGTGTCTCCCTGCCTCATACTATCACTGAGGGCTCCAGCCCACCCTAGGCTCAGTCTTCCCCAGGTTGTGGGGGGCATATCTCTCACCTAGGGACAGCAGGGATTTTCTACTGAAAGACCTGAGAAGTGGTGGATGTCACTCTAAGAAAATGCACTTCTCAGATGTGAGAAAAGACCTAACCACCTCGCCCTGTTTCATGGAAAGTCCAAGTGTGCATCCTCACTGCCACCTCCAGGCACAACTCTCACCTTCAGAAGATTCAGCCTCTGGTAATTTATCCCTGCAGCCTACCTAGTCTGGACTCCCAAGTCCCTACCTGCCTCCTCTTCTACAGCCAACTCCCTCCTCAGATCCCTTCAGCTGGTCCCCCACAACTGCAGCTATTCGCCAACTTCAACAACGGCTCTCCAGAAAGGGCTGGGGACGTGTGGAACTCAATGCCCCCAAACAGCTCATTTGGTCCACAAGGCAGTGAGGTGTGCGGAAATGACACCAGGTTTCCAGAGTCTTTCCTGACTCTGAGTGGTGATGGATCAAAACCGGGATTGGCAATTCTCCATGAATAAGAAAAAGGGGGGAGGGAAGGAGAAAGAATATCATCTTGAGAGATCAAAGTCCTCATTGGCCATAAAGTCCCTGTAGGGCCTGCAGGAAAGGGGAAGTAAGAAGAGGAACAGAGTCCAGAGGGCTGTTCTACTGACCATCAGGAGTTACACACCAAATGAGAAGAAAGACGTGGTACTATGTTATATACACATTCTGAAGAAACATATAGTATAGAAAAAAAATGTCCAAAAATAAGTTTTCAGCCAGGATAAATAATTTTGTCTTCAACCTCCACAAAGGCCAGTGGCCTGGAGGCAGAACCCATCTGGGGTGCATCCTCCACAGCAGAATCTCCAAGAACGAATTCTCCTGGGACTCCACCGATGCTGGGGGCCATGCGCCACCCACCAGCTAGGAAACCTCGTGCAGCACTTTCCCAAGCACACACCAGCAGCTCAGCTCCTTTGTTCTACCAGCAGCTGTCCAGGGTTTGGACTTTCCAGCCCCACCCCTTCCCCTAGCCCTACAGTTTAGCATCTACCTTCACAAGAGGCCAACCCCTTTCTCCCCTCCCCCAAAATGGGTGGTCCCACTCCCTCTAATAACACATAGGTTGTATTTATGGCATGTTCTGTCTACAGCTGATCAATTAGTCATCTCTTAAGAGGATTCTCTCCTCTTGGGATTCACTGATGAAAACAAATCCGTTAATGGAAAGAGACTTTTAAGGGAACCCTTTCAGAGCATGTGCACACCTGTCTGCTTCTGCAGGAGTAAGTGTGCATATGTGAGTTTATGTGCATGTGTGAATGAGTGTGCATGTGTGAGTGAGCATGCATGAGCGTGCGTGAGCGTGCACGTGAGTGAGCGTGCATGTGAGCGGTCGTGCATGTGAGCGGTCATGAGTGCGTGAGCGTGCGAGTATGTGCATGTGGGTGTGCATGTGTGAGTGTATGTGCGTGTGTGTGCATGAGTAAGCAGGCATGTCAGTGTGCATGTGTGTGTGCACGTGAGTGTACGTGTGTGTGTGCATGTGTGTGTGCATGAGTAAGCATGCATGTCAGTGTGCATGCGTGACAGTGCACGTCAGTGTACGTGTGTGTGTGTGTGCGTGCATGTGTGAGTGAGTGTGCACCCTCCACATCCAGACTGGCCCTGTCTGCAGGCAGCAAATCTGGGAGGGTTAGAGCACACTTCTTGCAACTATATTATAGGCTGGCAGATGGTGTTCTTGTGTGAGGTAGGGAGGGGTAGTGGTTCTTTTGGTTACTATGTACCTATCAATAAAACATTTTACAATCTAAGTTCTTCCTACTACAGAATAGACAAATACAGCAGATCTCTCAGTGGCTGGGGTGATACTCAGGAAAAAGCTGAAATGAGGCCTAATCCCTCAGGTCATCATATCCTGCAGAAGAACGGAACTGTGACTGCCCATGCCCTCTGACCCAACAGTAATTAATGTGGTTCAAGGGAGGAAAAGAAGTGGAGGAACTAGGAAAAGTTTCTACCTAACTCTGATGCGAACTCTTACGACAGGCCGAGTATCATGCTAGTCACTTGCATATTCATTTATCTCATTTAATCCTCACAAACTCCTACAAGGCAGGGACTGACTTGTCTCCACAGATGAGGACAATGAACACAGAGAGGTTAAGTAACTTTTCCAAGATCACACAGCCATCCAGTAGCACTGTTATTTTTAACCACTAAATATTCTTAATCTCATTTCAGGAAATGTAAACAAAATAAATGAGGCAATAGAAGAAGTAAAAAAAAAAGTTCTATGCACCAAAGATTTTCCTTGAAGCATTAACAGTAAAGAATTACAAACAACCTAAGTACCTCCAACAATAGGGGAATGGTTTAAAAAGTTACAGTATTTCTTATGTGAAATGAGAATGGGCAATAAACATGAAAAAATACTCACCTGCAACAGTAATCAGAGAAATACAAAATAAGACCACAGTAAGGTTTCATTTTATACCCACCACGTAGAAGTTAAGAATAAGAACGTTTAGATTCAAACCTCGCCCTCACCACTTACTTGACGTGTGACCTTGAACAAGTTAATTAATCTCTCTGCACCTCAGTTTCCTCATCTGTATATTAGGGATTAATAATAGTACCTACCCTGACAGGGTTAAACAATTTAAGATATGAAGAACACTTTTATAACACTAACACCCCCCAAAAAAAAACCATTGCTGTCGAGTGGATTCCGACTCATAGTGACCCTATAGGGCAGTGTACAACTGACCTGTAGGGTTTTCAAGGAGCCCATCAGCCACAGAATGGACAATGGACTCTTACACAGCAGTGCAAATGAATGAAACACAGGAACATGAATGAATCTCAGAAACTACACAGGAGGCAAAATAAAAAAAACAAGCCTCGAGAGACAACCTATAGTCTACCAATTCTACAAAGCTCAAAAAAATAAAAGTAAGATGTACTGTACAGGAACACATGCGTATGTAATTACAACTATTTTTAAAAAGCAATGGAATGATGAGCACAGAGTCCAAGGTAAGTTACCTCTGGAGGTGAAGGAGGGGAATAGCATTGGGAGAAAACATCCCAGGTAGTTTCAACGACATCAGTAACATTCTAGTTCTGCTCTGAGGTAGGGGGTTCACAATGTGTTTGTTTTATTATTATGCTTTATCTGTTTAGCATACATAAACACTAGGCCCAGTATGTTTCAAACAATACATAAGATACGAAAAATTACAATACATAATATTTCATTAGTAGATGTACCAAACTAAAAATCAAACCCATTGCCATCAAGTTGATTCCGACTCACAGCTACCCTATAGGACAGAGTAGAACTGCTCCATAGGGCTTCCAAGGCTGTAAACCTTTATGGAAGCCAAGTAGCTAGTGGGTTCGAACCGCTGACCTTTCGGTTAGCAGATGAGCACTTAACCACTGCACCACCAGGCCTCCTTTAGCAAATGGACAGCTGCCTAAGATAATAAAGAATGAGAACATATAAGGACACAGGGAAATGTGTTAAATGAAAAAAATGAAACTCAAGAATGTACCTGCACTCATTAAACAGATGCTTTCTGAGAGTTTTTATGATAGGAGAAGCATTTATACTCTTTGAAGTAAAAGAAAAAAAAAGGATTCCAAATATGGCCCGATTTAAAAATTTAAGAATTCAATTCCATTAAAAACGCACACCTGTGCACACTTATAAACCACTAAGGGGAAATATGCAGAAATGTTACAGTGATTATCTCTGGGTGCTAGAGAACGGGCATATTTTCTTGTTCATTGTCTCCAAAACTCACTGCATATGTATTACTTTTTTATTTAGGGTAAAAAAGTTTAAGAATAGAGTACGTGAAACTTTGCAAAAACAATGCACCCCTGCAAACAGAGACTAGAAAAGAGCCTCAGAGAGAGGACTTCTGGGTGAACTTGTTTTCTTGCTATTTCTGTTACTAGAGAGTTGTTTGTGTTACAACACATACACTCACACACACGTGTGCAAAACATATACACAGAAAGTGATAAAATTTTAAAAAGCTCTAAGAGGTGAGTGTAGCACTCTGGGAAGGGGAAGCGGGTGTGGTTGAGTTGGGTGTGGAGCCTGAAATTATCCTCCCAGTGACACCTCTGTAACTCCCTCCGTGTTACACAGACACTCAACTGTGCCCCAACCAGAACTCCACATTACAGTCCTGCAACTCCGACCCGGGCAGCACCAGGCGGTTCACCCCTTTAAAGCTTCCCAGTGTCAGCTGGGCAAGGCCAGGGTGTATGGGAGGGGTGGGGGAAGCAGAGTCACAGTCTGCTGTGCAGGCCTCCCCCTCCCCCACGGCCAGCCTCTTGACCTGCGGCCAGGGGAGCAGGATCCAGCACCCTTTTTGGAAGCCCCTGCCTCAAGCAGCCAGTGGGGCCTGGCCAGAAGCCAGCGGAGAGGAAACCCAGCCCAACCACATC
Source organism: Trichechus manatus latirostris (assembly GCF_000243295.1). NCBI lineage: Eukaryota > Metazoa > Chordata > Mammalia > Sirenia > Trichechidae > Trichechus > Trichechus manatus. The sequence goes on from NW_004443940.1 coordinate 8,521,773, forward strand.
TGAGGCCTGGCGCAAGGGAGCAGCAGCTGCCAGCACGCCAGAACCAGGTCATGCCGCGGAGGCAGCTTTTCAGCCAGACTCAGCAAGCTCCCTCCTACACATGCACATACACACACACACCCCAGGGCTCCAGCAGCTGTTGGAGCCATTGCTTGAGCCATACAATGTACATCCCGTGGCCAGAAAAGCCTCTATCTGTTTCCAGCGAGGCTGGGCATCCTCCCTCCTGCTACTCCACCCACCCGACTGCTCATACGAGGGTCCCACCACTCACCTCCTACCCGCAAAAGTCTAAATGGCGAAGGAAACGAGAAAGCAAACACTGCCAACACCACAGTCCACTGACAGAGAGTCAGCCTCTGGCTAACAACCCGACGTAGTTTCCCTGAAGGGGCCCCAAATCCCATAAAACCCACTGTTCAGGTGCATCCTAGGGGTGCAGGTTAGATGACGATGCTTAGAGATAACGGTGAGTGCTGAGTGCTACGCTCTGGATTAAGTAGGCATTTCTATGTGTACATATAACCTTTTTAATTCTTCCCAACAGCCCAACAAGATGGGTGTATTATACTCTCTGTTGTCGTGGACCAGCAACTGGGGCGCAGAGAGGTTAACTAACCTACTCCAAGCTCAAAACTGTTGAGTGGCAAAAACTGGATCTAACATCAGAGCTGATGGTGGATGCCAGTGGCCCCCTAGCCTATCCCAGAGAATACACTCCCCCACATTTGTAGGAGGGGGCTCAGGAATTATTAATGAATTTCAGCCTCTCACTGGTACCACCGTCAGGTGAGTTTGATTCCTTTCTCAAGGACTCAGACAACTTATACTTTTTCATTCAAAGCCACCGTCCAAAAATCTGCAGGAAAAGAAATTATGTGGCAGAGGGGTCTCCACCTACCAGTCATAGCTGGCTTTACACAGAGGGCTAGGAGATGGGAAAGGGGGAAGTACTGCTGTCCAGAGGCAGGGATTTAGGGAATACAAACAAATTCAATTTATTCTAAACCTCAACTCCTGGGAAAAATCACACAACACATTTCAGTGTAAAGTCTTACTATCTGCAGTTACTGTTGGCCTGTTAGCCCAGATAACTGGAAGCTGCCAGAAATTTGGGTCTTAGACATGCTCACCTGATGGTCCTTTGCACCATGCTGGAGAACAAAGTCCATACCTAAAAGTGACATGCAGGTAAGTGTACATGTGTTGACCGCTTACTACCTCAGTGTCACTTTTAGGCACTGAGGATACAACGGTGAATGAGCAGAGCCCCCTGCCCTGGACGGGGACGTTTTTGATGTTTGGATTTGTCTTGGGCCCCATTTGCAGGTAAGTTCCTTTGGAGCAGACATTATACCACTATCTCTAACATGTGTGTGGCAGCATAATTCTGTTATATACTCTGTGGCATTGAATATGTGATGAAAGTAATGGGAACTGATAGTAACTGTGAGTTTATCTCCAAGTGAAGTTGCCCTTTATGTAATTACTGATACAATATCAAAGATATACTATAAACTCATTACAGAGCCAGGAAAAAACCTAGTGGGTGACCCAAGAGAATAAAGAAATGTCATAAGACTAGAATAATAAGGCAGGCAAAGAACTGCTTCAGTAGAAGATGCTGAGGGAAATGGAAGAACTGGAGGTTCTGGTCCCTGTAAAGTGGAAAATGAGGAGGTAAAAACAATATAAAACCCCCACCACCCAGAGAGGACCACAGCTTACATTTGGTGTCTGTTTTTACTACGTAACATGCATTTCATTTACAAAACTGGAATCACTGAGTATATTTGGTAGTTTTTTATATGCTAATGTCTTCCTTTACTGTATCATAATCATTTTCCCATATTCTTAGCTACTCCTCAAGAATTTTATTTTTAATAGCTACACTCTTTTCCTTGGAATGTATATAGCATACACTATTTAGCCCCTGAGGTCGAATGTTTGGGCTCTCTCATATTTTGCTACTATATTCCAGCATATTAATGGGTAGGGTAGTTTCTTTCTTCTTCCTCCTCCCACCCTCATCTAGGCTTGTGACCCCTGTGAAGGCAGAGGTGAAAAACTAGGCACTAAATCAGGGTTCTAGTCTGCTGAGTGAACTCTACCCACCCCAAAGGCTGCATGTAATAACCTTGGTTAACAACAGGTAGGATTTTACTCACATTAGCATAAGGGTTTTACCATACTTAAGTAACAATTTAGAAGGTATGTTTCTAGTCAGCCTTTGGGGACCACCCTTCACCCAGAGACTGGAGGGCAAGTAGTGTCAGGCCCACTATCTGCTGTTCCAGTGCCCCTGGTAACACTGATGGCCTTTCAAGACGATCATACTTTGAGAAACACTGGTCTAGGACATGCGCAACAGCAGACAAGGGTATTGAGCTTGGCCAGGAGGCCAGCACTCCTCTGAGTATGGTCTGCCAGCCAATGCCAGTCTGCCATCTACATCAGTCCGTGACAAGATAAGTACAGAAACTGAGAGTAAGCGATAACTTTAGAAACTTTTATCACAATTTGAAACTGCCTTGGCACAGACGTCTTTCTAGTAATTAATTTTTATTGTTATTTTACAAAATTATCAGTCCTTGATGGATTACAGATTTCAAAACCCAGTCCTTCATCAGAAAGTTTGAGAAGCACTGATCTATATCCTTTAAATATTAATACAAGCCAATCCATGCAAATAACCAATAAAAAATTGTAACGACGAATCTAGCTGTCTCGTTTCGTATCAATGTCTCAAAAATCTTTACAGTGTGTCAAAATATTTAATGGGAAGAGTCTTTTCAACAAATGGTGCTGGGACAACTGGATATCTACCTGCTAAAGAATGAAGTTGGACTTCTACCTCACACCACACACTACAAAAATTAACTCAAAATCCCAAAGAACTAATGGAACACAACTACCACAACCTCCACCAGACGGAGTCCAGCACAACTAGATGGTGCCCAGCTACCACCACCAACTGCTCTGACAAGGATCACAATAGAGGGTCCCGGACAGAGTGGGAGAAACATATAGAACAAAATTCAAACACACAAAAAAAGACCAGACTTACTGGTCTGACAGAGACTGGAGAAATCCCAAGAGTATGGCCCCAGACACTCTTTTAACTCAGTACTGAAGTCACTCCTGAAGTTCACCCTTCAGCCAAAGATTAGACAGGACTCTAAAATAAACAACAGCACACATAGTTCAACCATGCATATGAGACTAAATGGGCATACCAGCCCAAAAGCAAAGGCGAGAAGCCAAGAAGGGACAGGAAAACTGGACAAATGGAAATGCGGAATCCGAAGTCAAGAAGGGGAGGGTGTTGACACATCACAGGGTTGCCAACCAATGTCACAAAACAATTTGTGCATTAATTGTTTAATGAGAAAGTAATTTGCTCTATGAACTTTCACCTAAAGCACAACAAAAAAAATTAACTCAAAATGAATGAGACCTAAATGTAACAGTTAAAACTATAAAACTCTTAGAAGAAAACATCAGCATAAATCTTCATGACCTAGGCTTAGGCAACAGGACACCAAAGCACAAATGATAAAAGAACAAAGGATAAATGGACTTTATCAAAATTTAAAACTTTTGTGTTTCAAAGTACACCATCAAGAAAGTGAAGAACTTATGGAATGGGAGAAAATATTTGCAAATCATGTATCTGATAAGGAACGTGTATCTACAACATATAAAGAATTCTTACAATTCCATGATTAAAAAAATAACCCAATTTAAAGATGGGGACGTTCACAGAAAAACTTGTCAGTACGTTCATAGCAGCATTATTCCTAATAGCCCAAAAGTAGAAACAACTCAAATGTTCACCAGCAAATGCAGAAACAAACAAAACGAGGTCTATCCATATAATGGAATATTATTCAGCAATAAAAAGGAACGAAGTATTGATACATGTTACAATACAGATGAACCCTGACAACATTACGCTAAATGAAAAAAGTCAGACACGAAAGGCCTTATATTATATAATCCCTTTTTTATGAAATGCCCATAATAGGCAAATTCATAGAGATAGAAAGTAAATTAGTAGTTGCCAGGGCCTGAGGGGGTTAGCAGTTTCTTTTTGGGGTGATGAAAATGTCTTGGAATAGACAGTGGCGATCATTGCACAACTCTGTGAATATAAGAAAAGCCACTGAATTGGACAGTTTAAATGGCTGAATTTTATGGTATGTGAATTATATCTCAATAAAGAAAAAATTATCAAAGGATCTCAACAGACATTTCTCCAAAGACATACAAATGGTCAATACTGACACGAAAGGATGGTTACCATCGTTAGCCATTAGGGACATGCAAATCAAAACCAAAATGAGATACACTTCACACCCGCTAGGATGGCTGATATTTAAAAAAAAAAAAAAAAAAAAAGGAAAATAACAAGTGTTGGCAAGGATGTGGTGAAATTAGAACCCTCCTACATCACTGGTAGGAATGTAAAACAGTGCAGCCACTTTGGAAAAACACTCTGGCAGTTTCTCAAACAGTTAAACAGAGTTACCATATGACCCAGCAATTCAACTCCTAGGTATACACCCAAGAGAAATGAAACCATATGTCCACACAAAAAACTTGTAAATGAATCTTGATAGCAACATTATTCATAACAGCCCCAAAGTAAAAACAACCCAAATGTCCATCAACAGATGAATGGGTAAACAAAATGTGGTAATATCCACACAATTAAATATTATTCAGCTATAAAAAAAGAATAAAGTATTGATATATGCTGCAACAGTGATGAACGTTGAAAGCATTATGCTATGTGAAAGAAGCCCGACACAAGGCCACATATTGTATGATTCCATTTATATGAAATGTCCAGAATAGGCAAATCTATAAAGACAGAAAGTAGATTAGAGGTTGCTGGGAGATGGCAGAGAGAGGACTGAGAGTGACTGGGTCCTAATTGATACAGATTTTCTCTTTGGGGTGATGAGCATGTTTTAAAGTGACTGTGGTGATGGTTACACAACTCTGTGGGTATATTATAAACCACTGAGTTATACATTTTAAAAAGGGGAATTGTATGGCATGTGAATTATATCTCAATAATTTTTTTTTTTTTTTTTTTTTTAGAAATAGAGAATTAAGACAAAAGCAGGAACTGAACACTTGCTCAAAGAGGAGAGGGCTAAGCAGGTGAGCCCACCCTCAAAAACAAAGGCAGAAGCAAAGGGGGAAAGAAAGACAGGAATACCAGTGAAAAACTTTGCTTTGTAATTCCCTCCTTTTTCCGCATTGGGTTGCTTACCAGTGAGACTGAACACAAGATGGATCTTATCTCAAGGAAAGTGGTGGTGGTCAAGATGGGAGACCACCCCCCACTTCACTGCCAGTCTTTGAAAGGAAGGACCCTTCAGGACAGCAGGAATGATGGCAACTCCTCAGAGGAGAAGAAAGTAAGCTGGGGCTCTGGGCTCTGGGAGGGAGAGAGGAGAGCTTGAGATGAGCTCTGAAAATGCATGGGGGTGGGGGATCCCCAAAACCAAGAACCACTGACAAAAACAAGATGATCAGTTGGGTAGTCATAGATAACAGTCTGAAATGAAATGTAGCTTAGTTCAAAAGGCGTGTATTATTTAAAAAAAAAAAAAAGGAGAGAGGGAGTTAAATAAATAAATGAAATAAAAACAAACGAGAAAAAGAATATTAAGTAATCAGCAAGCCCTTAAAAAGCTAAATTCAAACCATTCTGTTAAAAACATAAATGTTTTTAACACAATACAAGAGGGTTCTGCTACTGAGAAATAACCTTACGGTAAATTATCTGCCAAGTATCCCCTTTGGCATATAAACGACCACTCCATAACCTCAACAGGGATTCCACCGCAGGGGGTTCTGGGTCAGGTGCACCTACACAGGTGACCAGGTGGGCTCTAGGTGACCCACTCCAGGTGAGCTGCTCACTCTGGCTCAGCCTCACGACACAATGCAGGTCACCACCTCTGGCTGGAGATGAGCAAATCCCAGCCACTGACCCCAAAGTTGCCAAGGGGAGTTTAATACCCACATCCCCCACCCAACGTGTCTCTCTTCCCACCCAAGGCAGTGATTCTTGCTCCCTAGCCCTCTTCTCAAGGGAGAGGCCATAGATGAGCCCGTTTCAAAGTCCTTTTCTCCCCCAGCTACGGCTTTGATCCCAGGCCAACACCAAACAGCCAGGGAAAGGGTGGGGCTAGGGGGAATGCTGTGGCTGGCATTTCAAAGACAGAGGGGCAGAAGGCAAGAGCAAGAGAAGGCAATTCCCTGGGAACAGGCCCCACCTATCTCTCTGCCCAAGGACTTGGCTGATGGTAAAGACCAAGGAGTGTTCACCAAGAAGCTGGGCGGGTAGATGGATGGATCCATGTCAGCAACATGTGCTGAGGCAGAGAGAGACCCGATTCCCAGCCTCAGACTTGGGCAAGTCATTTCACTTATCTGGGCCTCAACTTCTTTGCTTTGAAAAAACGCCTCTAAAACGTCAGGGAATAAACAGGATCTGCTCCAGATTAAAGGAGACTAAAAACACATGCTTACTGAACACCATGTGTGATCTGGGGGTTTTCTTCTACAAAGGACGTTGTGACAATTGGCAAAATTTGAGTAACATCTGTAGGTGAGCCAGTGGTGTTATATCTATGTTAATTTCCTGAGTCTGATAACTGCACTGTGGTTATTATATGATTTTAGAAAATATACATTCTAGTACTTTAGAGGTAAAAGGGAGTCATGACTGCTTCTTGCTATTGTTGTGTGCCATGGAGTCGATTTTCGACTCACAGCAACCCCATGTGACAGAGAACTGCCCCATAGGGTTTTCCAGACTGTAATCCCTATGGGAGCAGTCTGTCAGGTCTTTCTTCCACGGACCCACTGGGTGGGTTTGAACCACCAACCTTTTGGTTAGCAGCTGAGCACTGAACCATTGGCACCACCAGGGCTCCTTCGTATCTGCTACTTACCTTCAGGTTCAAATAAAAATTATTCAGAGATAGAAGAGCAAAGCAAACGTGGTAAAAATGTTAACATCTGGGGAACCTGGGTGAAGACAATTCTTTGTACTATTCCTGCAACCTTTCTGAAACTCTGAAATTTTGCCGAAATGAAAGTATCTTTTAAAAGAGTCACATTACTAGGTGGTCTCTGAAGTTCTTCCAGTTTCTGTGAGAAGGTAACATCACCTGCATTTTCCAGATGAGCAAGATGCCGAGGATGAAGCGAGGGGCCCATGGTCAGCAGCAGCAGGAGGGCTCTAGCACTTGGGTTCTCTGACTGAAGTCCCGTCCTTGCTCCACCAGACTCCAGCTCTTCCGACCACTGAGGGACAGTGAACCCCCGACCATCCTGGACAGACGGGCAGAGCAGAAGGCAAGGAGGAACGGGACTACCTGGACAGTCTCCAGCCTGGGGCAGTGCCCTACAGGGACGAGGCTGTTAGGAGAAGGGAGAGCCTTGAAATAGGGACCCCCTGCTCTCCTCCTGAGCCCTGTTCCTCACACATACAGCAGAGGGCTCACGGGAAGCCTCAGCAACGTACATGCACGCAAGCTCCAACCACGAGCGCTCAGGCACAGAACCACAGCCCGGACTGCCAAACAGTGCACCCTGGGGAGGGCAGCCTCCAAGCCTCTAACCAAAGGAAACACAACATCTGGAAATTCTAAGTCAGTCTCCTAAATAACTCTAGGGTCAAGGGAAATAAAAATAAAAATCACAATAACAGATCTGAAGATTAATCAGTATCCATGAGAACAGTGTCTATTAATGGAGACAAGCTTACGTTTCTATAAATACTTTTATTAAGGGAGGAAAATAAATTAAGCTTTCAAACCCAAGAAGCTAGAAAACTAAAAACTAAGAAAGGTAGGAAAAAGGCATCAGTAGAGATACAGAAACAGTTCAGAAACAAACAACAGTGGTATTTATAAATGAATCTAAGAGATGGTTCTCCAGAAGACCAACAGCATAAACAAACCTCTGACCCAAAAGCATAAACAAACCTCTGACGAGCTAATTATTTAAAAAAGAAAAAATATAAATAAATGCTATTAGAAACGTGAAAAACAATATAACCATCATCAGTGAATACAACATGAAATGCTTTACTAAAAGCTTTGAAAATATGGATGAAAGTACAATTTTCTAACGAAATGTATTCAAGAAGAGGTAGAAATATTGGAAATACCAGTAACAGAAAAAGTTTGTCAGAGAACCACCCTCCAAAAAGAAGGAGCCCTGGTGGTGCAGCTGTTAAGTGCTCAGCTGACAACTGAAAGGTTGGTGGTTCAAACCCACCAGCAGCTCTGCGGGAAAAAGATGTGGCAGTCGGCTTCTAGCCTTGGAAACTTCATGGGGGCAGTTCTAGGCTGTCTTATAGGGGCCTTATGAGTTAGAATTGACTCGATGGCAACAGGTTTTTACCCTCCAAAAAGGGCACCAAACACAGCAGTTATTGCATAGTTTTTTTAAAAAAATATTTTATTATGTTTTTGGATAAAATTTACATAGCAAATTAGGTTCTCACTTAACAATTTCTATACGTATTATTCAGTGACATTGGTTACACTTTTCACAACATGTCAGCATTCTCATTATTTCTATTCCGGTTGTTCTGTTTCCATTAATCTAGCTTCCCTGTTCCCCTTTACTTTCTCATCTTTGTTCTAGGGTAAATGTTGACTGTTAGGTCTCATTTAGATGATTGTTTAGAGGAACACAGTACTCACAGTGAGATTATTTATTTTATGAGCCACTCTGTCTTTTGGCTGATAGGTGACCACCAGGAGGGGTTTGAGTTTCAAGTTTAAAGGGTATCCCAGGGCTATAGTCTTGGGGGTTCCTCTAGTCTCTACTGGTCCAGGAAGTCTGGCCTTTTTTAGGAATTTGAGTTTTGTTCTACATTTTTCTCCCATTCTACCCAAGACTATCTATTGTGTCCCTGGTTGGAATGGTCAGTAAAGGGAGCTGGGCACCATCTAGTTCTTCTCGTATCAAGGTGGGTGAGGCCATGGTTTGTGTAGACTATTAGTCCTACAGACTAGTTTCGTCTTTGAGTCTTTGGTTTCCTTCCTTCTGCTTTGCTCCAGACACGCAGAGACCAACAGTTGTATCTAAGATGGCCGCTCACAAGCTTTGAAGACCCCAGATGCTACACACCAAACTAGGATGTAGAACATTATCTTCATGAGCTATGTTACACCAATTGACCAAGTTGCCCCCAAGATATGGTCCTAAGCCCTCAAACCCAGTAACCCAATCCTGCAAGGTATTTGGTTATGCCTAGGAAGCATCCGTAACTGTGCCCTTATGTGCATTTTATATATGAATATATATGAGTATATGAATATATACAGCACACACACATATATACATCTGCCTACAGAAACACCTATACATGCACACCTGTATATTCATATGTGCTTACCCATACATATATAAGCATACATATCTACCTACGTAACCACACATATATTTTTTGGTTGTTATTACAGTTGTTGTAAAATTGTGTATGTTGTGGGTTTTACCAAAATCATCCCTTATTCTTGTGTACTTCTTAGTGTCATCTTTTACCCTGGTTACGTTGTGCTGACTTCACCCTTATTCGGTACTGCCTTACCCGTCACCAAAACTAAAAAATGTCTACTATCTAGAAAGTGATTCCCCCTCCATCCCTGCTAACCATCAAAGAATGCTGGCTTTCTGTATGTATACTTGTTCTTGTCATTTTATAATAATGAGATCATACAACATTTGTCCTTTTGTGATTGACTTATTTCACTCAGCATCATGTCCTCCAGATTCATCCACGCTATAGGTATAGTTTGAGAACTCATTATTCTTTATGGCTGCATAGTATTCCACTGTATGCATGTACCACAGTTTATCTGTTCATCTGCTGATGGGCAGTTAGGTTGTTTCCATCTTTTTGCTACTGTGAATAATGCTGCAGTGAACATAAGTGTGCATATACCTGTTCATGTCAGTAGTTTTACTTCTCTAGGGTATATACCTAGGAGTGGGATTGCTGGACCAGAGGGTATTTCTATTTATAGCTATTTGAGGAAGCGCCATACTGTTTTCCATAGTAGTTGAACCAATTTACAATCCCACCAGCAGTGGAGCAGGGTTCCAATCTCCCCACTACAGTATTTTTTAATAAAATATGCTGATCTCTTTTATTCTTTCATTTAATTCTCCCAGATCCCTATGAGGTAAGAACTATCCTCTCCATTTTATAGACAGGGGATCCAAGGGCTCAAAAAGGCCACGGCATTGTCCCTAAATCCCACAGCTAGACATGGCCAAGCCAGGACAGAGCCCCACTGCCTGACATCTCTGGAAGGCCCAGAAAACTCTGCGTTCCAAGGTGCAACTCAGGTACCTCTGCTAATAAGCCAACTTTGGAAACTTCTGGTCGCTCACTACTCAAAGTGTGGTCCAAGGAAAAGCAACAACATCAGCATCACATGGGAGCTTGTGAGAAATGCAGAAACTCAGGCCCTGCCCCAGACCTGCCGAATCAGAATCTGCACTGTGATGAGATTCCCAGGTGGTTTGGATGCCCATTAAAATGTGAGAGGTACTGACAAGCCACATCTGCCCCACCTCCTTTCAATTCTGCTTAAAAATTACAAAAGCAGTGCCTACTCTGTCCGGCACAAGCAAAAAAAACTCAATTGAAAAACTACGGGAGCCTGATTTGATAATGTAAACATGTAAAAAAAAGTTTGACAAAATGAAACAAAAACATTAAAAAAATTTAAAAGAAATCTGTAATATGTGCCAAGATATAACAGAGTTACTACCACTAATATGTAAGTTCTCTTACAAATTTATAAGAAAACCACACAAAAGAAAAATAGGCAAAGGAAATCAACAGATATTCACAAAAGAAGAAATGTAGATCACAGTTAAACAAAGCAATAAAAGATCTGCAAATCAACATTTTATATCAATTTTGTATACCAATCAAAAAATAAATTTTATAATAAGCATGTATTATTTTGATAATTGGGAAAACTGCCAATAAAAAAATTTTAAAATAAAAAATATACGACTGATCCAGAAAGACCAAAATATTACCAGAATTTCTATTATTGACAATTTTTTTTCTTTCTCTTGCTTATCTGAACTTCATGATTTTTTGCAACCAGTTTGCATTCTTTGTAATAAACAATAGCAGAAAAAATTTAGCTAGTTCCTAGACTTTGATTATATCTGGTGAAATTTTAGTAGCTTTTACACTTGTGTTTTCCCAAGTATCTGCATAATGCCTGGGCCTTTTCACAAACCATCACAGCACTTAAGGGCATGTTTTCCTAGTCCTAATCAAGTATTGGGAGGCCCTTTTGTTACAGTACTGCATGGGTCAGCAGTTCTCAAACTCTAGTGGTGTTATGGACTGAATTATGTCCCCCAAAAATATGTACTGAAATCCTGGCCTGTATACCTATAAATTGTATCCTGTTTGGAAATATAGGCAGTCCCCAACTTACGACCTACTCGAGTTAAGAGGAACCACACTTACAACCGTTCTTTTTTTGGGGGAGGCAGGGGGAGGAGGCTACATTTTCTTAGTAATACGTACTACGTACAACATTGTCGCATGTTATTTGCTGATGTCATCATTCTCAAATGTAACATTTCCAACCCCCAAAGACAAATAAAGATCAGATTTATAGAGATACTGATAATAACCAGCAAAAATAATGAAAACTACTAAAAAAAAAAAAAAAGAGGTATTCGACTTATGTCAGAACCGATTTACGGCAGAATCGTCGGAACAGAACCCCATTGTAAGTTGGGACTACCTGTAGGGTTTTCTTTTGTTATATTAATTAGGTCAGATATGTGTAGGGGGAGTTCTACATCTAATCTCTTCTGAGTTATAAAAAAGCAAAACGAACACAGACACATGCGCGAGGAAAAGACAGACACCACGTGAGGAACAACCCAAGGAACACCAAGAAACGCCTGGGGCTACCGACAAGGAAGGAATTGCCATAGCCAAGACCCTAATTTAGACTTTTAGCCTCCAGAACTGGGAGAAAATATATTTCTGTTCTTTAAAGCCATCCACGTGTGGTATTTGTGTTACGGCAGTGCTGCATAAGTAAGAAAGTGGGCACAGGCACCCCCTAAAGGAAGCTGGCCAAAAACGCAGATTCCCAGGTCCCACCCAGCAATCAACCCTGTCTGTCTGTGGAGGGGACTCTGACACAGGTGGTCCATGAACTACTCCTTGAGAACCCCCTTCCAATGGTCTTATGGAAGTGAGGGTGGGTCCAGAAAGGGGGAGAGCTGCCATGGCTCAGAAACTGGGTGACCTGTGGGTCTTACAGGCCGGCAGGGAACAGGAGTCTCTTTCAGGGTTCCATGTGTACAGACAGGCCCAAACGGTCAGTGCCTCTGCTCTTTGAAAGAGTGGCAACGAGCAGAAGCAGAGGTAAGGGTGGGAAAATCTTTCTCCAACAGGTGAGCAGAAGCCCTGAGCAGCCGGCATTACAGCCTCACTGCCGGAATCCGCTCTGCTCCAAGAGAAGGCATTTGGAATGGCTCCATGGGTTCACGGAGGTCCATCTGTCAGAGTTTCTGTTCGGCACCCTGAGAAGGAGGCTCCTCCGGAGCTGGCAGAGGTACAGCCGTGGCTGCCAGGCGGGGCCCGAGGGCTTGGCACCACACAGGCAGGACCCATCATGACCTCCCTCAGCCTCGGGGTGGCGGGGCACACAGAGCCTCACCGGCCCAGGTGGGCACAAGGAGACAGAGTAGACACCGTTGGGGTGGGGTAGGGGCCAGACCAGTACTTCCACCTCTCTCCCCAGCCCCCAGCATCTCCTGGGTGTATTCCTGGGGGATTAAAGCAAATTAGCAAAGGAGCCAAAGAAAGCGTTTCTAGCTCCTCCTCCGCCCTGAGCATCTGGGATGAATGAGTGGGAGGGGAAGGGGGAGGGGAAACACCGACCACCGGCTAAATGAGTAACAAACAGTTCCCGCAGCCGTCAAACAAAACCCGCTGACACGCTGAACTATATGCACGCAGTGACAGAGTGATTGGAAAGCGAGCAGCTCACATCCCACCTCTACTTGGTATTTCTTCTATACATGTGAGCCCAGTGGATTCCCCCCTCCCTTCTTTTTATGCAGGTCAAGAGGCAGAAATCCTGACTCCTGCTCCGTAACAGCAGGGGTCCCATCTCCTTGTCTGTAGCTTCGTGCTCCAGCACTGAGGGCTCCTCTGTTCATGGGTCTCCATGGACCTGGATGGAGGTCATCTCCATTTCCACCCTAGTTCTTCAGACCGCAGAGACCAGACTGGACCTGAGGTTCTGGAAAGACTGCCAGGAAGGAAGGGCAGAGCAGCAGGCACCAAAAAATAGTGCCTTTAATTCCCCAATTACAAATAAAAGCTTAAAATGCAAACAGGATGGGAAGCATTAGCTCACTGGTATGAGTAAGCTTCACCTTGAAAACACTCGGGGGGCAGGGTACAGGTTCTGGAGGAGGACAGTGGAGGAAGAAGGTGCTACTATTAATAAAGGAGGAAACTCAGCATTGAACGTGGAGACAACTGTGCCAGCGCCTTGACAAATCCCCATCCCAAAGAGAACTTGCAGGTAAAGTTTGTGTTCTGTGCTACCTTCGGGGGTTTGGGAATCAAGAAGGCTGTTCTTACTAGTTAGTGCTAGTAAGGGTTAATGACCGGCAGGCCATGGGATCCAGTGTAATTATGAGGTATGGGTTCAGAGGGCTCCTCCCTGACGTCTGCACGTAAGAAAATGGCCCAGGACCTTCTTTTTACTTTGAGGACAGAGCAGGCGCCTCATCTGTGTTATCAGTTCACTGCCTCGAGGCTTGGAGACAGGACTGCTTTAGATTCTGCTCTTCATGTTGGCCCAGACTGTCACAACATGAAGAGGTGACGCTCACTGGCTCTCAACAATTTGATTCCACACGTGTTTATTAAAGGAATTTGCTATATGCTAAGCTTTGGGTCAGTAACTGGGGGAACAAATTGAGTAGGACGAGCACCCCGCCACCAGGAACTCATACTCAGGCTCTAAATACTGCCATGGAGCACAGGCAGTGTGCTATGGAGACTTATAGGAGAGAGGGGCTGCTTGGTCCCAGGGTCGGGGAGTGTCAGACAGCATCACAAAGCAGATGACAAAAAAAAGAAAAAAAAGCTGATGTACCTACAACAAAGGCCTAATAAGTATAGCAGAAAAAGATTCCATTCACAATAGCAAAAAACAAAAAAACTACAGCATGCCTACAATAAACTTTACAAGAATTGTGTAAGACCCCGGACACGCTTTTAGTTCAGAAGTGAAGTCACTCTTGAGGTTCACCGTTCAGCCGGGGATTGGACAGCCCCATAAAACAAAACGGGACTAATGAGGCACAGCAGTCCAGGGACAAGGACTAAAAGGCAGGAGGGGACAGCAAAGCTGGTGATAGGGAGCCCAGGGTTGAGAGGGGACAGTGTTGACAAGTCATGGTGTTGTTAACCATTGTCATAAGGCAATATGTGTACTAACTGTTTAATGAGAAACTATCTGCTCTGTAAACCTTCATCTAAGATACAAAAAAAAAAAAGAATTATCTATGTGAGATCAAATTGACAACAGCAACTCAAAAGGTTTGATGGGAAGCCTAGGGACAGTGAGTTGAAGACAATGGTGATGGAATAATTTGGAAAAGGATAGTGAGAATAGCAGTACAACTGCAAGAATACTGATGGAATAATTTGGAAAAGGGTAGTGAGAATAGCAGTACAACTGGAAGAATGTAATCGATGTCACTGAATTGTACCTGTAGAAATTTCTGAAATGGTGTATCTTTGGCTATGTGTATTTTCACCAAAAAAAGGTCCTCCAAGGTCGAGAACGGAGAGTGTTGACATGTCGTGGGGTTGTTAACTAATGTCATAAAACAATATGTGTACTGACTGTTTAGTGAGAAACTATTTGTTCGGTAAACCTTCACCTAAAGTACAATAAAAAAAAGTTAAAAAAAAAATACTTTAAAACTTCAATGGACACAGAACAAGAACAGAATAAATGGAAAGATAAACTTCCCATTCCCTGGATGGGAAGATTCATTATATAGCTGTCCATCTCCCCACAATAATCTATAAATTCCATGCAATTCCAATAGGAAATCCCAACATTTTTCACAGAATTTGACTAGTTGATTCTAAGCTTATGTGGAGAACCAAATGCAAAAGAAAAGCCAAGAAAGTGTGGGAAAAAAAAAAAAGAAGAATTAGGGGAACTTTTACCAAAATGTTATGTAAGAACTGTGGTAATTAAAACAATGTAATGCGGACAGAGAATCAGACAAATTAGTCAAAGAAGCTGAAGAAGACCTTACGATACATTCATGTATATAAAAGTATTCACAATATGCCTGAAGTAGAATTACAAACCTTCAAGGAAACTATAAATAATAAATAGATTGGGGATAACAGGCTTCCTGTTTGGGAGAAGTTAGATCCCTACCTTACACGATATAAAAAAATATTAATGGATTCTGATTGTATAAAAATCAAATCCCTATACGATGGACAAACTGAAAGATAAATGAGACCAATTTTTTTTTTTCCCAAAAAACAACAGAGTGAATTAAGAGCTTTTATGATCAATACAAATGACAACTTAATTAGACACGGGTAATGAATATAGCACGTAATACACAAACCAAATGCAAAATGGCTAACATTTGAAAACATTTCCTTACTTCACTAATAAAAGAAAATGAGATACTATTTTTCACCTATCAAATGGGCAAAAACTAACGACTGATAATTCCTCATTCAGTGTTGGTGGAAGAGTAAATTTGATAAATATTATCAAATTACCTTTTAGGAGGGTAATTTGGCAATATCAATTAAAATTCTACTCTATGACTTTGTCCTACACAAATACTTGAACAAGTATAATAAAAAACGTGTACAAAGATGTTCTTTACCACATAATTCATAATTATAAAAAAAACTGGAACTGTAAAATGTCCATCAATAGCAAACAAATTAAATTACAATAAATCCATAAAATGAAATATTCCATATCCATTTGAAAGCTAAGATAGATGTACTGACATGGAAAGACGTCCTCCATATGTTAATAAATGAATAAAAGATTACCCAAAAAAAGGAACAGTATAAAAACATTACTGTGGAAAACGTCGTAAGTTCGTGTACTTGTTTTAAAGTCTGGAAAAGTATGTACAAATTGTTGGTAGTAATTATACTGGCATAGAGAGGAAATAAAATAAGGCTTTCAGTTTCCAATTTATATACTTTTATATTATTTAAGTGGGCATGGATTATTTTTATTAAAGACAAAAAAAAATTTTTTTTCATCCATTAAAGTGGGAAAAAAAGAAAGAATACTACTACTATTGATTTCTAGATTGAACCCAAAGTCCATCCCTCACTACTACTGGTTTCTAGGTTGAAATCAAAGTCCATCCCTTCTCCACCCCCTGCCCACACCCTCTCCTGCACTTTACTGCTCTCTAAGAACTCAGGGTAAAGGGTAAGAAAATCTACCCCCCCATGATGCGGCACCTCCTCCCCTGATTTGATCCCTGGGACAAGAAGTCATTTCTCTGCCAGCTTGAAGAAGTTCAGGATGGGGAGCAGAGGGCTCCCTCCACCGCACCAGGTCCTGCTGGACCCAGAGAGGGGAGATTCACCTTTGCAATTTGGACCCCTGTTGCCCTGCACTCTGAGCTCTAGGGGAGGAGAAGAGAAATGCATTTTCCATAGAGTGCTGCAGGCTCTATCCAAGAGATGCCCACCATGTTTTTCCCGGCACTATGGATCCCTCTCTCTTCTCCCATTCTCTCCATCCCAAGACATTCTTCATGGTCTCGGGGACACCAATGGGCCATATTTTCTAGAAGTGCATGAAAGCAGGAAGCAAGACTAACCTGCAGCCTGGCCCAGTTCAGCCAGGCCATGAGCTCTGGGCCAAATACATTTTCACCATCCCTAGCTACTAGCTTCATTTCTGCTGGTGCTAACATGTTGAGGCTTGTCTGTTGTTGTTGTGTGCCATCAAGTCGATTCCAACTCATAATGACCTTATAGGACAGAGTATAACTGCCCCACTGGATTTCCTAGGGTGTAATCTTTACAGGAGCAGTTTGCCAGGTCTTTTCTCCCCCAGAGTGGCTAGTGGGTTCAAACCTCTGACCTTTCAGTTAGCAGCCAAGTGCTTAATCACTGCACGACCAGGGCTCCTGAGGCTTGTCCAAGTACTACCAAAACTCCAGTTTGGGCTTAGGATCTGCTCTGGTCCTAGGCAATAAATTCAAACTACTTTGCTTAGGTTAAAAAAAAAAAAAAATGATTTCCCACAGATCCTGACTATTGTTCTGGTAAGCTACTGCTAGGTCCCCAGCTGGGGGTTTGGAGACAAAGCCCAGAGAGTAATCAAGCGCTACACTGACCGGCTTTGCCACTGTTCCATGTACAGACTCTCCTCAGGGACCTTCTTGGGAGGAAGGGTGGTCAGGCTGCCCAAGAGCTCCAGCACACATACAATATCAAAACTTAGAGAAAGTGGGCCACAGGTGAACTTAAGAGATTAAAGTCATATTTTTTGATGTCTTTGTTGTCAAAGAATATAAAAAGTGTCCTAAAGACCCAAATGAAGAACATAGAAAAAGCACACAACAAATAAACCTAGGGAAAGAAAGACAATAAGGATTAAAGCACAAATTAGTGATTTAGAAAACAGAAAGTAGAATTGATAAATTTGTGTGCTTTATTGGTCTTTGATAAGGTTAAAGAAAACCTCTGGCAAAGCTAAGTAAGGAAAAGAGAAAAAAATTAATATACAACATTAAAAATGAAGAAAGTGAAAAAAATAACAGGTACTGAAGGCATTGAAAAGCAATAATTGTATACACGTTATTGTAATAGGAGCCCTGGTTGCACAGTGGTTAAGAGTCTGGCTGCTAACCAGAAGGTCGGCAGTTTGAATCCACCAGCCGCTCCTTGGAAACCCTATGGGGCAGTTCTACTCTGTCCTATAATGTCACTATAGTCAGAATCAACTTGACGGCAACGGGCTTGGTTTTATTTTTTTATGCTAATAAGTTTGAAAATAAAACACTTCTGTGCAAAATACAAAGTAAAGGTTTCATGCCAATAAACCAATAGTTTTATACCAATAGCCATAAAAATAAAATCAGAAAGCTGCAAAGACCTATCCCTCAAAAAAGACACCAGGCTCAGATGATTTCAACGCATATTCTCTTAGATCTTTAAGGACTGAAATTATTATTTAAACTGCATTATTTAAATTGTCCCAGAACACAAAACATAAAAGTTTCTCAGCAATAAACGCGCTCCCGTGTGCTCACCAGTCTGCCACTCACCCCTCCGACCCGGCGAGCAGTGGCAACTGTGTTAACTGCACACCCGCCTGCCTGCCACCACCCCCCATCCCCAACTCAGCGAGTGGCGGTAACTGCGCAAGTGGGCACACCCGCCCACAACCCACACCCCCTCCCCCCCGTAGTGGCAAGTGGAGGCCAACTGCACAAATGTGCGTACACTCACACACTACCATCCCCAACCTAGCGAGGGGTGACAACCAAGACCCCGGCTCACCTGACACACGTACCACATCTGCCCCCAACGACTTGGGGAGCACCACCGATGGCTCTTACACCACTAGATCTATGAGAGATGGCAGCCAACGCCTGCCCAGCTTGCCCAGTTGCCACATGCAACCAGTAAATAAAGATCCACATTCACACTCCCAGCCACTGCCTCATCCACCAGGGAACAGGTGGTGAGCACTCCAGTGCTGCCAGACTAGCAACAGAGTAGCACACCCACCCTGCCTGCCTGGATATAACAAAACGAAACAAAAACAGGACGAAGCAAACAATCAATCAATAAACAAATATAATAACACCTTAATGCCTCAGAGACAATAGACAATATCAAGTCACATAAAGAAGCAGGACAAGAAAGCTCAGGCAAATGACCAAAATAAAGGGCCTGAAAATCTTCCTGAGGAAGAACTGGTAATGTAACCTGATAAGGAATTCAAAAGACTTACATATATGATCCTCCAAGAGATGAAAAAAGAGATCAAGGAAAACACAGACAAAACCAAGGAAAACAGACAAAATTCTAGAAAAATTCAGGAAAACAATACAAGAACAAAATGACAAAACAGACAATTAGAAACCATACAAAAACACCAACTAGGAATCCAGAAGATTAATAATAAATTTTCGTAAATAGATAACTGAATGGAAGGATATAGAAGTAGAATTAAATCAATGGAAGACAGAATCAGTGAAGTACAGGACAAATCCCTTGATACTAATTTGTTTGAGGAACAGTCCAACAAAGAAAAATGAAGAAAGCCTAAGAGTTACGTGGGACACTATAAAGAGGAATAATTTATGTGTGATGGGAATTCTAGAACAGGAGGAGACCAAAAAAAAGCACAGAGAAAATTTTTGAAGATTGCTGGAAGAAAACTTCCCTAATATCACGAAAGACAAGAAGGCATCCATCTGAGAAGCTCAACAAACCCCATAAAAGATAGACTCCAAAAGAAAGTCACCAAGACTTATCATAATCAAACTTTCCAAAACCAAAGACAAAGAAAAAATCCTGAGAGCATCTCGGGAAAAACAAACTGTCACCTACAGAGGAGAAACAGTAAGACTAAGCTCTGATTTCTCAGCAGAAACCATGCTGGCAAGAAGACAACTGGATGACTCATGTAAATAAACATATATATATACAGCCAACCAAGAATTATACATCCAGCAAAACTGTCTCATGAAAATGATGATGAAACTAAGGCATTTCCAGATAAACAGAAATTAAGGGAATCTGTAAAAACCAGACCAACCTTACAAGAAATATTAAAGGGAGTCCTTCAGACAGAGAACCAACAACATCAGACAACAACCTGAGATTAAGACACATGACGTCACCATCCAGATACCAACTAAGACAAAGAATTCTGAAAAATAAACCAACAAGACTGAAAACAGGGAACCAGAAATGCTAATCTGTAAATGATGACAACTTTGAAATAAAAAGGGGGAATAAATGGTGTAGCTACAGAACTTCCATATGGAGAGGAAGTCAAGGTGGTATCAAGATGTAACAGGCTGTTTTAAACTTAGGAAGATAAAGGTAAATCTCAGGTAACCACAAAGAAAATTAATAAACCTACTCACCAAAATAAAAAAGAAGAAAACCATAAAGACTCAGTAAACACAAAATCAACAATAACAAAAGAAATGAAAAGAAAATCCATAAATATAAAGAATTCAGTACAGAAAAGTAAGCAGAACAAAACGACCATCAACCCCACAAAAAAAAAAAGCACACAACAAAATTACAGCAGTAAATTCATACCTAGCTATAATCACACTGAATGTAAATGAGTTAAATGCATGTTCAAGAGACAGAAAGTAACAGAATAGATAAAAAAAAAAAAAAATACAACTCATCAATATGTTGCCTACAAGAGACACACCTTAGACACAAAGATAAAAATAAGCTAAAAATCAAAGGCTGGAAAAAATATATCAAGCAAACGGTAACCAAAAAAGAGCAGGAGTGGCAACATTAATTGCTGATAAAATAGACTTTAAGGCAAAATCCAACATAAGAGACAAGGAAGGGCACTATATAATGATTAAAGGGTCAGGCCACCAAGAGGACATAACCATAATAAATATTTACACACCCAATGAAAGTGCTCCAAAACACATAAAAACAACTCTAACAGTATTGAAAAGAGAAACAGACAATTCCACAATAATAGTAGGAGACTTTAACACATCATTTTCAATGAAGGAAAGAACAACTAGAAAGAAACTCAACAAAGATACAGAAGATTTAAACATCACAATCAAGACATATACAGAATACTCCACACAACTGCAGCACACTACACATTCTTTCCCAATGCACATGGATCAGTCTGCAGAACAGACCACATTTTAGGGCACAAAGTAAGCCTCAATAAACTCAAAAATATCGAAATAATACAAAGCATCTTCTCAGATCACAATGCTATTAAATTAGAAATCAGTAACAGGAAGAACAAGGAAAAAAAATCAAATACATAGAAACAGAGCAACACCTTGCTTAAAAACCACTGGGTAATAGAAGAAATTAAAAATGAAATAAAAAAAATTCCTAGAATGAAAACATACCAAAACCTTTGGGATACAGTAAAAGCTGTGCTCAGAGGTCAATTTATAGCAATAAACATACACATCAAAAAAGGAGAAAGGGTCAAAATAATACCTTAACCCTACAACTCGAACAAACAGAAAAAGAACAACAAAAGCAGTCCACAGTCTCCAGAAGAAAGGAAATAATAAGATTACAGCAGAAATACACACAAAAACAACTGAAAGAATCAATAAGACTAGAAGTTGGTTCTTTGAAAAGATCAATTAAAACAGACAAATCACTGACAAAAGAACTGACAAAACTGACAAAAGAAGGCAAAGATGCAAATAACCCAAATAAGAAATGAGATGGGTCATTACAACAAAACAAAATGAAATAAAAAGGATCATAGAAGAATATTATGAAAAATTATACTCCAACAAATTTGAAAACCTAGAAGAATTGTCAAATTTCTAGAAACACACTACCTACTCAAACTAACATAAGCTGACATAGAAAATCTGAACAGACCCATAACAAAAGAACAAATTGAAGAGGTCATTAAAAAAAAAAAAAAAAACACTCAACCAAAAAAACCCCTGACCAGATAGCTTCACTGGAGAATTCTACCAAACATTCAGAGAAGAGGTGACACCAATACTATTCAAACTATTCCAGAACACAGAAAAGGAAGGAATACTCCCAAATTCATTCTATGAAGCCAACATAACCCTGATACCAATACCAGGCAAAGACATGACTAAAAACATTATAGATCAATATCCCTCATGAATATAGATGAAACAATTCTAATCAATAGAATTCAACGGCATATCAAAAAAAATAATACATCAGAACCAAGTGAGATTCATATCAGGTATGCAAGGATGGTTCAACATTAGAAAATCAATTAACATAATCCACCATACAAATAAAACAAAGAACAAGAAGCACATGATAATCTTAATCGATGCACAAAAGGCATCTGATAAAGTCCAACACCTATTCTAGATAAAAACTCTCAGAAAAATAGGAATGGAAGGGAATTCCTCAACATAATTAAGGGCATATATACAAAACCAATAGCCAACCTTATTCTCAATGGAGAAAGACTGAAAGCATTCCCCTCGAGAATGGGAACCAGATAAGGACGTGCTTTACCACCACTCTTATTCAGTATTGTACTGAAAGTCCTAGCTAGAGCAATAAGGCAAGAAAGGGAAATAAAGGGCATACAAATTAGTAAAAAAGTAAAACTATCCCTATTCGCAGATGATATGATTATATACACAGAAAATCCCAGAGACTCCACGAGAAAGCTATTGGAACTAATAGAAGAATTCAGCAAAGTGGCAGGGTACAAGATCAACATACAAAAATCAGTTGGACTCCTCTACACAACAAACAGAACTTGAAAAAGGAAATCACAAAAACAATACCATTTACAATAGCCCTCAAAAAGATAAAATATTTAGGAATAAATCTAACTAGAGATGTAAAAGACTTATACAAAGAAAACCACAAAACACTACTGTAAGAAACCAAGAGACCTACATGAATAGAAAAACATACCATGCTCATGGATATAAGACTTAACATGGTAGAAAAAGTCAATACTATCCAAAGCAATTTAAAAATACAATGCAATCCCGGTCCAAATTCCAACAACATTCTTTAATGAGATGGAAAAACTAATCATCAACTTTATATGGAAAGGAAAAGAGGCCCTGGCTAAGCAAAGCATTACTGAAGAACAAAGTAGGAGGCCTCACACTCCTCGATCTCAGAACCTACTATACAGCCACAGTAGTCAAAACAGCCTGGTACTGGTACAATGATAGACACATAGACCAATGGAACAGAAGAACCCAGAAGTAAATCCATCCATCTATGGACAGCTGATTTTCTACAAAGGGTTGAAGTTCATTACATGGGGAAGAGAAAGTCTCTTTAACAAATGGTGTTGGCAAAACTGGATATCCATTTGCAGAAAAATGAAACAAGAGCCATATCTCACATCATGCACAAAAACTAATTCAAAACGGATCAAAAACCTGAATGTAAAACTATAAAGATCATGAAAGAAAAAATAGGAACACCACTAGGGGCCCTAATACATGGCATAAACAGAATACCAAACATAACTCAAAAAAGCACAAAAAGCAGAAGATAAACTAGATAACTAGGGTTTCCTAAAAATTAAACACTTATGCTCATCAAAAGAATTCACCAAAACAGTAAAAAAGAACCTACAGACTGGGGAAAAAAATTTGGCTATGACTTATTCCAGAAGGGCCTAATCTCTAAAATTTACAGAAAATTTCACTTCAACAACAAAACAACAAACAACCAATTAAAAATTAGGCAAAGAACGTGAACAGACACTTCACCAAAGACGACACTCAGGCAGCTAAAACACACATGAAGAGATGCTCACAATCATTAGCTATTAGAGAGATGCAAATCAAAACTACAATGAGATACCATCTCACCCAGGCAATAATGGCACTGATCAAAACAACAGAAAACCACAAAAGATGGAGAGGTTGTGGAGAGATTGGAACTCTCAGACACTGCTAGTGGGAATGTAAAATTATACAACCTCTATGGAAAATGGTATGGCACTTCCTTCAAAAGCTAGAAATAAAAATACCATATGATCCAGCAATCCCACTCCTAGGTATATGTCCTAGAGAAATAAAAGCCATGACAAGAATAGACATATGCACACCCATGTTCACTGAAGCATTATTCACAATAGCAAAAAGATGGAAACAACCTAAGTGCCCATCAGTGGAAGACTGGATAAACAAACTGTGGAACATACACACAACAGAGTACTATGCAATGATAAAGAATAATGATGAATCCACAAAACATCTCATAATATGGCTGAATTTGGAGGACAATATGCTGAGTGAAATAAATCAATCACAAAAGGACAAATATTGTATGAGACCACTACTGTAAATAGTCAAGGAAAAGTTTACACACAGAGAAACATTTTTTGATGTTTACCAGGGATGAGTGGGAGAGGGAAGGAAAATCACAAATTAGAGAGTAGGCACATGTTAACTTTAGTAAAGGGAAAAGCAGTACACAATATGGGGGATGTCAGCACAACATGACCAAGGCAAGGGAAGACACTGAGAGGTATGCAACAATAAAAGGCAATGACAAGTAGGTATGTATGCTGAATAGGTGTGGGAAGGCGTATGGAAGCACACCCAAGTACATACACAGGTTTGGCTGTGGATATTTCTACATACATATTTGTAAGTGCTGCAAGTATATTCATATATATAATAGAGCACACAGGGGGCACAATTATGGAAACATCCTAGACATAACCAAACACCTCACGGGACTGAGTTACCGGGCTTGAAGGCTAAGGACTATAGTCTCGGGGGACATCTAGGTCAACTGGCATAACACAGTTCACAAAGAGAACGTTCTACACCTTACTTTGGTGAGTAGCGTTTGGGGTCTTAAAAGCTTGAGAGCAGCTATCTAAGATACAACTCTTGGTCTCTTTCTGTGCAGAGCAAAGAAGAGTGAAGAATACCAAACAGTCAAGGACACAATTAGTCCAAAGGACTAATGGACCACAGGAACCACAATCTCCTGTAGCCTGAGACGAGAAGAACTAGATAGTATCCAACTACCACTACAGACCGCTCTGACCAGGATAACAACAGAAGGTCCCAGTTCAAATGGGGAAAAAAGTGTAGAACAAAATTCAAATTCATAAAAAAGACCAGATTTACCAGTCAGAGAGACTGGAGGAACTCCCAAGACTATTGCCCTTAGACACCCTTCTAACTTGGAACTGAAGCCATTCCCAGAGGTCACCTTTCAGCCAAATTATAAATAGGCCTATAAATAAACAATAACACCTGTGAGCAAAGTGCTCCTTAGAACAATCATCTATGAGACCAAAGGGCAACATCTGCCCAAAAGGAAAGATGAGAAGGCAGGAAGGGGCAGAAAACCAGATAAATGGGAATGGGGAACTCAAAAGTGGTAATGGGGAGAGTACTGACACATTGTGGGGATTGCAATCAGTGTCACAGAACAATCTGCGTATAAACTATTGAATGGGAAACTAATTTGCTCTATAAACCCTCCCCTAAAGCACACACACACACACAAAAGAGTAAAAGCTTCACAATCCATTATATGAAGTTATTATTACTCTAATACAAACATCTGATAACAAAAACACAAAAGAAAAGTTATAGGTCGATCTCACAAATATAGATGCAAAACTCCCATATTAATAAATCAAATCAAATAACATATTAAAAAAATACTCCATTACCAAGCATGGTATATTCAAGGAATGCTAAGATAGTTCAATATTAAAAATATATTAACATAATTCATCCTATTAACAGGCAAAGAAGAAAAATCATTTGGTCTTCAAATCATGCTAGAAAGACATGTGGCAAAATGAAACACCCATTACTGATAGGAAAAAAGGACTTCTTAATGAAATGGAATAGGAGAACATTTCCTTAACATGATTTAGGGTGCCTCAAACCAACAATCAGCAGCACTATGCTTAAAAGACTTGAGACATTGGTATTAAAGTGAAGTGAAAAAAAAAAAAAAATCACTAATGAGAAAGACATCCTCTGCTCAATCAATATTGGCCAAATGAATTTAATACGGAAGAACAGTCCTAGGAGAGAGGCAGTGTAGTCTACTGACAAGAGTATCAGCTCTGAAGTCAGACATCCCTGGCCTCGATTCCAGCTCTACCCCTTGTGAACCATCGGCTCAAAATTAAGCTACTAGCCTCAGCTTCCCTATCTGAAAGGTGGGACTACCACTACCTGCCTCAGAGTTGTCCTGAGGACTGAGACAATTTTGAAACCTTTGCCCCATGTGACCCACACATGGTAAGCACTCAAAAATTGGCATTACTGCTAGTTATTGTGTAGGGTAACCCAAAAACCAAACCCATTGCCGTCAAGTCAATTCCAACTCATAGCGACCCTATAGGACAGCGTAAAACTGCCTCATAGGATTTCCAAGGAACGGCTGGTGGATTTGAACTGCCAACCTTATGGTTAGCAGCTGAACCCTTAAACCACTGCGCTACCAGGGCTCCATGAAGAATAAAGCGGACTATAAAACAGCATCCTTCCATTTTTATAAACAACACCAAGAAGGCATCAGGATGCAAAAAGTCTGGAGGCACACCCCAGCTTGACAGAAGTCAACTGAGAGGTGAAATAATAGGTGAATTCCCCTCCCTCTGCTTCTATTTCTATTTTCTAAATTTTCGAAAACATATATAATAAAAAAGAGAACAAAAGGCCAAAAAAAAGATTTACATTTTTGGATTTACTCAGGACTGGGGACCGGCAAGCCTGAAGAACAAGGTAGAAAAGGCATTCAGGGTGATAAACAAGAACAGACCACACAGGAATAGGAGCCCTGGTGGCACAGTGGTTAAAGCACTCAGCTGCTGAGAGGCCAGTGGTTCAAACCTACCAGCCGCTCTAAAGGAGAAAGATACAGCAGTCTGCTTCTGTATAGATTATAGCCTTGGAAAGCCTATGAGACAGCTCTACTCTGTCCTATAGGGTCACTATGAGTTGGAATCATTTCACGGCAATAAAGGCTGGGTAGACCACACAGTGGGGGGTTGCAGGCTTCTCCTGCCCACACCCTGTCACCATGAAACCCGCTCAGTTTCAGGAGCAGCCACACACGGGCATGTAAAGGTATCCCTGGAGGAGGATAAGCTAAAGCCCTCCAGGCCCAAAGCTAGCACGTGCTGCTGTACTAGGCCTGACTGACTTCCCCAAAAGCAATCAAAACCCTGGGCAATGGGAATGAGGCACAAGGAGGGTACTAGCTTCCTGACCCGGGTGCTGGTTACACGGGTGTGTTTACCTTCACAAATGCACAAAAGTGCATTTTCCTGTATGTATGCTCTATTTCAATTAAAACGTTTTTAAAACTTAAAAGCTGAACGGGAACAACTCAGCTTCTGTCATCTGCTATAGAGTTTCTCTCTTACATTCTGGTTTCAATAAACATGAACTCATGGTTCCGTCTCATGAAACAGAACATTCAATCCAGTATTTTCTCTGACATGTCTCATTGTCTTTTGAGTTTTCCAAATTCTGTCCTGAGTATCGGTAAAATTATCAACAGATGAGAAGAAGTTCCAGGACAACCGAGGGGTACAGAAGGCACAGGGAGAGCCAAGCTGGAGAGTGCAGTGGCTCTCAAGCCTGGCTGCACATTCAATAATCACCTGGGGAGCTTTCAAAAATGCTGGGGCCCAGGCTCCACTCCAGACCAATTACATCACTCTCTGAGGCTGGGGCCCAGGCACTGACACTTTCTTTTTTTAAAAGCTCCGCTGATGATTCAGTATGTGACCGGGGTTGAGAACCACTAAACTAGTTAAACCCGAGAGACTGGCCACTGGAAGCTCTCTAGGCAAGCTGAAGTGTGGCCTCTGCCTGTCTGGGTGGAGGCTGTGGGGGTGGGACAAGCATTGAGGGCTGGAGCACCCTGGCACCTACCCAGGTCCTCCTCCACATCCCGCTTCCCCCAGACCTTGGGGCGAGACCCAGTGGGGAGCAATGCCCCCTACACAGAGGCAGCATCTGGAAAGTAGCAGGGAGGAGCTGTCCAGGAGTTGGACACAACACCCCGGGTTCTGGCTCCCAGCCAGGGCGTACACACTGCTCTGGACCACTTGCCAGGACAGCCCCAAGACGCACGCCACTGCAACCACACAAGCCCAGAGCTAAGCCCTACCTACCACCCAGGGTCCAAATGACGCTGCTGAGAACTGACAGCTGGAAATGGGAAGCCAAGGAGAAGAGTGCAAGGAGAGACCACAGGGCAGAGGTCAGACTATAGATCAACCAGGACCCAGGCTCAGGGACAGGCCAGAGGAGGGTGATGCCACATGGCCCAACTGTCTGGAGATTCCAGCACTAATCCCTGAGGCCCCCACGTCACTCACACCTTGTGTCCATTCTACCTGTGTGACGGCGACCCACAGGTCTGACCCAGCAGATGGCTACCTTGGCCAGGCAGCCCTGTGGCACTTTTGAGCTCCCTGGATGATTCTGATACACAGTAGTCCTTGACTCGCACTTCACCAAGTGGTGCCCTCAGAGGTCCTCAGCTCAGTCTAGGACTTAGCACTGAGCTGAAAGCCCAAGGGGTTGGAGGCGGTAGGCTGAGGCCTTAAAGGGTATCCTGGGATGGCGAAAAGAGAAGAGAGAGGGATCCATAGTGCCAGGAAAAACATGGTGGGCATCTCTTGGGCAGAGCCTGCAGCGCTCCAGGGAAAATGCATTTCTGTTCTCCCCTAGAGCTCAGAGTGCAGAGCAATGAGCATCCAAATTGCAAAGGCGAATCTCCCCTCTCTGGGTCCAGCAGGACCTGGTGCAGTGGAGGGAGCCCTCCGAACCCCAGCCTGAACTTCTTCAAGCTGGCAGAGAAATGACTTGTCCCAGGAGTCAAACTCAGGGGAGGAGGTGCAGCAGAGGGACACTGTCTGGGGACCCAGACAGGGTTCTCAGCCTAAAACCCCTTCCTCAGGGTCCCTCCTTCTGCCTCTGCCAGAAGTTACCAGCATCCCTGGTTCTCCCTCTTCTGCAGAGTGACCTGCAAGAATCAGAGCTGGAACCTGGGCAGGAGTACAGGAAGGTGGACTGGCAGGAAGCGGCTCCATCTGCTCAGCAGGGCTGGGAATCAAGGCCTGCGGGCTATTAGACGAGAACTCCCAGGGCTGGGAGGGTGGGTGTATGGGGTGGGGGGGTAGGGGGCTGGATAGTGCAGAGGAGGCAAAGCAGGAGAAGACTCAGTCAACAGCGCAAGGAGCTCACTTTCAGGAACAAGTTGCAAACCCTTTCAATGCCTTTGTTTCCTTTGCAAAGCCCATGAGGTTAGAATCACATGTGAAAAATGCTTGGAGGCAGGGTTGAGAAATCCAATTACTTAATCACCAAGGGCACAATAGTTCCTGGCCTCGGAGGTAACCAAGATTTACTCAGACCCTAATCTTACTGTCCTTGGGATGTCTGCCTCTTAAAGAATATTTTTGTATCAAGAGAGCTGATACCTACCTCTAGCCCCCTTCTCACTCTCCTCCAGGATCAGGAGCTAGAGTAGAAGGAAATTAGTATTTTTACTTTTTGTCTAAACTTCAGCATCTCAAGTGAAAAGGCCAAAGATCCTTAGCAGGGGAGGGGAAAGTGGGAAAAAAGACTGTTTGCAAGGGAGTAGGGTGTGAGGGGCTGGAGGAGGAGCAAGAACGTGGGAGATGCCTGAACTCACGCACATTCAACAATGCTGGGATGTCCGTCCTTACAGAGATCAGGGCGGAGTTTTGAATCAGCCCCCAGAGGAAAAGGGCTACACCCCTAGGTTATTAAACCAAAAACCAAACCCACTGCTGTTGAGTCAAGTCCGTCTCATATCCACCCTATAGGACAGAGTAGAACTGCACCATAGGGTTTCCAAGGAGCAGCTGGTGGGTACAACCCTCGCCTTTTCAGTTAGCCGTCTAATGCTTCAACAATTAAGAGTCACCAAACGGAAAATGCTCAAAAGCCAAGGTGCCTTGCCTGAGGCAATGGAGTGTCAGTCTCCTGCAGGGCCTACAGTAACCACAGTCCAATAACCACAAGAGTCCTGGACTCAAGCTTAACCCTGCTCTTCCTCCAGGCCATGCGGTTTATACACACAGTCTAGCCCCACCGTCAGAACGTGAGACCTGCAGAGATGAAAGGGCAGGCAGGGGCATCCTGATCTACAGAAGCTGGGGTGCAAGTATATCTTATGGCGTACTCGGGGAGACTTTCTGGGATAAAAAGATCTCTACTCTCCAAGAGGTGGCTCTGTCCTCAAAATGGAGGGTACAGAAGAGTGGAGAAATCTTGTCTAAAAAACGGGCAGGGTATCTGATCAGAGACCCTATGCACTCCAGAAGCAAAGGTAGAAAGCAGTGCTGCTCAAGGTATGGTCCACGAACTGTTTATCACCAGTTCTCCACATATAAACCCACAGAGAGAGTTAAGTGTTTAGAAACTGCTACAGCAATTGAAGCTGCCCAAGCACCCAAGCGCATGATCCCTGGCCCTACCTCACTGAATGGCTCACAGACAGACCAGTGTGGATGGTGCTGTGCTCAGAGCAGGCCACACAGGGCGCAAGTTGCCAACTAGTTGTACCAAGTAGCATCAAGCATCAGTCCGCAACGTTTTGGAAATTTAAACAAGAAAAAGATAAAGCTGGTCCTTCCCCACATTCAGTTTGATAAAAACTAACTGTGGAAGGCAACTCCTTCATTTTACAGAGGAAGCTGAAGCCCAGGGGCATTAAGTGACGTCCCCAAAGCTAACGGCAGAACCAAAGAGTAGGAGGAAGGTAGGGAACGGAGAGGAAAAGAAATGACAACTGCACTTGTCACCCTTCTCTTCCAGCCAGGGGGTCGCGTGGGTGCCCTCTGAAGCAGTAAGGGCTGCAGGACCAACATGTTCATTATGAGTTGGAGGAACTTCAGGCTCAAGGTCAGCTGCCCATCCAGCTTTACCTGAGCCCCAAACTCAACACATCTAAAGTTCTTCCAAAACTAAGTTCCCTTCCCAGCTAGTCCATTTCTGACCCCACTACCCTAACCTGTCATCGCCAGATCCTGGAAACACTAACCTACTGAATGCAAGCCCAGTGTGCTGCCTCTTCCTTCCAAGTGCCTTGAGCATCAGAGTTCACTGAGTCAGTGACAAAAGGAAACTTAAAGAGCTGAGGCGCGGCTGTGGGTAAGGGGTTTTGTCTGCCATATGCGAGCCCCAACAACAGAGTTAAGATCAAAAGTGTTTACCACATAAGCTCGGGCGACATCTAGATCAACTGGCATAATGAAGGTTATTAAGAAAATGCTCTACATCTCTCTTCAGTGAGTGGCATCTGGGGTCTTAAAAGCTTGCAAGCAGCCATCTAAGATACGGCAATTGGTGCCATCCCACTTGGAGTAAAGGAGAATGAAGAAAACCAAAGACACAAGGAAAGTATTAGACCAAAGGACTACAGGACCACATGAACCAGAGACTCCACCAGCCTGAGACCAGAACTAGATGGTGCCCAGCTACCACCAACGACCACCCTGACAGGGAATACAACAGAGTCCCTGACAGAGCAGGAGAAAAATGTAGAACAGACCTCAAATTCATGGAAAAAGACCAGACTTAATGATCTGACAGAGACTGGGGGAACCCCTGAAACTATGGCCCCCAGACACACTGTTAACCCAGAACTGACACCACTCCCGAAGCCCACTCTTCAGACAAAGATTAAACCAAAAACCAAACCCACTGCCGTCGAGTTGATCCTGACTCATAGTGATCCTACAGGACTGAGTAGAACTTCCCCACAGAGTTTCCAAGGAGCACCTGGTGGATTCTAACATGCCAAGCTTTTGGTTAGCAGCTGTAGCACTTAACCACTACACCACCAGGGTTTCCAGACAAAGATTAGACAGGACTATAAAACAAAAAATAATACATGTGCGGGATGTGCTTCTTAGTTCAATCAGATACACGAGACCAAATGGGCAGCTCCTGTCCAAAAAAGGATGAGAAGGCAGGAAGGGACAGGAACTAGTCAAATGGACACAGGGAACCCAGGGTGG
Source organism: Trichechus manatus latirostris (assembly GCF_000243295.1). NCBI lineage: Eukaryota > Metazoa > Chordata > Mammalia > Sirenia > Trichechidae > Trichechus > Trichechus manatus. The sequence continues at coordinate 8,553,638 of NW_004443940.1, forward strand.
AAAGGGGGAGTGTGCTGCCACACTGTGGGGACTGCAACTAATGTCACAAAACAATATGTGTATTAAAAAAAAAAAGAACACAACACAACTGTTTACCACATAAGAAACACAAACTGCCGATGCTGATTTTCCCACTTATGGTTATGACCTCAGGTCACTTAGTTAATGTGTTTGAGTCTCTTCCTTCAGATAGTTTTGTAAGGATCAAATGATAATGATTCATCTTTCAGGACTCAGTACTGTACTGGGACATGTTAATGCTCAGTAAATGTTGAAAGACAACAAGACAAGATGGGAATGGGGCCATAACCCTGGACAGCACAGTAATCTACAGATTTTAATCATCAAGCCACCCCTGTCCCCTACTCACTCAAAGCCTCCTAAAATAATCTACAAGGAAGCCGTCTCCTCCTTAGAATCTGCGGAGACACTAGGTAAAGGTGAGTCCTCAGCAAACTGCCAGATGCCCAGGTGTGAGAGGAAATAAGTCCAACAGGTCAGGGTAGGAAAAACAGGTCTTAGAATTGGAAGACCTGATTTAAGAGGAGTGGGAGACAACAAAAGCTGAGCCAAACCAAAGCCCCTCCTCCCCTCCCCACCCAGCCAAACCATTTGCTACAGCCTCCAGCATGTGGGAGAGACTTGGCAAGACACAAAGCCCACTTCAGGTGGAAGCATCTATCTGCAGCTGGAGGGAGCCCAGTGCCCGGGGCCCTCCTCAGAGAACCCATTGAGAAGCTGTGGGAACCATCACTGCGGTCCCTGAGGGCAGCTCCCTCCAGGCATCTTAGGCAGGATGGCTCTCCCTTCTGCCCACTCATGGGTCTATCTTGCAAAGTTCTTTCCCTCTCCCATGACATTCAGAAAAGGTTGGGGTCACCAAGGAGGTGGAGCTGAGCTCTGGGACTCTAACTCCAATTCTTACCAGGCATCACGGGAAAGCCTGTCTCTATCCCCATCCTCAAACTTAACACCAAAATCCTCTTGGCTGGTTCCTCTCATGCTCTAGCCTGGCCCGCTCACCTGCTTCCATATCTCTCCAGGTACACTGCTACTTATAAACAGACCTCAGACAGAAGGGGTTCCTGTTGGCCCCTCGCAAAAGGCTGCAGAGTGGGGAGAGCAGGCAAGAAAAGAACTAGTAGGAGTGAGCCACAGGGTGTGGAAAGTCAAGGACCAGAGCTCCTTGACAAAGGGGCATTTCTGTGGTGGTCAAAGGAGAGACAGAAGGCAGAGATCCTGGGCATGGTCCCAAAATAGCTTGTAGACATCCTTAGCCAGGCAGGGCTCCCATGGGGCAGAGCGTGGGAGCAGTGTGGGAGCCTGAAAGGAGGGCAGCCGAGTGCTCTTGGCGCTGGGCACTCACTCCTGTCCAGTCTGCCAAGGAGGAGGCGACAGCTACAGTATGTGCTAGGGCATGTTCCCGGGGATATCATGGGTAGACACACAACACACCAGGCAGTGAGATGTCAGCTTGCCCTTACCGAGCTCAGTTCTGTGCCAAGTCCTGTACTAGGTGCTGTGTATACCCACACCAGTTGCCATCGAATCAATTCTGACTCATGGTGACCCCATGTGTGTCAGAGCAGAACTGTGCTCCACAGTTTTCAAGGGCTGATTTTTCAGAAGTGGATCATTAGGCCTTTCTTCCAAGCTGCCCCCGGGCAGACTCAACTCGCCAATGTTTTGGTTAGCACCCTAGTGCATTAATCATTTGTACCACCAAGGGGACTCCATGTCCAGCCACACATTAGTGGATATTCTTGAAACCCTGGCAGGACTCAGCATAAAATAGATGTGCATATTCCCACCGGCTGCTAGATACCATTCACCCTTGGGGCTCACATATCCTACATCCCTCCCACGGGAACACAGACTATGACAACCCATTTGTCCTATACCCTAGAGTCTTAGCCTGGTCTCAGAAGGAGCTCACACACCAGACAGTTCTTACACCAAGAGCAGACCGTGGAAAGGGAAGCTACCCTGTCCAGAAGCATGGGACATCACCCCCAACTGGCCACCTCAGAACACTCCTTGTGGGGGGAAGGTGGCACCAGGAATGGAGGGCTCAGAAACCTGAGTGTTTGATGGCAGCACCCAAGTCAGGCAGAGAGGAAGCTACAGGAAGCTACGATTCAGACAGACTACTCAACAATAAAACAAGCACAGACACACCTCAGAGCTTTAAAAACTCAGCCACCTCGAGTCCTACTCTGAGAAGGAGAAAGGAGGAAGACTGGTTTTCCAAGTAGCCCCTGCCACACGCCCACAACCCTAAGGGCTGGGGTGACTGCAGGCAGGAGAAATGGAGCACACGCTTGGAAAGGGCTAAAGGGAAGCAGATCTGCCAGGGAGAGCCACCACTATAACAGGAGGGGCTGCTCTCCGGAGTAAACCAACCTGCCCGGCTGTCCTCTCTCCCAGCAAAGAGGGAAGCTCTGACTGACAAAGCCAGAGGTAAAGAGGAGAGGGAGCTGCCCCCTCCCTGAGCCCATGTGTCCTCACCCCCTTGTCACGCTTTCCCCAGGGTGGGGGGCAGAAAAGGGCCACTCCGTGATCTCCATACTCCCAGCCCTGCAACAGCACACACATGCTGACAGCTCAGCTAGTCAGCAGTGGGTGGCCAGGCAAGGAAGCGGAAGTATAAGCTGGGGACTAGGCTCCGGAGAAGAGTGGGAGCAGGAGCCCGCGGGAGCTCAGAGCTCTCTCCTCCCCACCCACAGCCTCACCAGTACCAACACCCTCTTCTTGCCTCGGGGCTTCCCACAGGCCTGGGGCTCGCCCACTACTACACCCAGCTTCACCAAAGCATGCACAGCTCCCCAGGGGAGCCGAAGCCACCTGGCTCTTCTCCTTCCCCCAGAAGCAAAATTCTTGCCCCTCCCCCATGCACTTCCTGGCCCCAGTTCCTTGGGACAAGGCCAGGGTGGTTCCTCATCCAGCCTGCAGCCTCACCCAGGGGCCCCCACCCCACGTGAGGAAGTAGGGCCCCCTGCCATCATCCCCACCCAAGCAGTGAGGCAGCAGGGTGCCACTTCCAGCACCTCCGGAGCTTCCCACAGCTTTCCCAGGAAGCAGTAGGAGGGCTTCCAGGCAGGAAAGACTAGGAGCATCTGGGGACACAAAGCAGCTCAGCCACCTGCTACTAGAGGAACAGGCTCCCCTGGCTCCCCTGAGACTCCTGGTGCTGACGGGGAAGGTGGAGCTGGGGCAGGAACAGGTGTCCTCCATTCTGGGATGGAAGACCCAGCCTGACTTGCCCAACCACCCATCCTCACACTCCTTCCCCAGCCACTCTGCTCTAGACTTGAGAGGCAGCCACACTGAGCTGCCTCCAGTTCTGCTTTCATCTCCCTGAGCCAGCAAAGGATACTGCTGAGTAATCCTAAACTCACTGGTGGGTCCCTAGCCCTTAAAACAGGAGCAAAGCTCCAGGAAACCTACTGACCCTGGCCCCTGCCAACCTGAGAGGAATGGCTGTGGTTTCAGAGTGATAGCCTGCTACACGACCTGGCTGGGGCTGACACCCCACTGGACTCTCCCTCCCCTGCCCCACCCACGCCAGCCCCCGCCCCCGGACAACCACATGGAGAAGACAGTCCCCCTTTCTTCACTTCCCACGTACCTGGTAACACTCTCATCCCAGTCCCCCAGACACCAAGCCACACAGAGTAACTGCAGACGCCTGCAGGATTCCCAGCCATGATGTTGCATCAGCCCCCACCCTACCCAAAATATCCTCACCCCCACCACCTCCTCTCCAGCCATCTCCATGGTGACAGCAGCATGACTAATGACACCCTATCAGCTTCAGACTCAGGAGCGCAATTCCCATTCCTTCCCTCACCCCCCACCCCCCCCCCGGGATTTCTGCAGATTGGATGCAAACCAACAGGGCCAGGGACATTCCCGAGAGATTTCCAGAGACGGGTGGGGAGTGGGGTGCATGTCTTTAAAAAAATAACAACAGTTCAACAAACAAAACCCCAACTGCACCCAAACCATCCAGCTGAGAAAGCAAAAAGAATCCAAACAAAACCTACACAGGCCTGAGAATTCATTGGCCGCCCACACCCCCCACCCCTCCCCCTCAGCTGCTGTTACACACAGTGGGAGATTAAGGGGTCAACAGAGAAGACCCTTTATTTTTATCCAATCCCGTCAAACACTTCACCCCTCCCTACCCCAACCGCGCGCGCGCGCGCGCGCGCGCGCACACACACGCACACATACACACACATACACAAGGTACCTTGACAGCCACCCCTTGTACCCACGGCCCGGCTCCTTCACCAGCCTTTATTTCCACCTGCAAGAGAAGCCAGAGAGACTGATGAGCCAGGCTGATACATGGAAAGAAGCAAAGTCCTTCTGCTGCAACCCCCCCGCCCCCCGCCACCACCACCACTGAAGAGGAAGGAGGAGGCAGAGAGGAGGGGGCCTTGGAAAGAAAGGATGGCAGGGACCATCTTCTTGCCTCCAGCTGCCACCCGGAATCACTGTTCATAGGCTTCTCCGCCTTCCTGTGTGTTTTTGTTTTCATTTCTCCTTTCTTAACCCTCCCCGGGGTCCAGGAGGACACTGCGCCTCCTCCCTGCGCTGGGCTCCCTGTTCCCCGCGCCCTGCCCACTCTACCTCGGCCGGCCTCCTCTGGTGCATCGGCTGGCCGCCGGGCCTCCCATTATCCCTGCCGGAGCGCACGGAGGGAGGCACTGCAGAGGCGGCGGCGGCCAGCTGCCGGCTTGGCTCCCCTCCCCGCCGCCGGCGAGGATGGTGTGCGAGGGGGCGGCGCACTCGCCAGCCAATCCCGGCGGCCGGTCGAGCGGGGGCAGGGCCGGCGGCTGGACCTGCCCAGCCGGGAGGCGGGGGCCCCGCCGGGAAGGGTGCTGCCGAGCCGCGCTGGCAGCTTTCCAGGCCCGCCACCGCTCCCTGGCAGGCTGGGGGATCCTGGCGCACCTCCTCCCGCCTCCCGACGGGACTCTGAAGGTAATACCCAGAGGGTGTCCTCTGCATCTCAGGGTCAAAGATGACCAACTGCTGACTGACTGCGCCTACAGGGAAAGCATACGCTGGTGGAATTCCAGCCGCTCTAATCCTAGGAAATGGCACACTGCCTCATCCTAGCAGCGGCTAGGACAGTGCCAGGCCCTATAAGAGCACAAGGAGCAATTGCCCCTTGAAGGGGTGGGGGGCGCTAGGCACTAGAAAACTTTGCCCTATTTTGCTGATGAGGAAACAGGGCAAGTGAAGTAAGTTACCCAAGGTCACACAGCTAGAGACATCAGAGCTGGGACTCCAGTCTAGGTCTACTAGCTCTAAAGACCATACTCTTAACCACTGTGCAGTCTTACTCCTCCACTCCTCTCCAACCTTCCCTCCTCCCCACCTGCCTCACCAAGTCAGCCTTGCCTTCCCCCCACACAAACACCCACAGCTCACCCAGCATCACTCACTTCCTCCTACCTGAACATACCCCACTCCATCCACACAGTCCGCTCTACCCCCGCATTGTTTTCTCCTCTCTTGGAAAGCTCACAGGAAGCAGCGCGGGCAGACCTCAGGACTTCCTATCCCCAAGAAAGAGCAAGAAGGGGAAGTGGCCCAGACCCCCTCAGCTCTGGCGTTCCAGTCCCTATACTCTGAGCCTTTGAAGGGTGCAACACTCAGGAGACTGAAGGAAGGGCAGGAGGAGAAAGAACAGAGAGGGGAGAGGAAGACCCTGCAATCCACACCTGGATTTAATTCCTGGGCATCACAGGCGCATCCTTCTTTACCCCATCCTCTCCCTGTAGCTGAACACCCCTGAGTTTCCACTTCCCAGGAAGGTGGACTGCCACAGACTCTGGTACGCAGGTTCAGTTCCTGGCTCCATCATCACCTACACCTGTAGAATCTTGGTGGTCTTACTTTACTTCTCTTAACCTCACTTTCCTCATCTGTAAAACGGGACTAAAAATAGCTACCTCATACAGTTGTGAGGATTCCATGAAGAAATCCTACACAGTGCCTGCCACACCGTAGGTGCTGTTAGCTACCCAAACCCCACTGCCATTGAGTCGATTCTGACTCATAGTGACCCTAGAGGACAGAGTAGAAATGCCCCATAGGGTTTCCAAGGCTGTAATCTTTCGGAAGCAGACTGCCACATCTTTCTCCCACAGAGCCGCTAGTGGTTTTAAACCGCCGACCTTTTGGTCAGCTGTTGATTGCTTTCACCACTGTGCCACCAGGGCTCCTTTCTTGGCTACTATCACTCTTGATTTCTGGAAGAGATCGCCAGGTGTGACTTATGCTCACAGATGAATAAGCTGAGGTGAGAGAGGGCAAGTGACTCTCAGGACTAGTCAGGATGAGTGACAGCCTGACTCTGATTCACTCTGCTACCTACCCCACCACAGATGCCCAATTTCTGCCCCCTTACCCAGACTCACAGAGGGTGCTCAGAGTGGGAGAAGCTGCTTTGGGGGAGACAGCAAAGCTGGCCTCTAGGGAGGAGCTTCCAGGAGGCACCAGGGCCCACATCTGCCTCACCCCTGGGGACAAAGGGCAGCCTTGATGGGCAAGTGGTAAAGCAGGTGGGAAACTGGGCTCCGGTGCCCCTTAGCTCTTGCCTTGGTCAGGCTGAGTGGAGTCCCTCGTTTATCCTGGCCCCCAAATCCCCGCCCTACCCATTCACCTCACACACGCGGTCAGCTGCTAAGGTAAGAGAAACTAACACTGCCTGGCCAATAACAGTGAATACTGTTGCTGCTGTGGTTGCCACAGTTTATCAAGGCGCCACTACATACCAGGCACTGTGCCAGCCACCTATAGGATGATCTTATTTAACTTACTCCACACACAACCCTGTCTGTTACGGGAAAATGGACCTAAGAGATGTTAAGTTACTTGCCATCAACACAGAGGCTGGAATTCAAATCTAGATCCTTCTAATTCTAAGTTTCTAACCTCTCTCTGCCAACCCCAGGGAGATGCAAAGAGGGCTGGGTCACTCAAACCTGACCACTTCCCTTTAAGCTATGGGTCTGAGAATAATAACGTTCTCATGCTTCGGAGACTCTGCCCATGCTGCTCCTTGGCCTGAAGTCCCCTTCCGCCTAGCAGCAAGCTAACAGGGCACAAAGCTTAACCCAAATGTTGCCTCCCTCCTCAGCTTTCCCAGATGACCGAGCCCCTGGCGGCACCACCCACTCCTCCTGGGTCCTCCTCACAGAGCGGCTCGGGGGCCTCTCCCGGAGCACCACTCACAGCGCAGCGCAGTTATTTATTTACACGGCGGTCTTCCCCACGTGGGCGGGGGCCCTGTCTTCCCCACTTTACTAGGCTCTGCACAGAGCTGGAATGTGCTGAGCTGAGTTTCTACGCAGGGAGGGTGGAGAAGCGGGGGTTGGGCGCTGAGATGTGGAGGCCAGTACCCAAGTCTGCCTTCTCTCTGACGCCCCGAGGGACACCTGTTCTCCTACCTCCCTCACCAGCCTTCAGGAACCCCGGAGTTCCCGTCCCCACTCCCGGCTCAACTGACCTGACAGCCTGACCCCAACCATAGTTTCGGCCCTGCACCCCAGCAGCCCACAACTACCCCAGAGGTGCCCATGGTCCCAAGGCAGCCCACCTGCCCCTGCCCCGTCCCACCATGGCCTCCTGTCCTATTGTGGGGCACTGAGGATTCCAGGGCTTGCAGGCATCACAGAAGCATATGCTGGGGCCAGAAACTCACCCGGGGCCACTCTGTCTCCAGCTGGGACCCTCTCCTCACCTCACACCTGCTCTCCCCTCCACCTCTATGTCCTTCCCTCCCACCCCCATCCGTCTACATGTGGGGCCTCACAGTGAGGGACCCAGACTTGGAACCCCTCAGCACAGTGGCCAAGGGCCCTCCTCACCTTCCATCACGTTCCTCAGTGTCCCCATTGCACTCCCAGCAGGAGGAATGGGGCCACAGCCCTCCCCCTGGAGAGAGCCAGATGGATTCATTCACTTTCAGGACACACAAAATACCCCAACACTGAGAGCCTCAGGAACATGGATACCCACAGGCCAGAACCCAAAGACTAGGGAACGCCATCCAAACACAGGTGTGGGGAACTGGCAGGAGCATTTACCACGCACCAACGCCGCGTCAGGCTCCAAACCCAGAACTGACATACAGCATGTTATTTAACCCTTGAAACAAACCCACGAGGCAGGTATTGGTCATGCCTGTTTTAAAAATGGGGAAATCAGGATGCAGAGAGGCTAAGCCCCTTGCCCAAGGTCACACAGCTAGAAAGTGATCGAGCAGGGCTCTTGTCACTCCCTCATTCACAAGGTACAGCCAACTGCTCCGTGCAGCTCTGTAATTTTCTTATCAACCTACCTCTTCTAGAGCTGGCAGGGGGTAGAGGGAGACCGACTGCTCTTCCTCCCTCACCATGGCTCGTGTCCTGAACGAGGTCACTCTCCGTGGGTTTTACTTCAATGCTTAGTGCAAGCACGCTTCCTCCAGGAAGCCTTCTCCAGTTACCTCAGTCCTCTGCCAGCCAATGGCACTTCTAACATTTCTTATCTGACACTTGGTACTGCTATTTGTTCTCTTTGTACATGTGTCCTGCCTCCCCAGCCAGAATCGCTGGGGTTGTGCCTCTCCAAAGCCCCTGCGAGGGTTTGCCCAGCAGTCTGCAAGGCAGTGACTGCAGTGACTTCACCTGGAACTTTCTGTGGGAGAAGTCGGTGACCTCTTTCCCTTCCCTCTCCATCACACAAACGATCCTGCCAAAGAAACCCAACACCCCCTCCACCTTCAGAGCCTCTGTTTGAAGTCCCCGGTGTCCGCGCATCAATTTCCACCCAAGTAATTGCAGCTCATCACACACACATCATTCCCTATATTTGAAACTCTTTGCAGTTGTCATGGGAACCGCCTTTGCCTTCATTCACTGATCAGGCTTCGCAATTAGCTTTGGCAGCGGAAGTCTGTGTCAATGGCAATGGCAGGGAGGAAGAAGTTGAGGAGAAAGAGGAAGAAGAGCAGCAGCAGAGGAAGGCAAGATGCTCCTCCTTGAAGATGCAATAGAACCAGACTGAACCAAGGCACCCAGCAATAACCAAGGGAAAATGGTCATGAGCCAGCCAACAACTCTCCACCCGCAGCTTCCAGGCCAACAAACAGAATGCCCCCGGAGCCGTCACAGCTGACAGGTAGCAGTCGCAGCTCTGTCTACACCCCACATTTCTTCCTAGATGCTCGTGACATGGTCTTATACTCTATGAACCCCATCAGAATCTTTCCCATCTGAATTCAACAGCCTTGGACCACCAAATGTTCCAGGACCCAAGTGGATAACAAGGGACCACATGATGCTGTTGAGAAGGTGTGGTGAGTGCTTTAGAAACCCAGAAGCAACCCCAGCAGAAGCCTTTGAAGAGGAATTAAAACAAAGCATCCTGCCTTCCACCTCAAGGATCCAGGAAGACTCCCAGGTGGAGCCCAGCAATCTGCACGTATCCTTCCACACTCCTGCCACTAGCCACGGGCATTTGAGCAGCATCTCCACACCATCAGGCTCAGGATGGTGCCTCCCTCCTCCTAGAAGTCCTCTCTTCATCCTTCACATATCACTACGTGAAACACTCAAAACACGTGCCCTCCCTTCCCCACTGGGTTCTGTGGGTCCAAAGGTGATGAAGGCTGGCCTCTGCCCTCAAGGCGTCCCTCCCCTAGAGCCCTACCAGATTGTACTGTAATTATTTGTTTCCACTCTTGCCTCCCTCCCCAGACTGTGAGCTCATTAAGCACAGAGTTAACATGGCCTCCCCTTTACCCGCCACTCAGGCTCAGCTGGCTGTCTTACACACAGCCAGTCACAGCCAAGGGTTGCTGAATGGGGCTGGGAAGTCACCTGTGGGTCTACAAGTCAAAGCAGATGACATTCTGCCTCCAGAAACTAGAAGCAGTGCCAGAGAGAGGAGCTGCCCTCCCCTGGCATGGGGACACAGTGGGTCCTGGGACCCAGGAAATGTTCCAGAAGGTGTGTCTTCCCTCTTGTCCGCCCAACACCAGCTCTTCTCCTCCTTCTGTCTCGTAGTCCGACTACCTGGCCCCACTCTACCCTGCAGCATGAACACAGTGCAGACAGGACCCAGCCCTCGCAGTGAGGATTTGTCACCCCTCTCGTTTAGGGAGCCCGCATCATTCTCAGCATCAACCAGGGAACAGGGCACCCAGAGCTTACCCTTAAAGGGCAGAACAAAAGGTTAAAAATAAGACAGCAAAGGGAGGAAAGAAAAAAAAAAAAAACCACGGGAAAGAGTTACCCAATGTCCTTCCCATAAGAACAGCTCAGAAGTGAAACTGCTCTAGTCCAGTACCTCGCTACTTATTTTTGCCCCAGCATCTCCACACCCCCTTCCAGAGGCTTCCCCTGGCAGTAATGAGGAGGGGTGGGGGCGGGGTGCTGTGGGAGCACGTGCAGTCTGGCAAATGCCCTCAACGGCTCTACCCGATGCGGCGCCTCTTCTATTCCAAGAAGCTAGAATCACGGCTCTGGGAGGTACAGCAGTGGGAGGTACATTATTTCATCTGCTAACTCCCTGGCTGGTGTGGGGAAGGTGGGGTGCAGCAGAGTGAGAACCATACAGGTCAAAGCCAACAGCACGGGAAAAGAGTCAACCAAGAGTGCCTCGGCCTGAGTCTCCTGCTTGTGCGACCTGGAGGCAAGCGCACAACCCCAAGCCTGCAGTCACCTGAAGGCCACCCGGCTCCCCGCCCCCCACAGGGCTGCTAGCTTTCTTTTCTCCCCCCATCCCTCAATGACTAAATAAAAATTTAGGTTATTGGATTTCTTATGCAAATGACAGGAGGTAAAGCCACAGAAGTCTGTCCACTCCAGGGATAGTATGCCAGTAGTCTCCACCCTCACAGACACACTCCGCAGAGGCCCACAGCAACCCTAAACGGCTGTCCCACACACAGGAAGCTGGGCTGGACCAGGGCTCGAAAGGAAGATGACAGGTCCTGTCCTTTCCTTTCCAACAGCTCCTCCTCTCCTAAGCATCCCACCTAGCCCACAAGGAGTGTGAAGAAGAGATGGGGAGTGCAGCAGAGAACCAGTGACAACTCCTGAGACCCCTGACGTGGTCTCTCAATTCGTCCATTCACCACAATGTCTTCTCCAGAATGACAGAGTCCGAGTCAGGGAGAGAATGACTCTGGGTGGGGTCCATGCAGAGATAAGTTTGGGGCTGAAAGTAAACATGAACAAGATCCACCAGGGCTGCTGATCAACACTGTGGGTAGAAGAGGCCATTTTCCCCACTAGGGAGTTTTGAGAGACAGAGAGAGCCCTTGGGTAGGGAGTCACACCTCACCCCTAGTTATTCTTTCACCATGAGCAGATAAGTAGAACACAGCCCCATCGTTAAGAAGCAGTGAGCTTTGCCATGGATTAGAACCTAGGAAAGCCTTGTCCCCTTCCACATACCTCACCACTTACTTTGGGGTGGGGATAGGGGTTCCAAACCAAAAATTCCATCTGAGATCAGACAACCAAGACAGCCATTTTCCCAACCCAGAAAGAGGCCTCAGTGCAGGTTTACAGACCACACAGGGAAGCTCTCTCTAGCCTCGAAGCACTGTCCAATAAAACTTCCTGTGGTAACAGAAATGTCTTATATCTGTGCTGTCCAGTACATGAGCCACTAGGCACATGTGGCTACTGAGCACTTGAAAGGTGGCTAGTGGTCTGAGAAGCTGAATTTAATTTTACTTAATTTTAATGTAAATAGCCAGATGTGGCTAATGGTTTGGTAGCGGCTCAGGTAGAGCAGTCTTCTTAAATTTGGGGAGCTTGTGAATACTCTTGACAATGTGATCAAAATTATGGACCCTCTCACTTGAGAAAACACACCCCCTTCATACTCACACAGCACTTGGATGAAAATTTCAGAAGGGACACAGACCTACCCTTACCCATGTCTGAGATTAGGCAAGCATGGCATGGGTTTGGCTCACTTATTTGAACACATCACTAAGAAAGGCCACTTGCAAGAAAAGGACATCACGCTTGGTAAAACAGAGGGTCAGCAAAAACGAAGGAAGCCCTCAGCGAGATGGACTGACACAGTAACCACAACAAAGGACTTAAACACACCAATGATCATGAAGATGGCACAGGATTAGACAACATTTTGTTCTGTTATACGTTAGATCAAAGAGTCCTAGTGGCACAATGGTTCCAAGTTAGAACTTCTAACCGAAAGGTTGGCAGTTCGAACCCACCCAGTGGCTGTGTGAGAGAAAGACCTAGCAATCTGCTTCCATAAAGATTACAGCCAAAATAAGAGCTGTCACACGAATAGACATATGCACACCCATGTTCACTGCAACATTATTCACAATAGCAAAAAGATGGAAACAACCTAAGCACCCATCAACAGATGAATGAACTATGGTATATACACACAATGGAATACTATGCAATGATAAAGAACAATGATGAATCTGCGAAACATAACATGGATGAATCTGGAGGGCATTATGCTGATGAAATCAGTCAATCACAAAAGGACAAATACTGTATGAGACAGTGTTATGGATTGAATTGTGTCCCCCAAAAATGTGTGTCAACTTGGCTAGGCCAGCATTATGTGACTGTCCAACATTTTGTCATCTAATGAGATTTTCCTATGCGTTGTAAATCCTGCCTTTAGTATGTTAATGAAACAGGACTCAATCTACAAGATTAGGTTTTGTCTTAAGACAATCTCTTTTGAGATATAAAAAACAGAAGCCAGCAGAGAGACCAGGGGACCTCATACCACCACGAAAGCAACGCAGGGAGCAGAAAGTGTCCTTTGGACTTAAGGTTCCCTCACTGAGAAACTCCTAGACCAGGCAAAGATTGATGACAAGGACCTTCCTCCAGAGCCGACAGAGAAAGCCATCCCCTGGAGCTGGTACCCTGAATTCAGACTTCTAGCCTATACTAGACTATGAGAGAATAAATTTCTCTTTGTTAAAGCCATCCATTTGTAGTATTTCTGTCAAAGCAGCACTAGATAACTAAGACAGACCACTATTACAAAAACTCAAGAAAAGGTTTACACACAGAAAGAAACAACCTTTAACGGTTATGAGGGAGGGGAAGGGTGGAGAGGGAAAAACACTAACTAGATAGTAGATAAGTAGTAACTTTGGTGAAGGGTAAGACAGTACACATTACGGGAGAACTCAGCACAACCTGACCAAGGCAAAGTAATAGAAGCTTCACAGACATATCCAAACTCCCTGAGTAACCAAGTTACTGGGCTGAGGGCTGGGGACGATGGTCTCAGGGTACGTCTAGCACAACTGGTATAACACAGTTTATAAAGAAAATGTTCTACATCAGACTGTGGTGAGCAGCGTCTGGGGTCCCAAAGCCTGTGAGCGGCCATCTAAGATACATCTACTGGTCCCATCCCAGCTGGAGCAAAGGAGAATGAAAAAAACCAAAGACACAAGGGAAAAGATTAGTACAAAGGACTAACGGACCACAACTACCACAACCTCCACCAGACTGAGCCCAGAACAACTAGATGGTACCCGGCTACCACCACTAAATGCTCTAACAGGGATAACAATAGACAGTCCTGGACGGAGTGGGAGAAAAATGGAGGACAAAACTCAAATTCACAAAAAAAAGACTAAACTTGCTGGTCTGACTGAGCCTGGAGAAACCCCAAGAGTATGGCCCCCAGACACCCTTTTAACTCAGTACTGAAGTGACTCCCGAGGGTCACCCTTCAGTCAAAGATTAGACAGGTCTATAGGGCAAACAATAACACAACTGAAGAACGTGCTTTGTAATTCAATCATGTATACGAGACTAAATGGGCACACCAGCCCAAAAGCAAAGACCAGAAGGCAGGAAGGGACAGGAAAACTGGACAAATGGAAACAGAGAACCCAAGGTGGAGAAGGGGAGAGTGCTGACACATTGCAGGGTTGGCAACAATGTCACAAAACAACTTGTGTATTGTTTAATGAGAAACTAATTTGCTCTGTAAACTTTCACCTAAAGCACAATTTAAAAAAAAAAAAAAAGGATTACAGCCAAGAAAACCCTATGGGGGCAGTTCTACTGTGTCACATGGGGTTGGTACGAATTGGAATTGACTGGCGGCACACAGCAACAAGAACATATGTACGAGGTTGCTGTAAGTCAGAGGCAACTCCACAGCAACTAACACCATAAGGTTAAGTCTAGAACTTGATTTAAAAAAAAATGTTACAACCTAAGAGAGTCAGATGTTTCTTGTGTATATAGTTGTGGAAGGAATAAGGAAATAGACTCAATGTTATACTTTGTTTAGTCTTAGCTAGAGACCACCAACTGTGGAAACCCCACCTGATAGAGGAATGTCCTCCACAGCATCTCTGCCAGTCAGCCCCCAGCCTCTACCCAGACGTGTGCGTCTATAGAAAATGCACCATCTCTCAGGGCTAGCTTTTCAGTCTTGGAATCACTGCAAATGTTGGAAAATTCTTTTTTCTAACACGCGTTCAGTCTACCTGCATATAACTTCCACCCACTGATAAGAGGTCTGCACACTCCTCTACACAAAGGAAGCCATCCTTCTTCCACAGAAGGCTCGCCTTAGCCTGCACTCCTCTACTTTTCAAGCTGAACAGCCCTACTTCCTTCAATTGTCCTGCATGTGACCACCCTGACAGATCTCCTTGGGATAGGCTGTCAACATGCCTTTTAAAGTTAAGCTCTCAAACCAGCTGGCTAGGAAGCAAGAGTTCCTTACTTGTATGTTTCTTCTCTTTTCTTTTTTTAAACCAGTGTGGGACTTGCCTTTACCCTGGTTAAATTCATTGACTTTGGTTAGGACCCATTGTCCCGGCCTGCCTCACTGTCTTTAACTCCTTTTTCTTACCATTCAACTTAATGGCTGCTGCATCACCATCCACCCACCCACAGATCTGACACGTTTATGACCTACATTTTGTGAAGAGGCCACACATCCCTTATGCTCCACAAGCCTCCAGACCCACTAGCTTCCTTCTGTGAGACCCAACTATCCTCTCCTCTTCACAACTACCACCACCACCCACTACTCCCTCAGGGGCTCCAGCATCCCAGATCAGGCTGTTGAGTAGCAAACATCTCCTGAGTGCCCCTTTCCTGGCTGTTCTGAGAAGTGACACCCAAGTTCTCAAACAGTTTTACAGATAACTCATTAGACAAGAAGGAAACAGGCTCGAGAACAAGAATAAATATGGAGTAAATCTCAAGAGTTTCTTGTCCCCTGGCCTACAAAATGAAGACATGGACTAGCTGTCCTCCTTACCCTTGTTGGCAACTCCTCGTTAGCTGGCATTCTTCGCCTGTTTATCATGACTTGTTTCTGCCCCTCTCTCCTCTTATAGAAGTGCCACAGACCAGTGCTCCTTAAACTCTAATGACATACAAATGGATCTGGTTAAAGTGTAGATTCTGATTCAGTAGGTCTAGGGTGGAACCCGAGATTCTGCATTTCTAACAAGCTTCCAGATGATGCCAATGCTGCTAGTCCACGGAGTAGCAAGGTGGTAGCATGGCTGTGAACCATTCAGGAGCCTGAAGAGTCAATCAAGCAATCTACAGTACCAGAAGAGTCCCAGTGTGTGCCTGTCACCTCACACTAATCTACATTAGAGGTTTTCCACTCTGGCTACACATCAGAAGCTCCTAGGAGCCCAGGCCCCATCCCAGCCCAATAAAGTCAGAATCTCTGGAGTGTGGGCCCCAACCAAAAAAAAAACAAAAAACCCAACCACTGCCTTCAAATCGATTCCGACTCATAGCGACCCTATAGGATAGAGGAGAACTGCCCCATAGGGTTTTCAAGAAGCAGCTGGTGGATTCAAACTGCTGACCTTTTGGTTAGCAGCCAAGCTCTTTAACTACTACACCGCCAGGGCTCCATGGGCCCTAGGCTCTCATGTAACTGCCCCATTTACTTTTTTTTTTTTTTTAAGTCAACCATGTGGATCAAGGGCTCCACA
>NW_004443940.1:8569752-8576192 GCF_000243295.1 Trichechus manatus latirostris
AAAGAAGCTTCCCAGGTAATTCCAATGTGGAGCCTCTGATCCACATGGTTGGCTTTTAAAAAAAAAATTGAAACAGGTCAGTTATACCAATGTCCTCCCCTCAGTATGACTTTAAACCAAAAACTAGCCCTTCAATCTGTCCAAGAAGCTGGCAAGAGACACCACCACTTATTTGCAGAAATCCCAACCAGTTAGTTCGACTGCGCTGGTCACTCAGTAAAGAACCACTGGGGCCTCAGCGCTCACCACGTGCCTTTCTAAAGTCTCACAAACCATGTTTTTAACAATCTGCTCTAGAACAATCAAAAACTGACAAGCTTACACATTTATAATTTCCAAAATTTCTTTGAAAAATTGGATTTCTGGCCTGTCACTGGCCTTTTGGCCCTTCTTTAATCCCGTGCCCATTGTTGTTCCCTGAGCACATCTGAAGGTGGTCAGTAGGGAGTGAATGACTCAGCCTCAGGCAGGGTGGTTGGTAGGCTCTTCTTTCCTGCTACTTACAGTATGGTCTTCCCCCAGTTTACACCTCCTAATGCAACGGGGCCCCGCCGGCTGCTCTCTCTCTTACTGGTTATGCTCCCCAAAGTCGTAAGCCTACCCCTTCCTTCTTGTTCTCTCTAGGAATAAGAAGACTTTCATTATGTTGAGTATTTTCCACCAGCCTCGGCACATTCTGGCCATTGGGACTTCCTCTGAAGGGGTCACGCCACTCTTGAGTCCACCTTCAGTGCCACGTACCCCCTTTCCACATAACGAGCACGGCCGTTTGTCATTGTACTCACTCCAGAACAGCCTGTGCAGCCGCACTGGTGGCTCAGTCCTTCCTCCACCCCACCACCTCCCTCCTGAGGGCACCCACTCTCCAGTGCTCTGTCAGCATTTCCTTTTTTAAAAGCAATCCTATCCCTCCAGCTAACTTCCCTTTTAGAATCTGTGGCCATGGAGTTCGAAACTGGTTGCATTTGAAACAGTTTTCCAAAGTCTACGGTAAACATCTCTCCTTGCCCTGTCTTCTCTCTGGCTTCACAAACGCTAACACGAGTCCCTTTTTTTAAAGATCCCCATCACTTCTACTTCACCAATCTGTTCTTCTTTTGCTGGTGGCAACTGGTGCCAGGCTAAGAGCATCCCTCCTCACGGCCTTGGTCTTCAGGAAGACGGAACTACCAGCAGGCTGGGGAGGAATCTGTCAGGCGTTTTGATGTCGGGAGAGCCCCAACTCCAAGGTGTCCTCTCTCGAAACTGGCGAGAGATCTGTTTCAGCCACTCGGTCCACTGAGCTGAGTGCCAGACAGCCAGTGTTCTCCAGGATGTGTCCAACCTTATGCATACATTCTTCTACACAGGCCTCCTTCCCCATCCCCCACCCCGTAAGGGTTATTCGCCTACCCTCTCTATCAGTCAGGCCCAGGACGACTGACCATGGCTCTTCGTTCCTGAGTGTCCAACCCCCTACCCCAGTGAAGAGGCTGGCAAACTCCTCCCTGCCTGGCCCCAAGGTTCTTCTGTGAACAAGCTAAGGGATGCCTTGGGATAAATATTTCATTTGTATTTCATCTTACAACTACAAATCAGAGATTAATTAATGCACAGTTGTTTGAATATAAAGATTAATCCTGCTCGGGATGTTTTGTCACTGTGCACTGATCACCTACTATGTGCCAGACATTATGCATATTTACCTCATTTAATCCTCACAACGACCTCACAAGGAAGGTGTACTACCTTCACTTTACAAATGAGAAAAACCAATGCTCAGAGAAGTTACAAATATGTTGCCCAAGGAGTAAGCGGCACAGCAGAGTCTCCCCAAAGCCTGGGTTCTTAGCCCTGTGCCTCCACAGCCACCAAATCCTACTTTTCTTCATTGTGCTACCAACTCAAACAGCCTCCAACATCCACCTAAGATCTAAATACTTTCCGGAAGTAGGGACGAAGCCCGTGGTACAGGAATGAACCTCTTCAGGTGTTACCTACAGCTGCTGCCCACCTGCCCAGCCTCATTTTAGGACCCAGAGAAGTAGTCACCTGGCCCTGGTGGGAGGCCCATTCCTGGGGGCTGTCTCTAGTCTCATAATACCGAACTTCCTTTCTAAGTAGAGGGGCTCCCCACAGGAACCCCTGGGAAAAGACTGAGGAGTAAGGAGGACAGATAGGAGACTCAAGATACTGCTCCCTGTTACAGGATGACACAAAGCAGCTGTCATCAGACAGGAACACTGGCCCCAAAGGAAGCCAGGAAGATGGGGACAGGAAGGAAGTAAGGAAAGGGTATGGAAAGAAGAGGAAACACCAGGGATCTGGATGAAAGCAGATGGTCTGATTTCCAAGAGGGTCCTTGGGATGCTGTGTCTGCCCCAGCTGAAGAGTTAGGGCCAATTTCTAAAGTTCTATTCCTGAGCCCAAACCAAAGAAAACTCAGAAGCCAATAACACCTCTCCCCCTTTCTCAGCCTCCTCAATCCCGGGACATGTCCCCTCTGCTAGATGTCTGCTCAGATCTAATGGTTAAGGCCCCAGCCGTCCCACAGGGTCTGCTAAACACAGATGGTCGTCGGGGCTCACTCCATCCAGCAGAGTCTCTTGGGCGTCTCTGCCCTGTGACTATGCCAGGGACACATTCATTAAACACAGGTTAAGCCCGGACAGTGGCTCCCAAGCGTCCAGCCTTCACAGACCAGGAAAAAAATTATAGTGACAGACATTAGCTACCATTCATGTATTTCACCAAGAAAAGACTTTAAAAAAATAAATCTACTTCCATCAACACCTCCATTTCATAAAAGAAAGCACATCAAGAAGTAGAAAGGATCTATCCTTAGAATAAAGTCCAAAAAAAAAAAAAAAACCCCATTGCCGTCGAGTGGATTCTGACTCATAGTGACCCTACAGGACAAAGTAGAACTGTCCCACAGGGTTTCCAAGGCTATAAATCTTTACAGAAGCAGACTGCCGCATCGTTCTCCCGTGGAGCGGCTGGTGGATTCAAATCACCAACCTTCTGATTAGCAGCCGAGTGCTTTAACCACTGTGCCACCAGAGCTCCTAGAATAAGGTACTGCTCTTTAAATCAAAGAAAGTTAGCTTTAAGGAAAAACTCACTCCACTGTCCCTTTTTCATTGTTTCTCCTGAAACTACGTGAACTCTGTCATGGGCCAGCACTGGCCCATAGACCAGGGTCTAGACCCTCTATGCTGGGACACCTCAGGCCACCCAGCCACAATTTCCCTGACCCTGGAGGCCATCGGGGCAGCAGGCCACAATGCTCAATGATGCAGACACCTCCCAGCAGGGATGAGTCTCTAATGCTCTGATGCCTCAGCCAACTCAGATCCACGTTATCTTAACCACGACCACCCGGCGGCCTGGGCTGGCAGTTTACTCACAAGGATGACACGGCCCTGGCCTCGCTCCCAGCCCCTTTCACTCAGGTATGTCCCATCTTTGCCAAAAAAAAAAACAAAAAAAAACAAAACGCTTCAACGCAGTTCATGAGGGCCACTGGCTCCAGGAACATCCAGCCCAGAGAACGCACCCTCCCTAAGGCCAGGGCTTGATTACGGGAGGAAAGGAGTGAGACAAAGGAGGGAGAGGAGGGGAGTGAACGCTAGAAGGAAAGCAGCAAAGGAATCGAGCTTCACAAAGTAGACTGAGCAGGTCCTCCTCACACCCGAACACCAGATCTCACGCCTGGGAGTGAAAGCTACTCCTGATCCCACCTCCCTTTCAGAACTGACCCACAGGGCACTGGGCCAGCAGGATGCTAACTCCCCTCAACACCAGACATTTAAAGGGGCTGAACATTGTGCCCCAGGCTGAGGGGGAAGCTCCTGAAGATCTGATCCAGATGTCCGCTTCAACCAGAGGCAGGGAAAATAGGGCACAGGGTCTGTGGTCCCTGGGTCACCACATGCAGCTTCCACAGGGAGTGGGCAACATAAGGAAAGGTGAGATGGGACAGAAACACCCCAACAACACCTACTTCCCTGCCACCAGCACTTGGATCTTTCTTCCCAGCCACCGACCAGCCCACAGCCCTCCAGCTCACAGCACGCACGGCTCTGCAGTCAGCGGTCAGGGAAATACCAAGCAAGTACCGCCAGCCCATAGCAGCCACAGGTGCCGGAGCCCTCAGACGCGCCGCAGCTCCCAATCCAGCGGGAAGGCTTCAAACACCATCAAGTGCAACTCCTGAGTTGTCTGGGTCCTTGGACAAAATTAGTGGTAGAGCTGGGGGGAGCCCTGCAGACAGCGCTGGGCTCCGTCTCTGTCCAGCGCCAGTCCCGCTGCCTAGAGCGACCTCAGCCGCTACACTGCTCCTCCCAAACTGCTCAACTTCTCTCGTCCCTACTTCTGCCAACTCTCTGCTGTCGCGGCTGCTACCAACCTCCAGCCGGCAGCCCGCCACCAGAACAGAAAGGAAAGATGGCCAGTGCTGGGTCACTGCCCCTCTACTTCCCCTTCTGCCCTCATCCCAACTCCTCCTTCCCTCCCTCAACCCCCCCATCCCAAGAAAAGGGAGTATTCCTTCCTGGAGTTGAGGTGTCTCCAAAGCGCATCATTCATTCATTCATTCAACTAGTATTTAAGTGCCTTCACACCCCAAGGAACTGGTCTACATCCTGAGAACAGAGATAAAAAACATTTTTTGATCTCAAGAATTACTCGGTCCAGTACAGGAGCCCAAATCTACGGGTTTCTCATTAAAATCCCAAACAGTTTCAACTGGCTCCCTTGCCATCTTTCCGGGGAAAACTCAAGAAAAGGTTTAGCAACACATCCCACTCCATCAAGGCAGCATAAAACCACCCTGTCACTCCAGACCTTTCTTTCCAAATCCATCAGCCTCCATCCCTTACCTGACTCCATCACTCCCCAGGTCACCTCATCACTGATGTGACCTCAGAATACAACATCTAAGGTTTCAAGCAAGACAAGAAACTTCTAGAGATGAAGCTGGATACCACTGTCCTGTGTCAAATGCAAACATCAGAGATGAGGGTGCTAGCGCAAAGCCCTTTTTAACTCAGCAACGGAGTTACTCTCCTATAAATTGTCAGTTCTGCAAAAGAGTCCAAGCCAGCACCCAATTTCAGTTACACTCCTATGCACATCCCCACTCAAAATTGACCAAGAATATAAAAAACAGCCTTAAGAATGGGCTTCACTGGACAAGTCTTTAACAAGACCCCCGTGGCTACAGTGCCCTCAGTGAAGAGACTGGGGAGCCCAGCAGAGGCCAGCTTACCTCCTTGAGAAGCCCCGCTTTCTTCTTCAGCACCTCACACTTGCGAAGCTTGCAGATCTGGTGCGTGCGGCGGTTGGTACAGCTGGTGCAGGCCCCGCAGTTTTCCAGGCGCCGGCAGGGCTCACAAGTACCACAGCGTTTCCGTTTCTTTCGCCCATCTCCACCGCCTCGGAGTTGGGGCTCACTCCCGGTCATCGGGAGCCCAGGCCCCTGGAAGCCCCCTACCATCACTTGGCCCTGAGGGAAGTCATAAAGGCCTGGCAGGTCCGGCTGGACTGCCAGGGGCACCTGAAACTGGCTCATGATGCTGCCAGAGGTGGGGGCATAGGTGCCAGGGCAGAACCACAGCCCAGATTCCTGCCTGCAAAGGCCACCAACAGGTCCTTCTCTCCTAAAACAGTCAAGAGTCTACAAGGGTGAAGGCCAGTAGCGCCAGTCTCCCGGATGGGTGCCTCTTCTCAATCCCTCTTCACCTCCTCTGCAGCAGTCTGACAGGGCTCAGTTGGGGGCCACTCTCCCACCTGCTGGGGCCCAGGACCTGGGGGAGGACACTGGCAGCAGCCCCCAGGAAATCGATCATCTTGGCTGGGTGGGTTCTTCACCCTCACCCACCCTGGACCCAGGCATGAGGTGAGCAGGTGGGTGCGTGGCAGGGGCAGGGAGTTTCCTCCTGGTATTGTTCCTCCAGGGGTCAGGATGATGGAGAAGAATATGCCTGAAAGAGATAGAAAGTGGAAGCGCATCACTAAGGGCTCAGGGACACTTTCACTTGTTACCTCTTCCTGCTTCTGGGAAAAGAGAAAATGGGGGAAGAGAAGGGGCTTGCTCAAATTAAGACCTGCCCAGAACCTCTGGCACAACCCAGCACCGGTTCCCTGTCTGAGAGAGGCGGCCTAGAGCCTGACAGGGTGCAGAGGCGGCCAGGACAAGGAATTTAAGGGAGTGGTCAAGGTGAGACTTCTAAGAAAGTTGCCTTGTGCCCCACCCCCACCTCCAGGTGCTACTGAGAGTTTCACCAAAATTCCCACACACACCCCTCTCAGGAAGCTGCTGGGCCCTCCCCAAAGGCGCAGAGCTACCAAAATAAAGTTTGCCCAGAGCCTCGCTCGGCGGGGCTGCCCGGGCGTCCAGGCACGGAAGCGGCCTGCAGGCGGGAGGCGCGCCCAGGGGTAGCCCGCGCCAGCCGCCC
>NW_004443940.1:8577032-8594103 GCF_000243295.1 Trichechus manatus latirostris
GCCGCGCCTTTGCACCTGCAGTCCCTCCGCCCCGCGGTCGGCGCGCTGGGGAGGCCCTCCCGTACCCTGCCGTTCCCCTCGGCCTAGCGGCCCCCGCCCTCCAGCGTTTCTGTAGCCCTGGGCGGCAAGACGGGCCGCGCGGGGTGGGGCACGCGGACCTCGTAGCCTAGGCCCTCGACCAAGCCGGCCTCGGTGTCCCCACTTCCTGCCACTCCCTGCCGGCCCGAGTGGTACGGGACGGTCCCGGCGCTCTCGGGAGTCCTGAGCTCCGGGCCTGACTGGCCCCCCCTTCCCCGACTGTCGCTCGTTCATTCCGAGGCAGGACAATGGGGGACATCGCGCGTTTGCGTACCGAGTCTGCCTGGCCTGCAAGGAAGGGGTGCCCGGGGGAAGAGGCCGAGGGCCGTCTGCGGGACACCCTTGCGGGGGTCACGGCCGAGCGCCCTGCCCAGACGGACCCCAGAGCCCGGCCATCGCGATTCTCCCCGCGCCGCGCTCGGCTCTTTCGCGTCGAAAACAAAGACTAATCCGATACCCCCGCCCTGCCTCCCAGAGGAGGGGGAACGGGCGCGTCGCGGAGGGTAACCGAGAAGGACAGCGTTCAGGAGGGGCTCGGACAGCCTCTGAGGGGGCCTGGCGCAACCAACCCTTAAAACCTGGCATACTTTGAAAAGTCACTCCGGGCTATGTTCCAGGCAAGGTGCAAGGGAGAAGGCACAAGAATATTTCGGAGTTGCCAAAGTGCCCATTCTCTTCTGCTTTTTTTCCTCACCTGTTGTGCAGGCCAAGTTGAAATTCCAGGTTAGATTAATTAAGTTCCACCCATCTGGCCTGACTGCTAGGCTGGTGCCCGCAGCTGCCCTCCACCTACCTAGGTTGCTGGGGAGAAGGGTGGGTCTCTTAACACATACACATACGCACACTCACACACACAGGCAAGCCCTGGCAGAAACAGCCACGGGGCGGACTGGCCTGACCAGTCTGAATGGTGCTCGGGGAGCCAGGTACCTGGTAGGCATCCCGCCAGGCTGAAGTTAACAACTCAGCCAGAACTGGAAAAAGAGCATTCGGCCTGCTATTTAGAAGAAAAAAGTAACTGATCTCAAGTAGCGCTGTCCAGAAAGCCCTCGGCGGTTGGAGAAGCCGGGGTTGTCTGGAACTTCCCCCTGCAGGCCCGATTTTGACAGCTGGCTCTGGCAGCCAAGTTGTCAAGCTGTGGGTGGTGAACATGGCTGTGATACTTGCTACCACGGCCTTTGAGAGGACTGGTGAGTTTCCGCTGAAGAAAGCAAGGCTAGAATTGAAATACCAATAGAGTGTAATTTTCGATCAAACATGAGAACAGGTTGTAGACTTGTAATTGTTCTTAATGTAGTAAATTTTTAATTTTTAAAATGGTTTAATAAAAATAATGCATATTAAAGAAAATGTGAAAAATACAGGGAATGAGAAGAAAAACACCAAGCACAACCACGTTTAATCATTTGCTGTATTTCCTTCTAGCCTTTTCTACTTGTAGATTAATTTCTCTTTTTTTAATAGTGTGGTTGTACTCAGACCGATTATGCAATTTACTGTCCTTTTCCCACTTAACAGTATATCATAAGTATTTTTCTGTTTGTTATACAATCTCCAGAAAGACAGTACAACAATGAGGTGAAGACAATGGCTGGCTCCGCCGCTTGCTAGCAGTATAACCTTGAACAAGGTAGTCACCGTCTCTGAATTCAAGTGCTTTAACATAGGACTCAATAAATGACAACGATTATTGTCATTTTAATTACGTCCTTTCGAGGCAGGTCGTTATGTGTGGGAATTGACTCGAAGGTAACAGGTTGGGTTTGGTTTTTTCAACTGAGGTAAGTGGAGCCCTGGTAGTATAGTGGTTAAGAGTGTGGCTGCTTAACCAAAAGATCAGCAGTTCAAATCCACCAGCCACTCCGTGAAAACCCTATGGGGCAATTCTCCCCTGCCCTATAGGCTCACTGTGAGTTAGAATTGACTGCTTGACAGCAATGGGTTTGGTTTATTTTTGTTTTGAGTTAGATACTATTATTAAACCATTTTTACAGATAAGAAAATAGAGATTAAGTAATTTTTCCAAGGTCACTCAGCTAGTAACTTGTGGAGTCAGAAATCGGAGCCTAGATATCTTTCCTCCTGTATTCTGTCTTGGTGAATGACACTAGTCGTTTACTATGTTAATTTATTCTTTGCCAGCAATCTATGAAACGGTCATTTCACAAAGCGCTTTTGGCTTAGGTAACTAGGTGGATGCTGGCAGCATTTATTAGCACAGAGTATGGGAGGAAAGATGCTTGGAGACATCCATATGGAGGTGAATGTGGAGCTGAGGGCAGAGGCCTGGACTGGAAACACAGATGTGGGCCCCTTCAGCAAGCAGATAATGAGTGAAGCCTCAGATGTGGCAGTGTTCACCAGTGATGGACATGCAGAGTGAGAGGGAAGAGTAGCCAGGGCAGAGTCTCAGGGGAGCATCAGCTTGTGAGGGACAAGCAGCCAACAAGGGACCAGCAAAGGAGACAGAGAAGGAGCAGCCAGAGAGAGAGGAGGGAAACCAGGCCCAGCCCTGAGACCTGCCTGTTGAGTGTTCTCCAACCACTTCTCCCTCTGGAAGCTCACACTTTAGCCGTCCTTTTGCCCATTCTTTTAGCCTGGAGAAAACCCTTCTCATTCCACCCCTTCCCTGCTACCCCTTATAGCAGCCATATTCCCTCTCAGCATAAATGCCGATTCTTCTATGAAGCCTTCTCCAGCTCCTCAGACAGATTGCAGAGCGCCACCCACCCTCCACAGAAGTTTGACCTCTCCCTCCTTGCAAACAGTTATCTTAGCGGTATTTTAATCGTTTGCATATTTCTGTCCCAGTTACTGTGAGCTCCTGGAGTGCCGGGCCGTCGTTTACCTTTGTAGCCCTAAACCTAGCATCCAGTCAGTATGCGTGGAATGAAGAAACGAGGTCAGTGGAGAATGAGCAATGAAATATCCTAGGAACATGAGGACCCATGGGCTTCCAAGGTTCTTTCCTGTCTGCTTTTCTACCTTCAGGGACCCCTGCAGTCCAAACTCCTCAGGTCCTGCCTTCCTGGGTCTCCAGCCTCTCTTGCTGTCAGGGTTATTTTCTACAGGACTAAGGGCAGGAGAGCAGGTGAGGTGGGCATGCAGGTGAGGAGCTAGCCTCTCTATCTTGGAGCAGCACTAGATTAGATGCAGTGGTTCTCTTAAGTGTGGTCCTGGGACCAGCAGCATCACCATCACCTGGGAACTTGTTAGAAATTGAAGCTTTCGGGCCTTACTCTAGATCTACCGAATCAGAAACTCTGGGGGTAGAGCCCAGCAGTTTGTCTTAACAAGCCCTTCAGGTGTAGCCCGCTCAAGTTTGAGAAGCTCTGGACTTGAAGCGGCGAAAAGCAAGTTCAGCACCATGGCAGAGGCCAGGATCAGGCCCGGAGGCGCTTAGAGGAGGTAGGACTGGGAGGCGCCTTTTATAAGCAGGCTTGGCGGGCGGCCTCCAGCGGCCACAGCCGAGCTTCTTTTAGACAACTGTTCCCCTGAGGTGAGAACCTGGCTGCGCCGCTGCC
This sequence comes from Trichechus manatus latirostris, assembly GCF_000243295.1. NCBI lineage: Eukaryota > Metazoa > Chordata > Mammalia > Sirenia > Trichechidae > Trichechus > Trichechus manatus. Next base: position 8,580,635 of record NW_004443940.1, read on the forward strand.
CCAAGGGCTAGAAAGGGAAATCCCCTAGCGAGGGGAGGAAGGCAAAGGATTACAGGGGCGTCAGGGGGCGTGGCCCCGGATGGAGTTGGAGGTGGGACTGAGGAATAAGCAGGGCTTCCAGCTCCATTGACGAACTGAAGTTGATTCAGGGCTGGCGAAGGAAGGGAACAGGAAGAGGAATGGGATGTCCGCACAGGGTTCTTTGAGAAGTCACTCGTGGAACCAACACTGCTAGGTGTTTGCTGAACTTGAAAATGATTAAATGTGACTAAGCTTGTCTGAGGTGCTTGACCCCACTCCTTCTCTTTAGCTAATAAGTAATTTGTTCTATTTGAAGAATGAAATTGGTAATACGGAGTCTTTTGCAGAAATGTAAATATATACAGATGTGCACGCCTGGGTTTGGCTCTAAAGATTGAAGGCATTGGGAGGTTTATTTGATTTTGGATGTGTTTCTTCGTTGGTTGTGTATTGGTTAAATATATTATCAGCTAATATTTGCATAGGAGTCCCTGGGTGGCACAAATGGTTCAGCACTCGACTACTAGCCTAAAGGTTGGTGGTGTAGACCCACCCAGAGGGACCTGGCTGTCTGCTTCTGCAGAGTTGAACCTGGCAACTAACAATATTTGCATAGAGATGTCCCTTTTCAAAGCACATGCACACATTCACACACACATTCAAATGTGCAAATATTACTTCATTTTCTTTCAGTGACATCAAACCAAAACCAAACCCCATAGGGTTTCCAAGGCTGTAAATCTTTATGGGAGCAGACTGTCACATCTTTCTCTCGTGGAGAGGCTGGTGGCTTCAAACCACCGACCTTTTGGTTAGCAGCCGAGAGCTGTAACCACTGTGCCACCAGGACTCCTTCAATGACGTGGTTTTTATTATTACTGTCACCATTTTACAGATAAGGGAACTGGGATCAGAGAGGTAATTGTCCAAGGTCATTCACTACTAAGTGGTGGAATCAGGCCTACAATCCAGAATCTCTGAAATGAGCCTGCCAGTGCTAGGGCAGATATGGGACAGAAGCTGGCATTTTGCTCTTGGAGAAAGGGAGATTCATTAGCAGATTGCTTTTGGACGTACATTGGCTAGTGTGACCTGAATAGGATATCTAGACTCTGCTTTTGAATAGCTCAGCAAATGCCTTCCTGTTTTACCACTATTTGTGCCACTGTACTTTGCATTTAAGCTGAATCAAGTAGACTATACTGCTTGCAAGGAGAATGCAAGGGTCCTCATCATGATGGGAGACAGGTAAAATAACCTGGAAATCTTCCAACCGAAGGGGACTGGGCAGGAAGATGGGGGCTTTGATTGACTCGGAGACACAGGTTGCTGAATACCGAATAGGGAAAAAGGCCTTAGGCCCCAAAACTTGGTTGACAGGGTGTATCAGTTGGGATCAGTTAGATTGTGCTGCAGTGGTTTAACATAACACAGGTGTACTTCTCAATCATACAACATGTCCGTTGTGGGTCAGTAGGAACTCTGTTCCCCATAGTCACTCAGGGATCCAGGCTACAACTGGACACATGCCTCCTCCACCCTGAAAGCAGGAAAAGGGGTTGGGAAAACTGAGCATGGGCTCTTTTTTTTTTTTTTTAATATATATATATATAAAGTAAATATCTTCAATATATATTAGTCAGATTTCACAAAAATATTTCTTTTTAAAAAACTAGTATGTGTTTGTCTTAGGCTGGGTTCTCTAGAGAAGGAAAACCAGTGAAGCATATATATAGAGAGAGAGAGAAAGAGAAAGAGATTTATCTCAAGGAAATGGCTCATGTGGTTGTAGAGGCTGGCAAGTCCCAAATCTGTGAAGTCCCAAATCTCCTGAAGCTCCTGGTTGCAGGGGCTGACGAATCCACAATCAGCCAGTCAGATGGTAGGCTGATGGCTCACAGGGCTACAGAAGCTGGCGAATCCCAAAATTGGCAGTTCAGAAGACAGGCTCAAGTCCCAAGAACTGCAGGTCAGATGATTATGAGCGAGATGCAGGATCCAGAGCACGGGAGAGTCTTGCCAGAGCATCCATATACACATTGGATGCAGGCCACACCCCTAAGGAAACTCCCCCTACATCAAAGTAAGTATGTGACTTGAGTCACACCCTCTTGAAAGGCTGTGACTTAAGATACACCCCACACTAAGCCTGCCTCATTAACATGTAGAGGTGAGGATTTATAACACATAAAATGGAGGATAATTATGTAATATCACCAAATGGAGGATAATTACAACAGATCACAAAATGGAGGGCAAGCACACAACACTGGAAATCATGGCCTAACCAAGTTGACACATAACATTAACCATCACAATGTTATTTCATGGTGACTCCATGTGTGCAGAGTAGAACTGCTCCATAGGGTTTTCAAGGCTGTGACCTTTCAGAAGCAGATCACCAGGCCTGTCTTCCAAGGTGCCTCTGGATGGGTTCGAACCACCAACCTTTTGGTTAGTAGTCAAGGAGCTCGGACTCTTAAAGCTTCTACCTGGAAGTGATATACATATCACTTTTGCTCTCATTTCATTGGCCAGAGTAAGTCACAAGGGGCAGGATGTTGCAATAAATGCAATCCTCCCGGGTGCCTGGAAAGAGAACCAAGCGTGCTTGGTGAACCACACTCATGACCAATACACAGGAAGTGTATGTGTGTTTGAGTGTGTAGGTGCAATTAGTTCTGCCCATTTCCAGGGCATTTCTCCCTTCTGGGGACATATATTAACAGGCTGTCATTCCTTACACTGGAGCAGATTCAGAGATTTAGATGATGGTAAAAGAAATCTGAGTCGAAACTTCTAAATAGCACAGCTTTGGCAGAGGTGTTTCCTGCCTTCTTGCCACTAACTCCCACTCATCCTTCCTGGTTAAACTCAGGTGACACTCCAGAAAGCCTTTGGTGGTCTCTCGAGGCTGAGTGAAGTGCCACATCATAAGAGTGCTGTGGACAGGAGCCACAGCTGGCTCAGCGCGGCTGCAGCAGGGGCAATATTAGAGTGGGCTGCCAGGACTGAGGCAGAGGCCAGCTAGAAGGCTGTTGCAGAAACCCAGATGTGAAAAAAAGAGTGGCTCCATGGGGGCAGTGGAGGTGGGGATGGAGAGGAGTATTGGAGGGAGACCTAGAATCTGATCAAAGGGATGGGGCTTGATTGGAGAGAGCTTTCTGGAAGAGCTACAGGGTGAATAGTAGCTGCAGAGGGCTCAGAGGAGGAGCAGACTGATGAAGGAGGTGAGTGTGGGAGTGTCCTATTTGAGGCACCTGTGGGATATGCCACAGGAGAGGCCCAGGAAGGAGTGCATATAGGTGCCTAGGGCTCAGGTAGGGGCGCCGGCTGGGCCTAAGTCCTGTGCTCTGCCTCTTGGTTAAAGTCCATCATCAAATTCTCTGACAAGGTCAGCATTTTGTAAAGGAACACGTAAAAAAAAGGAGGGGTGGGGGAACCACAGAAAATATATATAGTACAAAAACAGTGGAATTCCTGAGTTACAAATCCTAAGAATCCAGTCTGAACAGTACAGGGCTTTGTAGAAAGAGCTGAGCCTCCCCAAAGGGTGGGTCCAACTTCAACTGGCTTTTCCCGTCATGTTGTTTCCATATGTTGCCCCCGTTCTCATCTCCTGCCAAGCAGGAGCCTGTTTGTCCCCTCTGAGACCTAAACATGACATCTACCCCTTTTATCCTTGAGGCTCCCCCTTACCTGAATCCTTTCTCGGGTGAGGGTCAAGCCCCACTTGCAGGAACCGCACAGGGCTGGGGGAGCGATCCTCAGAGCCTACCAGGGACCCCATCCTCCCCACTCTGCCATTGCACCCCCCAACCCCAGCACAGTGATATGGCTCCCTCTAAATGCTCTGGGCTCCCATTCCAGCTCCTGCAGGTACCAGTTTTGTGACTGTGGATAAGGTAATCCACTCCTTTTCTCACCTGTAAAATCGGGACTAATGATATCTTCTTTGCAGACTTGTCATGAGGATCAAATGAGCTGCCCTATGACAAAGCCTTATATCAGACCTTGGTATACAGTAGGTACTCAAGTTGTCCCATCCTTCCATCCCCCCTCCATCCCTTGTCTCTTAGTCATCTAATGCTGCTGTAACAGAAATACCACAAGTGGATGGCTTTAACAAAGAGAAATTTATTCTCTCACAGTCCAGTAGGCTATAAGTTCAAATTCAGGGCAGCAGCTCCAGGAGAAAGCTTTCTCTCTCTGTCGGCTCTGCAGGAAGGCCCATGTAATCAGTCTTCCCTTGGTCTGGGAGCATCTCAGGGCAGGAACTTCAGGTCCAAAGGACACACTCTGCTCCAGGCACTGCTTGCTTGGTGGAATGAGGTTCCCACGTCTCTCTGCTCACTTAAGACACTACCTAACCTTGTACGCCTCATCAATATAACTGCCACTAATCCATGTTATTACGTCATAGTGACAGCAATTACTATCACTGTTACTATCACATCAGGAAATCCTATCAGATGACAACATGGTAGACGATCATCAATACTGGGAATCATGATCCAGCCAAGTTGACAGATATTTTTGGGGGACACAATTCAATCCATAACACCTTGCTTCCTCTTAGCACTTCACAGAGAAGTCGTCTTACAATATTTGAACCATATGTAACCATGACAACCAGAGTTAAAATACATACAGTAATAAATGAGAACATAATGAATTACGTAGAGTAACAGGATGTAATGATGTCAAGGTGCCCAGGATGAGGGCTGGCACTGAGTAGGAGTGCCTCCTCAACCTCCCCAGCTGGAGACAGCTGTTCTCCAAACGCCTGCCTCCCTCCGTATTCAACCAGCCCTAGGTCCTCTCAGCTCCACCTCTAAACTGTCCTGAGCTGGCCCCTCTCTGGCACTCCCTGCCCCACCCTGCTCTCCCCAGTCCAGCCTGCCTCTCTTGCCCTTGCTCTGGGGTGTCCTTTCTCCCAGGCATGAATCACGTGGCTTTTAATTTCAGACCTCCTGGGCATGGCAGTCCCACCCAGAGCCCTGGAATAGAGAAGTCAGGTACTTGGGTCATCCTGCAGCCAATCAGGAAAAGTTTTTGACTCTTGCTATTCCACAGGTGAGGCGCCTAGGTGGAGCAAACGGTTAAGCACTCGACTACTAGCCAAAAAAACGGTTGGAGGCTTGAACCTACCCAGAGGCACCTCGGAAGACAGACCTAGTGGTCTGCTTCCGAAAGGTCACAGCCTTGCAAACCCTATGGAGCACAGTTCTATTCTGCACACGTGGGGTTGCCATGAGTCATGACTGACTTGATAGCAACTAACAACAACAACAACTCCAAGTGTGGCCTGTGGACTTGGAGCAGCAGCACCACTGAGAGTTTGTAGAAATGCAGAATCTCACGGGCCCCGGACCTTGCTGAATCAGCACCTGCAGTTTAGTAAGACTTCTAGGTGACTCATGGGCACCCTAAGGACTGAGAAGTTCTGTTTTAGAAGTCTTCGGGGGCTGGGGGTAGGTAGGTTAGAGAAAATAAGGACACAGACATGAGTTGGGAGAGGTGATCTTAGAAACACCCACACTAATGAATCCGAGTCATATGAGGTCACCAGCATCCTTCCTGGGGGCATAGCCTATATTCCCAACATGGTAATGTTTATCTGCGAAGCCAGGGAGAGGGTTAGCAGCTGATCTCTCAGTCTTCTTGCTATTCTTTAGGACTGTCCTAATGGTGGGTGTGACCAGGCCATGACCCATGTCCACCTGATACTCAGTCACCTCAAACCACAATAAAACGTGAATTTTAACATCCAGCCTTTGGGAAACAATCCAATTATTTTTAGTGCATCAAAAGCCTGTCAGACAGAAAATAGGGTGTTAGAGGCAGAAAGGCAGGGGAACAAACATCCAAACAGACTGGCCATTCACACAGGTTGTGCGGTGGCTGAAGGCACGGGAGCAGGGTGGTGGTGGGCACTAACAGGGCCCGGCCAGACCCACGGGCCCAAGGGGAGCCTCACGGCCACTACAGAAAAAGGAGGAAGATGGACAATGAGAGGCAGAAGCCTGGAAGCAACCCAAGAGGCCTGGATGAAGAGCTTAGGTTTGTAAGCACCTGCTGATCTCCCTAGAAATGACAATTCAGTGGATTAAAAAAAAAAAAAAAAAGTCTCTGAAACCCAGGAAGAAAGGAAGGAGGCCCTGGGGGCACAAATGGTTAAGTGCTCAGCTACTAGCTGAAAGGTTGGGGGCTCCAACCACCAGAGGCATCTCGAAAGGGAGGGGCCTAGCGATCTTCTTCTGAAAGGTCACAGCTTTGAAAACCCTATGAAGCAGCTCTACTCTGCACACATGAGGTCACCATGAGTCGGAATCAACTCGACAGCAACAACACAGGAAGGAGGTGTCTCTTGGCTGTGAGAGTCCTCTTTGGAGGCTGGCAGGTAAAATCCTTTACGTGGCGTGCCAGAGGTGCTGCGTCTGCCCGCCACTTCCTGTGGGCATTCCTGGGATGTGGGCACCACATCAACACTAAGATAAACTTGAGGGTTAGGGTTGCCAGGCTTAGCAAATAAAAATACAGGACGTTCAGCTCAATTTGAATTTCAGATAAACAACAAATAACTTTCTAGTATTGCGTGAGACATACTAAACAATTAGTTACTGTTTGTCTGAAGCTCAAATTTAACTAAACTCATTGCCGTTGAGTTGATTCTGACTCATAGCAACCCTATATAGGTCAGAGTAGGACTGCCGCATAGGGTTTCCAGGGTTGTAAATCTTTATGGAAGCAGACTGCCACATCTTTCTCCCATGGAGCGGCTGGTGGGTTCAAACTGTCGACCTTTGAGTTTGCAGCCAAGCACTTTAACCACTGTGCCACCAGGGCTCCTAAATTTAACTAGATGACCTACATTCTCTCAGGATCAGAGTCTGTCCCCAAGGCACGGGACCAGGGGAGGTTTGGGCTGAAAGGAAAGTCCTCACCTGAGGCTGGGAGAACTCAGTGGTACCACCTAAGAGCCACCCTAGTTTTTAATAAAATTTGGAAATGGGCTTTGTTAGTTTGGGGGTGGGGCAGTCTTTTGTGAGAGGCTCTGCCATTTTGTTTGCTTTATAACATGTTTTGCCCTACGAAAGTGGGAACCACCGATGTGTTTTTTACATTATTATGTCTTGGGTGGGGTAGCTCAAGGAAGGAATTACTATAAAAGTATTGTGGTTTTGATAATTCCAAGTCAGGGATCCTATAGGAGATAGACTGTTTCCTTTGTCCAGACCAAAAAAGTCTGACTTCACCAGCTAATATTGCCTCTAGGTAAGGAAACCTGTATGGGAAAATGCTGGTAACTATTTACCTGATCAAGGAATCAAAAAAGTATTTCTAAGCATAAAACCAATAAAAACCTTCTGACAAGCCAAGGGAAACTATTTACAAAACATATGGACAGGAAAACATGAACACCCACAAGGAAAAAAAAAGACAAAAAGAAATAATGTCAGTGACCAATAAAGATATAAAAAGTCCAACTTCATTAATAATTATAACAAACTGACTGATCACGAAATGAAAATACTCAGTTTTGTGAGGATTGTACCTATATTCTTCCCTATGATATATCACTGATGGAACCATAAACTCATGTACCCTTCCGGGAAGCAGTTTAGCAATATTTATCGATATCCTTAAAAATGTCTGTACCCTCTGACTCAACAATTTCACTTCTAGGAAACTGGTGCATAAAAATTTAGGTACAAGGATCTTCATAAAAGGCTTATTTATAACAGCAAAAAAAGAAAATTGGAAACAAGCCAATGTCTGTGACTAAAGAATGATTAAATAATTTATGGGATATAGAACACTGGAACATTATGCAACCATTACAATTATTTCATTAATTTTAAAAATTAAATACATGTTCATTGTAAGAAAATAAGAATATACAGGTGACTAAAAAGAAAAAAAAAGAATCTGAAGTCCAGTGACAATCACTGTTAATGTTGTAGACCATATCCTTCAAAATCTTTTATGTTTTAATATTAAAATAATGTTTTAAAAATTTGGCAACATTGGAAAACATTTACCATATGAAATCAAATTTAAAAATCAGTATATATTGTATTATCAGAAATTTGTAACTAAATATGCACAAAGATTGGAAGAGAAGGCATCCCAATTTTAACAATAGTTACCTCTGGGTGGGGAGACATAGGTGGTTCCGTGGTAGAATTCTCCCCTTCCATGTGGAAGATCTGGGTTAAATTCCCAGCCAAAGTACCTCATGCTCAGCCACCATCCATCTGTCAATGGAGGCTTGCATGTTGCTAATGTTGCTGAGCTTTCAGCAGAGCTTTCAGACTAAGACTGACGAGGAAGAAAGGCCTGGTGATCTACTTCCAAAAATCAGCCAGTGAAAACCCTATGGATCTCAATGGTCTGATCTGCAGCCCATGATGGGGATGGTGCAGGACTGGGCAGCATTGCATTCACTACACATGGGGTCACCATGAGTTGGGGGCGAACTCGACAACCACTAACAACAACAAACTCAAGGTGATTTTTTTCTTCTTTATACCTTCTACACTTTCCACAATAAATAGGTACTATGGGACGGCAACAGGTTTTATTCCTCTAATTAAGGGGCCCTGGTGGCGTAGTGGTTAAATAGCTCAGCTGCTAACGAAAAGGTTGGTAGTTCAAATCCACCAGCTCCATGGGGTTTCCCAGGAGCAGTTCTACTCTGTCCTATAGGGTCACTATGAGTCAGAACTGACTCGATGGCAACAGGTTATTTCTCTAATTGAGAAATAAAATTATTTCATTAAAGAAGATAATGTCCTTAAGCAGATCCTTGAGAAAGAAGGAAGCAAATCCTGATTACTCTCGAACAGAATGATCCACCACTTTAACTGCATGTTGGAATCACCTGGAGAACTTTAGGAAAACCGACACTTAGACCTCACTCCCCGAGATCTGACTGAATGGACCCCGTGGGGGCCCAGGCATCATGTTCTTGGCAACATCTGGTCAATTGCCAGGGCAGGGGGGAGGCTCTAATGTGCAGCCAGCTGGGAAGCACTGCTTGCACGAGCGATCACAAGTTTCAGCAGGAGTTTAGGCCACTGTGGTCTGGAGGAGGAGCACTGGAGAAGGAGCTGCAAGACAGTCTCAAGCCCCACATGTGTGGCCCTCTCTAACAGAGTGCTTTCGGCAAGTCGCTTAACTGAACCTTAGTTTCTTCATCTGTAAAATGGAATATTAATGCCTACCATACCACAAGAGTTGGAGCTGTGGCTTCAAGGAGAGGGCAAATGAGAAAGTGCTGGGTATAACAGAAAGCCATAGAAATGTGTTCTTGTTGGCACCTGGGAACTCAGATGATAGCAACTATCTTTGATCAATGAACTATCCTTGGCAATACCGGGAACCCATGCAAATAAGCAGGTTTGTTTCTAAGCCCTGCCAGCCTTGTAATTTGGAGTAGATTTGACCTGGAGATCCTGTAGGCAGGGTGCTGTCTATCAAATGCGGATGCCTGGGGCAGTCCTAGCCCAAGGGCTCCTGGGCAGTGGACAGCAGCCAAGAGGTCTGAGTTAGTTCAGACAATTTGCCTATTCCTACCTTGAGAGGTGGTTGGCCTCCAGGAGCCAAAACCTGGTTCCCATAAAAATGTGCCTTGTATTTTTAACAAACATTCCAGCATGTCTATTTCCAAATAAGCATTCTTATCTACATTGTTCTCCTTCAGAGGTTGTCTAACCATTGTTTTGAATGTCTTGGGAATTCCTCTTTGGAGAGTGCCTTTGTCTAAGCTACTTTTTTCGGAGGATTTTCAGTCAGTGAAATCATTCTTCATCCTTTAATAAAGAGGAGCCTGGTTTTAGAAAAGAGCCAAAAATGTCTTTTAGAACCAAACCTGGTGACTAATTAAGGTGGTATTCAAACCTGGGTAAAACATGTTATTCTTTCAATAAAGAGGTCACTTGTGAAGTACGTGTGCATGTCTGCCTTGTACACAGATGCTCAACACATTCTTGCTGAATGGTGCACAGAGCCTGGCTCTCTGCTGGGACCCATAAACTGGCTCCAAAAGTAGCTCTGAAAAGGTTTTTGAGCAACCAGCCATTTGGAATTCATAAATTCTAGCTCATATGCTGATTACAAACCCAGTCCCTTTTCCTGATAGATAATGCTCTGTGTGTACCTTACGCATTTGACCAAGGAGAAAACGTTGCAGTTTGGTCCCTCTTACTAAGGCTAATACTGGATTTAGTCTCCTGAGGCATCCACTAATTAATGACCCTGGACAAATCCTAGCATTTTGGGAATTATCTTTCATGCTGACCAAATCCATAAAACATTCAAGCACAGTTTTGTTAACCAGGAAAATGCCTGAGACATAACTCACTTTTTTACACAAGGATTTCAAGACACTGACATTAATCCAGACTTGCAAATTAGTCAAGGTCCTCACACCCAGCCTTGATGAATTTGAGGCGCACAGAGCTAAGCAGCTCACAGCCAGACCAGAGAGCACTGGCCCAAGAGTCAGACACCTGGGCTGTTCCAGCTCAGCTCTTATCTAACCGTGTGACCTTGGGAAACCATTTTACGGGCCCCCTCCTTGTAATTGACTTCCTTATCTATAAAATGATCTAGTGCCTTTAAAGTCAGTGGATTCTAAGCTGGGAACAATGAGGCTGAAAGAGAGTAGGGGGCGGGTTGCTAACTGCAGCCCTCCTGCTGATCTGCAATAGTGAGGACAGCCGGGGCCTGCCAAGGTAACAGGGAGACTTTGGGAGCAGCAGAAGCCAGTCTAAGTTGAGACAAAGTCCCTGCTTTGAAGGGAAAGAAAGCCAAAGAGACACTCAACTGCTCCTGGCAATGGAACCATTTCCAGGACGGGAACACACAGGTCATCTGAGGTCAAGTTCAGGGCATGCAGCCAGCCACCAGTCGGGAAGGAAGCTGCAGTGAATGCCGCCTGCTCTCCCAGCCCTCCACCTTCAGAGCAGAACTCCCACACCAGCCCCTCTCCCAGGTCACTCAGGAGACCTCAGAGGCTCCTTCCAGACCCAACCATTCTGGTCTGGCCTCAAAGACGCAGTCCATACAGAGGAGTGGAAGAGAAGCAGGTAAGAACAGTAAGCAACGGAGGTGCCGCCGGGCTGTCTTGTCCTGTCCTGGAAGAGAAGAGGGGCCCGAGCACTCTCTTTAAAACACTTAAAAACATTGGCCAGTCCTCACCCACGATTGTCCTCACCTCCCCCAGACACACAGGGCACTTTCTTAGTGCCCTGCCTTTGCTCATGTTTTTTTTTTTTTCTACAAAGCCAACCTGGCCCCAACTCTTGCTCTAAAAATCCTACCATCATTTAATGCCCAGCTCGAATACCAAGAAACTCCCTTGGCTGGAAGCGAGCCCTTGTACAGTCTGCCTTGCATGGCACTCAGAGGCATGTTGTCTCTCCCTGGTCAGGACCACATGGTGCCCTCTCTTCCCCATCACATCATGAATATCCCTTCCTTTGCCCATGCAGCTCACCTGCCTGGAATGTCCTTCCCACTCTGCCTGCCCAAGTATTGCTCACCTTACCCTTCAAGGCTCAGCTCAGCTATAGTATCTGTGAAGGCCTTTCCAGATCTCTCCATCCTACCCATGCTGAACTACCAGTTTCCACTTATGAAGTGGCTACTCTGTGCCCAGAAGTTTGTCTACAGAATCTCTAATCCTTAGACAACCAATACCAGTTGCTGTTGAGTCGACACCGAGTGATGACGACCCCATGTGTGTCAGAGTACAACTGCACACCATAGGGTTTTTAATGGTTGATTTTTCAGAAGTAGATCACCAGGCCTTTCTTCTGAGGGGCATTTGGGTGGACTCTAATCCTGCAAAGTAGGTGCAAAGTTAGTTGCTTTTTTTTTTTTTATCGGACTTTAGATGAAGGTTTACAGAGCAAACTAATTTCTCATTAAACAATACACATATTGTTTCATGACACTGGTTGTCAACCCCATGACATGTCAACACTCTCCCCTTCTCGACCTTGGGTTCCCTGTTACCAGCTTTCCTGTCCCCTCTTGCCTTCTTGTCCTTGCCCCTGGACTGGTGTGCCCATTTAGTCTCTGTCATGGTTTGAATTATGTCCCCTCAAAAATGTGTATATCAATTTGGCTGGGCCATGATTCCCAGAATTGTGTGGTTGGCCTCCATTTTGTGATTGCAATTTTATGTTAAACAGGATTAGGGTGGGGTTGTAACACCACCCTTACCCAGGTCATATCTCTGATCCAATGTAAAGAGAGTTTCCCGAGGGTGTGGCCTGCACCACCTTCTACCTTACAAGAGATAAAAGGAAAGAGATAAAAGGAAAGAGAAGCAAGCAGAGAATTGGGGAACTCACAATCAAGGAAGCAGTGCCGGGAGCAGAGCTCATCCTTTGGACCGGGGTCCCTGCGCAGAGAAGCTCCTAGTCCGGGGGAACACTGAAGAGAAGAAGGCCGACAGAGAGAAAAAGCCTTGCACTGGAGCTGACGCCCTGAATTTGGACTTTTAGCCTGCTTTACTGTAAGGAAATAAACTTCTCTTCGTTAAAACTATCCACTTGTGGTATTTCTGTTATAGCAGCACTAGATGACGAAGACAGTCTCATTCTGTTTTATTGGCCTGTCTAGTCTTTGGCTGAAGGGTGAACCTCAGGGGTGACTTCAGTACTGAGTTAAAAGGGTGTCCAGGGGCCATACTCTCAAGGTTTCTCCAGCCTCTGTCAGACCAGTAAGTCTGGTCTTTTTTTGTGAGTTAGAATTTTGTTCTACATTTTTCTCCAGCTCTATCTGGGACCCTCTATTGTGATCCCTCTCAGAGCAGTCGGTGGTAGCAGCCAGACACCATCTAGTTGTGCTGGACTCAATCTGGTGGAGGCTGTGGTAGTTGTGGTCCACTAGTCCTTTGAACTAATCTTTCCCTTGTGTCTTTGGTTTTCTTCATTCTCCCTTGCTCCAGACAGGTTGGGACCAGTGGAGTATCTTAGATGGCCGCACACAAGCTTTTAAGACCCCAGACGCTACTCACCACAGTAGGATGTAGAACATTTTCTTTTTGAATGTGTTATGCCATAGTTTATAAAGAAAATGTTCTACATTCTACTTTGGTGAGTAGTGTCTGGGGTCTTAAAATCCTGTGAGTGGCCATCTAAGATACTCCACTGGTCTCACCCCTTCAGAAGCAAGAAAGAATGAAGAAAACAAGATACAAAGGAAAGATTAGTCCAAAGGACTAACGGACCACAACTACCACGGCCTCCACCAGACTGAGTCCAGTACAACTAGGCAGTGCCCGGCTATCACCACTAACTTCTCTGACAGGGATCACAACAGAGTGTCCCAGACAGAGCTGGAAAAAAATGTAGAACAAAATTCTAACTCACAAAAAAAGACCAGACTTACTGGCCTGACAGAGACTGGAGAAACCCCAAGAGTATGGC